>NC_083352.1:2439642-3046428 GCF_030254825.1 Meriones unguiculatus | reverse complement strand
ACACACACGAAGGGGAAGTTTTCCTACATAAAGGGTGGGGTCTGGGTAGCGTGTCCTCCACACAGGCCTCCAAACAGATGTGAGTTCTCACAGCTAATCGCCTAACATTATCTTCCAGAACTTCGGACTCGAAGCTCTCCTACCAGAAGAGGGGGTGTAGAAGACGTGAATAAATACAATGCAAGAAAATGGCTTTTCCATTCTTGTCTCTATTCCTTGCCAAAGCCAGTTCCTTCAGTCTACAGAAGGATCACCGCAGAGCAGTCTCTTGGACATTTAGTGGCCACATAGCTGGGCAAGAGATGTTGAATATCAAGCTTGAATTGAGTTTTCTGGAGCTCCTGGACTCCTGTTTCAGGTTTGAGCAAAGGCTCTCTCTCTTTTGTTCCTACTGTATTTTAAAAGGCATCAGTGGACAGATCTAGAGCCCTTCTCACACCACATAGTTGTCCACACTGTATGGATGATCAACCCTTAAGGAAACACTGGCAAACACTCCTTCAAAATGGTTGACTTTTCCTAGTAAAGTTGACTGACGTGAGAATACATATTTAAATCCTGAACTCAGACTTTACTGGTCCAGTGGGAATAATGTGGTTTATTCTATTTTCTCATTCTTTATGTGCTCGAATAAGGACCATTTAAAATTTCCCTCATATGATCAGAAATAACTGAGCTGCAGATTGCTTGTTGAAAATTTATGGGCATGATATATTCTCAAAAGAGTGACATAATTTTTATTTCTGTGGAGTAATACAAAGGGAATCGTAAAACGCAGGGCTGGTTAAGAGTGAACCACATGAGAGAAAATAAGCTGAGTTTCTCATCACTAAAAATTTGTAATGAGCCAGTAGACTTGAACCACTGAGATACTGTGCATGCCTGCATGTGTTCACAGACATGGATCAATGACACATTATATGCAATTGAATGTGTGTGTGTGTGTGTGTGTGTGTGCTGTTTGCTTATTTATTAAGGATGAAAAGTAGTAGATACTGTCTTTACTGTTGAATATATACTCAGAATATTTGTCTTCTTAAAAATATTTTTAGGAACTTTATACATGTACATAACATGCTTTCATAAAATCCATCCTCAACCCCCCTCAGCTTTATGAACTCACGTGCTCCCTGGGTCCCCCCAGTGCTTCCGGTGAGTGCATGGGTACAGGGCCATCTGCTGGAGTATGGGCAGCACATCTGAGGTGGCATTCCATTTTTATTGTCAATTTAATATATGAACCCTGGTCAATGCAGCTGACAAATTAAACTCATTTGTTTCATGGCCTGCCACGAAATAAACACTGTGAAACTTTCATTTGGATGAAACAGCTGTAAAGAGCAGTGTCAACTTCGGTGACTTTGCATACAACTGCAGTGATTTAGAGTAATCACCATGCTAATTTCTGAGCTTTGTCGCACACATAGAAAAAAATAAACAATAAAACCCCCATCTCTTTCTTCAATAACTTTTAGGGAAAATAAATCTTGTCTTGTAAAAATGTAAGCATTGTGCTAATTGAGTTCACAGAGTTCTGTGTGTGCCTCATATTCCGTGTGCGAGCATGCTGTTGATCTCACAGGCGTTGGGGTACTCTTGACACAAATGTCACAGGCATACCTATCCAATAAGGAGACCAGAGTAACACATGAAAAGTATTTATAATTAAGAACTAAAAAGTATCTCTTAATATAGAATTGTTGATGTTTTTAACCAAATAAAATAGCACAGAGCTTTTTAAAAATTTCATAGTTTAGTTTCCTAATTTTGTTATGTAAAAATTTCAATATTATTTCCAAAATAATTTTAATCAGGAACAGACACTTTATTATTAAAAAAGATTGGGCTAACATATGCAGAAGTTCATTTAGGAAAACATATTTTAACTAGAATTGCAATTATTCATAAGGGACCATCATTTTAATGGAAAATATAATCCAACAAAGCTAAACATTAAGTGCTGAAGTTGCTTTTACCCTTTGCAAATTTTTACTGCATGATCTCACCCTCCATATATTTTGAATGCATATTTCCAGGGAAATTATTTTGTGCTTAATATAAAATTCTAGGCAATTAGATGCAAAAGTGGCATAAAGCAACATTAAAGTTGCCAGTGTAAATACAAGACTGAAAACTAGTTGGGGAGTGAGTGTTCTGAAAAGCCATATTAAGTAGCACACATGGCTAATGCCTGCTAGGCACACTGGCAAACACCCATGTACTCCTACCAAGGAGCCAGGAGCTGAGTCTGGAAGATGGCGTATAGGAGCTTTGTGGTGAAATAATATGGTTCTAAGATACATTCCTATGCGTTCATAATGGAAAAGGGTTTGTGGGAATTACGACAAGATCAGTGTCTTCAGATAACACTCAGATATGAGCATGATGGAGCTGATCCTCTAAAATGAACGACAGAGCTGATCCACTGTGTGTTTCACACACACAGATTCCGGCCTGGGAACTGAGAATTACCCTTTCCAGTGTAGGGAAGTTTTCGTTTTTATTTTCTTTATCATGAGTATATAAGCTAATAATAGAGGAAATTTAACTCACAAAAGTGTGAACTCGGTCACACATTTGTCTTCACCTGTTGACCTGTGCATAACATATATTACAGTCTAGAAGAATAGGAAACAGAAGGTTGTGTGACCTGTTGTCTGACTGTGGCATCTGATTTCAATTCACCTTCAGGTTCCAAGTTGCTCTTTCGATGCGCACCTGAACTGATGTTCTCATATATGGATACCGCTGTGAAAGAGACTCAGGTACTTCGCTTACTTACCTGCAAAACAGAGATGCCGAGCCTTTCTTCAAGAGGCTTCAGGGAAGACAAGAGGCAAGAACAAGGCATTTTTTGTGGGGCTAGATAGAATAAGAAGCATTATAAATATCTTTGTTTTTATTATATAATTATTTTCCAGAGATATTAATTAGAATTTTAAATATTTTGAGAATTTTCTGAATGAGTATTATATTTGCATCATTTTCACCACTTCCTCTCCCTGCAACTTCTGGCCAGCTTATTAAAGTATAATGATTTAGTTGTCCTATTTAAATTATCTGATTTCTTAATGATCTTCTTCTGTCTGCAACTTAAGACTTAAACCTCAGAGGTGTGCATCTGGAAGTATCAGAACAGGCTCAACACTCCTCTATTCTTAGCATCCAGTGAGGCTCTTCAGCTGTGTCTTCCATGAATAAGTGGCGGTTTCTATATAAAACAGGGATGTGGAAGTGCTGGACTAGAAAGTGGAGAATATATATCACTAAAAGATTTCAAAAGACAAGAATGTATGTTCGTACCAATTGTCTATGAAATTAACTGTTCATCTTTTGCATTCTCTCATATCTGCCTTTAATGTGAGTAACTGGTTTGTTAGATTAACTTACATGGAGCCTTGTGTTACCAGTACAAAATGCCTCTGTCTTTTCTCACTCTGTAATCCTATTTTTATTTATTTATATATTCAGAAGTATTCATGCTATGAAATATGAAGAGTGTTTCATTTTAAATTGTTTAAGGTAGAATGGTACGAAGGAATTATGAGACTGGAATTGAAGAAAAATTGAACATAGAAATTGTCTGGAGGTTAGTTTCCAGCTCAGAAAAAAATAAAATTTTATACTGAGTGATTTATCAGACAGAAGGATAAAAGATATTGCCTAAAGCCCTCAGAAGTGAGTAACATAATAGAATACTTTATCTAAGTTAAGCTGAAAATGTAGGACTCTACGCTTCAGGTAAGTTGAAGCAGAAGAAAAGCAGGGATTTACAGCTCAAATGCATATTGCCTTGTGAACTTAAACAGTCTTCCCTCAATCCTTGACCTTCTGCTGAAAATGATCTCAGTGTGATAATGTGCCTCACCCATAAATACCAGAGGCAGCATCCCTCACTCACCATAGGCTTTAGTTTTCAAGCATGGGATGCAGCTTGTGTTGCAACCTAACGAGATACAGGTAGACAGTTCCTGCATGATTCTTCTTTGAGCAGGAATCTATAAAATAAATAATTCAACAACTTAATGAATAGTAGAGTCAATGCAGCTAGACACAACTACTGTTTTATGGAAGAGAGGACTTATGTAAATAAATAAGAAGCTACTCAGAGGATGACATATTTGAAATTGATAGAAATTCTGTTAATAAGATTTCAAACACTGGAATTTCAAACATAAACATATAAAAATAGTAGTATTTGACAATGAATGAAGATGGAATTAGTGATTTAGAAGGGGTCAGATGAATTGTATAATTATGTATATAATTCAACAGAGGAAGTAATTGAGATAGAGGAAAGAATGAAATGTTAATATAGATTGAATCACTTTGTTATTGTTTTAATGCTGAAAAAAAGTGTACCCAGAGAACTGAAAAGGTGTTGGAAGAATTTAACTAAAAATAATAAATATTCTAACCAAGGAAGTCAAAGACTTGTATGAAAAAAAATTTCAAGTCTCTGAAGAAAGAATTAGAAGAAGATATCAGAAGATGGAAAGATCTCCCATGCTCATGGCTTGGCAGGATTAACATAGTAAAAATGGCCATCTTACCAAAAGCAATCTACAGATTCAATGCAATTCCCATCAAAATACCAACATAATTCTTTACAGACCTGGAAAGAAAAATTCTCAACTTCATATGGAATAACAAGAAACCCAGAATTGCTAAAACAATCCTCTACAATAAAAGATCTTCTGCAGGTATCTCCATCCCTGATCTTAAGTTGTACTATAGAGCAACAGTTTTAAAAACTGCATAGTACTGGCATAGAAAGAGAATGGTGGATCAATGGAACCAAACAGAGGACCCAGAAATAAACCCACACACTTATGGACACCTGATCTTTGACAAAGATGCCAAAACCATACAATGGAAAAAAGATAGCATCTTCAACAAATGGTGCTGGTCGAACTGGATGTCTACATATAGAAAAATACAAATAGATCCATACTTGTCACCCTGCACAAAACTGAAGTCAAGGGGATCAAAGACCTCAACATAAAACCAGACACATTAAATCGGCTAGAAAAAAAAGTAGGGAATACCCTAGAACTCATTGGTACAGGAGAAAACTTCCTGAACATTAGACCAACAGCACAGGCTCTAAGAGCAACAATCAATAAATGGGACCTCATGAAACTGAAAAGCTTATGTAAAGCAAAGGACACCATCATCAAAACAAGCCACTGCCTACAGATTGCGAAAGAATCTTCACAAACCCGTTATCTGACAGAGGACTCATATCCAATATATATAAAGAAGTGAAGAAGCTGAAAAGCAGCAAACCAAGTAATCCACTTAGAAAATGGGAAACAGAGCTAAACAGAGAATTCTCTTTTGAGGAATATCGAATGGCAGAGAAGCACTTAAAGAAATGCTCAAAGTCATTAGCCATTCGGGAAATGCAAATCAAAACAACCCTGAGATTTCACCTTACACCCATCAGAATGGCCAAGATGAAAAACTCAAGTGACAACACATGCTGGAGAGGTTGTGGAGAAAGGGGAACCCTCTTCCACTGCTGGGGGGAAGGTAAACTTGTACAACCACTCTGGAAATCAATCTGGCGCTTTCTCAGACAACTAGGAATAGTGCTTCCTCAAGATCCAACCATACCACTCCTAGGCGTATATTCAAAAGAGGCTCAAGTACACAAAAAGGACATTTGGTCAACCATGTTTGTAGCAGCTTTATTTGTAATAGCCAGAAGCTGGAAACAACCCAGATGCCCCTCAACTGAAAAATGGATGCAGAAATTGTGGTACATCTACACAATGGAATATTACTCAGCAATGAAAAATAATCATGAAATTTGCAGGTAAATGGTGGGATCTGGAAAGGATCATCCTGAGTGAGTTGTCCCAGAAGCAAAAACACACACGGTATATACTCACTCATATAAACATACAACATAGGATTAACCCACTAAAATTGGTACACCTAAACAAACTAAGCAAAAGAGAGGACCCTAAATAAAACGCTCAATCCCCATCCTGAAAGGCAAAGAGGATGGACAGAAGAAGAAGAAAACAGGAAACAACCTAGGAACCTGCTACAGAGGGTCTCTGAAAACCTCTGCCCTTCAGACTATCAAAGCAGATGCTTAGCCTGATGGGCAACTGTCGGGCAGAGTGAATAGAATTTTATGTAAGAAGTGGGAAATAGTAAGCGCTGGAGAGGACAGGAACTCCACAAGGAGAGCAACAGAACAAGAAAATTTGAACACAGGGAACTTCCCAGAGACTCATATTCCAGCCAAGGACTATTCATGGAGATAATCTAGAACCCCTGCACAGAGGTAGCCTATGGCAGTTCAGTGTCCAAGTGGGTTACATAGTAATGGGAAGAGGGACTGCCTCTGACATAATCTGATTGGCCTGCTCTTTGATCACCTCCCTCTGAGGGGGGAGCAGCCTTACCAGGCCACAGAAGATGACAATACAGCCATTCTTGATGTGATCTGATAGACTAAGATCAGAAATAAGGAGAGGGGGACCTCCCCTATCAGTGGACATGGGGAGGGGCATGCATGCAGAAAGGGGAGGGAGGGTGGGGTCGGGAGGGGAAGAGGGAGGGGCTTATGGGGGGATACAAAATGAATAAAGTGTAATTAATAAAAATTTAAAAAAATAATAAATTTCTAACCATTAATTTCTAATGAGAAGATATACAAGCTAAGATAGAATGTTCTGGTAACTTCATTCAGGAATGTGGTGTAATTAGGAGCCTATGGCTCTATACAAAATGGTAATATTTTTTAGTTATTAGAACAAAATTTTTAACTATTCCATAGAAAGCCAATGAATTTGCTATAATCAGATATCAATAGCAATTCCATATTATAAGCTTTGTGTGGCAAGAGAGTGAACACACAGGCAAAGACTGAGATGAAAGCAATGAATATACAAATGCTTGGTTAAAGGGATGGATGACTCTAAACTAAACTGATCATGAAATCAATAGTAATTTTCATGGGAAAAAAACAAACAAAACATATAGTTAAAATATTTTCCATTTAAGTATCTATTTGAGGTTAATGCTATAAACAGGAGAAAATATAGTTCATGAACCACTATATTTTCAGAATGACATAAGTTTATTTCAGATAGATAAATTAAGCATAGGTGATGTTACATAAATAGAGAATTAATGCAATTCTCAAATGATCTGTGAAAATATTTCGACATATTATTTTTTTAACTAGAGACGCTAGACCAGGAAACCAGGAAAAGAAGGCAATGCAATGATCAGGTAGAAATTACAGACAGCACAGGCTGAATATTATAATTTCAAGATGGAAGTCAAGAAAGGAACTGGGAATATTGTAGACTCAGCAGCCACTCATTGTCTGATTGTTAGTGGGTACTTAGTCTCTTAATGAAAGGAGGTCTTCACTATTAAGTGAGATCCATCTCTTCAATCCCAAATCAACTAATTTGAGACAATTCAATGAACATACATGTTATTTGTAAAAGAACCTATGCTAGAGTTCAATAAAAATGACTAGAGTGTGTACGCTGCAGGATTACTGCCAGATCGCGCTGGAGAATCTACCCTAACCAGAAATTTAAGGTAAAGGAAATTCTGAGGTATGGGTATTACCTTTCAGTAAACTTTTATCAAAATCAGCACATAAAAAATTCATTATCAAAACCAACTATGTTATAAGCTACTAAACTATTTCTCTGTCTGTCGTCTGCCATTCACCTATCTATTATATATCTCTCATATAAAACAGTTTATCGACATTATTGGTCGACAAAAGAAATAATGCTTCCCTCAGAAGCAGACTTTGCCAAATAAAAATTGTGCATTACTTCCTCTGCAGCTGTTGGTCAAAGCTATGTAGCCGACCCCCCGAAAATAATTATACAACATATTATTATTATTGCTCTTTGTTTCACAAAAGGACATGATAGTAAACCCTGTTGCTTAAGATATCACATATATCAGTCTAGATCACACATAAATCATGTGATAGTGCGTAGGAAGCTTCCTCTCTGGTGGTTAGTTCTCATTGTGTAAAAGGTGCTAGGCAGGCTGCTAGTGATGGGGAAAGTCTTCAATGGCCTTACCCAACTTATCACTCACTTCTGCTGGTCATAGGGTCATTGACACAGCAAACACACACTAAACGCAGTCATGACATAAATGTGGAAGTAACCAGAAACTTTCTGATTTGATGTAACAACTTCTCCACTGGAAGAAACACAAGCCTTTGTTAACTCAAGTATTTTAGAGCTGAACTTACCACTAGTATAAAGAAACTCACAATTTGTCAAAGTGTACAGAATAAATGACTGAGGAGTGTTCCATAAATGGGACCTTATTATCACAACCAACTTCCAGGGCTGAAAATCCACTGTGAAAGAGTGGAAAAAATGGCCCTGAGATCCACTGGTCTGGGAGGATCTGAACAAAACAATGCTTGATGGATTTGACAGGACCCTGCTGTCTTAGACATTGACAGCAGGTGTGGTTACTTGCAGTAAACCTGTACAACATCAAGCCAGTCAGCATCTTAGTGTGGGCAAAGAAGGCATTCATGAGCATCCACAGTCTCCTCATTGACGTCAGGAAGGTGGACGTGGCCCTGGGAAAAATTCTTAAAGAATTAATAAAATATTTTAAAATTTTCATTATAAGACCATGTATGGGTATAACCTAGTACCTCTGCTCGGATGTAGCCCATGGTAGCTCAGTAACCAAGTGGGTTCCCTAGTAAGGGGAACAGGGACTATTTCTGACAAGAACTCAATGTCAGTCTCTTTGATGTCCCCCCCACACCCGAGGGAGGAGCAGTCCTTCTAGGCCACAGAGGAGGACTTTGCAGCCAGTCCCGAAAAAGACACCTGATAAAACAGGGTCAGATGAAAGGGGAGGAGGTCCTCCCCTCCCAGTGGACTTGAAAAGGGGCAGGGAGGAGATGAGGGAGGGAGGGTGGGATTGGGAGGGAATGAGGGAGCAGGATACAGCAGGGATACAGAGTTAATAAAATGTAACTAATAATAAAAATTTAACATTAAAAAATTTCATTATAAGGTCAATGCCAGGGAAATACGAAATATAGCATAGATTGATGGCTCAGTAAATAAATCTGCTTGCTGCTAAGCCTGATGACCAGAGATTAATCCCTGACACCTACATGCCAGAAGGAAAGAACCAACTCCTGCATCTATCCTTTGATCTTGGCAGCTAGCGTATTTGTTTAAGTACATTCACACATACACATAAATATACATGAATATAAATAAATGAATGTAATTAACAACAATAAATGTGAACCTAATTAATCAGAAGACTATATAGAAAGAACAAATGGTAAATATAAAAGCAAGTTTCATGAAATTACAAACTAGAACTGGTACTAGAAAAGACCAATTAAACCAAGAAAAGACTCCTTGAAAAGACTCAGAACTGGCACAAGAAGGGGGAGTTAGAACAAAGAGAAAGAGAGGCACAAATATTTGGAAGTAAAAAACTCAGTACTTAAATGTTGTGCACTCAAGAAAGAAAATAAAGATTTTTTTAAACCGTATGCCAATAAGCTTGAAACTTTAGATTAAACCGATGAATTTCTAACTATATGTTACTCGACATATTGGAAACGAGAGGCTCATGCCAATTCAGAAGCTTACATAAGCAGTCAAATCTTCTCCGGGTAAAATCATCCCTGCACGCCTTCTGTAAAGGCATCTTGAGACATCATATCTTGCATATGTATATATGCAGATAAACTGTGTATCTATGTATATGTTATGCACATAATTTGTTTTACATGCATACTAATGACTCCAGAACTCTGTAGACTTTTGATGTCTGGCACAGCCTCATGCAGATTATTTTTTAAGATTTATGTAATAAGTAGGGGTATTTTTGCTTGCTTGCATGTATGGTTACTAAAAGAAGGTTAGGAGAGAGTGTCAGACTGCTGGACATAAAAATTGTTGTGAGTCACTTTGAGGGTATTAGGATTTGAACCCAGCTCCTCTTCAAGAGCAACAAATCCTCTTAACTCTGAGCTACCTCTTTAGCCTCTGTGTGTCAATTATTATAAAGATGATAAGAGAAAAGAAAAACTGTTGCTAATAGTACTCTTACTGTGTATGAAAAGTGAATAAATCTAAACCTAGTCAATTAAATCATCCATGCATCATTAACAAGATGAAACTCTTGACAATTTTACAAATAGTCAATATTGTAACACAGCAAATACTAGGATAGGATGAGAAAAAGAAAAATGTTTGACATTTAAGAAGAAATAACACTTTATTTGTTTACAAAGTGCAAAATTATTTCAGAAGAAAATGCAAACAGAGTCTAAGATAGTGATGCACACGTGTAAACCCAAAACTCTGGAAGGCTGAGGCAGGTGGATCTTTGTGAGACAGGGGCAAACCTGGTCTACACAGTGAGTTTAAGAGAAACCCTGTCAAAGTAAACAAACTGTAATTACAATAAAAAATAATAAATAAAATACAAAAATGAGAAACCCTGTCTCAAAGAAAAGAAAGAAAGAAAAAGAAAAGAAAGAAAAAAAAGCAAAGAAAATTCAGATACACCTATATTATGTTATAAAGAAGAAGATGCAGAAAGATTGTAAGTGTCAGGAGTTGGGGAGGACTTTGGACAAACACTGTTTTCTGGAATTGATGGGGCTTTTGCATTAGTGAATAGAAAATAGTGACATTTGTATGCACAAGACTTGTCCAAGATCAAGCGACTCAACATTCAGCCTTGTATGGGGAGGAATTATGAGGCCCAACTCACACCTGAGGAGCTGTTGGTAAAAAAAAAAAAAAAAAAAAAAAAAACAGACAAAAGTAGGTAGTGAAGTGGCAGGAGCAAGGAAGTGTCAGATGGGTGATGAGCAGAGATGACCAAAAACCTCTGAATGCAAGTATGGCATTCTTAAAGAATAAAAATATTATATTGATAAAAATATATTCTCACAAAGAAGTTGAGGGACTACATGAGGAAAGCATCCTCAACAACATAGGATGTCCTATTAAGGAAATGACCTCAATCATGCTCAAGTATACTGACATACAAGTATCAAAGCTACACATACATAAAATCTGCATTTGTACTTGAACACAGAGGCACTTATTAATACCTAATTATGGAATTTGAAAAATGAGAAAAAATTGTTAACAAATCATAAAATACTGTGTAGACCATGGTAAATAAGATGTAATTTAAATTCATGTTTTATACCTAGTACAATCCCAATTACCAAATATCCATAGTAACAAATATACTACAGGAAATACACATGTTGGGTTTGTTTGCCTTATCTGTAGTGATCAGAGGACAGAAGGTAGTCTGCAATAAATTACACAATACAAAAATCAAATACGAAAAGATCTGTGCTATTTTACTGTCTGAAATACTGACCATTTTCCAGTGAGAAAATAATTATATGATTGGAAAAACTTTAAATATGAGACTTAAAGCAGCTCCAAGTGCCAGGAATGAAGTTCAGATAGTGAAATATAATGACTGTGGCAATTGGGAGGCTGAGGTCTGGGGAAGTTAACGGGGTGACAGAGGGACTCAAGAGGTTACTGAAGCCCTACAGAACACAGCAGAGTCCTGCCCTGTGAGTTTACAATTTAAAACATGAACCTTCTCTAGACAGCACCTTGACTTTAGATTCCACAGCCCCTGGCACAAGAATGAAAATTCTGTAACTTATGAAGTACGTAGTTTGTATATTTATAGGCCATAGCCTGAAAGGACCAAACTAAAACTGATGTCTAGTCTATGAAATCTGGCTGGTATTTTATTTGACTTTTAAGCATTGTTTTAGATTTTATCTTATTGTGCTTTATTTTATGCGTGAGTGTTTTGCCTTCCTGGCTGCTATGTGCCTGGATGTCAGAGGAGGACATCAGATGCTCTGGAACTAGGGTTCTATGATGCTGTGAGTTACAGGGAAGGTGTTGGATCCTCTGCAGGAGCAGTAACTGATCCCAATCTGAATCCCCAAACTGGTGCTTTTCTGAATGAGTGGCTAAATACATAAAGGAACTACTAAGCATGTTGCCCTTGGGGGGTTGTGATATGCTGTGGGGAGTGAGATCACTGAGAAATCGTTCATATGTGGCTGAACAGAGTTGTTCTGATAATGCAGCACCTTCCACTTCTTCAGAACTTGATAGATGCTGTGTTTGTTTTATAAAAATTTCCAAAATGAAAAGAGATCTTCCTTTTACTGCTCATGGAAATCAAGGGAAGCTTCTGTCTAACCATGCTCAAGTGTCTTGGGATGCGTATTTATAGCCTGGAACTCCAGGACAGATGAAATAGTTGAGCTTTTCGCACAGTCGTATTGTTGAAATTGTCAATGACTTTTTCACTGTAAAGGTGTGGCTGTGTGACATTACCTTTAAGCTTCAAAGCAGCAGTTGCATTTCATGGAGCCAAAACCAACCCCATGTGCCGAGAACACAGCTAATATACATGGGAAGCGTTCCAAGATCCCCATATGGCAATGTGAGCTGAGCATCTTTTACAGCAGCGATTCCATTCTGACCCAAGTTCTTTCCTTTAAATAGCACCTCTTTTATTTCCTGTAGTCAAACTGGCTACACAAGCCCCGGGTTTGCCAAGCCCATGTCTGGGATGTGAATCTCCAGGAACCAAAGTGCTAAACCTTGCTTTTCCCTCGCCTGGTCTGCCAAAATCCATCTTACCACACCTGAAATTTCAGGAGATCAAAGGCTGAAAATTATATGCCATCAAGAGTGGAGAGATAAAATGTTTATCTACGGCATTAGAGGTGCAGGCTGTTTTGAAAGCTCTTGGTGTTTGAGCAAAGCTCTACTGGCTGCTGTTGCCTTGGCTGGGGCTGCTTCCTCATCCCACCAGACAGAGATGCTGCAAGAGAACTCTGGCAGGTTTGAAGTGGTTTAGTTGCTATGTGTTGAGGACCTTGTGTGGTGCTCAGCCTAATTAGAAATTAGTTTTCCACAGTGAGAATAGCCAAGAAGAATGTGGCCATACTATCACAGGGCTACTGTCGTACTGCTGGCATGTCACCTCTTTTACTGGATTTCTCCATATTTGGAGAGTTTCCTGGTTTCTCCTCAAAAGGATACATTACTGTCAAGAAAAAAATGTCTTTTTTTTTTCCTTGATGCAGTTTCCATGCCAAGATGACTTTGCAGAAGTATCTGTAGGTGGGCTCTGGTAAAGGACAGAGCAATTAAAGGGATTTTTTAAAAATGTCTCTCTTTTAAGAAATATTTTCAATTAAATATAAGCAAGGCACCATCTACATAGGTTTTAAATTGGTTAACAGCAGATGCGGTCCTCAGATATGCACTTACTGAATCTTTGGTGAAAGTCACTGAATGTATAATTCTAAATCTTCAGTTACTTACCTGTTCCATGTGGATGCTTCTATCCTCCCTCCTGTGACACACTCGTGGGCTGCCAACCTCCTCCCCAGCTCGGGGCCTGTTTGGGGAGGCTGTGGAACCTTTGGAAGGCAGAACCAGGGTGGTAGACACAGGCCGCTGGTGAGAAAGAGGGAGCGTTGAGGGTGCCCACGTTCTTCCTTCCTCATACAGTTCTGTCAACCCCTTCAGGTCCCCGTCACTGGTACTCCTCTGACCACGTCCTTCTCATCACGATAGACTAAGGTCTCTTGAAACTCTGAGCAGAAATTAAAACTCTCACCCTTCAGTTTGTGTAAGTTATTTTGTCAAAGACACAATCAATGTAGTATTTGCATACTAAATTGAAATTTTAAAATAATCTGAATATGACATTGCTGAAATTAAAATTGTCTGGTAAATTGTTAACACTTGGTATTTTTAAACCATATTCTTTCTGATTATTTTATAGTTTAAAAACATATGGAAGCTTATAGTATTATATATCTTTGTGTTACTCCAAAAAGTGCATTTTAAGCCTGATATCAAAGGCAGTAAATGCCTCCTTTAATCCCAGGACTTGAGAGACAGAGATATGAGTCTGAGGCCAGTTTGGTTGACATAGCAAGTTGCAGACAAGCCAAGGATCTACAGTGAGACCCTGTCTCCAAAGAAAATAAAGGTGTATTTTAAGAATAATTAGACACCATGTTCTACATTCATGATTGCATATTGAAAAACTAAAGTTAAAATCATTGTTTTAATGGAATGAGATTAAGTTTCAAACAGTAAGAGCTAATTCAACACGAACATCTGTTTACCTACATACAATCTTCACTGATTTAAGCTGTAAATAGAAAAAAGGAAAATGTTTGTGTTAACCTTTGTTTCTAAAGAATTTTTTTTTCCATTTACCTAATATCCTTAAGAAGAAACACATCAAAGTTTTCTGGAAACACATATTTAATGGGAGAATCAACTTTTCTTTTGTAATTTTTATTTTATTATATTTTACAATTTAGTCACTTTGTATCCTAGCTGTAGCCCCATCCCTGGTCTCACCTTCCTCCATTTTCCCTCTCTATCATCCTCCTTAATCCACTGAATACGGGGAGTCCTCTTCCCTACTGTCTTACCCTATCCTATCAAGCAGGTCTCATCAGGACTGTGTGGATCCTCTGCCTCCATGGCCTGGTAAGGCCATCCTACCATGGGGAACAGATTAAAGAGCAGGAAACAGTCCATATCAGAGACAGCCCCTGCTCTACTTACTAGGAAACCCACATGGAGACTCAGCTGCCTATGGCTACATCTGAGCAGGGGGTCTAGGTCCTCTCCATGCATGTTCCCTGGTTGGAGCATCAGTCTCTGCAGGACTCCCTGTGCCCAGATTTTTTGGCTTTGTTGGTCTCCTTGTGGAGCTCCTGTCCCCTTCAGATCTTTCCATCTCCCTCTTCTTCCATAAGATTCCTTGCACTCTGCCCAAAGTTTGGCTGAGTCTCTGCATCTGCTTTGATTTCCTGCTGGATGAGTCTATCAGAGGACATCTGTGGTATGCTCCTATCCTGTTCCCTCTCTTCAACAGCTTCTGGCCTCTTTACTGTTTGCCCTTCTGAATGAGAATTAAACATCCTCCAAAGGGTCCTCCTTGTTGTTTAGCTTCCTTAGGACTACTAATTTTAGTATGTTTATCTTATATTATATGGCTAATATCCACTTATAAGTGAGTATATGCCATGTGTGTCAATCAATCAACTTTTCATAGCCATTTTAAATTCAAGTTCTTTCTTCAGTATACTTTTTGTTCTTTTTTCAAAAAATTAACACAGAGTTGTGCACATCATTGTGATATCTTCACACATAGCTGCCTTCAGATGTTGCTCTAATTCATCCCATCCCTGCAGGAAATCCCTTCTCTCTGCAGCCCTGCCACTGTTCTTGGTCCCCTTTCTACCCCTTTTTCTTCAGCTTTCATGCCCCAGGCTAATCCTCATCACTATAAAATGAAGCTGTCCCCCGATATCTTATGGCAGCAGAACTTTGTCAAAAAGCAAAAGTCTCTCCACCCCTGCTTCCAGCTAAGAAGTCATGTCTGATTTCTTGTGTGTGTACAATGCAAGTGGAAATCATGGCTCTGATCCTGCTCCGTATTCATCCTTAATCTTCCACTCTTCTGGAATACAAGGTCAATCATCATTTTCCAAATATCAAAATCCTTCAACCTCAAATCAACCTCTGTGTTTTCACTCAAGTTAGTACTTTAAGAAAACAGTTTGTAAAGACCTTTCCTGGTATTGCTTCTGCCATCGAGACTCGATTTGTTGGATATCATTGAATGGTAAAAGATTCATCTGTAAAAGGAAGAGGTGGACATTTGCTAACTAGAGCCCTTAACCAAAAATTGGAAGATAATTATGATCAGACTAATTCAGAGAAATTCCAATGAACAGTCCATCTGAAAATTCAATTAAATAATGATGATTTCAGTTTAAAAAGATGAAGGTTTTTTTTTTCAGTATTGAAGATAAAAAGGCTAGAAGTTTAGTATAGCTCTCATTCTCATTCTTTAAAGAACCTGAATTAAACAAGCAACAACAGTTCTGTGTACTCTTTTATTCCTTTAAATTAGATTATGTGATTTAATGTGAACTATTTACTGCAAAGATAGTCCCACAATCTTTGGTAATTTTCCTGATTTATTTATTTATCAGTGAGTTAATTTGGATGAGAAAGTAAAGGCTTTGGTTGACTGACTGGAAAAATGTATTAAACAGAAATAAAACAAGGACATGTCATCAGAAACTACTTGGTGAGTCGGGAGGTGCCCAAGATGGTTTTCAGAGCTATGCTGGACACAAGAACCACGAGGACAGCAAGTTTCTAAAGAAACTTTATTCCAATGTGGTCACTGGTACTCGCACAGTTACACCAGCAACAGAGCTGGTGGCTGAAAACCAGTCCTGAAGGGAGAGCTCAGAGACCCAGGGAAGTACGTGGGCAAATTGCCCTGGCCCTGCATCTGTCATAAAACCAACACCGATCTGGAGATGGGTGGTAGCTGATGTCTTCCTGTGGCAAGAACTCTATCTAATTATCTTGCTTGAGCCTTCCCTTAGCCTGGGTAATCTGCCTTGCAGGGTGTGATCAAAAACAAGGAGAGAAGATAGGAGATGTTTGGTATTTTGAACTACCTATGTGTTTAACCTCCTGGGAATTGCTCTTGATATGAGGACAACAAAATGTGAAGAAGCTTGGGGATTTGTCCCAGAATTAAAGGCCTGAGGCTCACCTTCATCAGGGATCTGTGTTCTGGGTATTGTCCAGAGAGGGTAACGATGTTCTATTTCAGAGACATGGAAGGCGTTTCTTTAAGCTTAACAATACTTCTGAAACTTTGTTTTGGTTGTGCTGTGTTTTCCTTTCCTATTGTTTGTGCTTTCTACCAGGACATTTTGCAACAGCATTCCAATTCTTTTTTAACAATCCACATAAAAACTGAAGAGACTCATGAGGCCAGTTTTCTCCAAGCTCCAAGAATTAAGTCAACTTCTTTGACTTTCTGCTGAAATTTAGTTTAACGGGAGCTTGAAGCCTCCAATAACTGCTTTGTATGTCCTGATTTGGGATCAACCTACCTACTGCAGGGCTGCCTCTTTAAAGATTATGATGAGTCCCCTTTAAAGATTACCTAGAGAGAGGGAGCTCTGTTTATGTTCTATTTTGGTGTTGAGGAACCAGTCCTTAGGTTCACTCCATGATTTCAAGTATTGCCTCCTATGGTTAATACTTTGCAAACATTGTCAATTTCCTTTCTCTGAAACTCTCCAGCCTTTTTTTTTGTAATAATTCTTCTCCCAATTCTAGCATTAACATGCTTAATTGCTATTTAGCCACCACAATTTCTCATATTTATTATAGGATATTGTCTGGGCAATCTCATGGTTATTCATCATAATGCTTGTTTCTACCTTGTGATATTGTCATACATTTTCTTAATTTGGTGTGTTTGTAATAGGGTAGGAAAGTGAGCCAATATGAAGCAGGACAATTGGAGTATACTTCTCTATTAGTGAAGGAATTATCTGCCACTATTCTACTTTCTTTTGTTTATAATTAGTGGCTTTACACAACAACTTTACAACTTTGCTCTTTTTGCTGGCCAGGAATCAGCAAAACTGCCATGCTTAACTCTCCAGGTACATAAGGATTTGTAGAGATCAGTACAAAATGTATAGGTGAGAGAAAGGTGCCTCAGGTGGTCTGTAATGACAGCAGCAACAGCTCAGCCGCTGCTGGGCTTGTACTGAGGAATGGGGACATGGGTATAGCAAATGGCTTCTCCAGAACGGCAGACTTAGGCAAGTGTCTTTACGAGTGCACTGAGGACACTCAGTGAGGGAGAACCAAGGCAACCGAGGCAGAATTCCTTATGCCCGAAGGTCAGAAAGCCACGTCCAGGGCTTACCATTAAATAAACAAATTACTCCTGAATCTACGCTTTCCCTAATCTTAAACATGTGTTTTGTTTTGTTTTGTTTTGTTTTTTTTTCCCTCCTCAGCTGACTTTGGTGCTTTTTAAACTGAGATTAAAATAATAGATGTCAACCTCACAAAGTTGTTATGGAGATTAAATGTACTTCATGAAGTGACTTGCTTAATTGTTGTTTATTTGCCTTACTAATTTGTTCACATGGAAATTAATTCATTTCTGGCCCCATTTTAAATTATTCATTATTCTGAATTTGGATCCTATTTTCAAATTGTCAGCACTTCCGTCTTTAAAAATAATTCTCCTATACCTCAATTTTATTTTTAAAATGAGATCTTATTAATTATATGATAATTTTATACAATGTATCTTTATTATATTTAATTCCTCCTCTCAACTCCTATTAGATTCATCCATGTCCTTACCCACCCAATTCACATTTTATTCTTTTGTCTGTGTGTGTGTGTGAGAGAGAGAGAGTGCACGTGCTGTTTTCGTTTTTGTTAAAGCCCATCTAGTCCAGTTTCTGTTTTCCAAACACTCTTTGGTTTGAGACAATCCTCTGGAGCCTCATTGACTTACCAAGGACAGCACATTAAAAAAAAAAAAAAAAAAAGTTGACTCTTTCTCCTAACAGCTTGCCAATGTCCAATTGCTTCCCCGTTATGGGTGAGATTTTGTACCCACATGAGCCTTCATGATAGGACTTGCCTGGCTTGAGTTTATACGGGTCTTATGTATGCTGTCACAACAGGTGGGAGTTCATAAGCATAACATCCAGAACAGGTTAACTATCTTAAAGATAATTGTCAGTGGGGGTTAATATAATCCCAACAATTAAAAACCACTGCTCTTGATCATAGTTACTCTCAAGAACATCATGGTTAGACCCTATTAACGAAGAAGTCTTATACTTGAATCATAGAACATAATTAACATGGTATTGCTGAAAAGCTTCATTCCTACTGTCTAGATTTCATGGTACTGTAAGGTGTTACTGTTAGAAGAAAAGTAATCATCACACAAATCTTACAGTTCTCTGTACACTAAAATAATGACCTGCCTGGCAAGAGTGATATAAATGTTATGGAAGGAACCAACTACTTTCTATGTGTATTTAATACTCTTTCCACAAGATAAAACTCATTATCATGTCATTATCATGTCAAGAACCCATGGCTAGACATCTCATAGGAAATAAGGAACAACCTATTATTGTGCTGTATAAAGTTAATATTAAATCAATTCCTAGTAACATATCACTAAGCCCAGAGATGAATAATCTCAGCACTCATCTAAGAATCTATTTCTTGTTGTAGATGATAATTAGTACAGATGCCAACAAGCAGTTAAGGGGCAGAGTCAAGAGTATGGCGCTCTCTGCCCTCACTCTGATGTCTACATTGTTCTCATTCATCTCAGGGCCTAGGCATCGTCACTGAAGAGGGGGAGAAAGACTGTGAGACTCAGGCATGGCACATATGTATAACAATATTTTACAGATACTATATGTCAGTTTTTTTTTTTCAATGCAGTTTATTCAGGAACATTGAACAATCCTCGGACCCCGGGGAAAGCCAGCCCACAGCTTAAATAGCCTCTGGGTAGCCAACCCAGGCGTGCCACGGGGGCAATGCAGATAGGTCCACATACATGGAAGCAAGCCAGATCCTCGGCCTTAGCCAAATGTGGAGTTGTTCGTGACAGAGAGCACTCACCATCGGGAAGGTGGAAGGCGGAAACCAGCTCCATCTTTAAGGCATAGCATTCCGCAGCTCTCTACAGTTCCCCCTTTTTGTTTTAGACGCATCAGGCAAGAGTAGAGGTCTGATCTCTGATATTAGAAATAAATTGGGACTTTGTACAGATGTTCATTTAGGTGTCATCCACCCAAATTCAGGCCTTTACAGCCATTGAAGCAGGACATTCTCCCCAAGCATGGTTGGATACCATAAAAAGCTAAAATGATACGCTCAGGATGCGAGGCTAAGCACTGCACTCAGGGTCAGCCGCTTTGGACCCAGAGAAGAGCATGTCTGGTTGCATGCGGGTTGATGCCCCAGGTCCCCCCTCTGAGAAAAAGGTATCGGACGGGTCTGATGCTCTTTGGGTGGATGACACCTAAATGAACATCTGTACAAAGTCCCAATTTATTTCTATATGTCAGTTTTAATAAAGTATTTTTATTCCGTTTTCACTCCACAATGGTACATATTAAACCAAGACGTATAATTAGGGAATTCTTGTAGTTACAGACACTGTTATTTAATAATTTGATTTGTTTCTTCAGATTAAACATACATCATGTTCTTCCTCCTCCCCTTTTCTATAGTAGAGGGAGCCTACTGCAGAGAACTAAACTGGTCAAAATGCAGAGAACAAGTGACCTTGATGTCCAGTCCCAATTGGGGTACTTACAATACAACCTAAAAAAAAAAGGAACATCATGAAAAAGTGCAAAAATATTGTAAGAGCTGGAAGACCAAGACAGACCACCATTGTGATAGAGTATCTTCTAAAGATGGTGTAAGCTGTATCCACAAAATCTCACTAGTGTGGCTTCCCAAATAGAACCTGCACAATCATCACACAAATGACATCCGAACCCGAGTGAGGGAAAACTTCATAAGGCCCTGCCAAATGTGCAATCAATGACTTCTGAGAAAAGAAATTCAGTTTTCTCCAGAGATGATCCAACTGATAGGCTTCTCCATCCTAAGTGATCAGCCCTAAATACAGGTGCATGTAAGCAACAGTGACCGGACTCAATAGTGTGTAAGTGTGTATGTACACATACATGTGCGTGTGCTTATATGTGTAATAATTATACAAGTACAGGTCATGAGTTTGAGAGGACATGTATGTGGGGATATAGAGAAGTTGGAAGAAGGTGGAAAGTGATGAAATTATAGTATATGAATGAAATTCCAAAAAAATAAAATCATATTTAAAAATAAGAAAACCAATCCTCATTCAGAAAGACAAATGGGATGGACATTGGAAGAGGGAGAAAACAGGGAACAGGATAAGATCCTACCACAGGACAGGATCCTGCCTCTGAAAGACTCTACCCAGCAGGGTATCAGAGTAGAGGCTGGGACTCATAGCCAAACTTTGGGCAGAGTACAGGGAATCTTATAAAAGAAGGGGGAAACAGAAAGACCTGGAAGGGACAAGACTGCCAGAAGGAGAGCAACAGAACCAAGAAATCTGGGCAAAAGTGTCTTTTGTGAGACTAATACTCCAACCAAGGACCATTCATGGATATAACCTAGAATCCTTGCACAGAGGTAGCCCATGGCAGCTCAGTGTCTAAGTGGGTTCTCTAGTAAGGGGAACAAGGACTATGTCTTACATAAACTGATTGGCCTGCTCTTTGATCACCTCCCTCTGAGGGGGGACCAGCCATACCAGGCCACAGAGGAAGACAATGCAGCCAGTTCTGATGAGACCTGATTAGCCAGGTCAGATAGAAAGGGAGGAGGACCTTCCTATCAGCGGACTTGGAGAGGGTCATGGGAGGAGAAGAGGGAGGAAGTGTGCATTTGGGGGGGGAGAAAGAAGGGGGCTACAGCTGAGATACAAAGTGAATAAATTGTAATAAATAAAAATTTAATTAAATTTTAAAAATAACAAAACCTCTTTCTTATCAAAGAGCTCTTTCTCCAGTCTTCCATCCAACAAGCTTTGGATGTCTTACAGGGTGGAGCCCCATGCTCTTTCTGCTTTTTTTAAGGAATAGATTAGCACCTGGAAAAACATGGTCACATTGGTGTTTGTTTAAGGTGTGTCTTCCCTATATGAACAGACATTTCTTCATGACAGCAAGAATGGAGGAATCCAGGTATTGAGTAGGTGTTTAATGAGCAAAATAAAAAGGCAGCAGAATTGTTTTAAATCATAAGGAATACATTAATTTGCTGCAAATTTATTTTGTTTGTTCCAATTAGTGTATTCTGGCAGTCTAGAAAATTTAATGTCAGTGAATTGGATGAATTTCTAACATCCCTATTTATCTATGAGTGAAAAGAAGTGAAGACCATAATGAAGACAGCTTTACCTCTTATTTCCTCTCTACTTTTGGTGTTTCGCTCCTGTCCTACCCCACTGGTCCAATGCTTAGAATGTGATGTGTAATAAACCATTCCCTAGGTATGGCAAAGTTTTGGTTGTATGTTTGATGTGGGCACAGAGTTAATAGACCCCTCAGTGCTGAAGAAAAGTCCTGTATGTGCCTAATGACGGTTGCTGAAATATAGCTCTACCTCCAGGAGGTTTGGCATGGTCCAACTCTGGAGTGACCTACTTTGAGTTGGTCAAGTGGCATGAAAGTAAAGCTGTCATTAGGTTTGCCTGTGGGCAGAGTGGGGAAGTTTTTATCTGGTCAGTTTCAGTATCTTAGAAGGTTTCAATTTTCTACTACTTTGCAAAATAAACAGATAGGGAAAGCAAACCCAGTAACTTTAATAGATGATTTCTTTTACTAGTAGCAGCTTTAACTATTCACCTGTTTTCATTTTAAAATAATTCAGTTTTATTTATTTTGTAGGAAGAGACCTTTAGATGTAAACTAAAAGAATGATACTTAACCATACATGCTTCATGATGGTGAGAGGTTCTCCAGGCAGCAATCTGAGTATTCGAGCTGTGTATTTTCAAAGGCATCACTGATTTCAGAAGACTTTTCATTTTGTTTGTTTGTTTGTTTGAAAATATGCAGCAGAATTTTAAAGCAGAGCATGAAAAAGCATGTGATTGCAAGTCTCAGAGAAACAGCAAATATCTGGTATTTGTTTTCTTAGAGCTTTTGATCTGCAGCACCTGACAAGGCTGAGCGCAGACTCGTGACTGAATTGTTGTTTCATGCAGTGGACAAAAGATGTCAATCTCCACATTCATTCACCTCGGTGGCTATTGGCTTGTGAATAGATAGGGGCTCAGTTAAGCTTGCCTGTTGTCATACAGAGGAGAGTTTTATTAAAAATAAACATTGCCTGATGGGGCACTAGACTATGGGATTAGATATTCACAACTGTTTCTAATACATCATTAAAACATGCAAGAGAATTCCCCTGGGGTTAGGAGTGAAATTGCATCATCGAAACTAAAGTCTGGTAGAGCTATCCTGATGGGCCTATAAAGGAGATTATGTTTGAAAGTATCTAATGTGATAATATGAATTTATCACCCTCATCTTCTTTTATTTTGACACATATGGAAGATGCTGTTTTGTTTTGACACTCACAATTGATGTTCGTTTTATTAAAAACCACTCAAGAGTAATGAGATTTGAGGAAATTATCTTAGCAGATATCCACAACAGAAGGAAATGGGATCCTGATGACTCACAGCCCCAGTGATAAGCTGTAGGCACACGCAATGTATCCAGATGTGATGCTGTAGATCTGTTCACCTATACTTGTTTTTTATAAGCTATATTGGGTAGATTTGTCTAGATAACAAATTCCCAGAACTACAAGCATGGAGTCCAGAACAAGGACCCTGCAAGGAGGGCCTGGAAACCCCAACACAAGCAGTGCTCTGTCTTCACAGCTCAAGACCATGGGTGCTGCTACAGTCTGGAACAGGCCAGTATTCCTTCCGGATGGCTGGGTAAGGGGATGTCACCGCAAGGCATGAACATGAATTCAGAAGGGCATGTGAAAGCAAGGGGGGTCCAGAAGACTTCTCATTGTTTGGCTCAGGGTTGCCACTGCACCCCACACCAGGAAAACATATTCTGGGAGCAAAATGAAGGCATTCTTCATAACGATTGGAAAGTACATGTTGTCCTTCAGATTTAACTATAATAATTTTGTCTTAGTGCCCATCTAGTCTCATGGAATTTTGTAAATTTTTGTAAAATGGAGACAAAATTATCCCTTACCTCTTTGGCATATGAGAACTGAATTAAAAAGGTTAACAGAAGATAGAATCTGATATATAATATTTTTACTTTCTTGAAAATTTAGCAACTGGGCACACCTATGCAAGGTGATAATGCTCTCAATCAGTGTCAGAAAGGAATAAAAAGTCTTCATTAACCACTGTTCCACTCTGCCCATATATTGCACCAGGTAGGCACACAGGAAGAGTAGCTTAAATGAAAAAAAAAAAAAAAAACACAAACAATCAAAACCCACTTAGTTTTCTCAGAGATCTGGAATGCAGAATTCTAAGATGGAATTGGCCTGAAGGTAATTCGTGGTGAGAACTGCTCCTGGAGAAGACAGTGAGTTTCTTATTCAGGTCTCTCTCAACCTTTCCTGCACACGCCCCTCCTCTTCCTCATCTCTTGAGGTCAGCAATTTTAACACACTTGGATCTGCCCATATGACCTCAATTAACCCTAGATATTGCTTCAAGTGCTCTAATTCCAAAAAGATTTCTACTGGTGGTAGAGTTTCTGTGTATGAATCCTGGCGGAAGGGACACAGTTTTGTCTACAGTTGTGATGTTTCAGTAAATAAGAAATGGAGTATCTACCTCTGCCCTCTGATTATCTTGGTAGTTTCCATTGCACAAGGAAAGACAAATAATATCTTTATTTTAATTGAAATTGGAATTAATGTTGAATGAGTGGAGGCCAGGATGAGTCTTTCAATATTTTTGCTTTTGAAATGATGGTTTGTTAGCATTAGACAGAGGTTTGATATTCCTTAATGATTTTTCTAGAAATTGATGTGTAGTTTTGTTTTTTATTTTCTCAGTCAGGTTAGTATTTATTAAATTTTGTATTTATCTGGTAACATTTAATTTATACTTGAAAAACAAAGATGCACAGACAAGAATAATAAGACTTTCCCAGTAGCAGCTCTAGGGGGCTTCTGTAACTTCATCCATGATATAAATGAGAAGTTTTTGGTCTATTAACTCAGGAAACTTATACACTATTGGGTCAATGCATATTTCCATTTTTGTGCACGTTGAGGCAGAAGTATCATGAGACTTTAAGAGATTTGATAGGAAATCTAATAGAAGTCTAATAGACTTTCCAATGAGAAGACGGAGTCCTCAAGAGAAACATGACTTTCATACAGACGGAGATCTTCGGTGGACTTGGAAGCAAACAGGTTCATGCCTTGCTAACACAGACTGCACATATGGGAAGAGGCAAAGTCCCATCAGCTCTTGAAGCCATCTGTAAGGGACCCAACCCCTTCACATGCATACAACTGTATTTTGTGGTTTTGTTTGCTTGCTTGTTTACTTGCTTTTGAGACAGGGGTTCTCTGTTTAGCGCTCGCTGACTCTCCTGGAGCGTGCTCCATAAACCAAGCTGACCTCAAACTCACAGAAATCCATCTGCCTCTGCGTCGGGGTGCTGTAATCAAAGGCATGTGCCACCACCACCTGCCTTACAAATGTATGTTAACTTATTTCAAAGTTAAAGAAAACAATGGTATTTCTAAGCTGAAATTTTTAAATTTATTTCTAAACTGACTAATTCAGTGGCAGCAAGTATCAACTAAAATCAGACTAAAGCAACAATAAGTAAAAGTTTTACCTGTTTGATAATTTAAATATTAATACATTAATACTTTTAGAATCCCAGGTCATAATGAACATTGAAATTCTTTACAGCCACAAAAGTTACAATGCAGTCCTGGTTTGATATAGTATAAGCAGTCTTTGAAAACTCTCAAGAGAAATAAACACACACTTAAGAGTTAAGAAAGGACCCAAAAGTCAAACCAGGCTTGACTGTTTTTCAGCAGATGATTCAGATCCCAGTCGGCAGCAGGGAGGAGGGCCCTCTGCTCAGAGAGTGCTATTTTCCTATTATACCTCAATTACATTTATAAAGTTTTTCCTTTCATGCCAGCCTAAATGGTTGTCGGAGTTATTAATTTTAATGTTTAATAAACCAGTTGCCATAGCAACAATCATATCACAGATGTTTCGTTAAAGACTCTCCACAGCGCACACCTTTGTCAATACGTTATTTTGAACATTTCAGAAGATAAATACTGGGAAAAGGCAGCACAGCTCTCAGGCTGGAAAAACAATTTGCGTGACTAATTATGCATGCAAAAGAATTTAAAAAATACTCGTACAGAGAAGGGTGATGTGCTAATATCAAGAATATAATGCAGGGAAAGGTCAGAGTTTAACTTATCACTCTTGCAAAGAAAGCAAAGTTCAGGAAATAGACCAGAATAGCATTAATGCAATGTATGTTTTCCACTCAGTGATAACAGTTATTAGCCAAAATGATGAAAATTTTAGGCACCATCTTTAAAACTATGTTTTTTTGTTTGTTTGTTTGTTTTGTTTTGTTTTTTGCCAATGAGTAGCACTAATTGTAACTTCATCACTGGGCACAATCTCCTGGCATGCATAAGTTGCTGCTGAGAAAATTTGTGTTTTAAATTTGCTTTCTTATTTTTAGGTTGCAGGATGTTTTTTTTTTTTTTTTTATCTTATAGCCCCTTATGTTTCTTTTAGGTTTTTTTAATTTTTATTTAACTTTCATTAATTACACTTTATTCATTTTGTATCCCCCCATAAGGCCCTCCCTCCTCCCCTCCCGGTCCCACCCTTCCTCCCCTTTCTGCATGCATGCCCCTCCCCAAGTCCACTGATAGGGGAGGTCCTCCTCTCCTTCCTTCTGATCTTAGTCTATCAGTTCTCATCAGAAGTGGCTGCATTGTCCTCTACTATGGCCTGGTAAGGCTGCTCCCCCCTCAGGGGGAGGTGATCAAAGAGCAGGCCAATCAGATTATGTCAGAGGCAGTCCCTCTTCACATTACTATGGAATCCACTTGGACACTGAACTGCCCTGGGCTACATCTGTGCAGGGGTTCTAGGTTGTCTCCATGAATGGTCCTTGGTTGGAGTATGAGTCTCTGGGAAGTTCCCTGGGGTCAAATTTGCTTTCTTAATCTATTGCCACGTTTTCTCTCAATCTTGAAATGAAGGCTCCTAAACTATTACAAAGCCTTTAGTGTTTTTTTTTTTCCCTAAAATAATATTGCCATATTTCATAGATACATATTTTCATAATTAAATAGTTTTGGCTCTGTTTAATTTATCTATGTTATTACTTAAAGTTGGATTTTAAATATGTCAACTGAAACTTAGTAAGAACCAGTGAAGAAAGGAGAGATCCAACTGATGAGAAGTGAACACTTCATTACTGTCATTGTTTGTTCCTTTGTTCTTTTCACCAATTAAACCTGTGTTTGGGGGAAAGCAAGAGGTGGGGACATGTCAAAGGCTGACCCAGCAAACCCATGCTTAAGTTTTCACAACACGTGCTATCACGAGTAGCCGCTCCCGGTGTCTCCGGCTTAGCTCTCTCTTGAGCTTTCTCGTGTGTTCAAGCTGATGTGGGCTTTTGGTCTCTTCTACGAGATTTGCAAATGAACAGGAGACCTGGAGTCCACCTCTGGAAGACAGTAGCTTTCTGTTTGTAGGACAAGAAAAATATGCTCATGATTGCAAAAACAGATAAATGAAGGTTTCATGAGTGCTTGTACTCAGGGGCACAGGAAGAAATGAACATCTCTGTGGAGGGTTTCATAGCATATGTGAGTTATGGCAAATTCTTCCTCCATCGCCATGATGCAGAGATGGAAAAGTTACAGCTT
Organism: Meriones unguiculatus; assembly: GCF_030254825.1. Lineage (NCBI taxonomy): Eukaryota > Metazoa > Chordata > Mammalia > Rodentia > Muridae > Meriones > Meriones unguiculatus. The sequence continues at coordinate 3,018,961 of NC_083352.1, read as the reverse complement.
ATGCCTCCCAAGGGCTGGAACCTTTGGCTTCTTCTAAATACCAACTTGGCCTATGCTCACACCGGATGAATAATTTTACAAAACAAAACCACAAAATCCTGTGTTTAAGGATGCATGACAAATTTCACCTAAAGTAATGGTTTAAGAATTTTATTCAAATGTGAAGGAAGAGTGAGAACAAGGCTTTTATTTGTTCTTCAGGGAGGAAAAACCTTGTAAGTGAGCTTAAAATCATGATGGGCATTCAGGAAGAAAAATAAATTGCAGCTTGACCATCATATGTTCTCTTTGAAACTGTGTAAAGCTGACCTTTGCCCTCTCCCTGAAAGACTGTAGACATACTCATCTAAACTCTGAACCTTTTGACTTTGGACAATATGAATAAATAAATGCAAAATAAAAGTTAATAAAAAAGAGTGCCCTGAAGCTGGGAAAGTCCCAATCTATGTGAAATAACCATGAACAAAGTCTAGCATGCTTTCCTTGAAAGAATATAATGCTAAATTAAATTAATACCTTAAGAGAAACAAAACCGATAGTTCGGGGGTGGGGAGTTGACCAATATTTTAGTATTTCAAAAACTGAGGGACCTTTGCTTCTACTATGCTCTGTAATCTGAGTTGGCATTACAGGTGATGCTGCACCGCCATGCGAGAAATGCCTCCACTTGTGCAGTAGAGGCTCGGTGCCAACTGATGATACTACAGAAGGGTGACCCAGTTTTAATAACCTCACCCTTATGCATGTGGCGTTTTAAAATTATTTTATTTTAACTTGTGAGTTCATTGTGTAATGGGTTTGGTTGGAAGAAGGTCACTTTTTGTTTACATTTCAAAGGTCCCGAGTCTCAGTCCAGCTCTTTCTCTAATCTCGCCAACCTTAGTGCAGCCACCGTGATGTAACCAGCTCAGCTGCAGTGTACACCCTCTGCCATGAGGCTCTCCCCTCCCACATGGCCCAAAATAACAAAGCTAAGTGACCATGGACTGAAACCTAAGAAACAGTGAGCCCCAATAAACTCTTCTCTTTTTGCTGTTTTGCCAACACAGACAGGAACAAATGCATTTCTCCAGGGTTGGTGTGGCTTTCTCCATTTGCTACATGGCCTGTATTCCTCTTCAGGGCTTTGTATGGGGTTAGAGACACAGTTCCGCACCAAGAAGGGAGCTGTGATTTGTCATAATTGAAGATAGTAAATCGGATGGTCCATTATGGATTTATGTGTGTAGACATAAAAACATGTAGGAAGATAGTGCATTTCCTATATTGTCCAAAATGAGGTGGTGTGTGTGTGTGTGTGTGTGTTCTTTAAAGGCAGCACTCTAAGTTTATATGATTCAGGGTAAAAAGCTGTCATATTTAGGATCACTTAAGAAAATTTATTTTACTTCTACAAATGGGCACAGAAGAATATGTTTTTCAGTTCCTGAAGAAATCTAAGTTATTTCCAAAATAGGTAAAACATTCAATTTTCACTTTTGTAAATATTACTGACATTTTTGAATGTTCTTTTCATCTTCATCAAATGTACAAAGAGATCTTCTGACAACATAGCTTCTCTCTCTCCTTTTCTCTCTTCCTCCCTCTCTTTCCCTCTTACAGTTTAACTGTCATCATGGCTATAACTCAGTAATTATCTCCTTCAAAATGTTTGTTTTAGCAACAAATTTCTGCATCTTTGAAAATATAATAAAAGGTTTTGTTACAACTACAGACTCAAAATAGACAAGTATGCCTTGCTAAGTAGTAGTTTAAAGCCAACCCATGCTTTTGTGATTATGTACGCAAGAAAATATCCTTCCGTCAGCATTATTGGTATTTTCTCCATGAAAGGGGGCAGTCTCATACTATCTCTGAAACCACAAACAATCTCAAGTTGCTAAATGAACAGGAGACTGTATTGATCCTTGCCATAAATTTGTTCTTCATGACACCTGTGATCCCATTATGGGGAATGTATGCGGTACCTTACCATGTCGTAATGATATTTTGGACTGTTTTACCTTAAGCTTGCAAGCATACCTTAAGTTTCTCCCCTTCTCAGCATCACCAAATTCTTTGGTAGAAGTCACTGGAGTTGTTCAAATTTGTTCTCATCTTTTTTAGACTTCAAGTCCAAGTCACTTAATCCTTAAATGACAATTTTTGATCTGAGGTCTCCTTACTCTAACATCACAACCTTGCTTAAGGCCCTAACTAGGGTACTAAAACTTTTCTCATAATATAATGCATTGTCACTGTGAGACAAGTCTGTTTTCTTTCCTTTTTTCTTCTTGAGAACATATTGGGATGTGTCCTGTTCTCAATACTGGCCCTAGCATTCCCACTATTTTCCTATTTTGGCTTCTTGTGCATTCGCAAGAGTGGCTTTCATAGTAACACCTCACAGTCATTTTTATACGAAGGAAAAGAAGTTGATTATATATGTAAGCCAGAGATTTCTTCTATTACCATTACTTAGTATGTGTACGATTAGATTTAGCTTCTTTCTGACACTTTTGCTTACTATATAAACTGTTGAGAACATAGAATCAATCCAAAACCAGGAAACGGAATTCATTACTCCAGTTGAGAGGTGCTGTGTAGACTTCAGAGATCAATGTTCTGTCTCTTGAGTTAACAGGCACCAAGAGAACCTGATGCATGGGCAAATTCTTTATCTCTACACTGCAGTATGTTGATAACTATATAAAAAGTTATTTCTTAATATAATAGGACGTGTTAAATACCAACTAGGAGGAGACACAGGAGCCTGGGAACACCCTAAGAAACTCTACTATGATCAAATCATGCTCCATATAGATGGAATTCTGTGGATTACAATCAGTATGGCACACCGTTTGAGTTATTATTCATCCAAAATCTTGTGATAAATAGTTTTTCTATTTGATAATATGTTTCATTTCAAGATACCCAGACAAGGTGCCCATTCTGAAACTCTCAAGTCCTTGATTAAAAAGAAGCAGGTATTTACTTCCTAAATCGAAGTACTGTCTCCTCGCTACTTTTTTCTTTCTTTTTATTTTCTTTTGTATTTATTGTTTTCACTTTACAAGGAAAATATGTTTGTATAAATGGCTACTTTAGTTTTCATAGTAGGAAAGGAATAATAGCCGAAGGCCCAGAAGTCCTTAGATTAGAGGATGCAGTGATGGTTCCGTGTTAGATCCCGCTGTACCGTGTGACAGCTCCATGCACTGCAACACCTCTTCGCACTCTGCCTACTGTCACTCCAAGTGAAAGAAAGAAAAAAACAACCACGGGAAAATCAGCAAGCGGGCAATGATGAATATGCTCTGTGTCTGACCCACTTAGCACACGCAGCCTCCTGGTGAGTTAGATGAACCAGGAGAGCTGATTTTCTGACTTTTTTTCCACAGAACTAATCAATAGTAATTATGGAGTTTGTCAGAACAGGAATCTGTTAGGATGCTTTCATTTACGAGCGAGAGAAACTCCAACTGAAGATTCTTCAAGCAAAATGAAAGGAAAGAAATAAAAATACTCTTACAAGTGACAGTTCAGTGTAATATCTTTTATTTTAATTTCAGAGATTCAGAGATTTATTTTATTTTGTGTGTGTGTGTGTGTGTGTGTGTGTGTGTGTGTGTGTGTGTGTGTGTACAGGTGTCCACAGGGGCTCAAAAGGAGTATTGGATTACATGGAGCTAGAGTCACAGGCTATTGTGAGCTGGGAGATACGAAAACTGGAAACTGACCTCTGGTCCTTTGCAAAAATAGTAAATGTTTTTAACTGCTAAGCCATCTTTCCATGGTTATAGATCTTTGAAACTGAGTTAAGAAAACAACAACAACAACAAAAAAAGGGTCATACCAGCATGTGGTTTTACTTCCTTTCCAACTAGTGATAACTCAGGGTGTATATGTTCTAGGCTGTATTTCTGGAGAGGGATCCTGTCCAGATAGAGTTAGCTGACACCGCAGAGCTAAGTCCACTGCCTTGTGCACTTTGTCAGACTGTCCACCTGCTGCTGATGCTCAGGGACCAGAATGGTGCTGATTTTATTCGGTTGTCTCCCGTGAGTCTGTGGCAATTGAGTCTTTCCCCCGACAGACTGATCCGCTAGCCCGAGTTGAAGAAGAGGCAGGTGGTGCAGGGAGATGCAGATGGTTCCTATGAATAGTTTACACAACTTCTCCCCCATGGAAGGGTCCATCTTCAAGCTAACAATGTATTAACCTTGGTAAGAGACGAAGATTAGTTAAATATACTCATATTCCTAGCTCATTTGACCCTAGCCAGTTAAATGTAAATCCAATAGCAGCGGGGTTTTTTGTACTTTTTATTTTTATGTTTTTCAATTTATTTGTTGTATGTCCTAATTGCAGCCCCTCCCTCAACTCCTTCTAGTTCCACCCTTCTTCTCTCCCCCCATCCCTTTCCTCAAGCCCAGTGAGAGTGGGAGTTTTACAGCCCTGCCATGATCCCCTAGCTTATCAAATTTCATCAAGACTGCCTGGATCCACTTCCTCTGTGGCCCAGGAAGGCCACATCACCAGGGGCAAGTGATCAAAAAAGCAGGCAACGGAGTTCATATCAGAGGCACTCCCTGCTCCACTTACTCCAGCAGCCACATGGAGACTGAGCTGCCCCTGAGCTGCATCTTAGCAGGGGTCTAGGTCCTCTCCATGCATGGCCCTTGGCCAGTGCATCACTCTGCAGTCTCCCTGGGCTCAGGTTTTTTGTTTGTTTGTTTGTTTGTTTGTTTTTTGCTTTGTTGGTCTCCTTGTGGAGCTCCAGTCTCCTCCACCTCCAGGTCATTGTACCCCTACTTCTTCCAAGACTCCCTGAGCTCTCCCCAAAGTTTGGCTGTGAGTTTCAGTTTCTGCTTTGATTTCCTGTTGGGGGGAGACATTCAGAGGACACTCTTCTACTGCTTCTGATGTCTATACTGTTTGCCATTTTGAATGAGATTTAAGCATCTTAGGACCCTCCTTGTTGTTTAGCTTCCTTAGGTCTATAGATTTAGTATGATTATCCTATATTATAAAGCATTAGCCCCTTATAAGTGAGAATACACCATGAGCGTTTTTCTGTTTCTCGGATACCTCACTCAGGAAGATCTTTTCTAGATCCCACCATTTGCCTGCTAATTTCATGATTTCCTTGTTTTTAATTGCTGAGTAGAATTCCATTGTGTAAACGTACCACAATTTCTGTTTCCATTCCTCCATTGAGGTACATCTAGGTTGTTTCCAGATTCTGGCTATTAGAAATAAAGCTGCTTTTGAACAAAGTTGAGCAACTGTCCTTGTTGAATGGTGGGGCATCTTTTGGGTAAATGCCTAGGAGTGGTATAGCTGCATTTTGAGGTAATACTATTCCCAATTTTCTGAGAAAGTGCCAGATTGATTTCCAAAGTGATTCTACAAGTTTTCACTCCCACAGCAAAGGAGGAGGGTTCCCCTTTCTTCACATCCTCTCCAGCATGGGTTGTCACTTGAGTTTTTGATCTTAGCCATTCTGATCAGGGTAACATGGAATCTCAGGGTCATTTTGGTTTGCATCTCCCCGATGGCTAAGAACGCTGAGCATCTCTTTAGGTGCTTCTTGGTATTTGATATCCTCTTTCGAGAATTCTCTGCTTAGTTCTCTACCCCATTTTTTACTTGGATTACTTGGTTTATTGGTGTCTAATTTCTTGAGTTCTTCATATATTCTGGATTATATCCCTGTATCAGATGTAGGGTTGGTGAAGATCTTTTCCCAGTCTGTATGCTGTGGTTTTGTTCTATGATCCTCTACAAAACTAAAGTCCAAGGGATCAAAGATCTCAACATAAAACCAGACACACTCAATCTGCTGGAATAAAAAGTGGGGAAGAGCCTAGAATTCACTGGCACAGGAGACAACTTCCTGAACAGAACACCAACAGCACAGGCTCTAAGAGCAACAGTCAATAAGTGGGACTTCATGGAACTGAAAAGCTTCTGTACAGCAAAGGACGCTGTTGTCAGAACAAAGTGACAGCAGGGTTGTGAGCACAACCTGTGAAGCAGACTCTGCTGGAATTACTAAGAGATTGTTTTAAATGCTATTACTTAGAGCTATCCTGGAAGATGATGGTAACTACTGCTGTTTAGAAGTGAACAGAAATTGACATATACACAAAATTAACTGACCGTGTAAATGTTCCAGCCGATAATGTACTTGCAGGGCAGGCCAGAGGACCTGAAGGACGATCTTCAGGACTCCTGTCAACCTGGACAGCCCAAGCCACAGTCGCTGAGGAAGGCAGGGAGAAAAGGAACTGTGAGCTCGTGGGCCATCTACCCCGTGGTCCTCAGTGCCGGACAGTGAGAACTTCCTCAAAGGGCAAGGCAGGGACTACCACCAGGGCTGTCATCTGAGCCCCACGGGAAGGCTGTGAACAGCCACGCACACAGCCCCTCCACACCTCTGCACAGGAACACGCATTCGCACGTTTCTCTCAAAGGCACATCTAATTTATCTGGTAAGATCCTACAGCTGGTAGAAAGAACAACAGGAAGTTAGGCGTGATCCCGCCTGACTCCGGAGCTTGGAGCATGCGTAGAGAAATAGTGTAAATGATGTCTGTTATAAGATAGGGTCAACCCTGAGCTACTGTTTAGTGACTGTCCTTGGTTCGAGGTCTCCCCTCAAGTTTATCTTCTAATTTAGCTAACATCTAAAATTGCAGTCCCTATAGGGGCAGGCACCTTTAAAACTTTATTCTTATTTCTTCAATTTATAGCACTCTCATTTTGCAAGCTGATCCATACTAATTAGGTAAAGTAGTTTGGGGGATTTTTTCTTTTTCTTTTTCTTTTCTTTTCTTTTCTTTTCTTTTTTTTTTTTTTTCAGCAAAGTCTAACTATGTAACTCTGGCTGGACAGAAATTCGCAGAGATCACCTGCCTCTCCCTCCTGAGTGCTGGGATTAAAGCTGTGTTCCACCATGCCTGACCCTGTTTTCAGTAGTTTTAATTGAGTCACCTGTCTTCTCAGAGTGTTTTTTTTTTAAAAAACACTCTTTTTTCAGTTCACTTTGGAACACAGTCTATCAGCCTTAATGAGGAGGCATTTTGTGCTCTGCCTTTAGTGTGTTTCACACACTGTTTTCTGCCCCTAAGGTTTGAACTGGCTTCCTGCTGACTTTATTCCCATGTCAGGCTGGCTTCCACAGATCCAACAACAAGGAAACAGAGGAATCCTCACAAAAGCGATTTCTGTAGACCCAGGATGCTTCCAGACTCCGTGGGAGTGAATGACTGCTCTTTCTTGTTTTTCAGTTGGTGGCAGTGAGAGGAGAGGCAGCCACAGCTTGGTGAGAGGGGCTCAGCCTCGTGCAGGCATAGGCTCACACTTTGTGTGTAGGAACAAGTGTTCCTAGCCTTCTTTTCTGCTTGAAGGTGGAGTCAACTGCAATGTTCCAACTAGTTCAGATTGCTAATTCCCCAATTTGCACAGTTAGGATATCATTAGGATATCATAACTTGGGAAAAAAATTCCCAAGCTGGTGTCAGTTGGACTTTCCTAATGAAAACCGCACACACTAGCACGATTCTCTGAGGCCCTCTTCTCTGTGTAGTCTTCTTCGTGGGAACTATCCTGGAAGATGTGCACTTTTTTCCGTATAACGCGTTCTCTCTCTGACAGATGGGAAAAGGGCGATGAACAGACAGTGCTAGAGTGTGTGCATGGGTGGTAGACACGGGCAGGCAGTGCTAGTTCTGTCAGTTGTAACCCATTCAGTGAGCTCGGCATTGCTGAGCCTTTTGTCTGTATTTGAGACAACTAACAGAGTGTTGAAAGCTAGTAGTAGACAGGACCAAAGGAGCCTCCTCCTTAATCTTACTGATGGAACCATATTCCATGGTTGATGTTTCCAATATTTTAAACAGCAAATCACACTTAGTGACCCATGAACAATACTGGGAAGCATTTCAGCTTTTCAGAGGGTAATTAGGGGGGTCTGGCCCTACAACTTACTAGCAACTAAGGCATCGATCACATTTGGGAGTGGTACCAGGCCCACATAAAAGTGAATCCCAGGTGTGCTGTGAAAGTCAGGATTTCACATTGAATCTGATGGAAAGCACAGTGTTTCTTTTCAATTTGCAAAACTTACTTGAGCCAGTTAGTTGCTAAACAACAATATTATTTTGAAATAAACATTATGCCTATTCATATGTTCATATTTTATATTTTGTTCATTCTGTGTTTGAATTGAGGAAAACCAAGTGCTTGAAAGTTTACATTTTTGTCACCCCTGAACTGATAAATGAAGATTTATTAGTCAATCTTCAATTATTTTCTCCAGAACATGAGAATACTCTTAAATCACATCAAAGATGTAGCTGAAGGCCAGGCTTGAAGCACGCTTCTATTGCCTCAAGGTTTTAAATAGTATCAATCACTTTTTAATCTTTGTTAATCTTACCATTTTCAAAATTAGAGTGAAATTTTCAATTAGTCAAAATATTTAAACCTTAGTCCTATTGATTTAAAGGGATGAAAAGCTAATGTTTTAAAAGTTGAAGCCAAATATATATTTTTACTCTCTTACTAATTATATAGTTAACATATAATCATATGATAACATAGGTACTAATCTTTCCTTTCCATCATTGTAAATGATGAATGTTTCAGAAGTATGTAGTTTTTTTATTGTCCTGTGAATGTTCATCCATGTAGCTTACAATTAATTGAAGATACATGCTCTACTTCATCTTCCAGTTTTTCATTCTTTTCCCCGTTAATCTACATTTAGGTCAGAAAATTAATAAAGTCGTTATTTAAAAATAACTAAGCGGGGCTATGTTTTAGAAAGACAAATCAGGATGCAGTTCTCCATGAGGCCCTCCCTACATTCTCTTAGCAACCAAATCACTCCCAATTTCCTGGTGTATAAATTCAATGTGATCAGTGCAAATATACAAGCTGGCAAGATCTGGGCAGTTGAAGCTCATTGCTTTACAATGTCTTTGTTTAAAATCTTTCATAATTCATCCTCAGAAATGGCCCTCTTAGTAATTAGTTACCTTTAATGTCTTCATTTCCATTTAAATGTTCAATGATCAGGATAATTAGAATTAATTTGGCATTGTCATCTTATGGTAATGAGGCTTCTGTCACTTATCAGGGGCATCCAGCAGGCACAGTGTTAGGGAAGAGCTGCTCCTCACACTTCCACAGGCTGAGGGGCTGCGGGTGAAGTGGGAAGAGTGGGACCTGGCCTGACTCCACCTCACATGGATGCCCCTTTCTTGGAGGATCGTGAGCGGTCAGGCTGGTGGTCCTGCCCTGTTCTCAAGCCGCAGGTTAACAACTGTCTTCACTCCAATGACTCTTCACTGCTCACCAGCACTTCTACCATTACAAAGTGGGATCTCATTAAATTAATCTAAAAAAATAAACGTGACCCAAACTACAAAGACTAGATAGATTCTTGAAAAATTAAGGTTCAAGAAACTTTGAAACAAAACAAGCTATGATTTAAAAATGAAATTGCACCCACAAATTTTTATACCGTAACACTTCTCTCTCTTCCCGGTTTAAAAAAAATTAAAAATTATTTATTTATTTATTTATTTTAGTTTATTTACTTTGTATACCAGCTGTAGCCACCTCTCTCCTCTCCTCCCAATCCTACTCTCCCCTCCTCATCTCCTCCCATACCCCTCCCCAAGCCCACTGATAAAGGAAGTCCTCTTCCCTATCTTCTGACCCTAGTCTATAAGGTCTCATCAGGACTGGCTACATTGTCTTTCTCAGTAGCCAGTAAGGCTGCTCCTGCCTCAGGGGAAGTTGATCAAAGAGCAGGCAACAATAGAATTCATGCCAGAGACTGTCCCTGGTGCCTTTACTAGGGAACCCCCATGGAGACTGAGCTGCCCTGGGCTACACCTGTGCAGGGGTTCTAGGTTTTCTCAATGAATGGTCCATGGTTGGAGTATCAGTCTCAGAGAAGACACATAGGCCCAGAATTTTTTGGTTCTGTTGCTCTCCTTGTGAAGCTCCTGTCCCCTCCAGGTCTTTCTATCTTCCATAACATTTCTATCTCTCTTAAGATTCCCTGTACTCTGCCCAAAGTTTGGCAATGAGTCTCAGCATCTGCTTTCGTATCCTGCTGGGTGGAGTCTTTCAGAGGCCCTCTGTGCTAGGCTCCTCTACTGTTCCCTGTTTTCTTCTGATGTCCATTCCATTTGCCTTTCTGAATGAGGATTGATCATCTTACCTAGGGGCCTTCTTCTTGCTTAGCTTCTTTAGGCATACAGATTTTAGTGTGTTTATCCTGTATTATCCATCTAGTACCCACTTATAAGTGAGTATATACCATCTGTGTCTTTCTGTTTCCGGGATACCTCACTCAGGATGATCTTTTCTAGTTCCCACCATTTGCCTGCAAATTTAATGATTTCCCTTGTTTTTAATTGCTATGTAGTATTCCATTGTGAATCCAATTTCTGTATCCATTCCTCAGTTGAGAGACGTCTGGGTTGTTCCCAGATTCTGGCAATTACGAATACAGGTGCTAAGAACATCATCTTCCCAGTTTTGTTCTCTAGCTATAATCAAGATGTGTGTGTGTGTGTGTGTGTGTGTGTGTGCGCACAAAACCATGAGTCCACCTCTGCAGCAGAATGGGTAGGTCCTTCATCCTCTCCCTTGCTCCTGGGAAGCATGTGGGTTAGTGGAGGATTTAACCAAATGCAGCTCTGGAATGAGAAATCCTAAAGATGTCTAGACTTGCAAAATGAAGCAGTATGCAAATCTACCTCCAAAGAATGCACCCAAGTCTAAATCAGAGCCCTGTTCTTAGAAGCAGTGAAGCTTTCTTTACTAGACTGTATATTTTGTTTTGTATGTGTCCTCTCAAGGAGTAAAGTCATATTATTCATGTGCCTATTGATTTAAATTGTCATCATTGATAAAATATGATAATTCATGAAGGTAAATGTTTATTTTCAATAACTAATTATAATGGCTTCAGATGAACGAGCATACTACACTAAACTTGTCAGCTTATGAAACACTTCCTTTTTCTAATATTTTGGGTCAGAAAGTTGGATACCACAGTTTGTCTTTCCCATCTGTATTTGTGCTGATATTCATAAGAGTGGCCAGAAGAGTCACCTTGTCATTGTCTGAGTTCAGAGGGGGCCACATGTGTCGTTCCCACTCCACTCCCCATAACAACCCGTGGCCTGAGAGAAATAGCAGGACAGGAGCAGCTGGGAAGGAGACCTCACGCCCTGTGAGCAGGAGGAGAGCAGACTCTCAGGAGGTAGGCATCGGTCAGACGATCATTTAGTAAGAGGAACGAAGACTGTTTAACCTCTTGAGTGCAGGTGGAGGCTTTTGGAGTGAGTGTACATCATTGGCCAGGGCCACGCTGCTCGGAATGCCTTATTTGCATGAAGATGAATGCCAGGTGTTTGGCTGGACATGACCTTATAAGGAAGAGGGAGGCGTTCACCCTGTAACTAGACTACCTGAGCACCTCACAGGTGTCACAAGTGGGGGTGGTAAGGCTATGTGAACTGGGACATGCAGTCCCAGGGAAGGGAGGGAGCTGCCCTATTCCTGCTGATCTCAGGATGAGATTTCTGGGGTTTGGACACTCCTAGACCTCACTCTCACTCCAGGCTGGCTCTCTGAGTCTGGACTGGATCAGTATGGGAAATATTGAAATATGGTGTATGTTTACTTTTTATGATATTTAGATACAACATCTCCAGGAAGTAGGTGTAAATGGTATCTGGTAGTGTGATATAAAAAGGAATGGGAAGATTAACAGAGACTGGCTGGGGGTCAACACTAGCCAGGACTTGGGGGCCCTTTGTGGAACACTGTGTCCATATTCATGAGTGTGTGTTGCTGGGGAGAGAGTGATGACACATCCACAGAGAGAGGAGGTGAACACTCATAAAGAACTGTGCCAGTGTGGTTGGCTCCCAGCTCCACTCTTCTGCTTATCTGGCCCACTCTGCATGAGGGTAAGCTGGGAGGAACAGCAAGGCGGCCTTTCCCATAACTCACGATGCACATATTTGTGGATTTATAAAATATTAAAGTTCTTAATTTTCATTTTGATATTTTTATTATTATAATATTTTATCTTTATTAATTACAGTTTATTTCCTTTATATCCCACCTGTAGCACCCTCCCTTTTCCCCTCCCAATCCCTCCTTCTCTCCCTCTTCTCCATCAATGCCTCTTCCCCAGTCCACTGATAGGGGAGGTCCTCCTCCCCTTTCATCTGACCCTAGTCTATCAATTCTCACCAGGACTGGCTGCATTGTCTTTCTCTGTGACCTGTTAATCCTGCACCCCACTGAGGGGGAGGTGATCAAAGAGCAGGGCAATCAGTTTATGTCAGAGACAGTCCCTGTTCCCATTATTAGGGAACCCACTTGGACGCTGAGCTGCCATGGACTACATCTGAGCAGGTGTTCTAGGTTATCTAGGTTATCTCCATGAATGGTCCTTGGTTGGAGTATCAGTCTCAAAAAAGACCCCTGTGGCCAGAATTTTTTTTTTTTTTTTGCTTCTGTTGCTCTCCTTGAGGAGCTTCTGTCTTCTCCAGGTCTTTTTATCTCCCTCTTCTTTCATAAGATTCCCTGAACGCTTGAACGCTGCCCAAAGTTTGGCTGAGTCTCAGCATCTGCTTTGATACTCTTCAGGGTAGAGTCTTTCAGAGGCTCTCTGTGGTAGGCTCCTATCCTGTTCCCTGTTTTCCCCCCTCTTCTGATGTCCATCTTCTTTGCCTTTCTGAATCAGGACTGAACATCTTACTCAGAATGCTCCTTCTTGACTAACTTCTTTAGGTGTACAGATTTTAGTATGTTTGTCCTATATTATAAGTCTACTATCCATTTATGAGTGAAAAACTTTGGAAATCAATCTGGCACTTTCTCAGACAATTAGGAATAGTGTCATACCTCAAGATCCAGCCATACAACTTCTGGAATATATCCAAAGGATACTCATGTATACAACAAGGTCATTTGCTCAACCATGTTCATAGCAGCTTTATTTGTAACAGCCAGAATCTGGAAACAACCCAGATGCCCCTTAGTTGAGGAATGGATACAGAAATTGTGGTACATTTACACAATGGAATACTACTCAGCAATTAAAAACAAGGAAATCATAAAATTTGCAGGCAAATGGGAGGAACTAGAAAAGATCATCCTGAGTGAGGTATCCCAGAAGCAGAAAGAGACACAGGGTATATTCTCACTAATAAGAGGATGTTATTTTGATATTTTAACATAATTGCAACATTTCTTTATTCCCTTTCCTCCCTCGAAAGCCTCCTGTATAGCTTTCCCAATTCTCCTTCAAATTTGTGGCCTCTTTATTCATTAATTATTATTGAGTAGATGTATGAATATACATACATTTTCATAAATATAACTGTTTGGTATGTGCAATTGAGGAGAAGGTAAAGAATTTGATAATATGCTATCAAATAGCCCACTTAAAGGTTTTATATAATTACAAGTCTATTTTGGAATTAATGGATTATGATATTTGTTATATGTGGTATGGAATAAAAAAGTGATTTAATATATTTAAGGTGTAAATAGCTATTTCTATTCTGCTTGATTTAGGGTCTTACATGGAATTTATGTGAAATAGAGGTTTGGTAGAATTTTATATTTACTGCTACTATTTGTTTAAATATTTCATTCCTTACTTTTTTTGTGAGACTGAACAGTGTATACCCAGAGCATTGTGTAGGACAGGTGAACTTCTTGTCACTAAGTCTCCTCTCAGCCTTTCTTATTCTGTATAAAAATAACCACCTCTGCCCTTCCCACAATGTTTAAACATGACAAAAGTATTCTATATGTTATCAAAGCAGAAAACAAAGCCTCCTTATCGGTGACAATTTTCAATCAATTTATTTTTAATTATAGGGAAAAAATAAAGCAAGTTAAAAATCCAGACAGGCTGGAAGAATGCTAGAAGTACCACACATTCATTATCACTAAACAGCAGTCTGTTGGATACAAAAGCCATGTGTCTTTCAAACAGCTGTGTCCTAGCTGTAGCTAGCATCCTGATACACACTCAAATTACACAAGTTTATAACCAGCACTTTCAGTGAATTACTGTCCAAATGAACTTTTGCTATATTTGTCTTATGTTTTTTTTTTCCAGTACAATATGTTATTCACTGATTTCAAGACTCTGATGAAATTATCTTGCAGTGGATATAGGGGGCATGAATATAAGACCAATTAGCTACTTTAGTATTCATGAGTAAAGGACATTCAAAATATTTAGAGAATTTAACATAATATGGCTGTGTTCTCACCTCTGTAGTTATTGGTAAGATAATTTTCTCATTTGCTTGCATGTCACATAAATATAAGAAAAATCAGCATCTGTCTAAAACATTGATGCAAACTAAAACAAAGATATCAGGTATATCAAGGTACCTGACTACATTTATTAGATTCACTAATAGGGGTGTTATTGCCATTACTCTAGAAGCTAATTATTCCAGGAATGGTGGGATATGCCTGCAATGCCAGCACCTGAGACAGAGTCAGGTGCAGCTATATGGGTCTGAGGCTAGCCTGTTGTGCACAGTGGCTTCTGGGACAGCAAAGGCTACATAGTGAGAACCAGTCTCACAAAAGCAAAAAGCATGTCATCAAGGTGCTTTGCAAAGTGGTTGTATGTGAGGCAGTATTCACAGCAGTTGTGAATACAGGTTTACTCTCATTCACTGCTAGGCAACTAAGTTTTGGATCACAATGAAAACCCTGAAGATGTTTTCATAAAAATCACACTGATTGGATTTTGTGGAATAGTTAGAGATGAAACTTTACCATTCATACTGTTCTGTGATTATATGACCATCAAGTCTCAGGGAAAGTGAACATTCCTTCCTACTTGTGACATTTAACATATGTGTAGTTACAAGTAGCCTAAACTCTGTAGCAATTACCATTTGCTGTGATGATATATATATATATATATATATATATATATATATATATGGATAGTTTTAGGTTAGACTCTTTTCAAAGCGAGTTGTTATGACACCCAGACAGGATATGTAAGAAATATATATATGTGTACATATATATATATATATATATATATGTAAATTTTACTTTTGGCATTGACTTCAACTTCAGGCTAGTACATAGAAAATTGCTTCTATTTAAGGAAACATTCAGAAAGAGCCATGAGAGAGGAAGTATAATAGCATCTTTGATAGATGAAAAGTGGCAACAAATTTCAGCTGTTGCCTACCCTCTGGTTTCTTTCCTCCAAATGTGTTTCTGTGGTTGCATCAGTTATAATTAAATGCCTCAAGATTTCCTGGCTATGTCAACACCCTCTGGTGCTCTGGCCATGGAGTTTCATTTCTTTTTTTTCCTTTTATTTATTTTTATTTATTACAATTTATTCACTTTGTATCCCAGCTGTAGCCCCCTCCCTCGTCCCCTCCCAATCCCACCCTCCCTCTGTCTCCTCCTCTCATACCCTTCCCCCAGTCCAGTGACCAGCCACATGTGCCACAGTAAGTCCATTAATAAGGTACTATACAATGCTGACGGTGTTCATCCATTGTTACATGGATTGTTGATGTGTGTGCGTTTTCTTTCCTGGCTTTACTCTTCAGGATTTTTCCTTCCATATGAACCGTGTATCTTCTTTTGTGCTCTGTTGAGCTATCTACTGTTCTTGGGTTTCTTCCAAGCTTGAAGCACATCTGTTTACTCCTTCTCTACACATAGCAAGGACACTAGCTTTTCTTAAAGATTCTCCATGATCCTTTATTGTTTTCTGTCCTTCAGAAATCTTGTTTGTTCTGACATTTAGCCTAATGTTTGTGGAGGGCGGGGTTTTGAGTGGTTGAGCTGAAATTTTTACTGCGCTAATTTCTATGCAAAGTTTTGTAGGAAAAGTTTTGTTTCTGTATCTACTTAAGGTAAAATATTTAAAAAGAGAAGTGATTTTTCAATGGAATTATTACCCACAAGAGAAGTGGAACTTACATATTAGAGTCTCAATTTACTGTTATTGCAAATTATATTTTCAAACCAGTCTTAGAACTGAAGTAGTTTCCACAATGGGAAACTAAATGACTATCTCAGAAGCAAATAATCCAGCTGTCTCAAGAGAAACCAAGGTGTATCTCCTGAAACAATGAAAGCGTTGTAGGCTTCAATTGGAAGAGTCAGGAGACGAGTCACCCTGTAAGGGCGAGGCCACCACCCAGACTGTCCAGGTTGGAGCTCACTGAGATCGTGCAAAAGGACGTGGCTGCTTCCTGGAATGAAGCCCTGTAAAGATAGCTGACTATGTCTCAATTTAGGGAAATTCACAGACACACATTTAAGGTCTATGAGACCCTTACAGTAAACAATCATCCAACAAAATTATGGGTGAAGAAGCGGCCTGTCACTTCTTTCCAAGGGTTCGAGGAGCTAGAACATGACACCAAAGAGTAGTCATTAGCTTTGATGGTTAATATCATCTGTGTTAGGCCACAGACAAACCCGAGACTTATTTCACCATTACATTTTCTACTTTCCTTTTTGGAAATGAAATTTCATTTCCCTTGCCTGTCTCACCCTTGCATTTGGGAATGCAGGATATGTTGATGATTGGTTCATAATTGAGATCAACTAACTCCAGAATGTTCTGTAATTGGAAACTTTGCTTTGTGAGATGAGCAAGGTCTTGGGACAGCCATGATGTAATTTGCCTGTAAAGAAAAATGTGTTAAATACATATATTCAATTGTCTATATTTCTGTATGATGCACAGCATATGACTTTTTACACAGACTGACTTTGTGAATTTTGAACAAACATGTGAAAGTCCCCAGACATTTGTTCTGCAATTATAAGGAAGCTAATGAGCCCTGACTCACAAAGCATGATCATTTCACATCAGCTTGGATTGGAAAAATTAATTATTCATCTTTTTAATATACACAATTAGGCTTTTTAAATAACAATAATGAACTATATTTTAAAATTGATTGCAATAAATGTAGATAAGCTTTTCAGATATGTTTAACTGTCTATATTCCATTATACTTAACCCCGAATGTTAGGCAGAAGACGGCATTAGTTGAATGAATTAATAGATGGGTTATATATGCACTTTTTTTACTCCTCAGTTAACTCAACTGGTCAGTGAGCTGTAAATATTTTTTTATCTGTTTGGACTTTTTCTCTTTCATTTTTTTAAATGAGAACTTGACACTGAAAAAATAATAAATTAGAAATAATAAACTAGAATATGAAAAGACCCCCTACTCTCATGGATAGGAATGTTATTATTGAAAACTTTCTGTGTTACCAAAACAGTCCTCAGAGTTAATACAACCCTCATAAAAAGCCCAATGACAGCTTTCACAAAACTAGAAAAAAAGTTCCAAAATTAGTATAGAAGCAGAAAGACCTCTATAGCCTTTGCGACCCTCCAGGAAGAGTAATACCAGTGGCCTCGCGGCCCCTGTGCTCTGTGTATACTTAAGAGCCACAGCAGCAGAGGCAGCGAGAAACTAGACCAATGGAATAAAAGCCGGGTGCAGAAAAAAAAATCACACAGTTACAGCTACATAATTTCTGATAATAACGTCAAAGATCTACATTCGCGCAAGGGAGGAGTCAGTTGCAGCAAATCGTGTTGGGAAAACTGGATAATCGCACATTAGGAAGAAAGGTAGATCCCTATAGTTTCCTACACAAAAAGAAAAAGAAAAAAAAAAAGAGAAAAAATGGAGTTAAGAACCTATTGCAAGATCTGAAATTCTGAACCTGCCAAAAAAAAAAAAAAAAAAGACAGGACACTGCAAGATGCAGGTATTTTTTGTTTTTCGAGACACTGTTTCTCTGTGTAGCCTTGGCTATCCTGGACTCGCTTTGTAGAAGAGGCTGGCCTCAAACTCACGGAGATCTGCCTGCTTCTGCCTCCCAGAGTACCGGGATTATAAATGTGTGCCAGTTCGCCAGGCTTGTAAATATTTTCGAGAAATACCTTTTGCTGTTTGTATTAGTCTCTTTTCTGTTTGCTATGGCAAAACACCTCAGAAACACAGTTTAAGGAAGGAGGTGCCTCACAATTGGGGGATTCACTCCGTCACTGCAGCAAGCCAGGACAACAGGTGCTGAAAAACGTCTCAGACTGTATCCGCAGCCCGGAAGCACAAGGTTAACTGTCCAAGCTGTCTGAGCGCTCTTCCTTCTAAGCTTGTCATTGGCATAGAGGAGGGCTACTTTTGTTTATTTTGTTTTCCTTTGTTTTTGAGTTAATCTTATATGTGGCCATTTCACTGAAAGTGTTTATCAACTGTAGGAGTTCTCTGGTGTAAAATTTTAAGGTCACCTACATATACTATCATATCATCTGCAAATAATGATACTTTGATTTCCTCCTTTTCAGTTTTTATGCCCTTGATCGCATTCAGTTGTCTTTTTGCCCTAGATAAAATTGTAAGTAGTGTATGGAAAAGATGAGAGAGTGGATGGCTTTGTTTTGTTTTTTATTTCAGTGTATTTGCTTTGAGTTTCTCTCCATTTAATGTGATGTTGGCTATAGGTTTGCTGTAAATTGCCTTTATTATGTTTAAGCATGTTCCCTGTATTTCTAAGCTGTCCAGAAATTTTATCATATTGAATTTTGTCAAAGGCTTTTTCTGCATCTAAAGAGTTTGTTGTGTTTTTTTTTTTTCTTTCATTTTCTCATATGGTGGATTACATTTACTGATTTTCACATATCAAGTCATCCTGCTTCTCTGGACTGAAGCCAAAATAGGTAAAACAATCCTGAGCAATAAAAGAATGGCTGGAGGTGTCACCATCCCTGATTTCAAGTTGTACTGCAGAGCTATAGGAGTAACAATAATAAACATCATGCTATTGGCATAAAAATAGACCTGCTGATCAAAGGCATCTAATTGAAGCCTCAGACATAAATCCAAATAGGGATAATGTTTTTCTTTTTTTTTTAATAAAGAAATCCACACTGGACAAAACAAGATCTTTGACAAATGGTGTTGGTCTAACTGAGTGTCTGCATGTAAAAGAATGCAAATATTTACCACCCCAACATAATCCAGGTACTCTGAACCTGATAGAAAAGACAGTATGGAATAGCCTTGGGTGCATTGGCACAGGAGACACCTTTCTGAACAGAACACTAATTACACAAGCACCAAGAACAACAATTAATAAACAGAACCATATGAAACTGTGAAGCTTCTATAAGGCAGAGGACACCATCCATCATTCAGAGTGGCAGCCTACAGAGTGGGAAAATATTTTTACCAGCTCTGCATTCAACAGAGGACTAATACCCCAAATCCATAAAGAACACAAGAAACTACATATCAAAAAATAATCTAATTTTAAAATGGGAGACAGCCCTACACAGAGAATTCTCAATAGAGGAATCACAAACAGCTCAGAAATACTTGAAGAAATATTCAGCATCCTTGTCCATCTAGGAAATGTAAATCAAAACTACCTTGAGATTCATCTTACACCTGTCAGAATGGCTAAGACCAGTGACACAAATGAGAGCTCATTCAAGTGAGGATGTAAAACAAGAGCAACACTCCTCTTTTGTTGGAGGGAGTACAAATTTTTACATCTACTATGGAAATCAATATGGTGGTTCCACAGACAATTAGGAATTTGTTTGCCTTAAGACTCCACTATATCGCTCTTAGTCCTATTCCAAATGGACAGTCCATCCCACCACAAAAAGACTTGCTCAGCCATGTTCATTGTAGCTTTACTCATAATAGTAAAAAACTAGAAACAACCTAGATGTCCCTCAATAGAGGAATAAACAAAACGTGGCACATTTACACAATAGAGTATCGCTCAGCTATTAAAAACATGACATCATAAAATTTACAAGCAAGTAGAAATAGCAAAGGTAACCCAGACTATAAAGGACAAATATTATATGTATTCATTTATATATGGATGTTAGCCATTAAGTAAATGATAACAAGCTACAATCAGTAGATGAGAGAATTAAGGTAAATAGGAAGGTTTTAGGAGGGGTGCAAGGATCTCACTTGGAGGGGGAATTAGAATAGATTTTGTGAATGGACTGGGGGCAAGTAAGAATGGAAGCAGGAGGGATCAAGTGTTGGGGGGAGATGGGATGGAGGGAGAGTGTGCCACAGAGAGATGGCTGGCTGGAACTGTGAACATTTGGGGGATGATATGGAAATCTGGTACAGGGGAATGAATGAAGGTTATCCTAACAAGGACCACTAGGAGTGGGGAGACACAGTCTCAAATGGCCTCCTCTTGCAGCCAGGCAAGGCTTCCAGTGAAGGGATGGGATCACATTCAATTGAGTTTTTGCACAAGGAGTTCCCATGGACATCCCAAAACAACCCATCTAATGAAAGAACAAAGGGCTTCTTTGTGCAAGCGGACAGCAGGGGCCCCATTGCCAAGGGCAATAACCACACAATTCATGGAATATGGTGAAGTAAAGATGGTGGCTACATGGAGCCTTCACTCCTACATTCTAGTTTCTTTGGTATGGACAACCATCCAACCATCCAACCATAAAGCCTTTGACTTACAATCTGTCCTGCCTGAAAGAATATGCTTAGGACAATGATGGCACAGAGCCTGTAGGAATAGCCAACCAAAGTTTGATTTGACTTAAGGCCCAATCCATGAGAAGTAAACTATACCTTCACGATTTGAGTAATAAAGAACCAGAGACTAGATAACTCTGAGTCCTAGGATAAAACCAAGCAAACTGATAAAAAAAAACAATAAATAAAATTTTTCCTAATTATTCTCTGTTAAGTCATAGATTAGTGCTTCATTCAGTCATCATCAGAGAGGCTTCCTCTAGCAGCAGTTAAGAAGAGAAAGAGACCCACAGCTAGACATTATGCTGAGAAAGAGTCTAAACAAGAGGTTTCTACCACTCAGAGATCAAGGAATCCTGTGGAAGAGGAGGCAGAAAGATTACAAGATCCAGGGATTGAGGACACCAGAAGACAGCCCTAGGAATAAACTAATAAAGAAGCATATAGCTCATAGAGGCTGAAACAGCCAGCACAGGGCTTACTTGGATCTATACCAGGTCCTCTGCATATATATTATAGCAAACAGCTTAGTATTTTTATGGGACTCCTGGCTATGAGAACACATGGGTCTCTGCTTCTTCTTCCTACTCTTGGAACTCTTGACTGTTGGGTCACCATGCCCAACTATGATATGGAAGTTTTTCATTCATCTTACTATATTCTCTCTCTCTCTCTCTCTCTCTCTCTCTCTCTCTCTCTCTTTCTCTCTCTCTCTCTCGTTATCTCTTAGAATCCTGCTCTTTTTGAATGAGATACAGAAAGGAATTTGATCAAAAGGGGAGGAGAGGTAAGGAGGAACTTAGAGGAGTAGAAGGAGACAAAGCTAATCAGGATACATGGTATGAGAAAAGAATGCATTTTTAAAAGATAACAGCAGACTTTATTGAGAGAATACTATGTACAGCAAAACAGTGGCTTATTAAATGACACATTTTGTATTTATTGTTGCTATTTTCAACAGTCAAGGACCAGTCACACAAATGTCTTCTCTGGAACACTTCTCCAACCTACTTCCCATAAGTGATTGCTGATGCTGGCATGCAGCTTCCAGTCACAAGGCTGGCTCCAAACTTGATCATTTCTCACTGGATTATCAACTGATTACAGGTCTGATTGCAGGGTTTGCAATGTGAGAAACATTTAATCCCACATTCAGTTCACTTCCTTTTCCTAATTGATGTTTTCTTTGTTAGTGAGTACAGACAATCGGAGAAGCAGAAAGATTTGTTTATGGCTGAGCATAAGAATGCACCATCAGAGTGTTAATGTGCAAATCAGTCTGACTTATCCCCCTGGAAGATGTTTTCCCTGACATAATGATTGACATACTGGTGAATTTTTATTTATGACTTTTTGCTTTCACAGAGATCTTCATTATCTCATGGTTGTTTCGTGTCTTTCAAATTTGTCTTCAGAGCCTGGGAAAAAAAAAGAAAAGAAAACAGGATAAATCAATTGCACAGACTGTGCTTAGATTCCTAAAATTGTTTTCTAATGTATTCAGAACACAACAAAGCTCCATATGTCAGAGTATTCAGGATCTATATCAGAAAACATCAAGGAGGAATCGACAGTTCTCTTGGAAAGGTGAGGGGCAGAAAATGTGGAGCGATGAGGGAGGTGATTTTTGAAAAATGCATAAAATAGTTGATTCTTATTGTTTGACTTTTTTTTGAAGTTGGGAGACACTTAAAATTTCAGCCTCAATGTTGTTAATTGTGGTTAGAAGACTCTGGAACTGACTCCAATGGGATTTTTAATGGTGTTGCCATGATAGCCTCTAAGCAAATGCAGGTAGGTGGAGGTTCTACAATAACTGATTTCTGCTTTGGAACGTGATAATAGTGATAGAATATATTATGTGAAGAGGTGAAAATGAATGAATTCAGAAGTAATTAATTTCCCTAATCATGTAACTATGAACTGAAGCATTGAGAGGTTTTTCTGGGTGATACTGGCCTGATTGGATGAGCTTTAAGAATAATCAGAGGCCATAGGTTTATGACTCCCAAAGTAGCAGAGACTCTCATGGAGTAGTTCAAAACAGGCCACTGTTTTTAGTTATGTTCTTGTAACAAAATGCCCAAGAAAGACAACCTGAGAAAGGCAAAGTTGACTTCTGGCTCACAGATGGAATGTGTCATCCATGGGGATGCAGAACTCATGTCAGCAGGAATTTGACAAAGCTGATTGCAACTGCTGGTGAAAGCAGAGAGAGGTGAATGCTGGTGTCCAGCTTGCTCTCTTGGCTTCATTTAAAAGGGCATTTCTTCAGTTTCAAAAAAGATGAAGAATGATTAACAAAATAATAATGTACATTGCTCAGTGAACCATAATATTTGTTTCACAGTTACAATATTAATTTTTTCATCTTATTTCTTATCCAGGCATGGAGATAACATGAGATTCTTGTTATCTCAGAATTTAGAGTCTGAGGAAGGTCAGATGAAGGCCAGCCAGAGCTACATGGTGGGTCTCTGTTTCAAAAACAACCAGTTGTCACTGGTTTAATCCTAAACTAGTCAGTTATTCCATCACTGTGACAAAAGGCCTGAGATAAATCAGTTTTAAGAAGGAAATACTTATTTTGACTCAGTTTCATTAGTTTCATTTCGTGGCTAGTTGGTCTTTTGCATGGAACTGTGGTGACACAGTCATCATAATGAGATGGTACAGGAAATCTGCTTATATCCTAATATCCCCTTCACAGTCATTCCTGTATTAGCCTATTTTCCAGTTGGACCCACTTTCAAAATTTCCTACCATCCTCCAGTGATGTCACAAGTTAGAGACCAATCCTGACTACATGCTCTCGAGAGATGTTTAAATTACAGCTTATTACTTTCTGTGATACCCAGCTAATGTAACATTTGTTTGCATTGCTGCAAATGTAGGTAAGGAGAGAATAAATGCATGTATGTTTCTCACAATTTCGTTATCTGAGGTAAGCAGTTGTTTTATTTATTCTTTTCTTGATTAATTCCATACTTAATAAAAATAGAACTTTTAAATTAATAAGATGCACATTTAAAGACATAAATGTCTGTGATATGAAGACCAAGTAACTATTGAGGGTATTAAAACATCCTCCACTTGATATCAAATATAACTTATATCATAAAAGTTAGGGTTTGAAAAAAGAGGACCCTGTTACCATAATCAGTTTCTGGAATATAAAATTATTTACTGTTTTTTGAAAACTATGCTCTCCAGACATTATTTTTATATTATTTGGTTTATAATAAATGGAGAAAATAGCACATATTTATCATTACTGTTTGAAAGCTATATTCTTTAGATATTATTTTTATGTTATTCAACTTAAAAAAACTGTATAAGATCCTAAAATACTAAAAATGTATAACATAATAATACTTACAGACCTAAATAAGCTAAACAACAAGGAGGACCCTAGGGAACATGCTTCATTCTCATTCAGAAAGGAAAACAGGATAGACACAGGAAGCAGTAGAAGAGAGGGAACAGGATGGGAGCCTACCACAGATGTCCTCTATAAAACCCCACCCAGCAGGGAATAGAAGTAGATGCAGAGAGTCACAGCCAAACGTTGGGCAAAGTGCAGGTAGTCTTAAGGAAGAAGGGGGAGATAGAAGGACATGGAGGGGACAGGAGCTCCACAAGGATACCACAAAGCAAAAAATAGCTGAGCCCATAGGGGACTACAGAGACTGATGAATAAACCAAAGTGATGCATGGAGAGGACAGATGTAACCCTGCTCAGATGTGGCCCATTTATTGCTCAGTCTCCGTGTTGGTTCCTAGTATGGGGAGAAGAGATGGTTTCTGACATGAATTCAGTTGCCTGCTCCATGATCACCTCCTCCTGGTAGGGCGACTTAGCCAGTCGACACAAGAAGAAGATCCAGACAGTCCTGATGGGACCTGATAGGCGAGGGTCAGACAGTAGGAGAGGAGGACTAGGGGAGAAGGATAGGGGAAGAAGAAGGAGGGAGGGTGCAATCAGAAGGAGAGGAGGGAGGGAGCTACAAATGGGATATAAAGCAAATACATTATAAATAAGGGTAACTAGTATTATGTATTATTATTCTAAAGAAAAATATGGAAGTTAGACAAAAAAGTATAAGAATGTAAGAATGCTGGACACATACTTATTTTATATCATTTTACCTTTCCAAATAAAATTATTGACTTCAACAGAAAATTTACTTTATCATGAACTTTTGTATTATGGAAGCATGTCTATTTTGTATCCTTTAAATGAGTTCTCTGTATGTCAGTAACATTGAAATCGAAAATATGGCTGAGGACCATATTTGTGGACAATGTGGTTAAACTCAATTTCCATGACAGATTTCTCTGTCCACATTGCTCTTTTCTAACAAATTTAACTTCTGTATTAGATGAAATTTGGGTTTATTGAAAGTTGCTATAATATAGACTTATAAGCCTGATGGTAATGATGGAAAGAGGGACAATAATTAGTTTAAACCCACCATTGTGCATAGATGTGGGAATCTCTGAGAATCACCTTAACTTTCTGTTCAGACATTCAAACACTCTTTCCCTCATTTGGTAATATGCTGTTGCACTCATCTATTAATTTCTATTAATTAACTTTCTATTAATTTCTATTAATGTGAATATATAAATTATATATCCATGAACTGATTGGATGGTATTGCAATTTGATTTTCCTCAGTGTGCCTCAAAAGGCAAATATCATGTTGAGTATGTGTTAAGGTTTCTCAAGGCTAAATGGTGACTACAAGCAGAAAAGGACAATATTGAATCAATAAAATTCTGTGGCAAGTTGAACAATTTTACAATAAAGACACACATAGAAATGAAGGATATAGCTTAAGAAATAAGGTAGAGACAATATCACAGAAAGAGAGGAAGGAATACAATACAGGAAGAAAACCTTCTATCTAAGAGCAGATTTTAATAATTTAAAGAAACAAAATGAAGCCCAAGTTTTGAAAAAAAAATGTGGGACTGAAATGTTATAAAGGTGAATCAATATGTGGTTGGTACTTAAAATTATTTTATTTTTTAATCTGAAAATCTTTACTTGCTTTTTTCATCTTCAGGTATATTTTAAGTGCTAACATCCGTATCATGCATGTCAAAGTGAAAAGGAACAGTCCTCCATTTACGATGGCAATGGTGCCTTAGCCACGGGCAGTGAGGAAATCGTTCCGACAAAGCAGCTCTCAGCCATGCCTGGTCTATTGCTCACCAGTCTCTACCTCCATTTACACCCTGCTTTGGCATGTCATTTAAAATGCTAGTCATGGATGCAAGTATTTTAGCTCATAAACATGGCCTAAAAATTAACAATTGATTTAGAGATGCAATTCTCTTCCTTTCTTTGGTGCATTTGGTATTTGTTAAAACTTATTTGAAATATTGAGTGCTATTGTAAAATTTATGTGTCATTAATGGGGAAAATTACTTCATAACTATTCAATCCTGTGTGGATACTTACTATATTTTATCCTGTCACTTTTGTTCTGGAACCTATAATTTTCAATGAATCTTAAAAAAATAAGGATTTAAAAAAATTAATATAACAAGAAAAATACTGGCAAGCTAGCCAGCTACCTAGGGGAGGTGAAGTCATAGAGCTAAAAGGAGAACCTACACCACTTTATTAACCAGCATGACTCCTAACTACACCTAAGAGGTTGGCTTACCCTGAGAGACAAGAGCAGTTCTTTCCAAACCTCCTTATTAAGGACATTTCTCTTTGCGACACAGACACCTGCATAGAACCACAATCAATCAGAATGCAGAATTGCAGAGCCCAGTTAGATACATCTACAATATAACCCCACTCATAAGGTACTGCATCATTGAAGAAGTCAGAGGGGTTGAACAGAAGACCAGGACTTTTGCTGTGATATTGACTCATCCAGGAATCTCAGAAATCCACACATTCTTACCTGTGTGAACAAAGACAATAGACACGTTGCATCGATAGTGAATTCTTAGATATAGGTAACAT
Source organism: Meriones unguiculatus (assembly GCF_030254825.1). NCBI lineage: Eukaryota > Metazoa > Chordata > Mammalia > Rodentia > Muridae > Meriones > Meriones unguiculatus. Next base: position 2,992,372 of record NC_083352.1, on the reverse strand, counting down.
TATACAGATTGAACAGTTGTGCTTCTGTAATTAGAATTATATACCTAGTAATTAGGAACATTTATCTGTCTACCTATCTATCATCTATCTGTTTATGCACAGATATGACATGTACTTATATGTATAAAACAATAATTAATGAAAAAGACACCATGAATTTAAAATAGAACAAAGACCGTCTAATTCACAGTTTGGAAGGAGGAAAAACAAAGTTGGAAATGAAGAAAATATATTATAGTATCAAAACATAAAAAATATATCTTTAAAAGAAAAATCATTCTAAAAAGAGAACAAAAATTAAGAGTGTCTTAGTAGCATAAAACATATAATGTACATTTAACAGTAGTTATGCGATTCTTTTTGGCAATTAGTATTAAGTCACGTTTATTTATTTTTTTAAGTTATTTTTCATGCAAAATCATTTCCTCATATATTTCCCCTTCACAACTCCCAAGTGCTCCCCACCTTCTCTCTTCTTTTTCTTTTTCTTTCTCTAACAAAATTCAAACACAAAAGAAAAAAGAAAAGTAAAACAAATGCACACGAACTATAGAGTCCATTTTCCATTTCATGTTAGTAAATTATGCCTGGACATAGGGTCTGTCCTAGAGCGTGGATGATATTTCCAGTGACACTCCACTGGAGAAAACTGATTTTCCCTTTACCAGCAGGTATCAATTGCAAATAGCGTCTTGGCTAGGAGTGAGACTTCAGATCATTTCTCCCTCTCAGTGCTGATATGTGGTTTTTTATTTTTTTTTTTGTCTTGAACTTGTGCAAGTCTTACATATGCTGTCACAATCATTTTGTTTGTTTGTTTGTTTGTTTTTGGACAGGGTTTTTCTGTGTAGCCTTGGCTATCCTGGACTCTTTTTGTAGACCAGGCTGGCCTCAAACTCACAGAGATCCTCTGACCTCTGCCTCCCCTACTGGTGGGATTAAAGGGGCATGCTGCCATGCCTGGCTGCTGCCACAGTCTTGTGAGTTCATACATGCACCAGCTTTATTGTGTCTGTAAGACACTCTCTCCTTGGAGTCATGTACCACTATGGCTTTGCAAACTCTCTGCCTCCCCTTTTGCAGAGATTTCTGAGCCTTGTGCAGAGGTTTTATTACAAATATCCCATTTAATACCGAGTGCTCTAATTTCTCTCACTCCGCATAATTGTCTAGTTGTGGGTATGTGTCAATTTTCATCTATGGCAAGAATGAGCTACTCTAGTGAGGGTTCAGTGGTGTTCTAATCTATGGGTATAGCAATCTGTCATTTTATTGCTGCTTCTTTTATCATTTTTATTTTATTAATTATAGTTTATTCACTTTGTATCCCCCCATAGCTCCCTTCCTCCTCCCCTCCCAATCCTACCATCCCTCTCCCTGCTCCACCTGTGTCCCTCCCCGAGTCCACTGATAAAGGAGCTCCTCCTTTTCTTCCTTCTGATCCTAGTCTGTTAGGTCTCATCAGGAATGGCTGCCTTATCTTCCTTTGTGGCCTGGTAAGGCTGCAACCCCCACAGGGAGGAGCTGATCAAAGAGCAGGCCAATCAGTTCATTGAGAGACAGACCCTGTTGTCATTACTATGGAACCCACTGGGACACTGAACTACCCTGGGCTACATCTGAGCATGGGTCTAGATTACTCCATGAAAGGCCCTTGGTTGGAGTGTAAGTCTCAGTAAACATCCATGTGGCCATATTTTTTGGTTCTGTTGCTCTCCTTATGGAGCTCCTGTCCTCTCCAGGTCTTACTATCTTCCCCTTCTTTCATAAGTTTCCTTGCACTCTGCTTTAATAGTCTGCTGGGCAGAGCCTTTCAGAGGCCCTCTGTGGCAGGTTCCTAACTTGTTTCCTGTTTTCTTCTTCTTCTGATGTCTGTCCTCTTTGCCTTTCGGGATGGGGATTGAGCATTTTAGTCAGGGTCCTCCCTCTTGATTAGTTTCTTTATATCTACAGATTTTAGTAGATTTATCCTGTATTATATGTCTATATGAGTGAGTGTATACTGTGTGTGTAGCCCATGGCAGTTCAGTGTCCAAGTGGGTTACATAGTGATGGGAAGAGGGACTGCCTCTGACAGAAACTGATTGGCCTGCTCTTTGATCACTTCCCCCTGAGGGGGGAGCAGCCTTACCAGGCCACAGAAGATGACAATGCAGCCACTTCTGATGAGATCTGATAGACTAAGATCAGAAGGAAGGAGAGGAGGACCTCCCCTATCAGTGGACTTGGGGAGGGGCATGAGTGAAGAAGGGGGAGGAAAGGTGGGATTGGGAGGGGAGGAAAGTGGGGTTTATGGGGGGATACAAAGTGAATAAAGTACTTAATAAAAGCTAAAAAATAAAAAAAAATTAATTAAAAAAAAAAGGTTCCCTGCACTGTGCCTGAGTTTGGCTATGAGTCTGGGCATCTGCTTTGATACCCTGCTGGGTAGAGCTTTTCAGAGGCCCTCTGTGGAAGGCTGTCCTGTTCCATTTTTCCTCTTCTTATGTTTCTTTATAAGAATAAAAACGTTAGGTTTTTACCTAAGGTCATGACCGAGGTCGTCTCAAGCTCTACCCACCTTAACAGTGTCAGGAGTGGGCTCTATCCCGAGCAACGTCCTTAAACTCAGTCAGTGCATCGTCGGCTGCTTCCACCTTCTGGGCTATGGTGGCACCCGCATATCTGCAAGCAGGTCTCTGCTGTAGACCTCAGAGGTTGAGTTGGGTGATATTGATGGTTACTTTTCGTCTCAGGTGACATGCAAATTACCAACCAGAACCATTACTGATACACAGTAGGTATGAAGCTTCTGTTTGGGCACTAGCTTGATCTCTCTGTGTCTGATGACGTAAATAAATTATGTTTTCAGCCATGAGAACTTATCATCATGTTATAAAAAATTACATAGCTCTGGCAAATTCTTGCAATGTTAGAAGCTTCTTTAACCATTTGGCTAGCAATCATGTCATCAATTTAATGATATTTTTTTTGTGGAATAACATTTAGTTCTATCTTCTAAGTGGAGATAAAGTATTTTTCTAATAAGAAATATTGAATAAAATGTCATTGAACATTTAAAGAGCCACACATTTTTTTCTTGATTTCATAGTAGCAAAATAACTATCATGCACAGGCTGGGGTAAATAATAATTTTTGTCAGTAATTAATACATTAAGTTCCCTTAAGGAAACACATTCTTCAGCATTTGCTAAAGATAAGCTTCCATTTTTTTTAAAGCTTAATTTTAGCAGTGCTAAATGCCCTCCAATCTTAATACTGCACATCTTGTCTCTTGTCTCCACACTCCTAGCATTTAGAAACCTCCAGAAAGCCCATGTCCCTGTTTCCCTATTACTTTCCAGTTCTGCCCCAGAAGGTCAGCCAGAGCTCACTTGCCTTGTCAGTTAAGTTTCTAAATCAGATGAATTATGTTTTCTATAATTAAGCTTAACACAGTTAATTGCCTAATAGACTATGCCTACATGGACTGAAAAAAGGAAATTGATTGCTTAGAGAAGAATGTGTTCTATGTTTCAGTCATTTTATACAATTGTGTTACAGAAACTCAAGAATAAAGATACTTTTATACTCACCAGGATCTATGCCCACAGCCGAATTAGGCTTGAATTAGACATGTGCTGAAAACCTAGTACCTATGGGTATATGGAAATCTGAAAATAAGAAAAGTGAATGATTAATTGAACTTCTTCTTGAAGTTGTACTTCTTTTCCATTTTTCATTTTGCTACACAAGAAAATAATTTTAGATCCTCGGCAAAAATTTAGATACATTTAAGAAGGTGACATTAAGCCCTGTTACCTTTGCAGGTGTCTGACACAGGGTTCTAGCAACTTTCTGAATCTTCCTAGAAACATAAAATGCCTAGAAAATTAGTGTTGACCATAGCCGCTTGCAAGAACAATATATGTAGCTTTCTTCACTAAGCCATGGTAGTCATGCTGATGCCTCCCAAATTTCATCTTTTAACATATAAATAGAGCCCTAAAGAGAAAGGTTAAAAGATTTAAAGCTGTTGTCTCTTGCTACTATACTGTAATGTATTTGTTTCCATGATTGGATAGTTTTAAAGCAATATAGCAAACCATAGAAAATTCATTTAATTAAAGTTACTCAAGTCGAATTCAGAAAATCTTGAACTCAATATATTCTAAAATGAATGACTTTTGCAGTATTTAAGAGACTGAATCATTTAAGGAAATATATTTGTAAGGCCTACAGCTTTAAATGAAGTGTTTAAACACAATGCTATAGCACAGGCTGGAGAAAGCCGAGCTTATTGTTTAAAGAACTTCTGAGATGTATGATAAGACTGAGGAGTACAGTAAGCCTATTCATAAGGAAGAACCTATTCAGAATTCTAATGGGGAAAAGTCTGGTCAGAAGGCAGGGTAACATTAGGACAGAACTGAAAATAAAATAAAACTTGTCTGTCACTTTTCCATTTCTCTACTGCCATGCTCCCTTCTTTTTACTTCCTCATTAAACATTAATCAATTAAAACTGATGTTTGTTACTTAAATATGCATATATGTATTAAGAGTCAGTAGAGCTGGGTCAATTAGTCAGTAAAATGCCTGCTGTGTAAGCATGAGGAGCTTCCTTCCGAGTCCTGGCACTCACACAGACAAGTGCTGAGGTGCTCTCCTGTAACTCCAGCACTGTGGAGTTGAAGGCAGGCAAGCCCTGAAGCTCACTGGATAGCCTACATAGACAAATTAATGGGCTTCAAGTTTTGAGAGATATAATGCTTCAAAAAAAAAAAAAAAAAAAAAACGAGAGAAATTTAGGTAAGACACCCAAAATAAACCTTTTCTTTCTTCATAAACCTTGATGCTTTCAAATGCCCATGTTGCACGCACATACACTGACAAGTACAAACACCAAAAGTGTACACATGGTGAGCGCAGCAAGCACACACACACACACGCACACGCACACGCACACGCACACGCACACACACACACACACACACACACACACACATTCAGGCACGTACTAGAAATAAAAATATCTGATGTCCTTGATTAAATGGATTCCAAAATGCATTCTTTTTAGTTTTATTTTTATTAATTACAGTTTATTCACTTTGTATCATTCTTAAACTTGCTTGTGGATTGTGAAATTTTCCTGTGCCCCTCTCTTTTAAGGATATACACTTAAGAATTAGCTTTATTTCCTTGTTTAAATGCTCTTGAGGTAGATGTTTCCCTGAGCTTGTCTAGGTAAAGGGAATGTTAGCTATTAATCTTTGAACAGTAACTTTGCTTGCTGTGTCCCAAGAGAATGTAGAAAGCCCCAAGAGTGTTTGAAGCAAGATGAAGTAAAAAAAAAAAAAGGGGGGGGGAGCTAAAGACTTATGATCACACCACTTCAGAGGCAGAAATGCAGGGAATGTATGAAGCCAGCCTGGTCTGCAGAGTGAGCTCCAGGACAGTCGGAGCTACCTAAAAAGCTCCAATCTAAAAGGACCCATAAACAAAACCTGGAAGGAAGACCGTGGATCTCCCTGGGACATTATTACCATCACGAGAGTTAATCCGAGAGTTAGACAAAGCTGTGCCTAGTGCTGTGCAGCCAACGGTGTCTTTTGGAAATGTCAGAAGCAAGGCGTTATGCCTTACTACTGTGGTGACGGCAATTAGCAGGAAGGCTGGGTATGGTTTGAAAAGTGAGGCAAGGGCTACATGTTTTGTGGTCATTCTGCTTCTTTCTTTTAAATGTGAACTATTCAACTGAAATAGAAGTCTTGTTTTGGTTCACAGTTCTTATGCTTCATTCCAGGCTCATGTAACCATTGGGCTTATAGTCACAGAATGTATTATGTCAAGAATGGTGAGGGATGCTGCTCACAGAGGGGCCATCATGAAGAAAGGAGTTCAGGTCTCCAGTGATATTTACTTCATTCTTCTACCTTCTATCTATCGTAAGTTCTACCACTTTGCAGTTATACCATGACTGAGGACTATGCCTTTAGCATATTGATCTTGTGGAGGACAGTTTAGAAGCACACTATGTGTGGCATAGCAATGAGCATGAAAAGTGGCTCCAAACCTCTTAACTGGAGTTCCTGGGAATCTGGATTTGGTTTTGTCTCTTCTATTCTCCAATGCCTTCTCCATGGAAGTCAATTATTCTGTATTTCTCTTGGAAAAATCTGTCCTCTGGACTGTGCCTGCCCAAGGCATCCCCATCCACCCGTGTGTCTCCATCAGTTATCATTCAAATGTCATGGTTTCAGTAGAACTTGCTTTCCCCCCTGTGCTTTATATTATACTTTCAGGGCTGGAGCTGATTGCTCAGTGGGCAAATTATTTCCTCTGTAAGCAAGAGGATCTGAGGTTGAATCATCATTTTAGCAGTAGAATGATATCTCCATGGGAGCAAAGCATATATGGGTGAAGTCATGAAAACAACAAACTCTCCAGGCTTTCTTTTCTAGCATCTCTCTGCTGTCCTTCATTTATAACCTTCTGTGCTGGATCGCTGCTCCCTGGAGTCTGTTCCACATACATTGATGTATGAGGCCATTACACTCCTGTTTCTACTTCTGCTTCTTCTTGGTGCCCCTTAGCATGAATCCCATATGATTCCAAACTGCCACAATTCTGTGAACAAAATAATCCTTTCCCCACTGTACAGCTATATGTTTAGTAGGATTCCTTTGGTTCATTTTCAGGTCACGCATTTCTTGCTTTGCAAACCCATGGTATTCTCACCCTACTAAAGATTTAATTGAGACTTCAAAGATTCTGTGTTGATTTTTATAATTAAAATACATTTTATTGCAAAGGAAAGTTCACATAGTTTTTGTTTTAAATCATGTTTTAAAAAGGGCAAAAATTATTCTACTATCTATCTAATATGTACGTGTAAATATGCATATTATATGTGTTACTAAATATACATATGTATTACACAGACCCAAAGGTTAGTAAACTGAAGGGCTGATTTGTATTGATGAAATGTAATCATCCAGGTCAATACAACTGCTCTAAAGGAGCTGGAATTAATAATATATTATCTTTAAATGTTATAGAAAGGGAGCACTTCCCGAGACTGATGTGCTGCCTCTGGGCTTAGAGGATGATGACTGATCACATCTACATGTGCCTAAATTCTTTCTTAAGGTTCTTCTTCCTTAAAAGGGTGAAGGTGGACTGGGGAGCTTCTCCAAATGAAAAAAAAATGCAAGAAAGGACTGGAAGAAGAACGAGGTTGATTTAGTAAAAAAGTGGTATAAAATACAGACAATATTATAATGTGTGACAGAGCACATTTGTATGTGTGTAAACTATGAATACATGTGTCAGATCCAAATCGAAACAACAGGGTCTGTGAAGCCAGTAGAAGTATTTAAAACTCACTTCGGAGGCTCCTGAAGAAAGATATGGTTGCTAAATGAGGCTAGAATCACTCACGGTGATTGTGTAATTGCACTAAAATTGAACCTTGGATTCAGTCATCAACTTGCTGTTCCTGGTAACATGGAAAGATGGAATCAGAGAAAGAAAACATCCAGAGTATTTTAAAGACTGTAGTTTATACCACATCAAATATTTATGATTGAGGTTTTTATTGGTAATCCGAATATTTTACCCCCCCCCTTTTCTTGTAAAGTATTTGTGAATCCTATTTTAAGATGGTAATTTGTTCTTCTCATTCTTGTTCAGTGTTGGCTGGGATGTTTCCCAGAGTCTGTTGCCAGTTTGTGGATGTGAAGGTGTTTATTTCTTTGTTATCCATTTAACATCTGTTGCCTTCATGTGAAGCTAATATAGATAAGAAAGATATACATCTAGTGTTTATGTGGTTGTTAATATATACACACTCTTTGATGACTAGTATAGAGCAAGGTAGTTCATGATTTGTTAATTCAATGTCCTGGCCCTCCAAATACCACATCATTCGCATGAACTGTATCTCTTAGGGTTCATTCTGGGCCGTGGGGCCTCGAGGGAGAATGTAGTTGTCTCAGATTCTGGCCACGTCCCCTAAGTGAGCATCCATACAAAACTGTTTTCAGTGTTGATATTAATTTACCAACCAATTAAAACACACCCATTGAAGTTACTTTATAATGGTTTCCCATCTTCAATCCCTGTTTGCTCTTGCACAACTCCCCCTCACATGAACACCTTTAAAGTCTTCCTGGTTATCTCTGTACATATTTTATGCAGATTACTTTTATATTTATGGAAGGGGATCACTTCTATCCCCAGGTGGCTGTAAAATTGCAATTTCACTTTGACATGATACAAATTGGTTTAGAGAAAACAAATTATTCTAAAGTCTTTAGAAGCTGAAAGTTGTAGTTGGAGCATAGTAACAACATAAATAAATCTAGAAGATGGTGGATGTTATCTCATCCTGGATCATGCCTCTGAATTCAGTTTACTGATTTTTATCCAGGAATGATTTGGAGCTTGTGTAAAGAAATGGAAACCAAGAACCACCATAAAACGCAAGTAAGTTTACAATCTCTTGAAATGTGTATTTATACAGACCATGAAATACAAATATTTTGTTCAAGAAAAACTGGTGTCTTTCAAATGCTGTTCTGAATATCAGGCCAAAAGTAAAGATTTTAGGAAGGAAGTAAACATTCTTACTTACTTCTGCTGCTACCTATTCCCCAAACTGAGAATGCTGGAACATGGAAGAAAACTCTGAATTTAGGACCATGATCAACAGTAGAAAAATTGTATTGAAAGTTTAGGTGTGTACATAGATATCATAATCCAACAGTTAAATGAACAAAGTTTAACTGACAGTAACTCTGCCACAAACCAGTAAAAAAGAGGCAGGAGCATCCCAGAAGACCCTCTTCTGCCCCACTCAAAGCTGTTAGAGTTTTGTCTGTTATAGTCGTCGATTTTGTAAAAAGCCTTGTTATTAAATGTTTTATAGCGTTATTGCTTTATGTAGTGTGTGTGTATGTGTGTGTGTGTGTGTGTGTGTGTGTAAGTGATGTGCATTTGCAAGTGTATGTGGGAGTCTATGGGATCCAGAAGAGGGGGGCTGATCCCCTGGAGCTGGAGTTTTTGAGACTTGTCAGATTTTGTGGTATCAGACATAAGTTTCCTAAAGTGAATGCTAGTCTTCTGCAAGAGCAGAGATTATGGTAAACTATGAGCAATCTTTCTAGTCCTCTCAAAGTTAGGCTTTAAATGTGCATAATATCAGTTGCATTTTAGATGAGCATGCAAATGAAACTTTATTCTCCAACTTACCTCTTCCTTCTATTTTTTTCAGAAGAGAACAATTATTTATTTATTTTTACAATGTATTCATTTGTACATTTATTGTATCAATGTATATCCCGAGTGTAGACTCCTCCCTCAACTCCTCCCAGCCCCACCCTTGCTCCCTATTTCCACCTAGCCTCTTTTCCTAGTCCATTGAAAGGGAGAGTTCTCAGCCTCTGCCTTCTGCCCATAGCTTATCAAGTCTCATCAGGACTGCCTGGCTTCTCTTCCTCTCTGCCCTGACAATGCTGCATCATCAGGGGGAAGTGATCAAAGAGCAGGCAAAGGAGTTCATGACAGAGGCAGACCCTGCTCTCCTTACTCAGGAACTCACATGGAGACTCAGCTGCCAATTGGCTACATTTGAGCAGGGGGTCTAGGTCCTCTCCATGCATGGCTCCTGGCTGCTGTATCAGTCTCTGCAGGAACCCCTGGGCCTAGAATTTTTTAGTTTTGTTAGTCTCCTGTGTGGCTCCTGTCCTCTCGGTGTCCTTTCATCCCCACTCCCCTCTTCTTCAATAAGACTCCCTGTGCTCTGCCCAAAGTTTGGCTGTGAGTCACCCTATTGGGTGGAGCCTTTCAGAGGACCCTTACCAATCATTAACCAGGGGGCACCACAATGGGATCAAATGGATATGAAGGCTGTTATACCATGAACCAAATATTTCTGATTATTAACAGGGCCGTTGGTATCATGACCCACATCTGAAGAATACATCCTATTTTAATAGCACCCATAGAAATAATTCCATTATCTTTCTCCTACACCAATTTGGTTCAAAGTTTGATTTGCAGGAAAGGCCTAAAGGCCTAAATTTTACCAAGCTATACTAAAAAAAAAATAATAATGAAACAGTGAAATGTAGAGTGATGGGTAATTTTAAAGACCAAGGAAAAGGGAAACTTGGTTAAAAATTATAACCTCTTAAAGAGCTTTATATATGAACATACTGAAAAATTAATTCCATCAGTACAGGAATAATGATTATTTTTAACAATTAAGGTTTTTTTATTCTCTAGAATCATGCCCCACAGTTTAAAAAGCTTAATGAGTTCTTGCTAGGAAGTGACTATTTCAGGAGAATATAATGCCCTCTAATCACTTCACTGGAACTATTAGTGAAAGAAGTTGTCAGGAAATGTTTTTACTATATTTTATATATTTTTATTCTAAAATTAATTGAACTTCTCATTTAATGAAACAAGACATTTGTCAGTATATAAGCCACTAAGTCTTACTCTGTCTTCTTCTTCCTGTGTTGCCCCTAATCTAGAGTATGTCCTATTAATTCATTAAAAATTTCCTCATCCTTTTCCTAATGAAAATGGTCTAAGAAAGTAAGGAACATAACAGCCAAGTAAGCAACTGCGGAGTCTCTTTGCCTTCTGGAATACCATGTACTGCTCTGTGGAGGACAGGGCCTCAGAAGCGAGCTGCAGGGTGTGTGAACACCGGAGATTATAGTAATACAATCTGAGGTAGCTGTAATGTACAGATGGATTAATCTCATGGAACTAGCTGGTACTCGTGGCCCAACTGAACAAAACGCTTATCAAGCACATCACTATATTAAAATTATCCTATTGAAACCACCCACATTTTCAGGAAGGCAACCATCAGGCTGATTTTGTCATTTTGGAAAAGAGAATGCTTTGCTCTACATCACACTGGCATAACTTCCGGAGTAAGAATTAAACACAGAGACAGAGGGTCTGGTTTTCAGAAACATGTTTCTGTACAGAATTGAAGGCTGAGAATTAGTATTAGATACAGTATGTGGGCTGACAGGCTGATATCAATTCTACAACACAATGAATTTAATGTTACCGAAGTGTGAGTAGCAAATGCCATGCAGGCTCATGCCATGCTCTCTTTGCTTATTTCCGTGTGGGAGGCAGTGTGGATGGTCAGTTGATCCCAGAGTAAAGGCTTTGGAAGAGTAGGGTCAGATAATCTGTAAGATTGTTGCAAAAGCAATGGCAAAACTCCAAGCTAATTTCTGCATGTCTGAACACAGTGCCTAGAAAGCTAAGTTTGAGCAAGCTGCTGAGATACATTTTATATATAGCAAAGTTTGAAAATCGCCAGTATATAGTTTTTAAAAACTTGCCCTACAATCTGTATAATATGTACCATGGTCTGAAAGATAATTATTAGATATGGAGAGCATTATCCCATTTCTCTGGTGCTCAGTTTCTTCATAAAAATGCAAGAATTTATATAATTTGTACCACAGATTTGCTTTGAGGACTATGTGGTGTTCAGTTAATGACAGCCTTGCGGTGAACTGAGAACAGGCTACCTGTAAAAAGCATTTTTGATAACACATCTTAAATTCACTACAAAAAGCATTCACTAAATACACCCATCTTTTAATAATGAACTTTAATGTTTTATTGAATAGGAATAAACATCCTTTCTCAACCCGCTTTAACATTTAGAGATATAGAGAACAGAAAAGGAAAGGAGATGAAGCGCTGACATAAACACAGCACAGAAAATCACATGCTGTGCGGAGATGATTTTGTGCAGAATTCCAAGTCGATGCCATTAGTGCTACAAGTCAGAAATCACAAATGAGGATTTAGCAAACACATGATTTAAGAAACAAATCAGAGTGAAAAAATATCTCCATGAATTTAAATCTTTAAGTGCAGATTCAATCTTGTGATGAGCAATTCCAGAGGAAAACATGAGGCGCTCTTGATCCTTTTTAGACGCAGGAAGAAGGAGAGCACGGATAGTTGCTGGATTAAAATTATCAATGGAGACAATTGATACAGTCACACCCGGGAACTCAAGCACACGGATGTAACGCTCGCTGCTGTGTGCCGGTTACATCCAGTATTGATTTTAACGAGGTTCTTCCTGCGTCGCTGCACCTGTGAGTGAGCAATCGCCCCTGTGAGAAGGCAAATGGTGACAGGGGACGAAGAAATGAGACTTAAAAGACCCCAGATGGGGTGTACGTACCTAAGCCAGAGCCACACACATTGAGCCACGTTTTAGTGTTTTAATATTTATAGCATGGAGTTAAGGCATCAGCTGAAAAATACTTTTGGTTTTCTTAGCCCATACACACCAGTTAAACACACATCATTAAACGTAACTGTGTTTGTTGGGGCATGCCGTATAAAGAGATGGAGAGGGAGACTTAACAGACACACATTTTTATTTCTTTTTATCAGTTTAAAAGGAAATACTAGATGACTAAATTGGCAATCCAATTTTTACCAGCATATAGAAGTGACTTTCCATATGCTTTCCAAGACTATTCTCATAATAGGATAGTCAGTTGGATTTTGCTATTTTTCCACTTCACTTTTAAAAAGCAGTTATATATTTATGAGTGTATGTACATGGTGTGTGTGTGTGTGTGTGTGTGTGTGTGTGTGTGGTCACACACACCACAGTGCATGTGTAGAGTTTAGAGGACATCATGTGGAGTCAATTCTCTTTTCTCCTTCACCTGGGTTCCAAGGTTCAATCTCAGGCTGCTAGTCTTGAATAGAAAATACCTTTATCTGCTGAGCCATATCACCAACTTCCACACTGTCATATTTCCTGGTTAAGGACAAAATGTGATAATTTGAGTAGTAGGATATGAACCCGACAGACATGAACTGAAATTGCTAATAATGGTAACCATTCTCAGACCTTGTTCCAAGGTAACATCCTTGGTTACCATTTCATTATGTTTCTATCAGAATGCATGTCCTAATCTATGAAATGGAAGGACTCCTGGAGTCAGGGCAACCAATATACATGAAACTGTAATCACATTATCAAATTGAACTACTTAAGTCACTATTATTCAAAGAGGCAACCTTAAAATTATTTTTTTTAGCTCCAAACCTTACAAATGTATCTCTGTAGCCTCAAAAATTTGAAAACAAGCTAATCCTTTTTTATAATCAGGAAGGGTTAGAAACTCTCCATCAAAATGGAGAAAGCATGCATGTGTGACCCCCCACAAGGGTCAAGAGATAACTGAGGTAGTGTGTCAGCAGATCTGCAGTGTGGAAGACCATTAGGCTACAGGAATCTCAAGCTATGGGATGAGTGAAACCTCACAGTATGAACATCTTATTAAACTGAAATAAAACTATGAGCATCTGCCTTAATGTATGCCCTTCAAGACTATATTCTAGTTTCCTTTTACCTTTCATTTTAAGTCCCTATATCCTGGCCAAAATCTACCATTGAAGTTATGGAACAAATAAGTTGTCAGTCATTTTCCCTTGAAGTGGTTTGTACACTTGATGAGTTTGCTTATTTATTTTGATTAATTTTTAAAATGTTTTATTTATTACTATTATTTATTACAATTCATTTTATATCCTGGCTGTAGCCCCCTCCATCATCTCCTTCTGGCTCCACCCTACCTCCCTCTTCCCCCTCTATGACCCTCCCCTAGACCACTGATGGGGAGGTCCTCCTCCCCTACTATCTGATCCTAACCTATCAGGTCTCTTCAAGACTCTCTGGATCCTTTTACTCAGTGGCCTAGTTAGGTCACCTGGCCTAGGGGGGATGATCAAAGAGTCAGCCACTGAGTCCATGTCAGAGACAGCCCCTGCTCCCCTTTTAAGGAACCCACTTGGAGACTAGCAGCACTTGGACTACACGTGAGCAGGGTTTATAGGTCCTCTCCATGCATGGTATGTAGTTGAATCATCAGTCTTTGCAGGACTTCCTGAGCCCAATTTTTTGTCTCTGTTGGTCTTCTTGTGGGGTTCCTGTCACTTCCATGTCCTTTTATCCTTCCCTTCTGTCACAAGACTCCCTGCGCTCTGTCCAAAGTTTGGCTATGAGTCTCTGCATCTGCTTCAATACCCTGATGGGTAGAGTCATTCAGAGGTCTTCAGTGGTAGGCTCCTGTCCTATTCCCTGTCTTCTCCTACTTTCCATGTCTATCCTATTTGCCCTTCTGAATGAGGATTAAGCCTTTTTCCCTAAGGTCCTCCTTGTTGTTTAGCTTCTTTAGGACTATAGATTTTAGTATGTTTATCCTACCTTACATGGCTATTATCCATGTAAGTCTTTCCATGTGTATCTTTCTGATTCTTGGTTACCTTACTAAGGATGATTTCTAATTCCATGCATTTGTCTGCAAATTCCATGATTTCCTTGTTTTAAATTGCTGAGTAGTGTTCCAAAGCAAATGGTCCTGGTCTAACTCGATGTCTACATGTAGAAAAATGCAAATTGATTCATATTCATCACCCTGCACAAAGTAAAGTCCAAGTGGATCAAAGATCTCAACATAAAACCAGACACACTAAATCTCTTAGAAGAATAGTGGGGAAGAGCCTTGACTTCATTGGCACAGGAGACAACTTCCTGAACAGAACACCAACAGCACAGGCTCTAAGATCAACAATCAATAAATGGGGCTTCATGAAACTCAAAAGTTTCTGTAGAGCAAAGGACGCTGTCAACAGAACAAAACAACAAAAACTGGGAAAAGGTCTTCACCAACCCTACATCTGACAGAGAGCTAATATTCAGAATATATAACAAACACAAGAAATTAAACCCAACACACCAAATAACCCAATTGAAATATAGGTTATTTGAGATAAACAGATATTTCTCAGCAGAGGAATATTGAATAGTATAGAAATACTTGAAGAAATGTTCAACACATACTGGAGAGGATGTGGAGAAAGAGGAGCACTCCTCTGTTGCTGGTGGGAATGCAAACTTGTACAACCACTTTGGAAATCAATCTGGTGCTTTCTCAGGAAATTACTAATAGTGCTACCTCAAGACCCAGCTATACCCCTCCTGGGCATATATATGAAAGATGCTCAACCATACATCAAGGACATTTGCTCAACCATGTTCATAGCAGCTTTATTCATAATATCCAGAATCTGGAAACAAATTTGATATCCCTCAACCAAAGAATGGATACAGAAATTGTGGTACATTTACACAATGGAATAGCACTCGGCAATTTCGTTTACTTTTTTAAAACCGGCTCTCACTAGGTAGCTTGTTTTTGACTGGAATTTATTTTACAGGTCAGGTTGACCTCAGAGCAGTGGATATCTTTTTGCTTCTGTGTCCTGAATGCTGGGATTAGAGATATGATCCATCATGCCCTGCTTGATGGGAGATTATTATCGGTTTATAGCATGTGCTCTAGGTTGAGAAATAGTTATGTGTTATCTCAGTCACCTTAATGTCGGGAGGTCTGCATTCTCCTCCTCCTCCTCCTCCTCTTTCTTCTTCTTCTTCCTCTTCTGCTCCATTGACTGACAATTTGCATAGTCTCCATATTTTTATATGTTTCAGAGGTGAGACCCCTGGGAAGTACTTAAATTTAGATGATGTCAGGATGGTGAAAGTGACAGGAAAGAGACAGTCTCTCATCTGTACAAGATACGGCAAGCAGCAGACAAGAGGTGAATGCTCACAAACCTCCATTCCTGGGATACTTTGATTTGAACTTCCTAGCCTCAAAGTCTCTGGGAAGTAAATTCCTGTTGTGTAAAGCCCTGAGTCTGTGCTGTTCTTGCTGTATCAGCATAAAGAGATTGAGCCATGGAGGTCAAGTGTAGCAACTGGACGTTCTTTTGTTAGTAAGTTCACTGCGGATGTGGCTTCTGTGGAATTGTTAGAGAAGGTGCATGTGTGGTTGAATACCTGGAGAGAGGCGTTAAAGATAATGCGAAAAGGGGATAGAGACAAGGAGTAAGATAAATTAGAGCTTCACGTTGAAAGACGATGATTTGATCTATTTATATAAATGTATTCTGTCCAACTCCTTTCCTGCAGGATTATTGATCTCCAGAGATAGATCCCTCCAGAGGACAGGGTGTCTATTACTGTCCCGTACCGTCCAGGGCAACAAGATGGGGGAGTTCTCCCTGGCTTCATGGAGAAGGACCACAGCCATCACTACCGCCCACTTTGCGTTACAAGATTTATTTAATTTTATGTGTGTTAGGATCTGCTCTTGTGAATTTATGCTCACCATGAATATGCAGTGCTGAAGAAAGCCATAAGATATCCTAAGACTGGAGTTACAGACAGCATGTAGGTGCTGGGATCTAAACCTGGGTCCGCTGGAAATGCACAGAGTTCTCTGAACCACTGAAGCAACACTCCAGCCCCCACAACACCACCATTTCTCCTGGTTTTCTTCTCTTTTTTGTTTTGTTTTGTTTTGTATTTTGAGATATGGTTTATCTGTGTAACCTTGGCTTCCTGGGCTCACTTTGTAGACCAGGCTGGCCTCCAACTCATAGAGATCTGCCTGCTTCTGCCTGCCTGCCTGAGTGCTGGGAATACAGGCATGTACCACCACTCCCAGCTTATTCCTTATGTTTATACGAAAACTTATGGCAGTAATCTTATCTGCTCCATAGTTACAAGTTAGATACTTTAACCTAAGGGTTTTCAACTCATATTTATATATCCAAACATGAACAATTTTTTTGTCATTAACTTTATTTGCACATGGTTTCAATTTTTATATCAACAGCCTTAAATTATTAAAGTGAATATTGCCAAAGAGTACATGAGTGTTGTTTGATACCAAAATTTGGATATTCTTTTTTCTAATGCCAAGGAAATCCAGAGCTTTTCTCTGATAAGTAGCCAATTAATTTTATTGATTGTGAGGAATCTAAAAGAAATTTAAAGAACTTTAATTGTCTTTAAATTAGTAACTCGTTTGGCATCTTAACATCTTTGTATATTTAGTTAAGGATGTATCTTGTGATGTCTATATTTTCAAAGGATCACATAGAGCTAAAAGTGGTTGTTGAAAAGTTTGTACAGATGCTATAACCAGAGCAGTGTATATGGTCTTAGGGGAATTGCTGAAATACTTGGTAGAAATATGTTATTTAAATATAAGCTCAAGGCTTGCATGATGGCCCAGTGGACAAAGGTGCTTGTCAAGCCTGAGAAGCAGAACTTGATCCACAGGACTCACATGATAGAACAGAAACAGATTCTAGCAAGCTGTCCTTTGACTTCTACACATTATATGGTTCGCACACTCTCACACAATATACTGAATAAAAAAATGAAATAAGTAAATAAATAAATAAACAAAAACATGTAACATAAGTGTAGTGAGAGGGCAGAGGTGACAAGTTGCCTAGTGTAATAGTTATAAGCAGACAACATTGGTTCAGTGCTATGATGAGAAAGGCTTTACTTCAGTCTCTTCTCACGTAAATACTTTTATTGCACTTAATTTGCAAATGAGGAAAATGAAGCCTTATTAGGTTTGATGATGTCAGCTTCTAAGCTCAAAGGCACTGTAAGCACATGGCTCCTGATTTTACCTTCTGCCCTTTGGTACTGATTAAACCTTTTGAACTTAGGAACACCCAAAATTTGAGTTTGCCTACTGAGTTTCTCGGAAAACCTACTCTTCGCTTTGAGGCAAGGATGTTGTTGCTAGTCAAACCCTGTAGTTGTGCGTCTGAGTGTCATGTATGGCAGGAAGAGCATGGGGCCAACGACTGGCAGACATCACTGTAGCTCAGTTTATGCAACCCAAGTCATCCCGATGTTTTTCCCTCCTGTGTAACTGAAGCACGCCTGGTCCACACTGATAGAGCAATGTTCAATTGCAGATCAAGTTTTTCTTTCTCTTTTTTCCAAACTTTTATTTTTTATATTAATTAAAGTTTATTCACTTTGTATCACAGCTGTGGCCCCCTTCCTCATTCCCTCCCAATTACCACTCTCCCTCCCTCATCTCCTCCTCGCCCCTCTCTAAGTCCACTGATAGTGGAGGTCCTCCACCCTTACCATGTGACCCTAGTTTATCAGGTCTCATTATGGCTAGCTGCATTGTCTTCCTCTGTGGCCTAGCAAGGCTGCTCCTCCCTTGGGGTGGGGGAGGGATGCCAAAGAGCCAGCCACTGAGTTCATGTCAGAGACAGCCCCTGTTCCCCTTACTAGGGAAATTCCACTTGGAGACTGAGCTGCCATGGGCTACATCCAAGCAGAGGTTCTAGGTTATTTCCATGCACGATTCTTGTTGGAGAATCAGTCTCAGAAAAGACCCCTGTGCCCAGATATATTTGGTCCTTGTGGAGCTCCTGTTCTCTTCAAGTCTTACTAACTCCTCCTTATTTCATATGATTCTCTACACTCTGCCCAAGGTTTGGTTATGAGTCTCAGCATCTGCTTTGATACACTGCTATGTAGAGTCTTTCAGATGCCCTCTGTGGTAGGCTCCTGTCCTGTTTCTTGTTTTCTCCTACTTTTGATGTCCATCCAATTTGTCTTTCTAAGTGAGGATTGACCATTTTATCCCAGGTCTTCCTTCTTGTTTATCTTCTTTAGGTGTACAGATTTTAGTATGTTTATCCTATCCTATAGGTCTAGTACTCAATTATAAGTGAGTATATACTGTGTGTGTCTTTCTGCTTCTGGGATACCTCACTCAGGATGATCTTTTCTAGATCCCACCATATGCCTGCAAATTTCATGATTTCCTTGTTTTTAATTGCTGAGTAGTATTTCATTGTATAAATGTACCACAGTTTCTGTATCCATTCATCTCTTGAGGGACATCTGGGTTTTTTTCCAGGTTCTGGCTATTAATAATAAAGCTGCTATGAACACGGTTGAACAAATATCCTTGTTGAGTACTTGAGCATCTTTTGGATATATGCTTAGGAGTGGTATAGCTTGATTTTGAAGAAGTGCTATTCCTAATTTTCTGAGAAAGCGCCAGATTGATTTCCAAAGCAGTTGTACAAGTTTACATTCCCACCAGCAATGGAGGAAGGTTCCCCTTTCTCCACAACCTCTCCAGCATATGTTGTCACTTGAGTTTTTGATCTTAACCATTCTGATGGGTGTGAGGTGAAATCTCAGGGTTGTTTTGATTTCCATCTCCCTGATGGCTAAGGATGTTGAGCATTTCTTTAAGTGTTTCTCTGCCATTCTATATTCTTCTACACGGAATTGTCTGTTTAGTTCCGTACCCCTTTTTTAAATTGGATTGCTTGATTTGTTGCTTTTTAACTTCTTTAAATCTTTATATATTCTGGATATTAGCTCTCTGTCAGATATAGGATTGCTCAAGATCCTTTCCCAGTTGTTTTGTTCTGATGACAGTGTCCTTTGCTTTACAGAAATTTTTCAATTTCATGAGGTCCCATTAATTGATTGTTGCTCTTAGAGCTTGTCCTGTTGGTGTTCTATTCAGGAAGTTGTCTTCTGTGCCAATGAGTTCTAGGCCCTTTCCCACTTTTCCTTCTAACCAATTTAGTGTGTCTGGTTTTATGTTGAGGTCTTTAGAGATCACCTTTTTCAATGTCCCAATTATTTCGCTAGTGTCAGATTTCCCACAGATTGTCCTAAAACTCTAATATTCCACTGCTTTTATTCTATCATTTCTCATTTTGTTGAGACATATTTGTCTTTGGTAATTTTAATTTAATACATATTATATCAGTAGAGTATTTCATATCTCTACCTCTCTAGATTGTCTCACTCTCTTTGCTTCTCTCTGCTCCCATACATAGACCATATCTGGTTTCCCTGACTCTTAAATGTTTGTTTAGTGTCAGCAGTGTGTCAAGACACAGACCCAAAGAAATCCTCACCGCAGTTCAGTTCTGATGCTTGGTACAGCTGTTTTCTGCCATCTTAACTCTTCTTTCTCCAGAACTTTCCATTTCCTGCACTTCTTCATCTACTTTTGTGATATGACTTGAAGCCTTGTTAACACCTAGATCTTCTACAATTTGCTGCCTGAAAATCTTTACATGGCATCATTTCTCTGTCAAGTTTTTTTAATGACCCAGGGGGTTCTATTTAACATAAAATTTATTTTTACTTTGTTCTGTTCAGATAGTTGCACAAGTTGGACACATTTCTCAAGATTTCAGAATATCTTCCATCATGGCATTGTTTGTTTGCTCATTTCCTGTGTGTAAATGAATTGACCATAACATCACACACCTTCAGAATTCCTAGATCAAACTGTAAAACAGAAATGAATAACAGAAAATAACTAACTGCAGGTCATGCCAAGTATCTCAACAGCCACTAGACGCACATATAAGCTGGCCTCTTCTTATGTCATCTTTAACATGAATAAAACCCAAGATATCCAGCAGTATTTTATTGTCATTTCCTCTAGACTTTGTTTTTTTTTTTGTTTTGTTTTTTTTTGCTGTGATATTCTTTCATACATCTAACTTTTAACCCTATTCAATAGCTCTTAATTCCTAGAAAGAATATATTTCTCTAGACTTTCTGCTCAAAATTCCCCTCCTCACTCTTTTAACAGCCAGGTAATATTTCCTCTCTCTTGGATGCTCAGTTTAACATCATTGTCACAGATTGAGATCGAGTGGCTTCTCCTAGAAGCCAGTGGTTTCCAATCCAGGCTTAAGTTTGAAAGCATGTGCTCTTTATGCAAGAATTTCCAAGTTTCAGTTTAGAAAGTTTAGAAATTTGGAGCATAGCAAACATTCAGCAAATGTTGAGTCCTGTGTGGACAGAATAATTATCAGAGACTGAACATTCCCTGCACATTAGATACTAATCTCCTGGAATGTATGCATGTGCCCAGGGTGAGTACAAATTCAAGATGGCTGACTGAGCAAACACATCAAGCATATACAAATAAAACATGAATTATCATGAATTATCGAGCTACAGAACCAAAAAGATGGTACCAATCTGAAAACTGCCTGGAGACAACTTTACATGGGTCTAGAAAAGGAACAAACATTGGTTGACAGAGGACAGGTGCGATTTGTCAGCCTGCGCCAGATGTAGACCGCCATAACCTCATTGTCTTCATTCACAACTAGTGAGTAAATACTACTAATATTGTTAGCCTTCTGTTTGTAGGGACACAGGAGAATTAAAGGTCTCTTTTGCAGTAGCCCCAGACATAATTCTGCTGGACATGCAGTCATGTACTATGAAGCAGGGGAAGAATCAATTGTACTGAGCTTAATGAAGTCCTGGCTCTCTGCCTTTTATATCCTCTAATTGCACGTGGCATAACATATTTACTCAAGCCAGAGGACAAAATAGTCTAAGGACAGAAGTCAGCTAAATGTATGGTCAGATAATTGTACTGAAATTATCGAGTCAGCGTTTG
Source organism: Meriones unguiculatus (assembly GCF_030254825.1). Classification (NCBI taxonomy): domain Eukaryota; kingdom Metazoa; phylum Chordata; class Mammalia; order Rodentia; family Muridae; genus Meriones; species Meriones unguiculatus. The sequence continues at coordinate 2,971,017 of NC_083352.1, read as the reverse complement.
GATCCAAAGCTATTTCAGAGCATTGAACCTCATCAGAAAGAATCCAGGCTTGTAAGCATTCTATCCATTAAAATGACTGCTTTCAATGCTGTAAGTGCATATGATATGCAATGGTTTTGACAATTCTGTGATCTTAAACAATGTTTTCTTATTTAAAATAATTTCTATTTTAATATCTCTTGCTTGAGCTACGTATCTGGCTTCACCGGATAAATATAGGTGGCATTTTTGTCAATGCATTTATATATTGGGAATGAAAAATTCTTGTTGGCCTTCCAATTACGGGTGTTCCTGACTACTGTTATACTAGAGTACATCTCATAATCCATGTTAGATTAAAACCCCAACATATCTTTAAAGGGAACACTCACAAAGACATATTTGCTCCAATCCAACCCTTCCCCTGAGGGTTCTAGTTCTCTACTCCAGTGCCACAGATACATTATCTAGTGGCATTTCAGGTCCAAAATGTATGTACAAGTAGTCATTTTTTTTAAATATTAATTTAAAAAATTTGCTTTGTGTGTGAGATCAGAGGACAACTGTGAGTTTATTCTCTCCTTGAGATATGTCATGTAGGCGTGGCAGCAAACGCTTTCCTCCGCTGAACCATCTCACCAACCTACAGTTACTGTTTTCTGGAGATAGAGGGATTAGCAGAACAACATCCCCTGCCTGTCAGCGGCACAGCACGTGTTTGCTGATTTGGGGGGAGAGGAATGGAAGCTGCTGTTTCTACAGTGTTCTGTAGAGATGAGGCAATTTTATAGTGCATGTTCTGGGTACCAGCTTTCACGGCAATTTAGGTTTTCTGTGGTCTTAGGACTAGACATGGGTTCTGCAGTGAAGAGCACATGTTATGTCCAGCGGACTGTAGTGAGAGTACCAGCATTCACTGTGGTGGCTCACAGCTCCCTATTGCTTTAGGTCCAGGGGTTTTGATACTTTCTTCTGCATCTGCAAGACTGCACACGTGTGCACATACTCACACATAAACAAACATACATACAAATGAAAATTTAACAATTTATTTTTTATACTAATTATAGTTTATTCACTTTGTATCCCAGCTGTAGTCCCCTCCTTCCTCCCCTCCCAATCCCTCATTCCCTTCTTCATCTCCTCCCATGCCCCTTCCCAGTCCACTGATAGGGAGGTCCTCCTCCCCTTCCATCTGACCCTACTTTATCTGGTCTCATCAGAACTGGCTGCAATGTCCTCCTCTGTGGCCTTATAAGAAGGGAATAGAGATGGCATAGTCTTGTTACACAGATACTAACACTCTCTCACGTTTCACATATCAAGCTCAAGTGGGCCCTACTGGCAAGAGTTGTCCTAGCAGTTCTAGCTTCTGGACTCAGAAATATCATGCTTACCTAAAACCTTGTGGATAATAATTTCTGATGAAAAGCTAAGAGCTTTTCTTTTTTTTCACCGAATTTCTTTCTATAATAAAAATAAGAGACAGGAGCTTTAAATTTGCAAGAAAAAGGTAAGTCTCTCCTTAAACTATTATTTTTTGCAGAAATAGTTTTCAGAGAACATTGTTTATGAAAACAAGGGGAAATTAAAACAAGAGAAGGTGCAAATGCATCAGTGCTTATGAATTGCTGTCTGAAATCCAGCAGAAGACATTGTCTTGCTTAGCTGATTTAAAAGTCAGTTGTTTCTTATTATAACAGTGGTGAAAAATGGCAATGAGTAAGTCATGTAAAATGTAGTGAGGCAGAGAGCAATCGTGTCATTTTTATTTGGATCAAAGCTTTAGTAATTTAGTAATGGTTTGGCTAAAGAATGTCAATTCAATAATGCTTCTGCTTCTCTTCCAAATTTACTTTTACTCTGAATCCCAGTACAGATGGCAAGGCCCATGTTCTTTTGACCAGGCAGTTTAGATGGCTTCTAAAATAACATGAAATCAAACTTGTGCTGGTAATGAATATATATGGTCAACATCTAAGGAGAGAAACTGCAGAGTGTGGCGGTTCAATCCCAGCACTCAGGGAGGCAGAGGCAGGTGGATCGCTGTGAATCTGAAGCCAGCCTCGTCTACAGAGTCCAGGACAGCCAAGGCTACAAAGAGAAAACTCTACCTTGAAAAAATAAGAGAGAGAAACTACTCTCTCTCTCACACACACACAAGGAAAGAACACAAACTCTTATAAAAATAGTACACATAATTTAAATTTGTACAAGTTATATGTAGTGAATTAAGACCAAAAATTATCCCCATTTTTAAAACTGTGAGCGTTGGAGAAAGCATTCTAATGGCTGTACATTTTATAAGTTTGTTTACTTGATTGCAAATTATGATTTGGTTGTACATTGTTTTTTCAGTGGTGTTGCATGATCCTATTCCTAGAGACACATGAACAAATACCTACTCATCACAAAGAAAGAACATAGGAACGATTAAAATAGCATTACTGGTGGCTTCCAGGTTGGCAAGCCAATAAATTTTATTGGCTTATTATAGCAGTATGGGTAGGGGTTACTCACAGGGGCAGACATGGCTCCAGGACAGCTGTAGCACAGGAAGCCCACCTCAGCGTGGCAGCATCTCTTAGGTGCTAGAAACCCAGAGGGTACTTGCAGAAAGTTACGCAAGCTGGAGCGTGTCCTTCCTAGGCAGTTCAGTTGGCTTCTGCTTTCTGCAGGAAGTTCTGTACGTCTTCACATGCTCCAAGCAGCTCATTTATTCTGCACTTATTTCAGATTGCTTGACTGGTCTGAGCCTCTTCATTACGGTTTGACTTGTTAGATCAGAGTGTCTCCCTTGGCACTGTTAATATAAGCCTGGGGAGAGAGGGGTCTAGTGAATCTGTTCAGTTTCGGGGACATCCTGAAGACTTTGAGTTCATGGTTTTTAGAGTCATTTTCTGATTTTTAAAACATTTGCCTGCAGGATGGACTGTTTCTCCTGCCTTTATAGTATCCTGCTCTTGATAAGCTTTCCTTCCAGATGAAATGTTTTATTTCAGAGGAGATTGCTGCACAGCTAATGGATACAGAACACAGGAAGATCCTGGTAAAAAGGCAAAGACACAGCTTGATCCATGAAAGCCTTTAGTGTTTTTTTAAAGTTAACCTAGTGGTTAGCTAAATTACAACCACCATTAAAGGATTCAGAAACAGAACAGTGACAAATTTAATATAAGATAATTAACATTCACCAACAGACAGGTGAACATTATTGAGGACTGTTCTGATACTCTGAGAAGGAAACACGTCTTGAGGTTCACAGCTTGACCCACAACATGAGGAAACATTACGAAAGCCAAGCCAGGAACACTTTATTGTTAAAATTTCTTCAGGTAAGTCACTGCTATAAAAGACAGAGTAGGATGATCCATTTCAGTTTAAAAAAAACTGATGGGATATCACAACAAAATACAATATGAGCTGGAATACATGCCATAAAAAGTGTTACCAGATCAATTTAGAAAACTGGGGCATTTGTAATATGTTGGTATAATGTTCTTTTGGAAGGTATACACCTTACCCTTGTTCATTCAAATGCTGATTTCTCTTCCCCACCCTCTGGTTTCAATTCGGACATTGCATTGTGATACTTATTCTAAGCATCACCAGTCTCAACTTTGTGTAAACATGACAAAATAAAGCAACCAGCCACAATGTTGAGTAATGGAGAGGAAGGAGTAGGCGGGAGAGAGGAGTAGAGAGAGGAGAAAAGCTGGGAGAGCAGAAGCTGGAGGAGAGGTCTTGGAACAACATGGAGAGATGGACTGGATCTAAGTTATCACTAAAAGCAAGTATAATGTGTAAAATCTGAATGGTAGGAAAATATGAGGGCTTGGAGGTTTAGGAAGGAACAAGTATTGTCCAGCATTGTGCTGTAGGTTAATTAAATAAATCCCAATTTCTGTGTGGTGATTTGGGTATACAGCTGGTTTAGGATTAACCACAACTTTACTAAAAAAGATAATTATTCGAAAATATTAAACACAAAATACAACAGTAATATATTTAACATGCAGTTGTCTATTCATGGTGCATTCCCAAAGTGGTAACTACTGCAGTGAAGAGAAATAATTCTCGGGTGTTTAAGATATGCATACTGAAAAGCCGAGGGGGCGTGATGTCAGAGAGCAAGCGTTCGCTCTCAGCGGGTGTGTGGGGTGCATTTTCACACAGAGAAATGTGGCAATGATGTATTCATCAACACACCAGGGAGAAGGGCCTGCAGTGGGTGCATGTACTATCCTTGTGATTTTTTTCTGTGAGCTTATAATTACATTCAGATATATGTTAGAAATACTACCCCTGAGAAGAATGGTGAATACTAGTTTAGGCTAGCACTTCAGGGCTTAGTGTTGAGAGCAACTAGAGCACCAAGATTTCCCATGTGAGACTCATTATCTCTGCCTTCAGTCCAGACTTGGGAAGTGATAGATTGGTTTGTGTGTGTTTGCATGTATGTGTGTGCGTGTGTGCACATGGCTTGGTTTGATGAGTATGTCTCTGTACATGTATATGGAAGGCAGAGAAAGATGCTCCATCACCGTCATCCTCGTTGTTATTGTCTCACAGCTTTGTCAAGGCTGGCTTTCCGGCACTTTCCTGTGGTCTGCCTGTCTCCAGCCCCTTCAGCGGGAGCCACAGACGTCCCTCAAGGCTGATCACAGGCCTCGGGGTTGCAGAACAAGTGCTCTTACACAGTCACCTCCGCAACTGCATATGCAGAGCTGTTGATGAACAAAATCTCAGCTACTTTGTGGTTTCACTAACAACAAAATACGCATGATCAAATCACTCTCTCGAGCAATGGCTTGGCCTTTTCTTCTGAAAACTGAAGCTGAACACTCTTTGAGTCCACGGCTCCTAAAACTGAAGATGTTACAAAGATTTGTTACATACATGAAATCTATTTTGTCACACTAACTACTTGACTTAAGAAAATGCTGTTTTGTTTTGTTAGCAGTGAGAAGTATAAATATTTTCATTTCATCACATTCCCAGAGTTTAAAATGTACTCCTCTACCAGACATGTAACAGTGATTCTGTGTGGTCAACTATCAAGCTACATCATAGGGAAGTTCTAGAACACATTATAGTATAGGGTCAAAGTTCATCTTTTTACCAAGGTAACACTTACAACAAGGTAATTTGGATCATAGTCATTACTGTGGTTGCCAGTCATTGTGAGTAAAATACAGTTGCATTTCACAAAGAAAGAATGATGACATTATGGAAACTCATAGTCACATTCTGGTCTGTCAACAATGGCATAGACACTTCAAATTTGAGAGTCTTTCAATTCATTTTACCATCAGTCAAAAAAAAAAAAAAAAAAAAAAACCTGTAATGTCTTAAACAGGGACTTCTCCAGTACAATGGAGAGATTAAAAAAAAAGATGACTTCCTTGGGGAATTATTAAAGACATTAGGCTTGAGACTTGTTTTTTTTTGTTTGTTTGTTTGTTTGTTTTAAGAAATCCCATTTAAGTAATGCAATGAAATTCTCACCTTCATGTATTCCTTACGAAATACTTTGAGTTGCATGATTTTTTGCTCATTCATCTTTACAATCAATCAGCCTGTGTTCCTGAGTATAGCACCTAGTTGGCCTCCCTTTGACTGAGAGAGCTGAGAGTTTGACTACTTTGCAGACACTCAAAGAGGAATTTTTGCTACCAGAGAAATGTCGGTGTAATGCTAGGTTTTATATCTTTATTACTTTTCTTTCTAAAAGTGTGTCAATAATTTGTCAAAATATACTCTTGTCTGCATAAGTTACTTCATACCATTTACTTCTCAGTTTTTGGTTTTGCCTCTAGCATCAGCCAAAATTTCCATGCTGCCACCCCTTGCCACACACACACACACACACACACACACAAAGCTGGCAATGAGGGATTCCATAGAGGGTTTCAGTATAGAAAGAGGAATGTCGGTTCTTAGAAAAACAAAACAACTGGCAGGCACTGCAGTTAGGAACAGCAAACTGGCATTAAAGTTTCATTTGAAATATTTACAGCTTTTCAACAGGATATTTTGACAATGTGGTGACACACATATACCTCCAGCTCCTGGGAATGCCAGCCTTTACTCTTCAGTCACCTTCTAGAATTTTTAGTCAAAGACAACTAGCTTGTCCTAGAGTTTGTCCCAAGATCTTTTAGGTGGCATCCAGTGGCAGATTTCTATGAAGCCCTGATACTTTTGCTCCTGTACAGAAAATGAAACAAAACAAAACAAAAAACACTATAGCAGTGGTTGTCAGAGCTCTGCTTATAATCTAGATGTTTCATTACCAGCCTGTGATCAAATAATTCCCCAAAATTCCAACATAACCTAGTCTCTGTAAGAAAACTGCTGGTCAGAACTGTGAACAATTATTTCCCCAAGAAGCACATGCCTTAGGAAAAAAAAATAAATAAATAAAGATTCACTACACTGATTAGAGGACACTCTGAAGTTAAAAATTTGTGAAAGTAAAGGTAAAAAATTGGATTTAGAAAAGTAAAAAGTTCCTCCACCCTCTGCCTGCATGCTCCCCACCCCCAGTTCACTGATAGGGGAGGACTTCTTTTCCTTCCTTCTGATCCTAGTCAATTAGGTCTCATCAGGAGTGGCTGCATTGTCTTCTTCTGTGGCCTGGTAATTAATAAAGAAAAAATAAATAAATAAATAAATAAAAATCCTTTTAATGTATATACAAAAAAAGAAAAAGAAAGAAAGAAAATTTGAACAGACGCCTCAGCCAATTTATAGGCTAATGAGTGAATTAGATGATTCTCCATCTTTGTACAGGGTTGGAATAAAATACTGTTTGATGAAACTGTCAAGAAGTGACATTGTGAATGATACAGTGCAGTTTGGAGGATGAAAAACAGCAAAATACCAGAGCCATGAGTCTTGTGCCTCAGCTGTGTACTGACAGGAGAACAGAAGGCATTTACGTCACAGCCCTTCTCCTTTACTAGGTCAGCGTACAGACTTTCCAATCCTGCTCTCATTTCTTCTTTCCTTCTTACTTTCTGGGCTTTGGTATTATAGAAAGCTCCAACCATCTTTTCTCCACTCCGTGTGTAACCAGCTGTGGTTTTATTTTTGATGCTGCTCCATGGGGGGAAAAGTTTTTTTTTTTTCTTTGCTATAGGTGTTAATTGGTATCTTTGTATCTTGCTAATTACATTCTAGCAACACCTTTTCCCTCTTCCTCGTTTGCATTTAATGAGCTCCTTGTTGTATTAATTTATTAGATAATAAGATAAAACAAAAAAGTTCAGTTCCATTAGGCATGCTTTGGAACATATATTTTAGATATGCAAACACACATGTAAATGTACATGTTACACAATAAAAGATCAGTCCAGAAATAAATCTATCTCATCTTAGTCCGCATGGACAGCTTAGATAGTGTAATCACTGATATAAACACAAAAAGCTAAGGTTGGGTGAAAAGCTTGGGCAGCAACAGTTATTTGGAATAAGCGTATTAGAATCCCATATGGCCCAGCATGATGTTCATATTGGGAATTTCTGCAATGTTTAAACACAACAAACAAATTATGAGTTCAGCATTGTGTTCTTTAGACTCTAATTATCATTTTTATTTGTATGTTCATTTTCTTCATCAAGTTCTTTTGAAGACATTGGACCAGATCTAAGTTCTGTATAATTCTCTAACATGCTAGAATTTATTTGACAAAAGCTATGGAAAGATCATCAGTGTCCAGAGAGACTTGTGATAGTTTAATAGAATAAAGCCCTCTGTTCCTCAGCAGGTAAGAAATTCTGGAAATCACTTTGAGTGAAAACTTCCAGATGTTACTGAATACCCTTTACCATTCCACTTCAAGCTAGTACTAGTTACTAGTTTTCTACGTTGTTGTTTGTTATCATTAGGGGGACCAGCAACACTCCCATTGTTATCGGTTTAACTCTATTCAACAGTGGGGTCCATCAATCCAGCATATTCTAGCCAGCTTTTGGAAATGCAAACACCCACAGTGAAAACTGCACATGCTTTGAAATAAGCACCAATTCTTGACTTGAAGTATATGTTTTCACAATTCGGAATCCCAAGCCATAAGTATTTTTGCTAAATCAGCAGACACATTACCAATCAGTGCTAACACTGCATGCTGCAAATAACAGGAAAAAATTTAATGCTGAAAGTCCTAGCAGAGCAAATTGCTTCTCGTCTTTGATAAATATGACGGCAAAATGACTCCATTTCCTACTGTAGGTTTCATGAGCTTCTCAATTGGGATTTACACATTTTAATAATACTCTATAAAGCACAATAAGCACTGTCCCAGGAGATGGTGGTATCAATGCTCTCTACAGACAGGATATGGCTATCAGCAGACCGCCCACACCAATGCCTTAGGATAGAAGCGGGCAGCAGTTGTGAGCTCAGAAGTTCTATCAGTTCATCTCTACGTGATCCTTTTTATGAGGTGCGATAGAGCAAATGCTCTCCTGTTGTCCTTCATAGCCTCGAATCAGACAGGAGAGTTTTTCTCCCATGCATCTGAGGAGAGGCAGAGGCAGGTAATCGACATAGCAATTTAAAACTGCACAGCTCATGGGTTTGCTTTCCCCTGCATGCTAATTTTAATCCCTTATGATAGTTAAAAGCAAGTGTAAAGTTGAAGACAATATCCAGAGAGGTGATTGAAGAGACAGAGACAGTAGAGCTTTGGAAAGATTGTTTGCAGAAAATCGTTTTCCCATGTGTGGACTTGGCCTTTGAAGCAAAGAATTACAGCAGGAAATTAGTGATAAGCTGGCACAGCCTCATAAACAAGTACAGAATTGTGTCAGCACACCAAAATATTTCACTAGACTGCCATTCCCCTAGGAGGCTCACAGGTGGTATAATACATTGGATCAGGTATCTGTTCATGTGTCTAAGTTATACGGCTATTTTGGCTCAGCTGACCATTAGTTATTGGTACACTGGGGCATAAATACAGATACTAGTTGAATATTTATGTACAGTTCCAGAATCTACCTTCATTAATTTGTCTACATTTGAGAAATAGAGCCATACTGGGGGGTGGAAAATATTACTTTGGGAGCCCTTAATGTAATGTATTAAATATGAATGTGCTTCTAGTGGGAGGGGTCTTGGAACTCTTGTTAGGTGTTGGGTCCCTGCTGACCCTTTATCATTTTCTCCTTTTCCACAACTGAATAAGAAATTGGAAAGCTACCTTTAGCAGCTAACAAATGGTAACACCCCCAGACTCATCTTAAGAAATTTGCTAAGATTTTTTCCAGATGTAAGATATTTTATCACCATAGTTGTGGAGAATCTGTCCTCAGAGCCCCGCTCAACATGATTCTGACCTCTGTAGCCCAGAGAGATTAATTATATGGTAACTTCTTTGTTTTACATTGCTCAATGGCATTAACCCAGTAACTGAATTTATGCTCTCTCTACAGACCTTCTTATTGTTCTTTTAACAGAAAAGATATTCAAAGAGAAACACCCATATAATGTGATGCTTAATAGAATGTCTATACTCATTATTTTCTAGATTCTAGACATGAAATGTCTGCGTGGAAATGGCCTAAATGTCAAATGTTCAACTGTGTAAGAGAAAGTACCTCCCTGAACTTGATCTTTTATTGTAAACTGGAACCAAAGTGTGCAGATACTATGCTCCACTGCATACTGAGGGAGCAGTATAAGTGATCAGTATTAGTATGAAGCTGAAGGGCTTTGGAAGTGTTTCTTCATGTTAGAGAGGAGATCTTCCCAATTTTTTCTATATCTTTTCTGAAATCTATAATGCTAAAGTAAACTTTTGTTACTGGGTTTAGGGAAAATTTCTAAACTTCCCAACTTTTCCTGACCAGAAGTTTTAAGTTAGATTATGTAATGATTCAGCCTTTACTCTCTTAGTTTTGTCTAGAAAACAAATTAAAATTCTACCAATGATTTACATTTTAGGATTAAGAACTGAGTGTCTTGGAGCATGACTGAGTGTAGAGTTATTGGTTTGCCATACCAGGCCCTGAGAGCTGAATGAAGGCAGAAGGGGAGGGAGGAGGATGGGGTGGAGAGAAGGGAAGGTAAGAAGTGAGATTATTTGTCCAAACACCTTATTAAATAATAAACTTTAATTAACAAAATAAGACACCTGATCAAGATGTCAGCAACGGTCACTTTCTCCCGTGTGTCACCGTGGGTGTCCCAGGATCACATGAGAGTTATGCCAAAGTACATTTGGGTTTACTTTTCTTTGACCTTGTAGGTGTGTTAAAACCCATATATTTTCTTAGAGAAAATATATTTCTTAGAGAGAGCATAAATTCAGTAACTGGTTAATGCCATTGAGCGATGTAGAACAAAGGAATTTCAATATAACTAATCTCTATGGGCTAGGATTATGTTGAATGGGGCTCTGAAGACAGATTCTCCACAACTATGGTGATAAAATATCTTACATTATTACTATTAGTGTGTGTGTGTGTGTGTGTGTAGGTTTCCACAGAGTCCAGAATAGGGCTTTGGAACACAAGGAGCTTGAGTCATAGACAGTTATGAGATGCTCCAATGTGGATGCTTAGATTACAGCTCAGGTCTACTAGGAAAGTGAAAAAATCTATTTAAAAATACATGTCTTTAATTGGATGGAATTCTACACCTTTTCTCCCTCCAGTCCTTTCTAGTTGTCCTGCTCTGGGCCCTCCTGATGCCCCCACTCTCATGCTGACAGCCTCTTTTCCTTCGATTTTTATTATCACACACATATTGCACAAATTTATATTAATAGCTGAGTCATCTCTCCAGTTACAAAGTAAAATTTTTTGAATTTTTTTTTAATTTTCACAAAGTTAATATGTTTTGCTTTGGAAAAATTCAATTATATTCAGATGTAATAATTTGTCCACGGGCTCCTTGGAGGTGGTGTGGTAGGGACCTTTGGCAGTCTTAACCCTGTATTTGAAATGTGTTCACAATAGTTGCTAGGAGCTAAGACTATTGGCATTTACCTGCAAATTTCTAGTCGAATACTTTATCTTCTTTCCTTAAAGGCTGTTGAGAATCCTTAGAAAGGAGCCAGAAAAAAAATGTCTCAGTGGGTAATGTGCCTGCTGCAAACATCACACAACCTTCATGTGGATCCTAAGAACCTACATGAAATCCAGACGTAGTAGCTCAGCAAGTTGGCATGTTCTTACCAGAAGATAGGAAGTAGACACAGGAAACCGGCTGAATCCTGCAGGCTAGCTAGCCTGTCATGGGGCAGTAAACAAGAGGGACTTTGTTTCACTACAAGTAGAAGGCAAGGGTCAAGCAACACTCAAGAGTGTCTTTTATATAGCAAGATATGTGGGTATTGCCAAGTCTCTACCTTTCTCTCTCTCTCTTTCTCTCTCTCTCTCTCACACACACACATGATGATTGAAAACTTTACATTATTTATTGTATGTCTATATTTCATTAGTATGGATGGAATATATCTATGGCCTTTGGTGATGGCCTTTGGTGTCAAACGTGTATATCTAACAGAGATTCTTCTACCTTTTATCTTACACTCATTACAAGAGATATTACTCATATGTACTACAATATAATTGATATAATACTATATTGATAAAACGAAGAACTAGATTTTAGGTTATTAGGCTAGACTGAAGAATAGTAGAGAAAAAGTTGTTTGGAAATATTTTTGGAATATATTAGTGAATTTATGAACCAACCTTCAATGTGTTCTTGAGAAAAAGAAACATAGACTTTGATCAAAGGAAACCTAGGCTCGACCAAAATCACAGGCTTGGATGCAATGCGATATGTCAGTGTTGCTGGTGAAGTGATCTTTTTCTTCTAGGCTTTGGGCATTGACACTCAGCTTCCCAAGAGGAAACATAATGATGTGTTAGACTTTTGAATATATGAGATGCCGGAGTTTGCAGTATGGCTGCAGCTCCCTGAAGGTATCACATGAGGACGATGTGTTCCTTTGTGGGCTCGATGTTGATAGCAGTTGTGCTGCGGTTGTATATCTACTTGATGCAGTTTGGAACATGCCACCACTGGCCAGCTGGCACGTGTTTAGGGACAATTTCTTTACTGAGGATTGATGTGAAGGCTCATCTCACTGTGGGGAGAGGTAGGTACCTCTTGCTGGTAGCCTTGAGGTATGTAAGAAGGAAAGCTGAGCAAGCTGCAAGGAGCAAGCCAGAGTGTTACTCCCAGGCTTCCGTTTCACCTCCTGCTTCTGAGTTTCCAGACTGAATTCCTGTGCTGACTTTCTTCAGTGATAGAGTATGACCTCAGCAGTGTAAGCTGAAATAAACCCTTTCTTCCACAAGTTGGTTTTGGCCACGTTGTTTTTTCACAATAGAAACCTAAGCCATAAATTGCTACCAGCTCACGGGATGTTGCAGTAATAGACCTGACTTATGCTATCTAGGGAGGGATTGTGGTGGTATTTGAACTTTGAACTAGAAAACTATTGAGTGCTCAGAATATTATAGACTGTTTGAGTTTGGAAAATAAGGAATATTGAGAGCATTGTGGTGGAGGCATAGCTTGCTTCAGAGGAAAATTTGTGAGTCCCACAAAGACTACCAGAGCTATTTATGTGATGTTTTCAGTTAATTTGTGGTTGTAATCAGCTGGAGGTAAAAAGTCTGTTGTGATTAAGAAGGAAGCAGCAGCACTGAAGTAAAGTCTTTGACGTAACTAGGATAGTTGATGCTGGTTATCTTGAGCCTGAGAAACCACCTGTGATTAGGAAGATACCATCTTTGTGATGAAATATTTGCTCAGGATCAGAAGAGGCCAAGGATGCACCTTACCTGGCTAGTCAAAATTTTGGTAAATGCGTAAGAGTCTCCCATGAAGGGATTATGGAGGCTCCTCAGAACTTGGTGGTGGGAGAAGCCACTGGTGACAGTGCAGCCTCAGTTATAGTGAAAGCCCCAGGAAAGGAGTTGTAGAGGCTTGGTAAGCTGTGGCAGTCAGGGTCCCTGAGAAGTGCCCAGCATAGGCCATTAGTGAGAGTCCTGTCTCCTTAACAGTGGACACCTCAGCACACTAGAGATGTCAGGACTTTGGATGGCTGCCAGAGTCAGCAGTGGCTTGTGGTGATGCTTCCCTGAGCCTATCCTATGAGCTTTGTGTGTTGGGAGTGGCAGCTTCATAGGCCCTTTGAAGATTACAGGTGGTTTCCAGAAGTCTGACACAAGTTATTTACTGTTGGAGATTTTTGTTTGTTTGTTTGTTTTTAAATTATGACTGTATCCTGATTATTTCTTTTTCTTATTTGATAATAATTTTTTTTTCACAATTTAGTCATTATATGTCCTGTAGCCCCTTCCTCTCTTCCTCCAGGCACACACTCCCTCCCTCTTTCCCCCTATTCCCTTCCCCTACTCCACTGAAAAAGGGAGTTTTCCTACTCTGCCATCTGCCCATAGCTTATCAAGGCTCACCACGACTGCCTGGATCCTCTTCCTCTGTGGCCTGGCAAGACCATATCATCAGGGGCGAGTGATCAAAGAACAGGCAACCAAGTCCATGACAACAGAAGCCCCTGCTTCTTTGGAGAAAAAAGGATATAAATTGGGTCTTACTTTATCTATCTGACTCCACTTATAAGAGACTTTGGAATTTTATATATTATTTGATATTATTAAAAAACTGTCAGAGACAACTCCTCTTCCCCTTACTAGGGAGTCCACTTAGAGACTGAGCTGCCGTGGGGTTCCTGCCTCTTTGATCACCTCCCCTGGAGAGGGGGGCAGCCTTAACAGGCCACAGAGGAAGACAATGCAGCCAGTCCTGATGAGATCTGATAGGCTAGGGCCAGAGGGAAGGGGAGGAGGACCTCCACTATCTGTAGACTGGGGGAGGAAAGGGGGAGGAAAAGAGAAAGAGAGGGCAGGATTGGAAGGGGACAAAAGAGGGGGCTACAGCTGGGATAAAAGTGAATAAATTGTAATAAAGAAAAAATGCTAAAAATAACTTATCTTTCAAATATTTTAGAAAAACTTTAGTATTTCAGAGATTAGATATTTTTAAAGAAACTTTGAGTGAGTATATACCCTGTGTGTCTTTTTGCTTCTGGGACAGCTCACTCAGGATGATCCTTTTCAGGTCCCAGCATTTACCCGCAAATTTCAGGATTTCCTTATTTTTCATTGCTGAGTAATACTCCATTGTGTAGATGTACCACAATTTCTGCATCCATTCTTCAGTTGAGGGGCATCTGGGATGTTTCCAGCTTCTGGATATTACACATAAGGCTGCTACAAACATGGTTGAGCAAATGTCCTTATTGTGTACTTGAGCCTCTTTTGGATATATGCCTAGGAGTGGTATGGCTGGATCTTGAGGAAGTGCTATTCCTAGTTGAGAAAGCGCCAGATTGATTTCCAGAGTGGTTGTACCAGTTTATATTCCCACCAGCAGTGGAGAAGGTTCCCCTTTCTCCACAACCTCTCCAGCATGTGTTGTCACTTGAGATTTTCATCTCGGTCATTCTTATGGGTGTAAGGTGAAATCTCAGGGTTGTTTTGATTTGCATTTCCCTAATGGCTAATGACGTTGAGCATTTCTTTAAGTGTTTCTCTGCCATTCGATATTCCTCTACAGAGAGTTCTCTGTTTAGCTCTGTTTCCCATTTTTTAATTGGATTACTTGGTTTGCTGCTTTTCAGCTTCTTTAGTTCTTTGTATATACTGGATATTAGTCCTCTGTCAGATAAAGGGTTTTTGAAGATTCTTTCCCAATCTGTAGGCAGTAGTTTTGTTTTGATGACGGTGTCCTTTGCTTTACAAAAGCTTTTCAGTTTCATGAGGTCTCATTTGTTGATTGTTGCTCTTAGAGCCTGTGCTGTGTTGGTGTTCTGTTCAGGAAGTTGTCTCCTGTGCCAATGAATTCTAGGGTATTCCCCACTTTTTCTTCTAACTGATTTAATGTGTCTGGCTTTATGTTGAAGTCTTTGATCCACTTGGACTTGAGTTTTGTGCAGGGTGATAAGTATGAATCTATTTGTATTTTTCTACATGTAGACATCCAGTTAGACCAGCACCATTTGTTGAAGATGCTATCTTTTTTTTTCATTGTATGGTTTTGGCATCTTTGTCAAAGATCAAGTGTCCATAAATGTGTGTGTGTGTGTGTGTGTGTGTGTGTGTGTGTGTTTTCTGGGTCTTCTGTTCGATTCCATTGATCCACTTATCTGTTTCTATGCCAGTACCATGCACTTTTTATAATGTTGCACTATATTACTGCTTAAAATCAGGGATGGAGATACCTCCAGATCACTCTTTCATATAGACATATAACATAGGATAAACCTGGTAAAATCTGTGCATTTAAAAAAACTTATCAAGAGAGAGGACCCTGACTAAAACGCTCAATCCCCATCCTGAAAGGCAAAGAGGATGGACATCAGAAGAAGAAAACAGGAAACAACCTAGGAACCTGCCACAGAGGGCTTCTGAAAGCCTCTGCCCTGTAGACTATCAAAGCAGATGCTGAGACTTATGGCCAACTGTTGGGCAGAGTGCATGGAATCTTATGTAAGAAGTGGGAAATAGTAAGAGCTGGAGAGGACAGGAAACCCACAAGGAGAGCAACAGAACAAGAAAATTTGAACACAGGGGTCTTCCCAGAGACTCTTACCCCAGTCAAGTACCAGGCATGGAGATAACCTAGAACCCCTGCACAGATGTAGTCCATGGCTGTTCAGTGTCCATAGTGATGGGAAGAGGGACTGCCTTTGACATAATCTGATTGGCTTGCTCTTTGATCACCTCCCTCTGAGTGGGGAGCAGCCTTACCAGGCCACAGAAGATGACAATAAAGCCATTCCTGATGTGATCTGATAGACTAAGACCAGAAGGAAGGAGAGGAGGACCTTCCCTATCAGTGGATTTGGGGAAGGGCATGCGTGAAGAAGGGGGGGGGGGAGGGTGGGACCAGGAGGGGAGGAGGGAGGGGCTTATGGGAGGAATACAAAATGAATAAAGTGTAATTAATAAAAGAAAAAAAAAGAAACTTTGAAATTTGAAAGATACTTTGTATAATTTTTAAAAGGTTGAACTTTTAAGAGGTTTGAATTTTTTAATATAATTTTATTTATATATTTATTTATTATACTTTATTCACTTTGTATCCCCACTGAAGCCCCCTCTCTCATCTCCTCCCATTCTTCCCACACCCTCCTTCATTTCCTCTTATTCCCTTTCCCTAGTCCCTTGATAGGGGAGGACCTCCTCTCCTTCTCTCTGACCCTAGCTTATCAGGTCTTATCAAGGCTGACTGCATCATCTTCCTCTTTGGTCTGGCAAGGCTGTACCCACATGGGGAGGTGATCAAAGAGCCAGGCACTGAGTTCATGTCAGAGATAGCCCCTGAATCCCTTACTTGGGAACCCACTTGGAAACTGAACAGCCAATAGGTTTCCTTTGAACAGGGGGTCTAGGTCCTCTCCATGCATGGTCCTTGGAATACTACTCAGAAATTAAAAACAAGGAAATCATGAAATTTGCACGCAAATGTTGGAAACTAGAAAAGATCATCCTGAGTGAGGTAACCCAGAAGCAGAAAGACACATATGATATATACTCACTTATAAGTGGATATTAACCACATAAACATACTAGCATCTATAGTCCTAAAGAAGCTAAACAACAAGGAGGACTCTAGGAAAGATGCTTAATCCTCATTCAGAAGGGCAAACAGGATAGACATAAGAAGTAGGAGAAGACAAAGAACAGGACAGGAGACTTTTACAGAGGACTGTACCCACCAGGGTAATGTGTTTGTGCATCAAGTTGTCAAGAAGTAAATTTGGTTGACTAGTTTTATCTCAGTGCTACATAGGTTATAGTGATTTGGAAAAAGAAAACTTCAATTCAGAAAACATTCCTATCAGAAAGGCCTGTGGGAAAGCCTATGGGGAATTTTCTTGATTGATGTGAGAGGGTCCACCTCGCTGTGTGCAGTGCCACCACTGGGTTGGTGATCTTCAGTGCAATAACAAAAAAAAATTTGGGTAAGCCTTGTGGAGCAAGTTAGAATGTAGCACTACTCTGGTTTCTGCTTCCCTTCCTGCTTCCTGGTTCCTACCTTCTTGACTTGACTCTTCTCCATGATGGATTATGACTAGAACTTGTAAACTGAGATAAGCCCTGTTTCTCTAAATTGTTTTGGTAATGGTATTTTATTACAGCAGTAGGAACTTAACTAAGAGTATGGCACGCATGTGTTGGAGTTATGCTTGTAGGAGACAAGAGGGTAGTGCTCATTAACCAAACACGCATGGGAGGTGGGAGGCACCACTGAAAATGCTTTGTAAATAGTGAGAAGGGGCTGGAGAAGGGGCTCAGTAGTCAAGAGCGCTAGGTTCTCTCATGGAGAGCCTGGGTTTGGTTCTCAGTACTAAAATCATGGCCACAATCACTTGTATCTTCAGATCCATGGGAACTGAATCCACTTCTGACCCATGTGGGGCCAAGCGTACACTTGGTTCCAAGGCAGTCACTGAGGCAGTCACTGATACCCATGGCATGTTCTTTGGCTGCAGCTAGGGTCCTGGTGACACGTCCTATCGCGTGATGACACTCAGTTACTTAGAAGACAGGAAGAACACCGCCAACCGCATCACAGCATGATGAATAAAACAAAGCAAAACTGTTTTGTTGTGGACAGTATAACACAGGGCAGAGTACCGTTAGAAGTCACAGCTCAGTCTTCCATAAAGCATTCAAGACTGCTAGTTATTTGTATGAAATTATTAAATATCAAGGAGCACTTAAACAAGAGGGTGTAATAGCTGTGCCCCCCAAAAGCTATTTCCTCTCAACACATATGAATTGTTTTGTGGAAGCATCCTATAATTGAAAAGAAAATTGCTTTTTTGACTGGGCAAATGTTTCTCAGGATAAAAATGAATGAAGAAACCATTGTTGCAAACCAGATGAAATGGGCAGAGAACACGCTTCGAGCCAAAAGGGAGAAACATTTAGAATGGAGGGGTATCTTTCGTTCTGGCTGCCCTTATTGGACCCTTGTGGCAAAGAACTAGTTATCACAAAGCCAAATGTTCAGAATTAATTGTGAAATATGTAAGTGGCTTTTACTATTTTCCTTTATGCTTGCTTGATTCTGATTGATGCACTTACCTGCACTCATTGCAAGGCTATATTGACAATTTTTAATCAATAGTTTAGAGGACTCTTATTTTCTTAGATACAGTAACTAGTCAAATATTTTTTTGTTTTTTTAGTAGTCAATATTTTTATTACATTTTGGTTGTTTAGGGGAGTACACATAGTTTGAATTAAAATATATATGATTCAATTATTTTGAGCTGCTCTCTTATTTTATGTTTTCACCAAGTTTGAACTTACAGAAGACATGTTCTTGCATTATTCTTGTTCTCTGATTGGCTGACAAATGGATCACTCACCCATAACATTTAACACTGTAACTATCGGACAGGACAGACCAGCATCAGTCATGAGTACCCCGAGGACACAGAGTTATGGAATATTTAAACAGATATTCATTGCTGAACAAAATTATGAAACATTTAAATAACTTTTGTAAAAATAACCCTCATTCTCTGGGTGTGTGTGGTGTGTGTGTGGTGTGTATGTGTGTATGTGTGGTGTGGTGTGTGTGTGTGTAGGTGTTATATGTGTGAAGCTGTTATGTGTGTGTGGTGTGTGTGTGTGTGTGTGTGTGTGTGTGTGTGGGTGGGTGGTGTGTACATGCTGTGTATGCTGCAGAGAACCGAACTTTGCACTTACTGAATATGCATTCCACCACTGAACTAAACTGCCAACCTGACGTGAGTCTTAAGAGTTCCCACAGTGAAAACTGGTGGATTTAAATTGCATGGAATTATACACAATTGTAAATTTCCTCAACGTTTTCATTTTTATATCCACTGGGATACTTTCTTAAGTTTTTGGTTACTTGCATTTTACTATTTTATTTCCAACTCATGAGATATCTTTAGATGTTAGATTACAGCATCTAATTACTTGTCAGGAAAACTGAACCTGTATTTATACATTGCAGATGCTCCAAAATCTGGTTGACAAACAGGACAAGGCCATAACAATTACATCAGTTATGAGATTAAATTTGAAGTTCAAGTTGCTGAAAAATTAGATGACTCATTTACCCAGCTTAGTTCATAACATTGTGAAGATGCATTTTAGATGAAGAAATGACTTTTTAAGGAAATTTAGTGTGACCTTTCATTAAAATCAGGACTTTCCTCACTAACATCCCTGAATGGCCTGAAACAAAAATTCCTAGTGACAATCTTACTAAGTAGGAAGGGCTGGGAGGAGGGCTGGAGTAACTTTTCTAAGAAGCAATGGTATGTATGAGGAAAAAAAATGTGGATCATGACAGGAAATTTATATAAATAAGTTATATAAATTTATATAAATTATAGAAATTTATATAAAACAAACATGCAAATTTTTATAGGAGAAATTTATGGAGCAACAGTGGCTCATAAAATAAAGAGAACAGTAAATATATTTGCTTGTTCATAATACACTATAAGCACCCAATACCTCACTATTACAGAAAACGAATGAATCCAAAAATGGGCAATCTTAAAACAACAGGAGATCTCGGCCCAGGAAATGTCTACTCACTACTTAGAGAGTGTCTGTGAATAAAAGTGCCAAGGAACTCATTTAGTTAAGTGACAAAAACGACTTATTTACTACCCACATAGCACAATTAGGTGATTACAATTAAACAACCTGTAACTTATACAGAAAAACAATTATATAAAAACACATGGCCAGATTATATAGTAAATGTGGCTTTACTACAAGTAATTAAGAATATTTTCTAGGAAGGGTTTCTTTAATGGTTCTTAGAAGATACAGATATATTTTGTATGCCTGGTTTTTACCAATTCAGTTTTCTTTTCCTTTACCTAACAATGGAAGGAAAAAACAAAAACAAAAACGTTAAATTGGGATGACGCTTCTGTGCACCAGATAAAGATTATCCTTGTTTTATTCAACTGTTGATTTCTGTGCCAGAGGTGTATAGCTGACTACAGGCAGGTGGACTTTGTCATTTTCATGAAGCATCTCCTGTGTCAGTGTTTTGTGAACAATGTTCTCCATCGCTTTCTGATTGGTTTAATAAAAGTCTAAAGCACAATAAACTGAGGCAGGATTAGGCAGTGGAACTTCTGGGTGGAGAGACTGCAGGTCTCAGCTGGGGACCAGAGTGGTTGCCAGACAGGCACGGATGAAGAAGCAGGTGCCGGGACAGGACTAGGAAGACAGGTAATGGGTCACACAGCTAGGGTGCAGGCCAGGACAGGATTGGTGGGTTAAAAAAGCTGAGATTCTGCCTAGCTCAATGGCAAAAACTAATAATATAACAAGGCTCCCTGTCATTATTTGGGAGCTGGGTCATAGAAAGTCCTTACTGATACAAAGTTATTATTCACTGAGTTTTCTCTTAGACCTTAATCTGAGAATATGTCCTAACTGAAAAGAGAAAAATCAGGTTTTCCTAAGTTATGCCACCACAGTACTTGGTGAACAATAATATGACCCTAACAAAGTATTAGGTTTTCAGGATAAGGTGATCTCTTAAGGTGCAAAGGATTTATCTTCTTTCTGGAATAAAGGAGAATGAAGAAGCCTGTGTTACAAACTAACTGCCTGATTTCAAACATGGGCTAGTCAGGAGAACTTGAAATGGCTCACAACATTCCTCCTTGATGTGCAGGTTCAAGCTAGAATTTGACATTGTCCATCAAGGAAAACCCTTAGCATATGAATGAATTATTTTTGAATATCCAGTATTTGAAGTGTGGAGACTGATGATATGGTCTAAAAGGCAAAAATATACCCTTTAAATAAAAAAAAAACTAAATTCGTGAATATATAACTTTTACTTTTTAATGTATAAATATAATCTATTTGTGTCCATGCTTAATTGAAAATGATAATTTGTCATGTATTCCCCTCCACACAACAGGAGACATAGTCACTTCAACACTAAAAATATCACATTTGTGATGACAAAATAAATTTGTCCCAGTTTCTTTGGGTCATCAAGCAATACAGACAGACAAAGCAGACGTTTATGCTGACACAGTTCGTCCTTCGAATGGAAACCTCATTGCTCCCGAGGCACACAGCTCGCGTCCAGCCATGCACGTGCTTCTTTCGATGACGCTTTGCTGTAGAGTTGATTGTCCTGTCTATCTATGATTACTGCCTCCACCTGGAAAACAAAGATTATTTTACCTCTTCAGTGATGCCCACTTAAGAGGGGAGGATCTTTTTTGCAAGAAATTTCTGATGGGATAACTCAAGCCAATGCATATTTTAAAAAATTGTGGCTAATTAAAACAATGTTGGTTTGTTTATTGGATTGTTTCAGACCCAATAAATGAATATAGTTTTTCAAATTGCATAGAATTTTAAGAAAGAAAGAGTTGATTTGACTATCTTGAGCAACATTTGACAGTTTATTTTTTAAGCAAAACAAAGTACCCCCCCCAAAAAAAAAGAAAGAAAAGAAAAGAAAAACAAAAAAGAAAAGAAAAATCTGAGAAACAAAACAAACTGGAAAATGGAAATAAACAGAAAAGGTGTAAGTCCAAACTGCTTAGCCTAGATATCTTTACTTTTGTTTGCTTATTTGTTTTGTTTTTCAAAGAACCTGCTTATGAGAAATGACTCAATAAACACATCTATATTGCACAAAAATCCATTGGCAAAATTAGCTAATAGGCTAGCTATGTCTTCAGGGTTTCTCTACGAACTTATTGCCAAATGACAGGGCTTACTTTTGTTTCCCTACCTTCCATCATGCTTAATTACATCTTGAGAATCTAATATGAGCTAGGTAATGATGGGTTTTAATAACTTGTAGCATGTGGTTCCGATAAAGCATTTAGTATCTGCAGTAACATTTGAAGGATGAATGAGAATCATCCATGCACATAGACTTCAAAGAAGAATGGATATCAGTTCTAACATCATGATAAATACAACAGTGAGAACACCTTAGTCTGAAAAACAAAAGCAGCAGCAATAGTCTATAAATATTAGATCTTGGAGAGCCTTGTTTTACCAGACTAAAAGTTGGAGACATATTTTATCATGAATGGAGTATCATTGAATCGCTTTATATGTTTTTATAGATGAGTACCACACAAAGATATATTCTTAAGAGAGTTTGGGGAATTCCTAGGGAACAGCATGACCTCTTGTGGGGTAGTGAGGATGCTGTCTCTGTGATTTAGGCTAGTAAAGAAGTCCAAAGTAGAGAAGAATAAGTGGTTCTCCCTTGATGTGAACTAGTATTTGGCCTTCCAAAAGAAGGGTTATCTGATGTTTGTCCTGTGAGACATTTGAACATTTCAATGGTGTCGTTTAACAGGTTGTGTAATCTCTTTCTGTAGATCTCTGTGGAAAACTATTATGAAATGTATGCTCTAGGGTGACCAGAAAACGTTACATCAAAATCAATGTGAGAGATCATCCAGTATGTGTGAGAAGGAGGCAGAAAGAAGACATTTGTGTAAATCTTAGCATTTAAGGATGAAATTAATGCTGTTGAGACAGTGTGAGAATCAGAGAATAAACAGTAAGATACAGTGTAATGCCTTTGAAGAGAACAGTTGTGGAATGTAGTGACCAGACACAGCTATACATAGTAGTAGACTTGGTAGAAGCAGGCTGGCCAGGCAGTCATTGTAGAGAGAAGATACATGTTTGAAAACACGTAAAAAGAGACACTCTTCAATGATGACTTCCTCCTTTTCAAGAATGCAGTATGAATTCTTAAATCATCCAGCATTGCATGTGAGATTTCTGTAGTGTACTCAAGTTTTCTCTTCTTCTCACATGACAACTTGAGGTGCGAAAGAAGTTAGAATTGATTTCTAAGGTTGCACAGTTGACTGGCAAGCACATCAAGACTAACATTCCATTGTACTTGACAGACTTCATAGCTAGAATCTTACAGTTACAATGTAAACATTAAGCAGAAGCTATAAGCTTTGTTTCTATTTCACAGCACATGCAACCTTCTGTGTCATTCACAGCCTCTACTTCTGTGACTCCTTTACTCACATGACTATCAGTTCTTCAGGCAGCCTCACTCTTCTCCTCCGCCTAGACCATAAATACCAACCATTTTTCTCTTATCGATAACAACTGTTGCCACCATCTTTGGTCTTTCACTTTTACAGAACTTTGAACCTGTTATGTCAATATCAATATTGTGATGTCTCTTTTTTTTTTTTCTCCATATGGTACAAACTGGTTCCAAATCTGAATTGTGCCATCTAATTTATTCCTGAGACCTTAGTTCTGAGAACATATTTTTCTGTTTTTTGACCAGTACTTGTAAAGCTCTTCCTAACTCAAGAATAAGGTTAGAGTGTATTTTACATGCTACTTCACAGAAATAGTGACACTCAGGCAGAACTGAAATATCGATTCCTACATCCTACCAATATGTCTATAATTTCGGCAGCCTACATAGTCTTCCTTTAATTTTCATCCCCTCTCTGTCTGATATTAATTCATTTTATCTTCTACTGCTTCATCCACCTCTTTGGCAGTAATTACTTTTTCTCTTGTATATCTAACAAACTTACATTTTACCAGGCTTGTATGAAACAGTGACTTTCAGTGCCTTTGATAAATTTCTTAACATTATATCAACTGTTTTTCTTCCAGATGATCTCTTCTGTTCATTGCCAAAAGATTATCACTTGCATTCTTGAGTCAAGGTCAACATGGATAGAGAATTATTAAATTGATAGCCATCTGTGTTAGTGGTTCTCAGATAGTGAATTGATTCATGTAATGCCAGTCTGTGTCAATATCTCATGGCATTTTCAACACTCATCACATCACATCTACACTCTGGCTACTTCATATAACTCAAACTCAATTTTGAGTATCATAATTTATATGCTTATTCAAACAGTTTTAAAAATCTTGGAATTGCCAGTGACCAATGTGAGTGATTCAGTCCCAGCCACTACTTAGAAGTCTGAAACTCCAGCCTAGAATTTTAAAATGCAGTAAGATATGGCTTCTAGTAGTTGGGGCTGGAATGCTTCTTACAAGGTATTTTATTATTATTATTATTATTATTATTTAGTCTGGATGAATTTATTTATTTATTCCATAATTTTATTTTTCTCATTAGTTACATTTTGTTAATTCTGTATCCCAGCTGTATCCCTCATTCCCTCCCCAATCCCACCCTCCCTCCCTCATCTCCTCCCTGCCCCTTTCCAAGTCCACTAATGGGGAGGACCTCCTCCCCTTTCATATGACTCGCTTTTGTCAGGTATTTTCCGGACTGGCTGCAAAGTCCTCCTCTGTGGCCTAACAGTACTGCTCCTCCCTTGGGAGGTGGGGAGGTCAAAGGGCCAGTCATTGAGTTCATGTTAGAAATAGTCCTTGTTCCCCTTACTATGGGAAACCAATTGATTACTGAGCTATCACGGGTCACATCCGAGCAGAGGTTCTAGGTTTTATCCTCTCATGGACTTTGGTTGAGTGTCCATCTCAGAAAAGACCCTGTGCCCAGATACGTTTGGTCCTTGTGGAGCTCCTATCCTTTCCACATCAAACTCCCCTTCTTTCATATGATTCCCTGCACTCTGCCAAAGGTTTGGTTGTGAGTCTTAGTGTCTATTTTGGAGCACTGCTAGGTAGAGTCTTTCAGATGCCTTCTGCGGTAGACTCCTGTCATACGTTCAACGCATATCCCATTTGTCTTTCTAAAGGAGGATTGATCATCATACCCCATGTCTGCTTTCTTGATTATCCTCTTTAGGTTATAGATTTCATTTTGTTTATCCTATCTTTTAGGTCTATATAAGCGAGCATATTCCATGTTTGTCTTTCTCCTTCTGGGATATTTCACTCAGAATGATCATTTCTAGATCCCACCATTTGCCTGCAAATTTCATGATTTCCTCCTTTTTGATTGCTGAGTAGTATTCCATTGTGTAGAAATACCACAATTTCTGTATCCATTCCTCCGTTGATGGACATCTGGGTTGTTTCCAGGTTCTGGCTATTACAAATAAAGCTGCTACAAACATGGTTGAGCAAATGTCCTTATTGTGTACTTGAGCAAATTTTGGGTATATGCCTAGCAGTGGTATAGTTAGGTCTTGAGGAAGCGCTATTCCTAATTGTCTGAGAAAGCGCCAGATTGACTTCCAAAGTGGTTGTACCAGTTTATATTCCCACCAGCAATGGAGGAGGGTTCCTCTTTCTCCACAACCTCTCCAACATGTGTTGTCATTTGTGTTTTTCATCTTGGCCATTCTGATGGGTGTAAGGTGAAATCTTAGGGTCGTTTTGATTTGCATTTCCCTAATGGCTAATGAGGTTGAGCATTTCTTTAAGTGTCTCTCTGCCCTTCTATATTCCTCTACAGAGAATTCTCTGTTTAGCTCTGTTCCCCATTTTTTAAGTGGATTACTTGTTTTGCTGCTTTTCAGCTTCTTTAGTTCTTTATATATACTGGATATTAGCCCTCTGTCAGATAGAGGGTTGGTGAAACAGAAGGAACACTACCAAACTCATTCTATGAAGCCACAGTCACCTTAATACCCAAACCACACAAAGACCCAACAAAAAAAGAGAACTTCAGACCTATCTCTCTTATGAATATTGATGCAAAAATACTCAATAAAATACTTGCAAACCGAATCCAAGAACACATCAAACATATCATCCATCATGACCAAGTAGGCTTCATCCCAGGCATGCAAGGGTGGTTCAACATACGGAAATCCATCAATGTAATCCACCACATAAACAACCTGAAGGAGAAAAACCACATGATCATCTCCTTGGACGCCGAAAAAGCATTTGACAAAGGCCAACACCCATTCATGTTTAAAATATTGGAGAAATCAGGGATACAAGGCACATACTTAAACATAGTAAAGGCAATATACAGCAAGCCTACAGCCAACATCAAACTCAATGGAGAGAAACTTAAATCAATCCCACTGAAATCAGGGACAAGACAAGGCTGCCCACTCTCTCCATATCTCTTCAACATAGTACCTGAAGTCTTAGCCAGAGCAATAAGACAACTAAAGGAGATCAAGGGGATACAAATTGGAAAGGAAGAGGTCAAAGTGTCACTATTCGCAGATGATATGATAGTATACATGAGTGACCCCAAAAATTCAACCAGAGAACTCCTTCAGCTGATAAACACCTTCAGCAAAGTGGCTGGATACAAAATCAACTCAAAAAAATCAGAAGCCCTCCTGTATACCAAAGACAAAAGGGCCGAGAAAGAAATTAGGGAAACAATACCCTTCACAATAGCCACTAATAACATAAAGTACCTAGGGGTGACACTAACCAAGCAAGTGAAAGACCTGTTTGAGAAAAACTTCAAGTCTCTGAAGAAAGAAATTGAAGAAGATCTCAGAAGATGGAAAGATCTCCCGTGCTCATGGATTGGTAGGATTAACATTGTGAAAATGGCCATCCTGCCAAAAGCAATCTACAGATTCAATGCAATTCCCATCAAAATACCAACTCAATTCTTTTCAGACCTTGAAAAAAAGATTCTCAGCTTCATATGGAGAAACAAAAAACCTAGAATCTCCAAAACAACCCTATACAACAACAGATCATCTGGAGGTATCTCCATACCTGATCTCATGCTGTACTACAGAGCAATAGTAATAAAAACAGCATGGTATTGGCATAGAAACAGAAAGGAGGATCAATGGAACCGAATTGAAGACCCAGAAATAAACCCATGTACCTATGAATACTCAATTTTTGACAAAGCAGCCAAAACCATTCAATGGAAAAAAGATAGCATCTTCAACAGATGGTGCTGGTCTAATTGGATGTCTACATGCAGAAAAATGAAAATAGATCCACATTTATCACCCTGCACAAAACTAAAGTCCAAGTGGATCAAAGACCTCAACATAAAACCAGATACGCTAAATCTGTTAGAAGAAAAAGTAGGGAACATCCTAGGACTCATTGGCACAGGAGACAACTTCCTGAACAGAACTCCAACAGCACAGGCTTACAAGGTATTTTAGATTCATCTTTTTGTCCGTATCCTGTGTCACACAGCCAGCAGCCAGGAGGCTTGAAGTACCTTTGTGACATACTTCTTTTTCTTGCTCTTTTCCTCACCAAGTGAGGCCCGTTTGGAACAATGGCCATGGCTTGTAAGTTATTCTAGAGCTAACAATTTTTTTTTTGAAGATTGGATAACTTATTGTATAATATTTTTCTAAATAGATTTGAATAATTTTATGATCCTAGTTTTCTTCCTATACGTTTATCACTTGAGTCTAAAATTAAACATATTCACATGACTAAAGAAAAGAATATAACAACTTACAGATATGCTTACTATTAAGAGCCCAAACAGAACAATTTTAGTTTCCTTGTCTTTTAGAAACTCTAAGAGAGTAAATATATTAAATTTCCACCTTGGAAGTATTAAGGCAATCTTAACTTTGTTGATAGATTTTAAATCATATTCGTAGTGCATAAATATAATTAATTATTTCTCGTTCATGTCAGGAGGTCAGGAGTCATTGCACAGCTGAGGATTGATTGTGTCATTTATAGCAGTTCTGTATAATCATAACTCATTAGAAGTCGATTTAATTTGATGTCCATTTAGAACAGTAGTAGCAGCTGGTCCTCCCACAGGGCCCATGGCAAGTCTAGTCACAAGGTTTTGGCCTTTGTGTTTTATAGAAAGAAAGAAAGAAAGAAAGAAAGAAAGAAAGAAAGAAAGAAAGAAAGAAAGAAAGAAAGAAGGAAGGAAGGAAGGAAGGAAGGAAGGAAGGAAGGAAGGAAGGAAGGAAGGAAGGAAAGAAAGAAAGAAAGAAAGAAAGAAAGAAAGAAAGAAAGAAAGAAAGAAAGAAAGAAAGAGATGAATTCTATGCCTTTTCATTGACCTGCAGTTCCTCATGGATTTCTACTCTGATTGTGACTCTTAGGTGCCCATGCACTGAAAAGGCACCTCCTACCCCCTTTAACTCCTGTCCCCTAAATCATCAAGCCTCATGTATAAACCACCCAGATCTTCCTTGAATCTGTTAACTCATTTTTCCACCAACTGTCATTCTCAAGACCACATTCCAGGGTTCTAATCAGGCCATTTCCCACTGTGTCTACTGAGGAATCAATTTTCACTCAGTTGTCCTGCTTTCAATTAACACAACTATCCAAAATAATCTTTCTAAAGTAAGGGTCACATCCCAACATTGAGGCATCTAGTGGATTTTCATATTGTCAGGCAGCCCAGGCCATCCTGTGCTATCTTTATCCCCAAGACTAAAAAATCTGTCTCCACTGTCAGCCCCATCCTTGGTGTCCAGCAGGTGGTTCACATTTCGGAATCAAACCCTTCCTTTCACTAGTTTGGAAGTGTCGTTTGTCCTTCTGTCTTTGATTACAGTAGTGGCATAGGAATCCCCTGCTTCACAGATACTCCCACATTCAGTCCACAAACTCCTGCTGGTTCCTCTTGCTAACTCTCAAATATACTCTACCTTATGGTGATTGCCATATCATTTCAGGTTACTGCCGTCATTGTACTAAGCCACTAATGTAATCAGCATGTTTTAATATTTTCCATCTATTTTTATTCATTTTAGAGATTTCCTTTTTACCTAGTGCAGCTAACATCATGACATCCACTTTTTTTAACTATTCATCACCTTCCCACAGCTCCATGGACCAGATCTAATGGTTAGCATCAGTCGCGGGATGCTTCTCCAGGAAGGTCTCCATGACCCTCATAGCAGGTACCCTGTGCCGCCCCATATAGAAGCCCCACCTGCACGTACTTGGCAATCACTACATGGGGGTCCACCCACACTCACCGCTTTCTCCTGTGGTCTGTTTGCTGACCTCTATATGCAGATTCTTCATCTGAACACCTACCTCTTCATCAGCTTGCGGTCTCTCTTCTCTTCACTATAACGGGCAATGTCTCCACAGCCGTGCCTGTGAAATTAACAATGGCTGCCACTTACTGTCACTTCCAGGGAGGATGGCTCCTTCCAGGGAAACCTGCGCCCCCACCTCCTTCCCTCCCACACCTGTACACATTGCTAGTATTTGCTCTCTCCTAAACAAGATTCTCAGCTCCTGCTTTGAGCACTGTGTTTTCTCTGGTATGCCTCCCATAGTAGTGGATTTCTCAGAGAATTTTCACCTTTCAGACCAGAAGACTCGTGCATCTCTGAATAAGAGCTTGAGGAGCCCCTGTGGGGTTTGGCTACCACAGGTTTCCATTTTGCCAAAGAACCACATGTTCCAAATAGGAAATGCACGTTCGATCTGGGTGCCAGAGAGAAAAGGCACAAGGAGTGAAACCCCAGCCAACGCACAGCTGCAAAGCCACGGGAGTGAGAAAGGCATTATTGCCACAATCCACTGAGATTTGTGGGATATTCAACACCACCCAAAAATGGAAAAAGAAAAAGGAAAAGTTGACATAAACAGGTAATAATATTTGCAGACTCGAATGCAATTTCCAACTTTCAGCTCCTTTCCAATGCTCACCAATAGATAATATTAGTTTCTTCCCACACACACATGCACACACACACACACACACACAAATATTAGAAAGAAAGGGAGTGAGGGTGAGAAGGAGGGATGAAGGGATAGAAACTGAGAGGAAGGATAGATTGAAGAATGGAGTAAGGTATGGGTGGAGAAAGGATTACAAAGAAAAGAAAAAAATGTCTCTACCTCTATTTAGGTGTAGAGTAAATTACAAGGCTAAATTTCTTTACCACAGGATTCTTCTCAGCGTTGGTAAATACCCAGTTAAGAAAATAATAAGAGTAAAAAGAGCCCTCTAAATCCTGCTCTCCATGTCATCTGCGGCTCTGTTGTCTACCAACTGTTTATAATGAGGTTCACTAAGTGTTCTCCTTCCCATTTTCACTTCTTTAGCCTTAGTGACCTGTAAACCTATTTGATTTTTGCATTTCCTTCTTTTTATTAAAACTTTTAATTAAGAGTTTTACATAATTTTTACATGTTTTACATAATTACATAAATTTCCTCCTTTTCCTTCATCTAATTTCTCCCATGGCTTTGTCCTCCAACCTCTTCTGTCCCACCTCTACCTCTAACTCCTGTCAAATTGATGGCCTCTTATTATTTATTATTTTTACATATATAGTCAAGGGAGAAAAAGAAGATGAGCCTGTTTGTTCTCAGCTATTGAACTTCGAATAAGTTGAAGACGAGGCTGAGTTTGTGCCTGATGTCTCTCAGCTCGTGTAATATGTTTTGAGAGTCATCTACATCATATCAAAGGTTTGACTTCTTAAATTGATAAGCAGTAATTCGTTGTTTAGACAAGCCAAATGTTGGCTATAATATGTAAAGTCCTATCAAATTCTCATACAGTCTAGTGGATTTATGTTTTCATTACTCTTCTATAAATGTGTAGCCATGGGATTTCTTCATGAAATGTGTATAAATTCAACTATATTGGAAAGGTTAAACCTTCTCAAAGCACTTGTCAGTGTATGGGATTTTAGCCTACTTAGAAGCTAATAAATTTGCCTATTAATGTTTTATGGCTATAGGAAGAAGGCATGGGATTCCTGGTTCAGAGGGAAAAAAAAAGATTTTATCATTTCAGCAGAGAAAGGAGCTTGTCCACTATGCTTGTGTGTTTTATGATGTCGCTAGAGTCCAAAAGGGAAGGCAGCAGCCTAGGGGATGCTGAACACTGCTCACAGTACCTAGTCCAGCAGACCTATATGAGGGTAAGTGGTAAGCAAACTAGAAGTGAGTTTTGAATGAAAATATTTCCTCCCACCTCAGGGATGCTAATCAGAAATATTGCCCCTGGAAATGGTCCAGGTAAAAGAGGTCAGGAGGCCTGCACACATGGAGAAACCAGAAAGTACATAGAAGAGGGAAGTACCCAAGGAAGACAAATTCCCACAGCTCATAATTTTGCACTCGCATTACTAGTGTGGGAAAGATTTTCTTCTCTGGTATATGGGCCTTATTGTTAAATGAATAGTAGATGAATAACAAGAACAAAAACCTTTTATCTCACTTGCCACTTGTTTTGTTTTGTATGAGATTATTACTTAACTATGTTTCTTCCTTCCCTTTTGTTTCCTCCAAACCCTCTCATATATGTATATATATATATATATATATATATATATATATATATAACGTGTTGAGTATGTTTTCAGGATTTACCAAATACCTACATATGTCTTCTTATATTTTAGATTCCAAGATTCTTTACATATTATAGATATAATTAGTCAGTCATATCTATTGTAAACATTTTCTAGTTTGTCATTTATTTTTTTTAAATGCAGGTTCTTAAGGATATTTTTTCATTTTATGCTTAATGGTTTTGTGCTCTATAAAGTCTTGTTTGTTGAAAGAATTTTTATTATTTATTTATTAATTAAGCATATGGATAACTCATTATGATGGCTTTTTCTCCCCTTCAATATTATCAGTTCGCTCCTCTCTTAGTCTTATTCTAAGATCTGTATCCTTTTGTCTATTTTGTGGCCCATTAGGGTTTGCCAGCACTATCTGTATGGTCATTGGTTTGGAGTTGTTTGCTCAGGTCTAGTGGGATCACTGGTGATAAATAGTTGAAGGCGATGATTCCAAAGAGTCAGTAGTTCATCTGCGGCTTGTTTCTTCTATATGAACAGCTACTTATTCTCCTACTTTTTTTAAAGCTTATTTGTTCGCGAACTTTACATCCTGATTGCAGCACCACTCCACTCCTTCCATCCCCACCCCCTCACATCCCTGCCCCCATTTTCCCCTCTTTCTTTCCTCAGAGAAAGGGAAGGGCCCCCTATGGGTCGCTACCTGCCCTTGCACATTAAGTCCCTGAAGAACTTAGGCACACCCTCTCCCACTGAGGCCAGACAGGGCAGCCCAGTTGGGGGAACTAGATGTAAAGGCAGGCCTCAGAGTCAGAGAGGAACCCCATTCCAATTGATGAAGGATTCGCTTGAAGACCAAGCTGCACATTTGATACATCTGTGCAGGATCCCTAGGACCAGCCCGTGCATGTTCTTTGGTGGGTGGCTCAGTCTCTCCGAGCCCCATGGGCCCAGGTTAGTTGACTCTGTAATTCATCTTGTGGAGTCCTTGATCCCTCTGACTCCTTCAATCTTTCCCCCCACTTTTCCATAGCTCTGTCTATTGTGTGGCTGTGGGTCTCTGCATCTATTTCCGTCAGCTGTTGGATGAAGCCTTTCAGAGGAGTTATGCTAGGCTCCTGTCTAAAATGATAGCAGAGTAACTTTAATAGAATCAGGGATTAGTTCTTTTCCATGGGATAGTCTCAAGTAGGGCCAGTCTTTATTTGGCTGTTTCCTCAATCTTTGCTCTATCTTTGTCCCTGAACCTCTTGTATACAGGACAAATTTTAGGTCAAAGTTTTTCGGGCGGGTTGCTGTCCTTAGCCTTCCATTGGCAGTCTTGCATGACGACAGGAAGTGGACACTTCAGGCTTCACATCCCCTGCTGCTAGGAGTCTCAGCTAGGGTGGCCCCCATAGACTTCCTGGGGCTTCACCTATCCTAGAGATGCCTCACACCTCCAATTTCTGTCTTCTCACTTGGCGCTCTCATTCCAGCTCTCCCTACTCCTAATCTCCACCATTCCACATGGACACCTTCTCAACTATGTTCATAGAAACTTTATTTGTAATAGTCAGAAACTGAAAACAACCTAGATGTCCCTCATCCAAAGAACTGATAAAGAAAATGTGGTACATTTACACAATGGAATACTGCTTAGCTATTAAAAACAAGGAAAGCATGAAATTTGCTTAAAAATGGATTGAACAAGAAAAGATTATGCTGAGTGAGGTAACCCAGACTCAGAAAGACAAACATGGTATGTACTGACTTATAAGATGACATTAGTCATACAGTACAGGATAGCCATGCTACAATCCACAGCCCCCAAAAAGCTAAGTTACAAGAAGGGCTCAAGGGAGAATGTTTGAATCTCACTCAGAAGGGGAAATAAAATAGGCATTCTCCTACTTCTTACTAAAAACATTTTCCTCCTCTTGTTCTTTCCTTGTGTTATATTTTGACCTTTAAATTATTTTGTACCAATAATCAAATAGCCATATATCTTGTTCCTTCTACATAAAAGTAAAGCTATTATAATCAGGTAGCATTTGATGGATTCACTATATTTATCATTACAACAACAATAATAATGGCATTATAACATTGTTATGAGTTACTATTATTATATATTATGTTATTTTACTATATTAATTGTTTATAGCAAGAAGATAAGTTTTAGAGGAACTGTTTTGCAGATCTATATAATCACAAGTTGATAAAATATTTTCTACTAGTTCAACTGAATATTGACAGAAGTACTTTTATTACTCTTCCCAATGCAGTATGATATCTAATCTCTCCTCCCCTCAGGGTTGTTTAAGTGAGAACCTGACTCATAGCACATTGAATAACTGATATTTAGGGATGGACAGAACTAGACCATTTGAATCTTTGCAGTCTTTCTACCTTTCTTAGGGTGCTTTCAAGCAACCCTCAAGCTTCTATTAATGAAGTCCAGTAAACCCAAAATTGCAGTATGTGAAAAGACACAGGGAGGTGTCCTGATTATCAGTCTTACCCAGGATTCTAGCTGTCAATAAGATGCTAGCCATATGACCTTCCAGCCCATCTGCCCGATAGGACGGAAACTGACGTCTGGGGTGTCATATGGAACAGATGTCTTCATGGATCCATCTGGCTCTGCTAATGAATGAAAGCACTGCTCTAAGCAGCTCTCAGGTTGAAGTGGTTCCCACATGGAGCTTCTCTGCCTCTCCTCACCTGTGCTCAACACCGGGTCCCACTGATCCCACTGAGGCAACGTAGCGTGTGCAGGAAGATTCTAACTCTGATATTACACCCACCAGGGTTCAGATTTAGAAATTTATATTTAGCCCCCATAAAACATTCTGTACTATTGTTGCTGTTGCTGTCATTCAAACTTGTCCCCTCCAAACCCAGAGGAACGCCTGCCAAGAGTCATCTTGTTCCTGCTGCCTACATGTACATATATCGGCACACACACTTAGAAAACTAGATTCTACGTAGTCTTGGAAACTTGTGACTACTAGTTATGTTAAGAAACTAAAGTCCATTTGTATTTCTTCAAACTGAAAAATTATTTAGACACTAGCTATTAATTAAACAATCTTACTTTCAATGATTTTTAGTTCTAGCATGAAAAGAGCTATAAAGTGCTCAAGTCCTCCAATGCCTTGTGCCCTAGTGGGCTTTATAATATACTCTAATTGTCAACCTGAGACAGACTAGAGACAAGTGAGAGAAAAGACTCCACTGAGAAACTGACAGATCAGGTTGGCCTGTTGGCATGTGGGGTGGTTGTCTTTATTATTGACTGATCAACGCAGCAGATTAGTCCACTGTGGGCAGTATCATCCCTACATAGGTGGCCCTGACCCACCTGTAAGAAAGTTAACTAGTCATGATCCTTCTAGTAAGTGAGACAGCAGGATCCCTCCATAGTTTCTCCTTTATGTTCCTGTTGGAGCTCCTTTCTGCCTTGACTTTTCTTAAGGACAGATTGCAACTGGTTAGCAGAAATAAACCCTTACCGCCTTAAGTTGTACTTAGTCTGAGTGTTTTATAACAGCAACAGAAAAAAAACTAGAATATGTGTTTTGATCAACTTCCCAAAAGGCATTAATTTGACTACAAAACAAGCCGTTGCCCATGTAGTTCAAAAGTGCTCTTGAATCCTAAAAAGAAATATATCCCATTATTCTACAAGGATTCACTAAAAGCACAATTGAATCAAAGATGCTTAAGGGAAAAATAAAGAAGAGGAGGGAGGATACTTGCACATGCATCAGATGCACTTGCTGCTCAGAATCTTGTCCAATCAGTCGCATTTAGAAATGCACACCTTGTCAACTGCATTTGCAAATCACAATTTTCCCCTTTAGAATAGGATAGAGTGTGGAAATGCTTTCCTCTGCAGGAAAGCTTTTGATTCATTTTGCTGAGCTTTAGAAATGTGGCGTAGGAGCTACCTTGCATAGAAATACTAACCGGTAGCATGAACAGATTTAGCAGCAAATTTGCAGGTATAGCGATTTTGATGCTACTGCCTACAGTTCCCATTTAGTCCATGCACAGCTATCCCTTTGTCATCAGCGCACCACACTCAGAGTAGCTGACAGTTTACAGCAGAACACTGCACTCTGCACCTTCCCCCATTGCCTTCCTCAGAGGCTTTGAGAAAGGACCAATCCTACAGTCTCTTGACATGCAAAAAGAGAGGGGAAAAAAAAAGAAAAAGAAAAAAGGCTCTGTGACTTCACTTACTATTTGTTTCTCACCAGTTTCTCTGTAACTTCTGCTGATTTTCACCTAGAGAAAAACACCCATACTCTTCTCTTCCATAGAGAGAAAAGACAAAGTCAATCAAAATGTTAAAACATATCCAACCTATGTCAGAGCATGATACAATTAATCTCAATCCAGAGACTGAGAGTGAAAACCCACAAACCTTCAGAGAAATACTGTACATAAAATCCCTCCTCTTCAGAACCAGCAGGCAGGCTCCTTTCCCTGCTACCTGTGATTGCGTCTCTCAGGAACTGAGTTTATCTCCGTTAGTGATACCCATTGCCTGTGGGGTTCAAGTTGGATGGTTTAGCTGTGAGTCTGGATTTTCTTTCTGAAAGGAATTCTCAAACCTTTGCCCAATTTCAGTAACTGTGGAAAAAATACTAGGTATTTTCTGATGTTTTCAGAATGTGTCAGTATCAACAATAATGAGACAAAAGCACTGGGCATTGCTTTTTCACTTAATAGATTGATAGAAGACAGGAAAGGAAGAGGGAACAAAACAGGAGGGAAGAAAAGAAGAAAAAATTACTGGCTGCTATGAGAGAATAATAATAGAAAAGAAAATCAGTGAGCCAAAATAAATAAAATTAGAATAGAAAATCACCAACAATGTAAAAAATATTTCATGAAACATAAGTTGAGCTGAATTAATGCATAAGTGCAATTGGGTAATAAAAGTGGGTATTCTGAGAAACAATGGGGGAAAACACTGAACACAGCAGAAATGAGTTATAATATGGGCTGTAGATTTGTAGAAATTAGCAAGTAGTAAACGGTGCAGTAGGACACAGGATATTAATAAGTGGTAACAAGTTTATTACACAAACTGGGACATAGCAGTACCCTAAAGATGATGCTATTTAGTTTGCCTCTACAGTAACAAGAATGAATCATAATCATCCCAGCAAACAAGGAAATAGTTGTTCCTAGGCAGCGAGTGAGAATGGACAATGGAGGAATGCAGTAGGATGTAGACAACTGTGGCTGCTCCCCTGAGCCACGCTGACTCCATTTTATATATTGTGTTTGTTCCCTGTGACTTTCTACTTCTTATGCCACAGTCCTGATTATGCTAAACATGTGATAAGCAAAACGTGCAAAGGTTTTCAATGTTATTAGGCAACTGACTTTAAGAGAAGGAGATGAGCTATGAAATCCAGGTAAGCCAAGTCTGATTATATAAGAGTCTGATTATAAAGAGAAGGGATGAGAAGACAGCACTGTTTAAAGGATGAGAAAGGCATAACATAACATATTACAACATGAGAAATATAGGACAGAGAAATCAGGAGCTCTCCAGAAACAGAAATGACCACTGGCCAGTAACTGTAGTCTTAAAGATTTGGACGAGAGGACTTGAGATTGATAATGATGATTCAAAGGATATGAACTTAGAAAGGGAGTTTGAGATTGTTTGTTAAATAGCTTTGGTTACTCAGTCTTTGCAGCAGACTCTAGAAAAGCAAGTAGGGGGAAATTTGAACAATAGAGTCATAAAGTCTCACACTAGGAAGATCAGATGGATTCCAACTTCCTCTGTGGGATAGGAGCAGTATCTACTAAGTGCATGGAAGTAGAGAAATTATAGCATGCCCAGAAAACAGAAGGCCTGGCAAGGAGCAGACTGTGAAGAAAAGTAAGCATGCTGGGCATAGGGCTACAGAGAGAGCTCAGATTTTCCAACCAATGAGCAGAATTCAGACACCAGGCCTTGGTACTGTTACCATGTCTTGGTGGTGTTTTAACAGAAGATGCATGTTTTAACTGAAACACATTTTTAAAAGACTTTTATTAATACATTAATAATTGCTTCAGCATCTTGATATATGCATATATCAAGATGTGTGTGTGTTTGTGAGTGTGTGTGTGGTGAATACATAGTCACCTAGATGCTGAAGCTATTGTATAATATATGTTATATTATATATACTATAATACTATATATACTCTGTATATATGCTTCTTTTTGTGGATATTGTTTTGCTTTCTGATTTTCTACACCCAGAAACTTTATTCCAAGATTCTGTCTTGCTAATTGTTCAAGTACTTGACATTCCAACAATATCTTTCAGTGATATGTGACGTCTCCAAAGGCATTGTGGGATAGACAGTAGCATATAATAAATACATTAATGGGTCCAGATAAGGATTCTCCAGTTGCGTTCATCAAGCACAAAACAAGATTAACTACAAATATTCTTCAACTGCATAAATACTTAACAAACATCTACACTGTGAAAGACCATCCTCAGGGAATTTACCAAATGCAAGAGCAGAATTTTGCAACACAGTGAAGAGAGATCTGCAGGGCCTTACAAAGTTAAGCACCTGGACACCCATACAGTAAGTTCTATGGAATCCAATTGGGTCGGATATCCCTATCTATGCAGAGATAACATTCTAATGCATGATATGTCATACAGGGAACTGTTAAATTAACAAAATAGAAGTCAGATCATTATCAGGAATTATGCAGGGAGGGGAATGAGAGAGCTCAAAAGTCTTGTAAATTACATTTTGTAGAATATCAATGCATTGACAAGAAAGTAAAATTTGTACTGGGGAGATGATTCGGAGAAATTACTGCTCTGCCAGAGAATGTTTCTAATGCCCATACAAAGGAAACAAATGGCCACCTGTAACTCCAGCTACAGGGTCTGACTCTCTCTTTTGCTGACCTGTGGCACAGCGAACATACGGAAGGCATGTAGACACACATATAAGTAAGTCAAAATCTTAAAGAATTACTTTCAATTGAAAACTAAGCTATAGAAAGAAATCCAGCAAATGAAGTAGAATGCCAAACCTGGTTTACTGAGAGCATATTAGTTTAAAGTGTCGAATTCCAAATTGGCTTGCAGATCCTGTGTGTGCAGGAAATAGGCCCACCATCTCAGTTCCAATGAAACATGCATCTTTCAGAAGCATTTGCAGGGTGCAGGGTCCACCCATTGGCCAAACCTCAGTATAATTATGAGCTGGAACTAAACTATCCTATCTTTTCAGGTAACTCAAGGCAAATTATTGCTAAACGTAACAGTGCCAGAACAGAAGCACATGTCTCATGCGCATGTACAAACTTCCCATCAGCCTTTTCAGAAAGAAGAAGCTACTTGTGGGAAGCCGAGGTTTGTTCCCTGTCTATATTCACTGTCTATTAGTACCTCCTCTGTGTTGTGACAGAATAAATGCCACAACAAACTTGCTTTATTTTAGTCCACAGTTCAGGAATCACAGCTCATCTGAGTGGGGTAGGCGTGGCAGAGCAGCCAAAAGCTCCCAGAAGTGGCAGCAGGAGGGTAGAGCTGCCTCCTCTTGTCCATTTAGACCCATCCATAAGGACAGTGATGGACTTGAACTGCGGCTGGTCAGAACCTTTAAAAATCATCATACAATGCACACACCTTTTCTCATCAGAATGACTCCTCATTTGCAGGCACATCTAACCTGCAGCCCACTGGCTGAATGTAGCTCTTTCTATCTCTGCTTTAAGTAGTTAAAGAGTCTCCTCCTAAAGCAAATGATGTTCTGCGATCTGTTTTTCAGCTGGATTCTCGGCTGACATTGCACATCTGTATTCACATTATTTTCATTTGGGAGGGTTACTGACAGGAGTCAAGATGGGGGGGGTCTGGATTAACATTCCTTCTGTGCAGGCTGCTTGAATTGTTCTATCCGGAAGTTAGTGCATTCTCAGGATTCTGCAAATTTACATTTATTTACACCCAGTCTTCAGAGCCTTAAAATACTGTGAGCCAGTGCGATTGAGTCCTGTCAATAACTGTCAGGGAGCACTGACCCAGGGTTCTTTCTTGGCTCATCTCGAAGGATATACAGTTCTATATTGGAAATTCCAGCCTGTGGTATACAAACACATCTTTTTTTAAGTTATGGTTTTAGTAAACCCTATCACCTACAGTTCATAGAAGATTAGCATTGATATTGGCATGGGGGAATACTGATGAGAAGTTCCAAAAATTATTGGTGGTTTTTAATCCACATCTTGCCACTGTTGGGCAGGCTAATGGTTATAATTTCAAAACCAATAAATGAAGATGAATGTAGAATGGTTTAGATCTTCAGGCATAAAGGCAGTCTGAAGCCTTCCTGATTCCCAGTGGGATATCGGGATGAGGGAGGGATTTGTTTATTATAACTAGGTGAATGGAGTTGTTTTTACTTTGATAAAGAATGATATTTAGGGGGCTGGTGAGATGGCTCAGCAGTTAAGAACACTGGCTGCTCTTCCAGAGGTCCTGAGTTCAATTCCCAGCAACCACATGGTGGCTCACAACCGTCTGTAATGTGATCTAACGCCTTCTTCTGGCGTGCAGGTGTACATGCAGATGAAGCCCTCACACCTAAATGAAATAAATAAATCTAAAAAAGGAATGGCATTTGTGTGATATTTTTTTTCATCTTTTTTTTTTAAGCTTTTAAAAGAACCTTTTATTTTTTAATATGTGCATTACAGGAAGCAAAACACAAGAATCCAAGAGATAAATCACCCGGTCACAAGCAGCTCAGCTCAGTGTGGTCCTAGATCCTGCAAGCGTACATACACTTAGGTAATTAAGATTATACAGGAAGTACCATGCTTTCCCCCCCATCGTGACTGTTCACCAGCTAAAAACCCCAGGCTACATGAGCATTTTGATAACCAAGAATGCAGCATGCCATCTCAATATGTCAGACAAAATTGTAATCCTGGCTTCCTTAATTATACTTTGTTAATTTTGTATCCCCCCATAAGCCTCTCCCTCCTCCCCTCCCGATCCCACCCTCCCTTCCATTTCTGCATGCATGCCCCTCCCCAAGTTGCAAACCGAATCCAAGAACACATCAAAGACATTATCCATTATGACCAAGTAGGCTTCATCCCAGGTATGCAGGGGTGGTTCAATATACAGAAATCCATCAATGTGATCCACCATATTAACAAACTGAAAGAAAAAAAAAAACCACATGATAATCTCCCTAGATGCTGAAAAAGCATTTGACAAAATCCAACATCCATTCATGTTTAAAGTATTGGAGAGATCAGGGATACAAGGCACATATCTAAACATAGTAAAGGCGATATACAGCAAGCCTATAGCCAACATCAAACTAAATGGAGAGAAACTTAAAGCAATCCCACTAAAATCAGGGACAAGGCAAGGCTGCCCACTCCCCATATCTCTTCAACATAGTGCTGGAAGTCCTTGCTAGAGCAATAAGACAGTTGAAGGAGATCAAAGGGATACAGATTGGAAAAGAAGAAGTCAAATTA
Source organism: Meriones unguiculatus (assembly GCF_030254825.1). Lineage (NCBI taxonomy): Eukaryota > Metazoa > Chordata > Mammalia > Rodentia > Muridae > Meriones > Meriones unguiculatus. Next base: position 2,930,313 of record NC_083352.1, on the reverse strand, counting down.
TCACTATTTGCAGATGTGTGATATTTTTTAACCAGGTGATAATGTTTTGATTCTGCAAAACCCGTGTCACCATCAGCTTGCTGCTCATGCATGCATTTGTTGGGAAGCTGTCTTTGTTACCATGACCAAGGTAACTCTTATAAAACAAAGTCTTTATTTGGGAACCTACAATTCAGACTGTTAGTTCATGATCATCAGGTGGGAAGTAGACAGGCATGGTGTTGCAGGTGCAGCTAAGACACGTGCCTCCTGATACACAAATCCACAGGCAGTAGGCATAAAGAGAGACAGCGAGAGTGAGAGACAGAGACAGAGACAGAGACAGAGACTGAGCATGGCATAGGCTTTTGAAACTTCAAAACATCTCCAGTGACACAAGTCCTGCAACAAGGCCACATCAGTTTCAGCAAGCTCTCTCATCCACACCCCAATCCTTCTTAAATAGTTTCATTGAGTGGGGACTAAGAATTAATATATATGAGGCTATGGGGCTATTCTCATTCAAACTACCACAGTCGTTATAAATTGGCACCAGTGCTGTGGCCTACAGAATAGGAAACCAGTCTCTTACTTTATAGAGTCTGAAGTGAGACATCAGGTGTTTATGGCAAGGGTTCTTTCTAAAATGTCTGCAGACAGAAGCTTCCTCATCTCTGGATCATTGGCAAGTTGGCTTGTATATTCCTTAATCATATCTAGATTCTGTCCTTCCATGGACTTTCTTCTGTGTTCAGGGTCTACCTATTGGTGAAAGGATACCAATCAAATGAACCCAGCCAAAGTGAATTAGACCTTAACTTGATTTGATCATATGTAAAAAGTCCCTATTCTCAAACAAGGTCACACACACACAGGATTAGAAAAATTAGCATATGGAGTTATTTTGGGATTGGTGAATTGGGTATACAATTCAAATATAAAAATGTGATAATATAAAAACCATTGCCTATGATCATGCCTCAGTTTGCTTTGTAGAAGAGGGACAAAGAGAGCTTGGAGCCCTAAGAAGTTGCCGTGCCATAGGCTTCGTGCTCACTGTGGGGAACATGCTTGAGAGAAGACTTTTGAGCAGAAGTTTTTTGGTGTGTGAGACCATAATCCACGCATAGTAATGATAAAGAGATTTCATGTGTGATTTCATGTCTCCTTAGAACATTTTGTTACATGAGAGTGAAGTGGTCCATTGGGCATAAAACTGACAATAAGGTTGTCCCCCTCAGAGGCTGGGTTTCACAGGTCAGGAGGGGTGCATATCTGATTGAATCTTAACTCACTTCCAAGGCGTTATGAACTGAAGATCATTGAATCAGTTTAGGAGTCAAAGGACTGTGTCAGTGTTCTGATGATAAGAGAGATGGATGTTTGGATCAGAGTTTAAATATTAATTTATTAAATTAAAGCATTCTAACTTGCACATATAAAAACTCATTGAAAAGAGTGAGATTTAAGTAAATATAGTTGAGTTCCAACCACTTTAACCCACTGAACACATTCTGTATGGTGGAGGTGGGAGAGACAGGAAGCAGGGAAATGAAAGGCCAGGGCATCTCACTGAGGTATGTCAAATCCTATTAGACCAGGTAATTTCTTTGGCTAGGAACGGGACAGGGCTACTATTGTCTTGTCTCCCTTTGCAGAACTCTTTCATTCATCCTCCACATTTGTTTCATTTGCAGTACATTCTATTCCCCCCGCTCTATTTGCTATGCTGTTCACTATGCTCTTGACTTTACTTTTAAGTTCTTATAAGGAACATACTGAATATTTTTTTAAATTATTGTCATGCTTTCTCTTTCGGTACAGAAATTGACCTTTTGACTTTTCTTATGAATAGTTAGTTATAGTCACTGTTGCAAGTATCTTGCTAAAATTTTTCAACGTGTGCCTCTTCAGACAAGTGTGTTCTTTTGAAATTTGATTATCAACAGAGCTTGGCATGAAGTTTACTCTCCTTGTGTAATAAACCATTTAATCTGGAATGCATACACATCCACCTGAAGTTTGAAGGAAATAAGTCATCTTTGGCTTAGATTCAAACATCCCAGATTTTAAAATACAGACAGGTTCAAGGTCTAGTTCCGTTGATAGCATTTATTATTAATTATATGATATTTTTTATGTCTACAGTTCATAAGAGAATTTCACCCCAGTAGTCTCATGCCTAACAAACGTAATCCTGTTATTCTGGTTTAATCAAGGAATGTAAGAACTGTAGCATCAGGTTTGGGATGGAGATCCATGCTGATGTTAAATTTTCCCCAAACTATTTCATCATTCTCAATGCCTGCTGTAAAAATTACACTTGAGAACATTTAAATTGATCACTAGGCAAGAAAGGCACTCAGCATCCTCATAGAGATACTGTCTCTTGACCTTATTTCTCCAGAAGGTTGGGCTTGTTTGCTGTCTTTGTGTCTTTAGGATTTCTTAATGCCTGAAGAAAGAATATGATCCCTACATCTTACTCAGGGACTTCCCTGAGTTCCCATATAATGCCTCATCTCATTTTTCATTTCCTTTGCATTTTTTTCCTTTAAACGATACTTGAGTTGTATCATAACCATCAGAACTAATGTTATAATTTTAAGTTCCCCTAGAAAATGAAGGCTAACTCAGTTGGTGGGAAAATCTTGATAAAATCCAACAGCTTCATAACTGAGAAAAGTAAAGGACAAAAATAAAAAGACAGAGTCAGTAGAAGGAGTGAAGAGGTGTATTCTGAGTCATGCAATGAGAGTCCTTCTAACGAATTAGAAAATAAAGGAAAAACGGACTTTAACATGAGATATGGGGCTAGACATAAAAACCATGATTTCAAGGCCACTGAAGGTCATCTTTAGAAACATGGACCATACTCCAGGGAAACATAAGTGAGGAGCTCTATCATCTGTGTGTAGGGGTAGCAAAGGAAAAGAAATATAAACATACTCGTAAATTTGTCATTCAGCAAACATGAGATCAACAGCATAAGAAATTAAAGATGTGATGATTCTGTTCTGTTGGCATAGATGCACTTGATTTAATGTTTGAGAAACATTGCACTTTTTCTCAGTCTTCAAGATGGCAGAGATTCACAGGAGTTTAGACATTTCATTTCAATGAAAGTCCTGGCAGTGACGCAGACACATGCACAGTTCAGAGGCTTTGTTAATTACACAGGTGATTCGGTTTTGGAGGAGTTTTCCTCAGGACGACTTTAACCTTGAATTACCTTTACATATACAGAGATTTTATGATTCAAATGTATGTGTTTAACTTTTGAGTGAATTAGGCATGGATTCTAGGATGGATAACATATATTTTTACTTTAATTCTAACCTTGGCATGGTATGAAACTTTCTAAGCAGCTTTATTTTGATGAGGCTGCTATAGAGAAAAAAAAATCCTTAAGTATTTTTCCTTTCTTCTGTAAAATAACAATGTGTTATGCTTAAGCCACTATATTTTCATCATTAGAAAAACAAAAGATAAAATCTCATTGATACCTGATTTCCTCTTAATTTCAAGGAGCTTTAGTCCTGAGTTCAAGCTTAATTTAATTACTTAAATATTTCTATGAAGAACATAATCCAGTTAATTTTTGTTCCATCAATTCTAAAATCTCAAAAGATCATAGAGGAGGAGTGCTTTTAAGTTTTCACACAATAACAACAAAAAGTGGGCAGGTGACAATTTTAAACCCTCAACACTTTACAGCAACAAGGTAAGGGAAAAAGGGAAACCACACGTGTTCCCACCAAAACAAATGTAATGGTTTTTAAAATTTTCTCCAATGGTACTTCTCTTGTGGAAAGTTCTTTCTGAAGCAAAGTGGCCACAGCCATTTAATTTTCTGACTTATTAAGCAGTCTGAGAGTGAATTGAGAGTTTCAATTCCAGGTTATGGCTATAATTACCAACTTAAAAAAACCCGTTGCTGTTCATTAAGTAGTTATAATATTTAATTGAGGCTACAGAATGTCTACACAGAGGGTAGTGCAATGCATAATTATAAGTATGCATAATTGAACACAGAGGGTACTTTTAACAATGGGACAGATTATCAAAAATTGCAATTTTTTAATTTAAGCTTTGACTTCAGTCTCCTCAGTGAATAAATATACATTTCTGCCTTTATCAAAGAATGAGGACATTAAGCTGAATAAATGAGCTATAAAGTAAGGAAGGAGAAACACTTCAAATGGTAGCACCTGTGGACAGACCTAATGTAAATTATTAATAAGTAATACTTTATTTTCTATGAGCTGCATGGGATTGAATAGGCAGTGGCTAACACAGGCGGTGAGACTCTGCAGGATACGGGGCCAACATTTTCTCTCTCATGTGCTTTAGCAGTGCTGGGATCAAGAGAGAGAGAATATCTGGGTGGCCTTTGCCCCCGCCTGCTACTCCTACAAGGTTGCTTCTGAGAAAGCACTTATCCCTCTGACCACCAGGGAAACTTCTGACTGAGGCACTTCAAAGGCACCAAGGCCTTTTTTGTCAATCTCTTTGAAGGTTACCACCTTCCAGCTTAGCTTCTACAGGAAGTTCGAGGTATCATGAACATGGAAATAAAGAAAAGTTTGCACATTGAAATTTCACTTGCTTGTAGTTCAGTCCTAGAAAATGAAAATCTGAAATTCTAACAAGAAATTGACCATGTGTTGTTAGGAATGAACCCTCACTATATCTACATGTTAACTTTTTTTTTTTTTTTTGTCTGTTTGGTTTTAAGGAAACCACAGAAAGCTTGAATACTGAAGCAAAGATAAAATGTGGCCTCTTAAATGTTAGTGAAATTAGAGTGATTATTTAAAATGTTTTTAACAGGTATATTTGAAAAGTGGTTTATAAGAGATTATTATTATGAAGGGATAAAACAGGGAACAGGACAGGAGCCTAACCACAGAGGGTCTCTGAAAGACTCTACCCAGCAAGGTATTAAAAGCAGATGCTGAGACACACAGCCAAACTTTGGGCAGAGTACAGGGAATCTTATGAAAGAAGCAGGAAATAGAAAGACCTGGAGGGGACAGAAGCTCTACAAGAAAAGCAAAAGAAACAAAAAATCTGGGCCCAGGGGTCTTTTCTGAGACTGATACTCCAACCAAGGACCATGCATGGAGATAACCTAGAACCCATGATAGCTCAGTCTCCAAGTGGGTACCCTAGTAAGGGGAGCAAGGACTGTCTATGACATAAACTAATGGGTTGGCTCTTTGATCAGAGAGGGGAGCAGCCTTACCAGGTCACAGAGGAAGACAATGCAGCCAGTCCTAATGAGATCTGATAGGCTAGGGTCAGATGGAAAGGGAAGAGGACCTCCCTTATCAATGGACCGGGAGAAGAGCATGGGAGGAGACAAGGGAAGGAGGACAGGATTGGGAGGAGACAAGAAAAGGGACTACCACTGGGATAAAAAGTGAATAAACTGTAATAAATAAAAAATAAATTAAAAAAATAATATAGCCACGGGAATAAAAAAAATATTATGTTGCCCATCCAAGCCTATAACTTAAACCAATATTTTTTGTTGTTTTGGGTCATTGTTATAGCCGCTGTAGAAGTTTAAATACTAAATATCACCCATAGTCTTGGACATGTGAGTGTTTGATTTTCAGTTGGTGGCAACTATATGAATAGGTTCAGGAAATGTGGTTTTGTAGCTGTAAGTCTATCACAGTAGCCTACACTGATAACTTAAAAATTCACAGCATTTCTCATTTCTTCTTTGTGTTTCATGATTTCTGATTAAGATGCCAGAGCTCTGCATCATGCTGCAGTCTCCATGCCATTAGGGATATAAATTCAAGTCTTTCCCAAACATGCAAGATTGGTAATTGTGGGGATTATGTTGGGAAAAAAACAAAAAACTGATGTATAGTTAGTTTCTGGGTTTATGCCATTCACTAGAAGGTATTATTGAAGGTATGACTCTTCAAAGTTGCACACAATTTGCAAATAATCCTAGCTAACATTTAATAACCAATTAGTACATGCCAAGTATTCTCTAAGACAGCAAAAAAGCAGGAGGTCATCTTTGATGAACATGCAGGTCCTTTTCCCCCACAGTGTGTCAGGAAATGCCTGTGTTAGGACGTTACACCAGTCCTGTACCGGAGGAAGAAAAAGAATCCCCTTCAATCAATACTTATGGCTGAGGAACAAGCATAATTCTGTTCAAACACATTCTTAATTCTAAACAGTAAAATTATCATGGGCCCAAATTAGTAGAAAATAATTTTATTGAAAAAACTTGAGGGAGTTCAGAAATTTCAAGGAAGTTCACAATGATAGCTTAGAGAAATTAAATATTAGCATAAAGAAGGGAAGTTTAGGCATACTGTCTAATACTTAGCCAAGATATTATTTGCAATTGTTAGCTGCTAGGAAATGCAGGCACAGTTTTCTTCGAGTACAGCCATTTTTAAGTTGACCATCCATCCAAGAATATTTGGACACATCTGAGAATGTTTGAGAAATATAAATTGTTTTTATTTTGGATAGTTTGATGTCAAATTGAGACAGGCTACAATCATCTGAGGGAAGGAAACAGAATTTGCCTCCATGAGTTGGGTGTAGACAAGCCTGCAAGACATTTTCTTAATTAATGATTAATAAAAAGCCCATCCCACGATGGGAATTTCCATCCCTGGCTCATGGTGCTTGTTGATATTGCTCCTTATGAACAATCATAAGGAGCAAGTCAGTAAACACTGCTCCTCCATGGTCTCTGCCTCCAGGTTTGTTCCAAGTTTGAGTTCCTGCCTTGACATTTATCAATGGGTCAATGGATTCTGTTTCAGGATATACAAGCCAAATAACTCCCACCCAACCTCCACCAAATTCCTTAGAACAGTAAAAATATGGGGTTTAATGTCTTAAAAATATTTAAGACAGCCCAAAAATATTTATAAAAAGACTCAAAGTTGAGTGGGAACAGAAGAGGGTAGGTTTAAGAGGAGCTAGTGGAGGAGAATGAAAATGGTTAAAACACATTATATCCAACCCTCAAGAAAAAGGAAGAGAATGAAAGAGAAGGGGAGAAGTAGAAGAGAGAAGAAGTGGAATGGGATGAAACAAGACGAAGAAGAGAAAGAAATAATGATCAGGTAACAGCCAAACTGAAGAAGACAAAGGTACTGCTTCTAGTACTGCGCCCCCCCCCATGTGTTTTCTTGCTTGTGCTGCCTCGGAAAGAGCAGCTGGATGAGGCTCAGCCGTGGTCGTGCATGGTTCTGAGGGTAAGTGAGCCTCAGTGGGGACATGCAGTGTGCTCCAATGCAGGGGCACACTGCATTGGATAATATAAGCTATATAATATATACAATATAAGCTATACTTATATTCTTTCTGTCAGGGAATGGTGAGGGGAAATCATCGATTTACTTAATCTACAAAACAAATGTGCACATGGCTTCCAATGAAAGTCTGAAATGTCACAGCTGAGTGTAGGGAAAGCCCTTTAATCCCCATGCGAAGAATATGGCGTCCCAGGGAAGAAAGTGGCTAGCAATCTTCCCGTTTATTTACATTGTGTCTTCTTTCCAAGCACAGTCTCCTTTGGGCACCGTGTGATGTGCACATGAGGAATTGTTTACATCTTTCTGTGGTGTTACAGCATCTCCACAAGCATATGTCTGCTGAATATTATCGAGTATTTTTTCATGGTCTTTGAGTATAGCTTTAATAAAATAAACTAGTTCAAGAGATGGATTTTATTCCTCATTATCACTAAGAGAGGTATACACAGCATGACCTTTCTGCACTTTCAGAAATAAGATGTGAGGTCTGTGTGTCATGCGACCCAACAAATCTCTAGAAAGTCTTTATATAACTGACCCTTTGTACCTGTGGAGCAGCAAGCTCACATTTTATTTACATTCCCAAGCGCAACAACAGTAAAAATGAGCCCCAGGGACATATACCTAGTGAAGTAAGCCTAAAACAGGACAATACAGATGAGCCCATATATGTGGAGTTTCAAAAGCAAACATGCTTATAAAAATATAGGGCTATTTGGGGGGGGGAAATATGCTCTTTAAAATTTTGGGTGAAGCTTTGCTTTCCTTGGTAAAAGCCAAACGCCTAAACACTGTTGTACAGGTTTATTGAATGGATGGTGTGTACGGACCTGTAAGTCCTGGACTCCAGTTCCAGAAACATTTCATAGAGATGCTCCAAAGAAAAGGGGATTGAAGAAAAACAGTAAAAACCAACTTGATTTTCAGCCAAGCTGTCTTGACTTTGAAGGCTGTATCAACATGAAAAAGGTTGCTACAAGACCATTGCCTTCATGATGAAGGACTTGGACTGGCCAACCAACTACTGTAAGATAAACTCTTGCCATTTACCTTCAAATTTATTTAGAAATCCACTGGCTTTGTCCTCTGCATCTTCTTATTACAAAGTATAATGAAAGTTTATCCATCTCCATTTGGAACAGCAACAACAATAACAGCAAAATGTTCTTTTCACTACGTTTGATACCAGGCACCTGAATGGTCAGGTATTATCAACTCTGCTAACCTGTCAGCAGGGAATTTTCATGCTGATCAGACCTTAAATACATAAAACCTGAGATGTAAAGATATGTTTTGACGGTTGTGAATTACAATTTTGATGTGTATTTTAGATGGGGAATCATCTTAGCAATATATTTAGTAACAAGAAGAATCTGATTTATGTACCACACTGATTACATTCTTTCAGAATATAAATAATATAAACAATAACAATGGTAATTATTTATTTTCAGCTCATTACTTTTCAAGCTTTATATAGTCATTTTCTCTTTACATTGTTCCTATGAATGACTCAGGGAAGATAGTTTTCCTTTCATTATGAGTGAGAACTGGGAACTCAATAAATTATGTAATTTATCTCAAGATATAGTAGAAAGACATTACAGAAACCTAGGATTCTAAGATCTTCTGGGATGTTTCAAATTTTCAACTCATCTTTGAAGGCTGCTACGGCAGTTAGAAGACTGGCACTTTATGAATGGATTTATCATGATTGCACGCATCCTCTTGTCCAGAGAGGTTTCATAGCAAATACAAGGCTGTGCTCCACAGACTCTCATTCTCATGGTCTCCAGTTATGCCACTGAAGGACAGCAAAGTTCTCCATCTTTGCTTACTTTATGCCCAAACCTGCTGATATTGGTTGCTCATAGACAATCTCAGTCCCAGACCAATTTTTAAAATGTATCAGGCTGATCAAGGTTCCATTTTGAGGAACAACAACTTTAAACTAATGCCAAGGAGCATGGGATAAACGGATGCCACACATTACTCACTCTCTTAGGCATCGTGCATATAAACATATTCAGATCAGGGCTTCTCATGCTTCTCTTTATAATGGAGATAGAAGGTTTGAGCAGAATACTTCCTGAGGGGATAGCAGAGTATAGTGCTTAATGTTGCTTATCAATTTAATTGGATGAAAGTTGCCAATGGCATCAAGGAAGCATACACAGATATTAATGAGGACATATCCAGAAAGGATACACTGAGTGGAGAAAAGCCCCTCCGAATGGGTGTCTCTGTGTCTAGTGGGCTGGAGTTCTAGTGTGAACAGAAGAGGAAACGGAAAAGAAAGGCAGCCAATTGCTGGATTTTCTCCCCTCTCTGCTTCCTGATTTTCTCAAATGAATTAGTCCTGCTGTCATGTGTGACTATATCACCAGACCCACTAATCACCATAAAACTTTCCTGCCTCTTATTCTTTCTTTTCAGTTTTGCTTGGCCATAACCATGAGAAAACCATAATAAATCCTGAGCTGGTATTGGAAACATGCAATGGTTATATGAGTACCACTGCACCATCTGAGCAGCTGCACAGCAGTCTGATGTGAGGTTCATGGGTGAGGATTCTGCTCACTGATGTGAGTATCACCCACAGGCAATGAGAATGTGGACTCACTCGATAATCACAGCCCCAAATGAGAATGCACATGGTTGCTCCTTTTCTGTAGGAGCCTTACGCACAACAAGGATGTGTTGTTAGAGGTTTTCTCTGGAGAACATTATATACCAAGCTCTCAAGAGAATCTAGTAGGCAAACATTTGAAAGACAAAAAAAAAAAAAAAAAAAAAAAAAAAAAAAAAAGGCTGATGCTCTTTTCTCATCAATAGATATGTTGCCTTGGTTTGAGGAAAGCTAGATCTTAGGTTCATGAGTCAATAAGCCCTTCCCTGGACTTTCATGTTGTTTGGGAATGACTGAAGCAGCACTGAGACCACACTGTTGCTCCCGTTTTTCAGATGGAGAAATAAGAATCAATGTGGAAGTTCCTAGGGAAGCTAGGCCCATAGCTTAGATCCAAACACACTTCCATAGGATTGTGCTGTTTATTACATTTAAAGTATATTCCTTTCTAATCTCCTATTCTCATAAGACCAGAAAACAGTATTAGTTATATTTTCTCAGACTTCACACTTGAAAACAAGATAAATACTCTGACTAGTTTATAATGCTATAGGTTCCAAAAATGTATAAAACAAAAATGCCCAATGAATATTTTTGGTTCTTTCAGAAATGTTTTAAAATTGCAGTTTTCCTTATACAACCTCCTCTTAAGGCATTGTATTCAAAGACTATTTTGCTACATATTAATACACATCTTTCTTATAACTATCGTAAGTTACCTAAAGACCAACCCCACTGATTAGATTTTTACCTAGTACTACCTTTGAACAACAATTTATATATTTTAAGATCTGTCTCACAACTAATCCCTACAAGTCCAATTTCTCATGTGCACCTAATTAGAAAGTTTAATTAGAAGAGTGACCTGATATACAGTTAATGATTGGGACCACTTGAAACAGAAAACTTCTGTAAATCGAAATGACACTGTCAATAGAATTAAATGTAAGTGTACAGATTGGGAAAAGATCTTTAACAATCCTATATCTGACAAAGGGCTAATATCCAGAATATATAAAGGACTCAAGAAATTAAACACTAACAAACCAAATAATCCAAGTAAAAAATGGGATACAGAACTAAAGAGAGAATTTTCAACATAGGAACCTCGAATGGTGAAGAAGCACTAAAAGAAATGCTAAAGTCCTTAGTCATGAGAGAAATTCAAGTCAAAATGACTATGAGATCACACCTTACACCCATCAGAACCGCTAAGACCAAAAACCCAAGTGACAACACATGCTGGAGAGGATGTGGAGAAAGGGGAACCCTCCTCCACTGCTGGTGGGAATATAAAATTGTACAACCACTCTGGAAATCAAAATGGTGCTTTCTCAGACAACTAGGAATAGTGCTCCCTCAGGATCCACCAGGTGAAGCTACTTCACAAGCCATGCCAGCCTCTTGACTATTAGAAAATGGCTGTGCAGGGCTCTAGGTTATCCATACATGGTCCTTGGTTGGAGAAACAGTCTCATAGAAGATCCTTGTGCCCTGATGTATTTGGTCCTTGTGGAGCTCCTGTCCTCTCCAGGTCATACTCACTCCCCCTTCTTTCATATGATCCCCTCCACTCTGCCTATGATTTAGTTAGGAGTCTTGGCATCTGCTTTGATACACTGCTAGGTAGAGTCTTTCAGAGGCCCTCTGTGGTAGGCTACTGTCCTATTCCCTGTTTTCTTCTACTTCCAATGTCCATCCCATTTGTCTTTCTAAGTGAGGATTGATCATTTTACCCAGGGTCCTCTTTCTCATCTAGCTTCTTTTTTTTTCTTTATTAATTACACTTTATTCACTTTGTATCCCCCCTGTGGTTCTCTCCCTCCTCCCATCTCAATTCCTCCCTTCCTCCACCCTCTGCATGCATGCCCCTCCCCAAATCCACTGATAGGGGAGGACTTCTTTTCCTTCCTTCTGATCCTAGTCAATTAGGTCTTCTCAGGAGTAGCTGTGTTTTCTTCTTCTGTGGTCTGGTAATGCTGCTTCCCCCTTAGGGGGAGGTAATTAAAGAGCAGGCAAATCAGTTCATGTCAGAGATAGTCTCTGTTCCTATTACAATGGAACCCATTTGGATACTGAACTGCCATGGGCTACATCTGTGCAGGGGTCTTAGGTTATCTCCATGCATAGTCCTTGGTTGGAATAGCAGTCTCAGGAAAGACCCCTGTGCTCAGATTTTTTGGTTCTGTTGCTCTCCTTGTGGAGTTCCTGTCCTCTCCAGATCTTACTGTTTCCCACTTCTTTCCTAAGATTCCCTGCGCTCTGCCCAATGGTTGCCCATAAGTCTCAGCATCTACATTGATAGTCTGCAGGGCAGAGCTTTTCAGAGGTCCTCTGTATCAGGCTCCTGACTTGTTCCCTCTTTTCTCCTTCTTCTGATGTCCATCCTCTTTGCCTTTCTGGAGAAGAATTGAGCATTTTAGCAAGAGTCCTCCCTCTTCTGATTAGTTTCTTTAGGTGTACAGATTTTAGTAGGTTTATCCTATATTATATGTCTGTATGAGTGAGTATATACTGTGCGCATCTTTCCGCTTCTGGGATAGCTCACTCAGGATGATCTTTTCCAGCTCCCACCATTTACCTGCAAATTTCATGATTTCCTTGTTTTTTATTGCTGAGTAATATTCCATTGTGTAGATATACCACAATTTGTGCATCCATTCCTCCACTGAGGGGCATCTGGGCTGTTTCCAGCTTCTGGCTATTACAAATAAGGCTGCTACAAACATGGTTGTGTACTTAAGAATCTTTTGGATATATGCCTAGGAGTGGTATAGCTGGATCTTGAGGAAGCGCTATTCCTAGTTGTCTGAGAAAGAGCCAGATTGCTTTCCAGAGTGGTTGTACAAGTTTACATTCCCACCAGCAGTGGAGGAGGGCTCCCCTTTCTCCACAACCTCTCCAGCATGTGTTGCCTCTTGAGTTGTTGATCTTAGCCATTCTAATGGGTGTAAGGTTAAATCTTAGGGTCATTTTGATTTGCATTTCCCTGATGGCTAATGAGGTCGAGCATTTCTTTAAGTGTTTCTCTGCCATTTGATATTCCTCTGCAGAAAATTCTCTGTTTAGCTCTGTACCCTGTATTTTAATTGGAATATTTGATTTTGATTTTTTATTGTTTAACTTCTTTAGTTCTTTATATATACTGGATATTAGCCCTCTGTCAGATATAGGGTTGGTGAAGATCCTTTCCCACTATGTAGGCTGTCATTTTGTCTGAGGACAGTGTCCTTTGCTTTACAAAAGCTTTTCAGTTTCATGAGGTCCCATTTATTGATTGTTGCTCTTAGAGGCTGTGCTGTTGGTGTTCTGTTCAGGAAGTTGTCTCCTGTGCCAATGAGTTCAAGGCTCTTCCCCACTTTTTCTTCTAACCAATTTAATGTGTCTGGTTTTATGTTGAGGTCTTTGATCCACTTGGACTTTAGTTTTGTGCAGGATGATAAGTATGGATCTCTTTGAATTTGTCTACAAGTAGATATCCAGTTAGACCAGCACCATTTGTTGAAGATGCTATCTTTTTTCCATTGAATGGATTTCGCATCTTTGTCAAAATTAAGGTGTCCGTAAGTGTGTGGATTTATGTCAGGGACTTCTTTTCGATTCCATTGATCCACTTGTCTGTTTCTATGCCAGTACCATGAAGTTTTTAGTATTGTTGCTCTATAGTACAGCTTGAGATCAGGGATGGAGATTCTTCCTGAAGATCTTTTACTGTAGAAAATTGTTTAGCAATTCTGGGTTTCTTGTTATTCCATATGAAGTTGAGAATTTTTCTTTCCAGGTCTGTAAAGAATTGTGTTGGTAATTTGATGGGAATTGCATTGAATCTGTAGATTGCTTTTGGTAAAATGGCCATTTTTACTATATTAATCCTGCCAAGCCATGAGCATGGGAGATCTTTCCATCTTCTGATATCTTCTTCTAATTCTTTCTTTAGAGACTGGAAATTTTTTTCATACAAGTCTTTGACTTGCTTGGTTAGGTTCACACCAAGGTACTTTATGTCCGTTGTGGCTATTGTGAAGGGTGTTGTTTCCCTAATTTCTTTCTCGGCCCTTTTGTCCTTTGTATACGGCTACTGATTTTTTTTTTTTTTTTTTAGTTTATTTTGTATCCAGCCACTTTGACGAAGGTGTTAATCAGCTATAGGAGTTCCCTGGTACAATTTTTGGGGTCACTCGGGTATACTATCATATCATCTGCAAACAGTGATACTTTGACTAATTCCTTTCAAATTTGTATCCCGTTGATCTCCTTCAATTGTCTCATTGCTCTAGCTAGGACTTCAAGAACAATGTTGAAGAGATATGGAGAGAGTAGACAGCCTTGCCTTGTCCCTGATTTCAGTGGGAATGATTTAAGTTTCTCTCCATTGAATTTGATGTTGGCTATAGGCTTGCAGTATATTGCCTTTACTATGTTCAGGTATGTGCCTTGTATCCCTGATCTCTCCAACACTTTAAACATGAATGTGTGTTGGACTTTGTCAAATGCCTTTTCAGCATCTAAGAAGATGATCATGTGGTTTTTCTCCTTCAGTTTGTTAATATGGTGGATCACATTGATGGATTTCCGTATATTGAACCACCCCTGCATACCTGGGATGAAGCCTGCTTGGTCGTAGTGGATGAGGTCTTTGATGTGTTCTTGAATTCGGTTTGCAAGTATTTTGTTGAGGTTTTTTGCATCAATGTTCATGAGGGAGATTGGCTTGAAATTCTCTTTCCTTATTGGGTCTTTGTGAGGTTTAGGTACCAAGGTGACTATGGCTTCATAGAATGAGTTTGGTAGTGTTCCTTCTGCTTCTATTCTGTGGAATAGTTTGAAGAGAATTGGTGTTAGCTCTTCTTTGAAGGTCTGGTAGAATTCGGCGCTGAAACCATCTGGTCCTGGGCTTTTTTTTTTGGTTGGGAGACTTCTGATGACAGCTTCTATTTCCTTAGGGGATATAGGACTATTTAATTGGTTTACCTGGTCTTGATTCAGTTTTGGCATGTAGAATCAGTCAAGAAAATTGTCCATTTCATTTAGATCTTCAAATTTTGTGGCATATAGTCTTTGGAAGTAAGACCTAATTATTGTTTGGATTTCTTCAGTGTCTGTGGCTATGTTCCCCTTTTTGTTTCTGATTTTGTTGATTTGGATAGTTTCTCTCTGTCTTTTAGTTAGTTTGGCTAAGGGTTTGTCTATCTTGTTGATTTTCTCAAAGAACCAGCTCTTGTTTTCATTGATTGTTTGAATTGTTTTATTTGTTTCTAATTTATTGATTTCAGCCCTGAGTTTGATTATTTCCAGCTGTCTATTTCTCTTTGTTGTGTCTGCTTCATTTTTTTTCTAGGGCTTTTAAGTGAGCCATTAAGTTGCTTGCATGAGATGTTTCCAATTTCTTTTTGAAGGCACTTAGTGCTATGAACTTTCCTCTTAGCACTCCTTTCATTGTGTCCCGTAAGTTTGGGTATGTTGTGCCTTCATTTTCATTGAATTCTAGGAAGTCTTTAATTTCTTTCTTTATTTCTTCTCTGACCCAGCTGTCATTTAGAAGCAAGTTGTTCAGTTTCTATGTGTGTGTAGGCCTTTTGCTATTTTTGTCATTGAGGTCTAATTTTAGTCCATGGTGATCAGCTAGGATACAAGGGATTATTTCAATCTTCTTGTATCTGTTGAGGCTTGTTTTGTGACGAACTGTATGGTCTGTTTTGGAGAAGGTTCCATGAGGTGCTGAGAAGAAGGTATATTCTTTTGAGTTTGGGTGAGAGGTTCTGTAGATGGCAATGAGGTCCATTTGATTCATGACCTCTGTTGGAGTTATTGTTTCTTTGTTTAATTTCTGTTTTGTTGACCTGTCCTTTGTTGAGAGTGGGGTGTTAAAGTCTCCCACTATTAATGTGGGGGGGTCTATGTGTGGTTTAAGTTTTATTAAAGTTTCTTTTACAAATGTGGGTGCCCTTGCATTTGGGGCATAGATGTTCAGTATTGTGATATCTTCCTGGTGGATTTTTCCTTTGATGAGTATGAAGTGTCCTTCTCTATCTCTTTTGATTGATTTTGGTTGAAAATCTACTTTATTAGATATTAGAATTGCTACTCCTGCTTGCTTCTTGGGTCCATTTGCTTGGAAAACTGTCTTCCAGCCCTTTACTCTCAGGTAATGTCTATCTTTGTGATTTAGGTGTGTTTCTTGTATGCAACAGCTTGTTGGGTCCTTTTCATGCATTCATTCTGTTAGTCTGTGTCTTTTTATTGGAGAATTGAGTCCATAGATGTTGAGGGAGATTAATGACCAGTGGCTGTTAGATTCTTTGATATTGATGTTGGCCATGGTAGTGTGTTTGTCTGTTTGACTACCTTTTGTTTTGCTGTAGTGAGGTTATTTATTTCCTGTGATTTCTTGAAAGTAGTTAGTTTTCTTGGGTTGTATTTTTCCTTCTAGTATCTTCTGTAACACTGGATTTGTGTGTAGGTATTGTTGAAATCTGTTTTTGTCATTGAATATCTTGGTTTCTCTGTCTATGAGGACTGAGAGTTTTGCAGGGTACAGTAGCCTAGGATGACATCTGTGTTCTCTTAGAGTCTGCATGATATCCGTCCAGGCTCTTCTGGCTTTCATAGTTTCTGTTGAGAAGTCAGGTGTGTTTCTGATGGGTTTGCCATTATATGTTACTTGGCCTTTTTCCCTTGCAACTTTTAGTATTTTTTCTTTGGTCTATATACTTACTGTTTTGATTATTATGTGATGGGAGGATTTTCTTTTCTGGTCTAATTTATTGGGTGTTCTATAGGCCTCTTGTATTCTTATAGGCCTCCCCTTTAAGTTGGGGAAATTTTCTTTAATGATTTTGTTGAAAATATTTTTCTGGGCCTTGGAGGAAGGCATCTTCTTTTTCCTCTATTCCTATTATTCTTAGGTTTTGTCTTTTTATGTTGTCTTGTATTTCTTGGATGGTTTGTGTCAGGAATTTTTTAGATTTATTATTTTCTTTGATGGATACATCGATTTCTTCCATTGTATCTTCCACACCTGAGATTCTTTCTTCCATCTCTTGTAGTCTGTTGGTTATGCTTACCTCTGTATTTCCTGTTTTCTTTCCTAGGTTTTCCCTCTCCGTGATTTCCTCCATTTGTGTTTTCTTTAATTATTCCAATTCTATCTTCAGACCTCGAACTGTTTTGTTGATTTCCTTCACCTGTCTGACTGTATTTTCCTGTTTTTTTTTTTTCCTTCAATTCCTTCAGCTGTTTGTTTGAATGTTCTTCTGTTTCTTTTATTTCTTTCAGTGACACAGACTGTTTGGCTGCATCTTCATGTATTTCTTTATGGATGACCATAATCTGTTTTATTATATCTTCCCCTAATTCTTTACGCATTTTATTTACTTCCTCCATTAATCTCTTCATAAGCATAGATGTAAGGTCATCTTCTTGAATTTCACTTATGTTAGGGTGTCCAGGGCTACTCTCCCCTGGATAACTGGGTTCTGGGGATGCCATATTTTGCCTTTTGTTGATTATGCTTTTTCGCTGGCCTCTATCCATCTCTCTGTCTCAGGTGTTGTCTGTTAATTTCTGGTGCCTGCTGAGTCCTGGGGCGGGCAGAATCCACTTGGCAGGGTTCTGAAGTTCTCCTCTGCTTTTTTGGTATGGTCAACTGAATAGTGGTGCTTCTCAGGAATTGTTACAGTTCACTTCAGGTGTATGGACCTGTGTGGTAACTGTGGTGTTTAGGAAGGCTCTCCTTTCATGAGGAGAGGTCCTGGTGATGGCTGTCCTTCTGCTGGGTTTCTTGCTCTGAATTTAGTGAGCAGCAGCTGTTGCTCTTAAGGTGTAATTTTTGGGTGTAGCCCTCTTGAAGAACCAGGAATTCCCACAGTTTTGTCAGTCTAGCTAGAGATAACTGGTTCATCCTTGGCGCAGTATCTGAGGGCCGCTGTAATGGCTCTCTGGCTTTTGTAGGTCTGAGGATGCAGCTGTGTGCCCCAGTGCCCTGTTGGTACTCAATAACGGCAGATGAGCACAGCACTCCTGCCTGCAGTAGAAGGCTAGATCCTAGAGTCTGCATGAATCCAGAAAGTCTTTTGGTGCTGGGTGTCCTGAGCGTTAGACCTGATGATTCCCCCGCTGTGGGGTTTCCTCCTGACAGGGACACCCAGTCTTTGTTTTGGGCATAGCCTTTCTGTCTGTGATGGCAAGTAGAACCTACAGGCACGGACTTATGTAGCTCTGTCTTTCTGCCTTTCTGGGGATTGGGTGCCTGGGCGTCTGCCGAAACTGGGTAACTTTTCCCGAGACCTTTTTGGGGTGGTGGTATCAGCTGAGTGCTCTGAGATCAGACCAGCCATTCCCCTCCCTGTGGGTTTGCACCCGACAGAGAAACTCAGTCTCTGGTGCCCTGGTGCCCTGGGGCCCACAGTTCTATCTGGGGCAGCGAATCAGGTGTGCAGGCAGGGCTCTGTGCTGGGGCCTGGCTCCCCGTCTCTGGCTATGGGCTGGCTCCTGGGGTGCCCGCCTAGCCTGAGTCTTTTCCAGGGGATGGCTGGGTGACCTAAGGTCGGTCCCAATCATTTCCTGCACCATGGGGTTATCTCTCGACTGGAGATTCCAGTCACTGACTGATATTGTGGTGCCCATAGTTCAGTCTGGGACAGTGACCAGATCATGCTGGCGTGTAGCTCTGGGCTGGTGACCAAGTGCCTGGAGGAACCAGGATCTCTTCCGTGGTTTAGCCTGGTGAGTTAAAGCTGATTGATTCCCCCACCATGGGGTATCCTCTCACCAGGGAAACACAATCACTGTGTTTTATAGCCGAGAGTTCTAACTGCTGGTCACTGTGCCGATCCTGCTGTGCTGCTGGTCAGAACAAGAGTCGTCCCGGCGCCGCCATCTTGCCCTCCCTCATTTAGCTTCTTTAGGTGTACAGATTTTAGTATGTTTATCCTATCTTATAGGTCTAGTACTCATAAGTGAGTATATACCATGTGTATCTTTCTGCTCCTGGGATACCTCACTCAGATGATTTTTTCTAGATCCCACCATTTGCCTGCAAATTTCATGATTTCCTTGTTTTCAATTGCGGAGTAGTATTCCATTGTGTAAAATACCACAATTTTTGTATCCATTCCTCTGGTAATGGACATCTGGGTTGTTTCCAGGTTCTGGCTATTACGAATAAAGCTGCTACAAACATGGTTGAGCAAATGTCCTTGTTGTGTACTTGAGTATCTTTTGGATATATTCCTAGGAGTGGTATAGCTGGATCTTGAGGAAGCACTATTTCTAATTGTCTGAGAAAGTGCCAGATTGATTTCCAAAGTGGTTGTACCAGTTTACATTCCCACCAGTAATGGAGGAGAGTTCTCCTTTCTTCACAACCTCTCCAGCATGTGTTGTCACTTGAGTTTTTGATCTTAGCCATTCTGATAGGGGTAAGGTGAAATCTCAGGATTGTTTTGATATGCATCTCTCTGATGGCTAAGGATGTTGAGCATCTCTTTAAGTATTTCAGTGCCATTCTATATTCTTCTACAGATAATTTTATGTTTAGCTCCGTACCCTTTTTTTTTTTAATTGGATTGCTGCTTGGATGTAGCCCATGGTAACTCAGTATCCAATTGGGTTCCCTAGTAAAGGGAACAAGAACTATTTCAGATATGAACTCAATGGCTGGCTCTTTGACACACACACACACACACACACACACACACACACACACACGCCCCGAGGGAGAAGCAGCCTTGCTATGCCACAGAGGAGGACACTGAAGACAGTCCTGATGAGACCTTATAGGCTAGGGTCAGATAGAAGGGGAAGTCCCCCCATCAGTGGACTTGGAAAAGGGCAGGGAGGAGATGAGGGAGGAAGCTACGGCTGGGATACAAAGTAAATAGCCTGTGATGAATATACAAGAATAAAAATTATTAAAAAAAGAAAATGGCTGTGCACTAAATGGTCTGTAGCAGAGGTCCAGTGATGGGCCCACCCCAGGAAGGAACTGACATGAATAATGTGCATCTTACAGCATGTGGGTGCCAATCTCATCCCAGTGGATAACAGGGAAGCCTTGACGAGACTACAGATCTTACTGGATATTTTGCCTCTGTTTGATAATTTAAGAAAACAGTATGTATCAAGTAACTTCAGCTGATAGAATTTAAAGGATTAATTGTAAAGAGCCTGCCAGAGATATACTGATCCATTCCACTTTTCTTTTGATTTTATGATTGTGATGGTTAGCTTTAATTGTCACCTTGACATAATCACCTATAAATACAGCCTTGACAGTGATTGTCTGCATTAGTTTGGCTTCTGGGCACATCTGTTGTGCACTGCCTAAATTAAGTGAACTGATGTGGGAAACCCCAGTCCATCGTCTGCAGCACCCTTCCTGGGGAAGGGTTCTGAGTGAGGAAATCAAGCTGAGCACAAGCAAGCAGGTAGGGGAGGAGAGAAGCAGTGTAAGAAGGGATGACTCAGGGATAAGTGGGCACCCCTAGTGAAGCCAATGTAAAGAAAACTCAGAAAACATTGCATTTTTAAGTGTGCATTTAAAACTTTAATATAGATGAGCTTTTAGGGTTCTCTGGAGGGGTTTTAACCTTTTCCTTCTAATGTACTCTGTCCCTGCAAAGCCATGGTAACAATCAGTTCAGTGGAGTAAGAATGGTGTTCAGTAGCAAATAGATTCCATCTTCTTTGTGTGAGGGGAGACATTTCAGTTTGTTCAGAGGACACATTTGTTATGACCAGGTACCATCCACAGAGATTGGTAGCAATGATTTCTAGGGCGACTTTCATTTCAGAGAGTCCATAAGAATCATTAAGAACATTATCAGCTACCCCCTCAGAGACTATAACCTGGAGCACGGGTTGTCATAGAATGTCCCCTTCTTCCGAATCTGGTGAAAAGATGTCCCAGCTGCTCAAGGCTGCAAGCTGAACATCGTATTTCCTTTGCTTGCAGGCAGTAAGAGAAATGTCACTGGTGAGGGCTTTTAAAGCTAAGTTTTGCCTCTTCATAGCTGGTTTGTGTTGAGGAAGGTAAGTGAGTTTTCTGTAGTCCAGTTGCTCTGGACAGTAGAAGAGAGACAACAGCCACCATGCAATGTCCATTCCGCAATATGCATCTGCATAAAGGAAACACCTAGATTATTGCACAGCTAAGAAGCAGCAGTGAATATTTTTAATTGGAAAATTTATTTCTATTTCAGAGACATGCATGGACATACATATTTCTCAGCTAATATTATTTATTACATTTATTACATTTATTCACATTTGTACTAGAGACTAGTCCTTAGAATTTAAGTAACTTTAGTATTTTCACAAAATCACAGGCATTGAATCATCAAAAATACATTTTCATGATTTTTATCCTTTATAAGTAAATTTAAAAACACTGCTGGTTGCACTAGAATTACCATCAAACACTTAAATGAAAAGCGTTTCTGCATGCAAAAGGAGTGTATTATTCTATACCTTTCTCATCATTCACTTAATATATAGTCTTTCTTACTTCATGCATCAGATATATGGAGTATTTTTGTACCCTTTTCTGTCCTCCATTTGCCCCAAACCACTTTAAATCAAACACAACCCAGGGCAACAATTTTTTTTTTTGACCTGGAAAACTTGAGAAGTTTGATTTGTTCCGCTTACTTTCATTCAATTGAATGTTGGTCTCTTCTCCTCCAGCCTAGGATGTAAACTCTCCTTTAAAGCCATCGCTGTTGAAAATCCACCTAAGCAAGGCAAATTCAATGGTTTCCTCACCAACAAAAACCCTGGGGGGAGAATTAGCAGGAACGACTCGACTCCACGGTGTGTCTGCTACCAGTTTTATATGCTTGGTTGCTTGTCACTTGGCAGAAATCAATAGGTCCTCAGAAGAGCACAGGGTCTGGGCACGCTGCAGCTCTCACGGCACAGAATGTGGACTAAACACTTCAGTGTTGTCGCTGCAGCATTGTGCCCTCAAAGTCGCACTTGGCTCGGATTTACAAAGGGCTGCGCTTAGCAAAGCTCTAATTTAAAATAGTCACAGGTGACAGCTCTATTATTTTTGCACATTCAGTCGCATCCACAGCTGTTTTTATTTATCTCAGCTGCATGTGCACACATTTGTAGTAATTATTAGTTTCTGATGCCATTAAAGATAAATATTTCCAAAGCCTACAGAGGCTAAATTAAATTAAGAAAATCACACTCTCTACCTCACCCCTTTGGCCCTACTTCCTGCAGGAAATTGCAGCAACTTACAAGTTTGAGCCTCACTTCACAGCATCAGAAGTGCGTTGCAAAAAGGTCATAGCTTTTAGTGTTATTATTCTTTTCCAACAGGGTACCAATACTTTCTACCCTACCTAACACACCAAGAGTGAGTTTGAAGTTTTTCATATATGCACAAAATATTGTAAAACTGTATTTGGTTACAGGAAGAATTTTTGAAGCATGTGTCAAAGACTTTTGGCTGGGAACATTTGAAGTCTTCTTGTTTCTGAGTGAATGATTTTGATCTTAAGTGTTCAATTGTTTGCTTAGCTGTTGGCTTTTACACTGCATCTGATGGGTTCAAACAAAGACTCAGTGGCTTTGCCACTAGTAATGGGGGAAATAAGAAAAAGCCTGGAAAGTTGGAGGTTTAAGAAAGAAACAATAGCCTGGCATGGTAGTGCAGGCCTGCAATCCCAGGACTCAGGGATGGAGCTTGGGGGGTGGGGCGGGCTGGGGCGGGCTGGGGTGGAGTGCAGTCAAGGCAGGTAGGTTTCTGTGAGTTTGAGACCAGCCTGGTCTACACAGTGAGTCCAGGAAAGCTGAAGCTACACAGAAAAACCCTGTCTGGAAAAAAATTACAATAAAATGAGGGCATAGATTAACAAGGTACAATAAAAAGTCTTTCCTTTTCTTTTCTTTTCTCTTCTTTTTTTTCTCCCCTCCCCTCCCCTCCCCTCCCCTCCTCTCCCCTCCTCTCCCCTCCCCTCCCCTCCCCTCCTCTCCTCTCCCCTCTTCTCCCCTCCTCTCCCCTCCTCTCCCCTCCTCTCCCCTCCTCTCCCCTCCCCTCCTCCCCTCCTCTCCCCTCCTCTCCCCTCCCCTCCTCCCCTCCCCTCCCCTCCCCTCTCCTCTCCTCTCCTTTCCTCTCCTTTCTTTTCCTTTCACTCTTGTTTTCCAGATAGGTAGATTACAATTTGTAATATGGTACCTAATTTGAAGATTGAACATTGAAATGAATTTATAAAAAGAATTCTGCTTTATGAGGTTTGACAGAGTTGATTTGCTTTAGAGGGAAAATCAAATGACTTTATTTAAGGTATGAAATAAGATGGAATATGTTTTACAGGAGGATAGTTGGCTGCTTATCAGTCACAAGAGTGTCCCTTGCGACTGTTGGTTTATCTTATGCTATTTATAGCTGCATTAGTTACAAGCATTTTGTAAGGAAAACTGCATATTAACTTATCCAATAATGTGTGAGGAAGTCAGCTTATTTTGTTCAGGAATATAGGAAAGAGAAATGTAATTCAGCAAGCATAAAATCTAAATGTAGAAATAAACATGTTTGTCAATAGAAACCACAAAAGAGAAATATTTGTGTTTAACAGAAACAAATTATGTAATATAATTTTTATGTTGTTACCTTAAACATAAAGAGATTTCTGATAGTGTCATTTATTAAGCTCCGTTTCTGAATTTTGTATTTATGACTGCTGGCATGTTCCATGGAATGGGAGTACTAACAGCTAAGGCCATTTTTGGAAAGAATTTCAGGTAGCAACACCAGGCTTGCAGTGGTGATTTTGGTAACTACTTTGGTTTCTAAGAAAGGATATTTTATTTTCCTAAATAAAGTGATTTTTTTTATCTGACATGCTCCCCTTCTCAATATTATTTTTACCTAAGGAAATCAATTACTGTCCTGGATTCTTGAAGGGGCTATGTTTCTTCATGGGAGCTGAAGGGAATTAAAGCCTTAGCTCAGCTACCAAGTCACTGCCGCCACCTCATTAACCAAACATTCACTATTTTAATTCCTTAGTTTGTACATGTGGGGGGGTGTGGCCTGTGACAGGTGATAATGGAGGTTGTTATCTGTAGTACTTGCGGAAATACTTGAATATACATGTTAACACATTTTAACAGTGTTGAGGGTACCGTGGAATGACAGCAAATGACTTAAATGGGAGCCTTTGAAAGCTCATGGAAGTCAAAACAAAGTATTAGTCCTTCTAACTTTTGCAAAAGCTGTGTTGAGCTTTCATAGATGCACTTTTTTCAATATTTTTAATTTTTTATTTATTAGAATTTATTCACTTTGTATTCCAGCTGTAGCCACCTCCCTCATCCCCTCCCAACCCCACCCTTTCTCCCTCCCTTTTTATGTCAATTAAAAATAATTATTTTAAGAGGTAATGAACATTTTATCTCTATATTGAGTTTTATACTTTTATTAACAGTTATGTAAATCCAGTGTCTTCAGTGCTGTTAGCATGCACCCCTCCTCTTACTGTAACAACCTTAGATGAAATGCCATGGGAAAGGACATACTGGTTACATAGTCTCCTACTGGCTCCACTTTCCTTCAGTTGTTGTTATGAAAAAGTAGCAAATACTTTTATTTTGGAAGCTCTTCATTGTTCTATCTCATGATATATACTACTCCATTAATTGTGTGGGCATTTTTTCCTACTGACCCCAAGCTCCTGGAATAACAACTCATGAGAATCATTAAATATTATGCAAATACCTTAGCCATATAGCTGGGCAGTTCTATGATTAACTCATAACTTAATGACGCATTTATATTAATCTGCATTCTGCCATGTGGCTGGTTACCTATGCTCAGGTACCATGTGTCTGTTCTCTTCACACGGTGCTGGTTGAATCTTTTGTGCCTCTTTGTCCCAGAATCTTTTCTGCTTACTGGATGTCCCACTTTCTTTTCTGCTTAAGCATTAGGCCATCAGATTTTTTTTTTGACAGGTGTTGCATCCACAAAATAAACAAACTATTCTCTCAACAGTTTCCTCTTTAAGTCCATATCTTCTCTTAACACAACACCAGAGCTGGCACTTTATATATTTGTTGGGTTTCTTAAGTTCAGAGCTCTGGGGGTTCAGGCATATGAAACTGATAGAGACCTCATGTGATTGCATTTTCTGTCTGAGAGAGAATGATTACAGGGCAGTAGTGGATGCTGGAGAGTGGACAGCCTCCAGACTTAGCAGTGCCAGAAGAATTAGCACAAATCCCTTCCTAGGACATTGCCCGAATGGCTCTCTTCTCACTTGACTCCATCTTACAAAAGTCCCATGGTGCCTTTAATATCATCACTAACAGGACTAAGTTTAGACATAGCAAGTGAAGAGAAACCAGAATCTGTATCCAGAACAATGGTACCACCACACAGCATCCTTGATCTTTCAGATTAGAGCTGGTGAACCCTATACTTGTTTTTTCCATCTTACCATGACCTTGGGGCTCATGTTGAATTAGATTCCAATCTGAATTGTGAGTTATTGTGGAGCCTAAGAGTATTTGATGTATTTTATACAACTTTGCTCTCTCAAAATAAGGTGTTTATAAACATGACTATTACTATATCCAATATGAGATCTGACAGTGTTCTGCCTCCTTTGAAATGTTTGAAGACTCCAAATGGATACAAACAAAATAAGAAAAAATAGACACATCTTAAGTCATGGAACAGCAAAGGGGATACTTTATGGAAATGAAGTCACAAGATAATAATTTGGATTTGACAAGGTGATAATTAAAGTCCCCAGATAGAACTCTTCCACATCTGTATGCCTTTCAGTAAAGTTGGTTAGCATATTAACTACTACTGGAGAAGACTAGAAAATATTCATGGAATGTAAAACTGCAAATTATTATTCATTTCAATTTGTATAATAAGTGTAACAAAATGCAGTGCATACAGGATTACACAAGAGACAGGAAACTCTATTATAGACCCTTTTAAACCCAGGTGAGATTCTTAGATAACAACTTTTATCTTGCAATAGTCAAGATATTCAAGTATGAATTGCTACTTTTCACAGCTCAAAAGCAATTTTATCTGTCTTTAATGTTTTCTTAAGTGAGATAAGTCCTCATTTTGAACAACTACATTAAATGTTTGGTATTTTATATTAGGGCTACTCATGTACCAACATATATATTCATACAAATAAATCTCAGTAAAACCTATAGATTTACTGTTCTCCTATTGTTTTTCCAGAAGAATAAATGAGATACAGTGACCAGAGAAAAGGAAACAGAGAATCACACATATGCAAGTGCGCGTGCACACACACACACACACACACACACACACACACACACTGAATATAAATTTCAATTTCACATTTTGTGGTAATTTGGCATACTTTCCTTTTCACAATTATATTTGATTATATACGAGTTTTAATTCTGACATTTATATGAGACATAATTTGAACATAATGATGAAAAGAAACTGAAATTTTGGTAGAAGTGTGGAAGTGTGCCTGTACACTGTGGTGCTGGATGGCACACTCCAGCACGACCCTGCACCTGCTGACGTGTGTGCAGAATGCGTTCTGTGGAAGTTTCATTGAGGAGATGCAAGGATCTCTAGGCAAAAAGTTGTGTTAGAACTTTTCTTCTGTGTATACAAGACAAGGCGCACTGATGGTATTTTACATAGAACAAAAATTATAGCACTGATGTTTAATAATGCTTGTGAAAGAGTCTTTGGTTCACAGCCAGGCATCCTGTATGTTAAAGGTAAGGCTCTATGTGGCTCTGTTCTTTGAGGGAGTGCCACCTTTTGAGGTAGGTCGTATTTAGAAGTTAGGTGACCAGGGCCTTCTTTGAAGGAGGTACTGGGCTCTTGGCTTTTTCCTTTCTCTCTTATCTTCCCATCTCTTGCTGGGAGAGCAGCTTTCTCTCCCATGCTCCTTCCAAGGCATTCAGTCTCACAACAGCCACAAGGGCAACTGGAGAAATGGTGTAAGACTTCTGTTACTATGAGCCAGAGTAAACCTTTCATACTTAAAATTTGACAAGGCCACTTACTCTAAGGGGGACTGGTGACTGAGATGGGCACTCAGTTGGGGTAAGTGATGGTGTCTGGGGAAATGATGACTAGAGTCAAGGCAATAGAATCGTGGTTATAGAAAAAGATCTCATGAAAGGCAATCAAATGGATGAAAAATATTTCTGGGAAACTCATGACAAGTCTATGCAAGAGAAAATAATTTATACTTGAGGGAGACAGGGAAGAGAGTAGAGGGAAGATGGGAAAAAGACAGACAAGGGGAAAATTAAACAGTTACAGGTTGTCATACAGAAAAAGAAATAAAGACGATTGATCAATAAGTACCGTACATGGCATTCTAGAAAACAGGGGCAGAAAACCAATCAGAATGTAAAGCAGAATTTGCTGGAGATCTCATGAGGTGAGAGCCCAGGTTGTTCTCATCAACAACAGTGGCCCAGTCATACACACGTGTATGAGAGCAGGCCTTACACATGGTGCTGCCTGTGGGAGAGGAAGAATTCTGCAGCCGCTGGAAAAGTCTAATTGGTCCTTTAGACTCTGGGTTGGAGATACTTTTGTAAATGCTCCTCACCTGCCCCCCTGGGAAATTCATGAAAAATATATGCCTTGTAGCTTCTGTAATTTATAATTCACATTTTGTGGATTTTTATGTCTTTTTAAAGAGATTTTTATGTGCGTACATGTGCATGCCTGTTTATGTAGTGTGTGAGTGCAGGAGCTGTCAGAGTACAGAAGAGGGCTTCAGATGCCACGGGGCTGTAATTCCGAGTTTGTGGTCTGCTCTGTGTGAGCTGAGACACAGACCCAAGTCCTCTGCAGGAGCAGGAAGTACTAAACATGAAGCCATCCCTCTACCCCACGTCTCTATTTAGATTGTTTTCACTTGATGAGGAAAAACAGCCTGTGGATCGGGATTTCTAACAGATGCCACTGGCATCAGCTGGGCAGCTACTTGGCAGCTACTGCGAGTTCGGACCCTCTAACTGCGTAGCCTCTGTTCTCACGTCTTTATCTCTTAGCAAGCACAGAAAGATCCCACTGGTATAGCCAAATATAAAATATGGTGTATTATATAACTGAAGTTTAGTTTTGAAGAACATATGTCTGTGGAGAAAATAGAACAAAAAAAGGAGTTTTTTTTTTTTTTTCCTCCAATTTCATGACTCTCAGTTTATCTCAGATTCTCATTTTAACCTTATTTTAAGACATTAGTTTCCTTCTACATTTTTTTTCCTTGCTGCAGTCTGGACTATCTTCACAAAATAAAAGCACATGTTATTTATTTTCTCATTTCCTCCTCTTACTACTGCACACAGAGACCTTCTGACCAGCTTTGCCCTCCTGGGCAGCTCTCAGCTTCCTTAACAAAGCCAGAATTTAGAGAACAAAATTCTAGCAGACCTGAGCCACACAACACACAGAGATGTGCTGTCCATGTACACTAGGATTTCTCTGTTTCCGAGCCAGGAATACTGGCTTTCTTATTTTCCACGAGATAAATAAGAATCAGGGGAAATGATTACAATGTTACACACAGTGATTTCAGGATATTTTTCTGATTTTCATTTTGTCTTGTCAGAAAACAAAATCTATTTGGTAAGTTATTTAAAAGTTCCTTTATCATAATAATGCAGTATGAAATGCTAAAATGTTAACATTGAATTTTTCTAGTGCAATGATTTTTAAAATAAAAATAATCATAATTTATTGCTATTATTCACCTGATTTTCTTCCAGATAATATATGCATATATATGTAAAAGTGTATATACATGTGTATATGTGTGTTTGAATATATACACAAATATATATCAACCAACACAGAACTTTCTACTCTTATTTAGCAAAATGTAATTAAAAGTTCTACAATGTAGAACAACCTTGTATTTATTTTATCTATCTGTTTATTTATTTAATTATTATTGGTTTTGAGGCAGGGTTTCTCTGTATAGCCATGGCTGTCCTGGACTCACTTTGTAGACCAGGCTGGCCTTGAACTCACAGAGATCCACCTGCTGCTGCCTCCCGGAGTGCTGGGATTACAGGCATGCAATGGCCTTGAATTTTTAACATTTAAAAAAATTGTATTTCTGCTGCATAGTTTATTGTTTCATATATGTGGCTTCACATTACACTGAAGACATGACTCGGGACTTGGCAGTTTCTAGCTACTGCTTGCAGTGACCACGTGATCAGTCACCTTTGAACCCAGAACTGTTTTGATCATCACTTAGTACTTTTGAGCTTGCTCTGAGTTGATAAACTTTGTTCAAGCTCCTTATGTTTTATTTAAAATAAGGCCCCATCTCATCCTGCATTAGGCTCCCCTGATCCTGATGGAATTAACCTCCCCAAGATTCGTATTCCCCCCTGCACCTCTGCTTTTGCTGAGTGTTCTGTGCACTCCAGAACAGAAAATCTCCCCCTAGACCCAAGTGTAGACTGCAGCCATGGTACAGGAGAAATTTTTGAAACTTGTTCTGCAGTTTTGCATATTTATTTTTGAAGTATTTTATAACAGTAGAAATTAACTAGGGCTAGTCCTTACAGACATCTTGTTGGCAGAGAAGAACCAACTGACATTGACCATCATAGATAATAATTTCTTCCTCAGAAGCTGCTTAAATTCACAGTAGAAAACTATAGTTTCTTTGATTTCAGGGAAGGGAGATGATAGTTTAAAGGTGTGTGTGTGTGTATGTATGCATATATATATAATTCGGCAAATAATTTATTATTATTAATATTTATTATTAATATTTAACATATATAATATACTCATGTACATATGTACATTTACATATATATGAGAGGAGAGAAAAGAGAGAAGAGCAATTTCTACCCTTTCAGGAATAGGGCAGTTTGAGAATTTATGGATTTAACATATATTCTGATTTGTTGATATTATAAAATATTTTTTTCACTGTTAGCAGTTCCTACTTTAAGACTGTTGCTTATGGAAAGACATTTATCGTCCTCCGCCACTATAAGTTTTATTGAGAAATATATCACATCAGTGGTGCTTCTGCAGAATGCCTGGTCCTCAGAAAATGTAGAAGCCCGGAGCAACAGGAGAGGGGCTGTTGTGAAGCCCTCTAGAAGACTGAACCCTACAAGGCTGCTGTGCAGCCGCCGCTCAGTTCCGTGTCTGCCTGGGTTGGCTGTGCAGCCTCCCCTCTCCCGACACCAGCCTGCTGAGCATCCCCTGCACCCTGCCTTGACCACTGGCTTGCTGGCAGGGTGTGAGTAGAAGTGTCCGGAGCTCTTGTGCTTCCTCTACATCCCCAGAAGGAAACGCTGCAGGCCACCAACAGCTCCCAGCATGAGGATTTGGGTCAGCTGCCCACACCTAAGCCCTAACCTGGGGTCACAGCAGCTCATATCAACAGACCCATGGCTTTGTCCCAGCTGACCCAGAAGGGGATTCATCGACTGTTTAATTCCGCCTATGTATAAAACAGCACGTTGTGTTAAAAACTTTACATACATAGTGCGTTTAGCAAGGATTTCCAATCCGTGTTCTACACACATCTAAACGGGGCACGCGTAGCTATCGTCTAATTCCAACTGTTTTGAGAGGACTCAGAAAGAGGTTTGGTCCAGCCTAGCAGGGTTGCTTCATTCGGACGGGTGCAGCCTCCCCACCCCGAAGAACCTTTGCGAGGAGAACAAAGGCTGGAGTTAGAAGAGAGCTACAGGCTTGTGCCCAGTTGCCTGTCCCAACAGCAGCTGTAATATACAAAGCTGTGGTGTACACATTTTTCAGGGGTTTTCAGAAATTCTTGAGGAGAGAAACCCCATAAAAGACTAGATTTTCTGCCATAACATACAAAGAGACACGAGCTATTGGTATTTAAGCATTAAAGGGAAGCATGACCCAACCCCGAAGGCTGAATAAGTGTCAGACACCTGGTTTACATTTCTTCAAATCTTTACACAGAACAACCCAACCTTCTAAGCACAATGGAAAGTAGCATAACAAATCTATTAAGCACAGTGCCTCTTAACCCGTAACACACAGCGCACAGCAGTCCTGCAGAGCTGTGAATATTTATTCAGATCTTTCCACGGGTCACGCTGGCCCCCAAAACATTGTTTTTTGAGATTTTAGCTGATCTAAAACCTTATCAGGTAAATAATTTAACTATCACTATTAAATAACTGAGTAAATTGCAGCTCAGAAAAGTTTGATATCTAAACCAAAATAAAACAGCAAAAAGATTGTGTGGTTTATTTCCTACATAATGTGGCTTTGATATTGTTCTTTCATCCTTGTTTTCAACATCTGTGAAACACACTGTGCTCTTTAGAAACGAGATGTGCATATGTAGAAATAATACATGGGCAGAGATTAAATAGACCTTCATTCCATTAAGATTTGGTCTATAATAGAAATAACAGGTAATGGGTCCCAACATTCCTATAGTGAGAAATATAACTGATAGTTTTACTAGTTTATTGATAATATTTTTGAATAATTAGTCCATTGTGAAAATGTCTATCTATGTGATACTGAGTCAAAGCAGTCTGCTTTCTCTGCAAAATAAGCGTATTAATCGAAACAGCGCCTTTCATATTTAAGAGTGATACGTTTTCTTTTTAAAGGTCTTACATGGAGAACATTATAATGAAAACATGTCTCCAATATAGAATTCTCTATAGGTGAAATTCCTCTCCAGCAAACAGTGGGACGGTGCTTTTGCTTGGCCTCCCTTTTCTCTGAGAGCAGACAGGCAGCCATGGGCTCTGCTTGGAGGCGTCCTGTACCCACTCTCCTCCGCAGTCACTTTGACAAAGCCTCACTGGCGGATGGCCGCAGCTCTGTAGTTAAACACACCAAAGCAGACTGTGGACTGACTCCTTCAAGTCTAAATATGTCCAGTCGAAACATGAAACTCTTATAGGAAATTAACTGCCTTATTTTAAATTGTTTATAAATTCAAAAAGATTAGGTAAAATGTAATTCCTGAAACAATTAGAATAAAGAAAGTGATAACTCATTTCTCAAAAACAACTAAAAAATGATGCCCTAAGATTTAGGTTAAAAAAATTACAAAATGTATTTTATTCTTTAATAAATATATACTTTGTTAATAACTGAAATGTTCTCAAACCTCAAAAGTTATTATATTAGGATTAAAGTATATCCTCTTGATGTTATCAAAATGTATTACATTGCTTATTTCTGAAATTATTTCTATAACCATTTTCATTAAAATAATGAATTATATTTTATGTAAATGGAAACTTTAGTTTATTTACAAGATCCAGTATTTTAATGTATAACTTAATCTAAATTTTAATAAGTTATCAACATTGACAAGGTTCTAAGTGCATCTATAATTCTGGATTATATAAATTTATAAACACAAATACCTATATAAACATTTGTCTGTTTATTTAATTAAAAGACATACACATGTTTAAAAGATGGAAACCCTATATGCATTCATATCCCACTACCTATGAGTACATACATTCTGAGAGCAAAAACCAATTCTAATTTAAAAAATGTATTAGCATTTACCTACCTTACGATAGATATCTCTTTGGTATTATGATTCTGCCATTACTTACAGTCATAAAAGTTTCCTAATTTAAATAAATTAGTTTTATTTTTGCCTGATAAGAGATTTTATTATTTAGAACTTAATAATGGTCATTACTATTCAAATTCTAAGGGCATATTCTTAGGAGGGGATGAAATAAAATTATCTTAAAGAATCAGGAGGAACCATCTAACATTCTCATCTGCTATGGTCCACAGAGAATATTTACTCAGCTACCTTTTTACATTTCAGAAATTTAGTTAACCATCACAATAATTTACATGTCTCCATTTTCTAGCCAGTGAGAAAAATGCTAAGATGGAGAAGTTTCATTAAGTCCTATCTCATGTGAAAATATTTGAGATACACCAATTCTAACTGAATACTTGCTTTGGCTAGTGGTTTCAAAGCTTAAAAAGAAAACATTTAAAATGAAACATAATAGCCAAACCTTTACAATGAATGCTCTGTATTTTATTTGGATGGCAATTTAATAATCTACTTAAGTGTGAAGAGGAAAAGATTCCGTCTGCATTGATGGTGACACACAGCTCAAAATGATGGGCAGAGAGCCTTGCTCTGAGCATGTATTGCATTTAAACTTCACGGTGGTTTCTGTGAACTATAGGCGACCATAAGCTGACTAAGATCACACAATAAGAAAATAATAGAATTCGAAATTGATCCCAGGAAGTTATTTTCAAAGACTTGTCATTTGACTATTGGCTCTAGCTTGCTGAGTTTGAGGTGATCAACCTGGTATTTATTCTTATCGTTTTAAATAATACTCAAGTAGACTGTATAATTGAGTCTCGGATCTATAAAAATTCATGTTTTTTTTTTTTTTTAGCATGTCAGAATTCCCTACAGTAAGCTAATCTTGCTGGAATAGAAGACATTATTTTATTTCAATCACATAAATCCTTCTTTTCTAGTGTTTTTCTAAGGAATATTTTTACTAAAATATTATTTCAAGCTGAAGCAGTTAGAAAGTCACTGACTTTGTTTGACTGAAAAAAAATCAATTATTTAGAACTTGTGGAACACCGACCCTACAAGCATATGCACACACAGACACACACACACACACACACACACACACACACACACTTCTCAGTAACACAAGACAGACGGGCACATCAAAACAATATTTTATGGCTCAGTGAGACGGCTGTGTGGGGAAAGGTGGCTCACAATAAGCCTGAGATCTGAGTTTGATCTCCAAGACCCTCATGATAGAAGGAAAAGCTGTCGCCAGCTTGTTTACCTTCCATCTTTGTCCTGTGTCCTGTGCAAACAACTTTTGAACAACTTACCTCCCCATAAACATGTTTACTAAATACATAGATTAATGTAAAACATGAATTCTTCTCCTTGTGAATATGCATTTGACACACAGATTCCCACATTTAAAACAAGTAAGCAAATGAACAAACTAAAAAGTAACTAGAAATTGTAAAAGTGGAAAAGGTTCAATCAGCAGTACAATGAAAATGAACTGTTAGTGGTATCAGGGCAGAGATTTAGGAGAAGGCAGGTTAGAGGCTCAGTCCTGTTTAAGATAAGTTAACATGTTGCATCGTTTTCCATATCACCTCACTTCAACTTCAAATTCTGGCACAGACTTACATTCCCAGCATTCTCTTCCCTGAGCGCTATCTGGCTAACTGCCATTCTGACCCTTCGCCCATGTTTACTCTGAGGTCATCATGTCAGTATAGTCTCACTACATCTGCATGTTGGCTTTTTGGATCTTGCTAGACCAATGACTGCTGCCAGGCAACCTCTGATATCACTGTCACCCCACCTATATGCTAAATGCTCTCACCGCCATTGCTATGATGGTTAACCGTTGGCATAGCAACAACTGGACTGTTAAAAAAATGAGGATAGAAAGAGTACGTGCCCGAGTTCCCAGAAAATCTCTGCTCCTTCTCAGAAATGACATGAATATTCATCATCGTTTTTTAGCTTAGCCTCTGGTTTTACTTCATTAACCCTATATTTGTAACCTCCTGACCCGGAATGGCTGAGAATTTGATTTGAGAGTTTGTCTCCTAACTCTGTTCTACTCAAGTGGGAATGGATGTCCAGCCATATTATTGGTTTCATAGTCCTTCGAGGGAAAATGATTCAGTTTGGGGCAAAACACTGCACTGGTTTCTTTCAGCATTCAATCGGAATATAGCCATGAATTATAACCACAGTACAGGGAGAATTTGGTGACTTATCTATTTAGAGTCTAGTATCAAATTTTCCTTAACCCTGTGCCTGAAAATACCACACACACACACACACACACACACACACACACACACACACACGGTCTTTCAAGGTACATTCAAACCTGCGACTGAACCACATTACATCAAGATATGTCTGGGAATGCTCTGCCTCTGAGAACTGTTCTATTTTAGCAGAGATAGACTCCTTATGGCTGTATGTCTGTTGCTACACATCCTCATTAATTCCTGAAGTATCCGCCAGCAACTCAATTCAACTCAGTTCTTTGTCATGGCGATTTCTCCAACATTATAGGTAGTGACATCAAGCCATCTGGGAAATCTTGTCAAGGTTGGAGCAATCTTGCCTAATGTAACCTATCTACCAACCAGCTCACCTGTGTGTAGGGAAAAGGAATCATACAGAAATGATCTGCACAATTGGAGAACCATCGGCTTCCATGTGAGTCTACCCCAGCTGTGCATGCCGCGTAGCTTTGCAGAAAGTCTGAGACACAGTTTAATCTGCGGTCCTGAGACAGTAACTGCTGTTGATTTACCACATTGCACTAAACACTAATTATCACAATTTTTGAAATGGAGGCAAATTTTAGGTCTCACCCACAACCATGAAATTCTACCTGAACTGGTAAGTCTAAGCTAGGTCCACCGAACAGGGAAAGGTGCAGAAGCATAACACGGATTCTCTGAACCAATGGTGCTCACATTAGACAACTCTAGCTTACTCAATGGCCTAGAACTGGCATCTAGCTGTGGCATTAATACTATAAACCTATCTTAATTGTCCTGGAGAAAGGGTGACTTTAGAAATTACAGTTATTTACCATTAACTTCTAAAGCTAGCATTGGGATATTATCTAACAGAAAATGCTCCACAGGCCAATTTACAACTCAGTATGATTACAGGCTATTTTGAAAAAAATAAAATTTTATTGTAGAAGTTTATTTCTCAGTTGATGATATGAAAACACTAGGGGAATGTGATTTTCTCAGTCACATAGAAATGTTGGAACTAGGTTTAGAATCATATACCCAGATTCAGACCTCATGCTGTACAGCTTTAATGTGATTATATGCATATAAGTGTAACTATGTGAAAATATCCTTTTTTGAATTTACATATTAGACACTGAAGTCAGGGCTTCACATATAGTGAGCAAATATTCAGAAAGAGATTCTATATTTAATTACTTTAAATATATGCATACATACACAATGAGCTCATATATGTATAATATATAAGTTTACTTGTAGTTTAATATGTTGTTATAAAATATATACTATAATTATGCTATCACACATTATTATATTATATTACATGTAAATGTGCTCAGACATTAGCATTCACCGAATTCTCCCCTGATTGACCAGACTATCACACCCACTATCCTGGGCTCAGTCACCCTGTTCGGCAGTGTGAAATGTCACAGGGAGTGCCCTGGTGGACAGCTACATCGCTGAAGCATGACAGTGTGCTAAATGTCTCATTACCCCAGTAAATGATGTTGTGCATCTTGCGAAGGAGAAAATTAATCCTGGTGCTTTCTTAACTCTCACCAAGATCAGACAAACCACAGCAAGAGAGAGACAGAGAATGCAGGGGCTCAGTGGGAGAGGTGGCCACCACGCCTTTCAAACAGCCCTGCACTGTCAGGTTCTGTTCTGAAGAGTTTTTCCTCAGGGAATTCTAACAGCTTGCCCCCCCATCTTTCAAAGGGTAGCTAATATAGTTAAATGTATTTCACCCTCTGGTAAAAGTAAACAGGATTTTACTGGGCTCCTTGAACCATTGTAATTTCATAAGCAAATATGTTCTACAAACTGCATAAACGCAGCAATAGAATACTTTGAAATATTTGTGAGGCAAAACAGATAATTGTGTTTTTAAGCTCTTTGAAATGTATATGTAAACTTTTATGTGCCTGAGGTTCAATACAAAGATAAATAGTTCTAGTCATCGCTCAGTTATGTGCCAATTACAAAAATATAGTGTGTGTTTCTGTGAGAAAATAAGAAAATGATAAAAATATTGTAGTCATATTAATAATTTGATTTGCTTCATTCATCTATTTGAGTTATCTTTTCATAAAATTAGATAATGTGTTACTTCTGACAAAGAGAAATGCATTATATAAAAAGAATATTTTCATGTTAATTAATGCTGAGGAGAATATTTTTCCAAAGAAAAAGAAAAAGACCGAGAAGGTTGGGGCTGGAGAAAAGGCAAGTGAGGAAGACCAGATTGAAATTTTTAGTTGCCTGAAAAGGTAGCTATTGGCTTTTTACATTTGTAGAAGTGCCTCTATTAGCTCTGAGAATTCAGCTGTTTACAGCAGTTGATAAGCCTGTTGCTTTTAAGGTTATTCATGTCCATTAGTTCTCCTTTTTTACCTCTGTTAAAAATCCGAAGTTGTCAGCCTGAAGTCACAAGATCAGCTAATGTTCTTGCCAGACTCAAGCAGGTCCCCAGGGGTGGCTACAGCCTTCTGAGTCTCCTGGCATCGTACCCCAGTGACACCAGAGGATGCTAACTGTTGCATTTACTCCTTCAGAAATGTTGAAATAGATATCAACATTCATAGAAACCATGTTTAACAGGCCTTTAATGACAATTTCTTTTAAATACTTCATAGTTGAGACCAAACTAAAGGACCTATTTAAAATTCATTATTTTATCTGACTCATTAAAGTTTGGTATGTAGCTATAATTTTTAAATTGGTGAAATTATTTTCTGGTTTCCACCTCAAGTCCACTGGTGATTACTTTCTGCCCTCTACTTGCCAGCTGTCACACATTTCTCCTTCTCTTCCAAGCTTTTGATTCATCACTTTTGGGAATGTTTTGTAGAAAAGAAAGGGAGAAATGTCAAAAAAATAGAATTAATTTCTAAAATGTAAAATCCCAAAGACTGAATAATAAACATGATTGTCAGTACTGTGTCTTACAGGCAGTTATCACAGAGGCTGATAAAGCTGGGAAGGCATATCAGTCATTAAAAAGCTCCCTCGCAGGAAGGAGGGCCTGGATGCAATCTCAGAACCCACGTAGAAGAGCAGGGCATGGGGACGCACACTCAATCCCCCTGGCCAGGAATTGGCATGTGCATGTTTCTGGGGCTTGGTGGCCAGCCAGAGTAACCCATTCGGCAAGCCTCGGGTCCCAAGGAGAGCCCTGTCTCTTAATTTGGGTAGCTCATGAGCAATGGCACTTCATGTTGACTTCTCACTTCTACATACATGTATTTCCACGTGGTCTGCACTTGTACACAGAGCCACACATATGCACACATAATAAGCAAGTGGATAAGACTCCTTATCCCTTATCTTAATTTTCAGGATATTATTATATAAATTATGTCATTTTGAAAGGACTTTGTAAAGAATAACAAAAAAGAGAAAGTTAATAGTGAATATAAGTGAAAAGCAGAAGTCAGCCTTTGCTAGTTCTTGAACATGGCAAGCCGTGAGTACTCAAGGAAGTGCAAGACTCAAAGCCTCCCAGGGTGAATGCATCATTACCCACCTTCTACAGTGCTCCTCAGCCTTCCTGACTTCATTTGTCTGTGTCTGGTATATTCTGATCCCAGGTCCTTCCAGTCACGCCCAGTAATCTGTGTTCTTGTTGGTTCAGGGGCTTGAATGGCTTAGTCCACCCGGGAAGCTTGAGGCAGATTAGAAAGGTCTGTCTGAAATGAAGTTAAGAGAGAGAACTACACAAGCAGCAGGCAAACGTGGAGCTGATGCTGAGACTGTAACACCTCAAGGACCGCCATGGACATATATGCTGAATCTGGGGCTGCTCTGTGTTGCACCTAACTTGCAGGCAAATTAAACAGTGAATGAATTGTGTTGTGCACAATTTTCACATAGTTCCATAGTTCACAAAATTCATGATCTTTAGCCGGGAATACTGGAAAACAGCTTTTAATCCCAGCACTCAAGATACAGAGGCAGGTAGATCACTGCGAGTTTGAGGCCAGCATAGAGTGTTCTAAGCCTTCCTCAGCTGCAGAGGAAGAAAATTTCACGATCTTAATTAATAAGAAGAAATTGGTGTGTGGGTTCATTTCTAGGTCTCCTATTCAATTCCATTCTATGCCAGTACCATGCAGTTTTTATTATTGTTGCTCTATAGTACAGCTTGACATCAGGGATGGAGATAGCTCTAGAAGATTTTTTATTGTAAAGGACTGTTTTAGCTATTCTGAGTTTTTTGTTATTTCATGTGAAGTTGAGAATTTTTCTTTCAATATCTGTAAAGAATTGTATTGGTAATTTAATGAGAGTTGCATTTAAATCCTGTCGATTGCTTTTGGTAAGATGACCATTTTTACTGCATTAATCCTGCCAAGCCATGAGCATAGGAGATCTTTCCAACTTCTGATATCTTCTTCTATTTCTTTCTTCAGACACTTGAAGTTTTTTTTTCATACAAGTCTTTGACTTGCTTGATTAGAGTCAAACCAAGGTACTTTATGTCTTTTGTGGATATTGTATCGAGATGGATACAGGAATTGTGGTACATTTTCACAATGGAATACTACTCAGCTATTGAAAACAAGAAAATAATGAAATTTGCAGGCAAATGGATGGAACTGGAATAGATCATGCTAAGTGAGGTAATCCAGAAACAGAAAGACAGGCATAGTAAACATTCACTAATAAGAAGATATTACCCATGTAATATAGGACAGCCATCTAGAGATGTAAAGAAGCTAAACACTAAGGAGGACTCCAGGGAAGATGCTTAAATCTCATTCAGAATGGCAAACAGAATAGATACCAGAAGCAGTTGAAGAGAGGAAACAGGATGGGATTCTACTATAGAAGGTCCTCTGAAAGACTCCACACAATAGGGAATCAAAGCAGATACTGAGACTCAGGGGCAAACTTTGGGCAGAACACAGGGAGTTTTATTGAGAAAGAGAGGGATGGTGTTAGAGGAACATGGAAGGGATAGGAGCCCATAAGAAGAGTAACAAAACTGAAAGATCTGAGCCCAACAGGACCTGCAGAGACTGATGCACCAATGGAGGACCATGAATGGAAAGGACCTAGATCCCCTGCTCAGATGTGGCCCATTGGCAGCTCAGTCTCCATGTGGATCTCTAGTCAGGGAAGCCAGAGCTGCTTCTATCAAGAACTCAGTTGACTGCTCTTTGATCACTCACCCCTGATGATACAGCCTTGCCAGCCCATGGAGGAAGAGGATCCAAAGAGTCCTGATGAAACTTAACAAGCTCCGGAAAGATGGCAATAGTGAAGGACTCCCCCTTCAGTGGACTAGGGAAAGAGGATGAGGGGAAGAAGGATGGAAGGTGGGACCGCAGGAGTTGATGGAGGGGGCTTCAATAGAGATATATAATGAATAAATTATGAAGAAAAAATTCTAGAAAGAATACTTTGCTAACTAAGTTGCTTCTATGAAAATTAAGCCAAGATTCACCATTAAATAAAGAACTTTTGACTCTTAAAAGCCACTGTTAAGAGAATTGATATGTAAGTCTGAGTGCAATATTTATAAAGGGCCTACCTAATGCAAGGTCTGTATTTAGAACAGATAATAAAACTTTCAGAACTCAAAATAAGAAAACAATTATCAATTCTGTAAATTATAGACTAAAGCTATAGCAGAAATGTGGCAAGTGGATAGTTGGATGGAATATATTGCATGAAAAATGCCTCATAACACTATTCATTAAGGAAATATCTATAAGAACACATCACCACATATTGTGATGTATTCTATTGTGCAGCTAACTCCATAAAAGTTCACCTTAGCTCTGGTGGGGTGGAGAGAGCGCTCATATCTGATCGGAGTGTAAAATGATCCAGTCACTTTGTAATGCAATACGTGCTTCTAAAGACTCATGTGTATCTACCAATTTGATCTAGACACATGATCTAGGCATTCACCCACCGATATGAGTAAAGGCCTATGTCTGTTAAAAGCTTGTATTCAGACCAGGTGTGGGGCCCAGAATCCAGCCCTTGGGAGGCAGAAAGATCAGAAGTGCAGTGCTAGCCTGAGCTCCACAGTGAAGCTGGTCTCAAAACAAAAACAAATAAACAAGCAAATAAAGACAGGAATGGAAGTTTTATCGCAGCTTACTGTATAGTGGCTAAAAGCTAAGGGAAGAGTAGTTATGGTTCATGAGCAAGTGGGTTGAGAAGACATTGTGGTATAACGAGATACCATCAAGCATGGGTAACTCTAAAATCTCACTCACAGGAGAATTTAGTGTTAATTCTTGTACCTGGCAGGGCTGTAATAAACAAAGACTGAGGCATAACAAGGGAAAACAGTTGATCTGAGAACAGGCAGACCCCTTATTTTTAAAAGGAAAAGACCGAACAGGTAAAGGGGATAATGGAAAGAAACATGGAGAATTTTCTGAGAAGCGTAGTGAGCTCAAATAAGGTCAACTACATTGTGGTAAAGGGTTTATTGTTTATTCATACATCAGTGTTTATAAAAATCTATGCATTCATATGTCCAGTTTGCTATGTAAGTTATATACCAATAAAGCTGGGGGAATTCTCTTGACTTCAAGTTTACAATTTTATTTTACACTTTAAAATTTATACAACTTGGAGGGGAAAAACGGGGAAGCTGAGAAAAGAAGCCCAGGAGAGGAGCAGGCAACTGAGAGGCAGTGATTCTATCCTCAGTCCTGGGGCTCAGTAGCCCTTTCTGATGCTGCCCAGAATCTGAGGCCAGAATATCCACAAGGAACACTACTCAGATGAATGATCTGTCCATGAGAAAATAAGGCTTGCTTGTAGAATGATGTACAGCTAGCAAGTATATAAATGGGATAGCTTATTTTAAAGAAGATGGCCATATTTAAGTAGTGAGAAGAAAGGCTCAAAGAAGAGTGAAATTTCAATAGTCAGTTTTTCTAATTCCACAGAATGAACCCACTGGTTTGGTGAAGGGATGATCTCTCTCTATATATTAGATCGTAGCCTAAAGTATTGAAGAGAATTTATCTCCTGTTTTCTCTTCCATTGAATAAAAAGACAAATATCCACTGAGACATACAGCTTTGGAGAGAGCTGTGCCCCAAGCCAGAACACAAGCAAAAAGAATAATGTAAATAGTAAGCCTACTTTCAGCACCAGTCCAGGGGAGATAGACAGAGGAAAATCCTTAGCTCTTCCATGGCCACGTACCTGGCACAAAGATTATGCTTTTCTGGTCTGGTTGCTTAATGGGTTAAAGTGTTTGCTGTGCAACCATGAAGGGCTCAGCTTGAATCTTCATCATTTATTTGAAAGGCCAGGTTTAGTGACACACCTGTAATCCCACAGCTGGGGATGGGATGAGACAAGAGGTCCTTTGTGACTAGCTGTCCTGCTGGTCTCCCAATGTGTGAGCTCCAGGTACAGTGAGGAATATCATATCTAAGGACAAGTTAGCACTCAGAAGACCTGTAAACACACACAAACACACACACACACACACACACACACAAATAAATAAATTACAGGGGTTTTGGTCCCATTTATCATTAAAATATTTTGATTAAACTTTTCAGTTCATTATTATTATTATTATCATCATCAGTATTTTATTACCTCAGTTTTTTTCATGGCCAAATTTATAAATTATTTTAGCTTATGATTTCATTTTGTTCACTTTCTTGTATGTGATTGGCTTTTCCATAGGAATAGTAATTATAGCCCAAATCTTCTAGAAATGTAACCTCAAAGGGAACTACTAATTAATCTCAGCTTGGGAAAGTGCAATTTAATGAGAAAGTGAAAATTATCTTCTGTGGAGTGTCTCCACGCAAAGGGGTCAAGGGCTTCATGGGAATGATGTAATGACTTGCCGAGTGAGCGCCACTTCATGCCCAGGTCTGAGATGGCTGTTTGCTGCGTTGTTGGAGGTCTGGGATCGGGGTAAAAGCCATCCCCATGAGTGGGTTCTCGGAGTCGCCGCTGGAGGACACAGACGGAAGGAGGGAAGGGAGACACGCACAGGTGCTCATGTGTTCTGGAGGAACCAGGAAGTCTGCTGGGATGAGGTCCTGCTGGCGATGTCACTAGGTGTGTAGAGCTATAGCTAAGCAGAACTGGAATATGAACAAGTCCCGACATGCTGGCAGCTGTCCTCAGCCATCGGAGAGTCCAGGAGCAACAGGTCGGGGAGTCTGAGCAAGAGAAACAGATGCAAAGCTGAGACAAGAGTGGCTGAACACTGTTCCGCGTCAAAGGTTTCAGGCCTGCCGGTAACACAATGCAATCAAACACTTGAGTGTCAGCAAACTGGGCTGACCAAGAGCTTTGTGCCGTGTTTGTGGGCACCGGCAGACGAGGGTGAGGCAGAAGGCTTCCGTGTCCCTTCCGTGGTCACTTCCTTTCCCCGCTCACGTCATCGATCAGCAAGAAAGTGAGTCAGGCCTGTTGACCCTGTTTTTCATACCCCATATGTAACGTAAAAACAAAACAAAGACTGGTGTTTGCAGGGGATAAGCAAATTTTTTTTTTATAGAGGAAAACCATTAACTTTATTTTCTCTAAAAATACCTCTGGGTGAAGTTATGGATATTGTTAGGGTCATTTAGTAAACCAATTACTTATCTTCATAAAACTCTGGATTAGGCTTATTTGAGAATTCAAAACTGACAGAAGTGTTTCAGTTTCTCTCACTGATGAAAATGGGAAGGGGTATGTCAACAAGAAAAAGAATGAGGACAGGGTTCAGGGTTCATTGCTCAGTGTTCCCAGACTTATTACTAGGCACGCAAGCTATTACAAGTTTAAGTTTCAGATAAGAACACTTATCTATTCTTTGTTGGTTTCTGTAATTGTGGGCTAAAATATAGTTATGAGAACCTGGAAATAACAGGTTATGTCAGTATTGAGAATTACTTACAGTTTTGTAAGGAAGAGTTTTGTCAATGGGGACTTACTGACACATTTCACTAAAAGGACCAGTTAAAAGTGTCTGGGTGCCAGTTTCCTAAGATTAGGCAAAATAAATGGAAAAAAAATTAAAAATTATTTACAAAATAAATACAAATAATTAAAGTCACTATTATGCATATTTTTTGCTTTCTGAGGGTGAATTTTAAAAAGCCAGCATTCTGCCACCCGACAAACAACAGATTTCATGTATGTACTGAACCTCCTACATGCAAAATGATTACATTGCAATGTATCTTAAAGATAAGTATTTTCAGCCTTAATCACTCAACCCAAATTTTCCATCCAGTTCACCCCTTCTTTTCACTTCACACAAATACAGTCCTCAGTTAACATCGTTATCACCCGAGCGTCCTAACTCCTCCATACCCAGCCTTCCGAGGAACGCACACTTCCTCGTCTGCTCGGAATTTTCTCTTATTTCTAAGTTTGTTTGAAAGGCTTCGTAAGTCCTGTGACAAGGAAACCATTTCATTACGGACATTACAAAAGGGTCTGTGTTCATGGGGGAGGTTTCTTCCCCCGAACTAAACTTAACCGCTTTCTACTCTCATTTAGCCACCTGATAAATCCACTTGAGCTATCTTTTGGGAGGAGACAGGTACATGAGAACAATAACACTTCCTTTTTGAATGGTTTAATAAAGCTTCGAGAGATTTCAAGATGAAAGATAAACGTGTAATGTTGATAGCGCCCTCCAAAGCTTTCATTCAGGGATCCGGTGACAGGTTTCGCCCTGGTGAAAGCCGCAGTGGACCTATTGAACAGGAGTGTGCGTTAAGAACTAAGGCACAGGAGTCAGACTATCTGGTCTCTAAGGCTGACTTACCTTCTAGTTCTTATCAGACCAAGGGCAGCTGCTTATGGCCTTTCCCTGTGTCCCCTCCCATAAACAACCTAGCAACTGTCTTCAGGATTGCTTTTGAAATTACAGCATAAGCCACAGCTTAAAACTTGAATAACATTGAACAAATGAGGTTAGCATTAGGAAAGAGAATTGCAGTCTTCTGACTGACTTTAGACTTATCACAAAGTTTTTCCTTAACAGTTTAAAAGTCAGGAGAAAGCTAGATGACACCAGCATTTTTCAAGT
Organism: Meriones unguiculatus; assembly: GCF_030254825.1. NCBI lineage: Eukaryota > Metazoa > Chordata > Mammalia > Rodentia > Muridae > Meriones > Meriones unguiculatus. The sequence continues at coordinate 2,885,551 of NC_083352.1, read as the reverse complement.
TTTAAGGACACTGCTAATGTTTCTTTTTGTTTTGTTTTTGTTTTTAAACTTCATTCTTTCTGATTCCTCATCACAGTTTTTTTGCTCATGGTTTTTCAATTTCTTTACCTCTCACCTTCTAATTGCACACCGAAAAGACAGTGCATGATCTCAACTTGCCTGAACCTATAATATATTTTTTTTACAGCTGATTTGTTTTATAGTCTTTGCAAGGTTTTGCATAACAGATTATGCTCCTTCAATGTTCTTTCAGATGGGTATATATGATCACCTCCTTTAGACATTAATCCTTGCGATCTACCTAACAACTGGATACTCTGTGCTAATGTAGAGTATGATACAACTTTATTTTTAAATTGAAGTTAGTAGAAAATCATCACTTATTGCATTGTCTTTGGATGACCAAGAAGCAGTCAAACAATGACCAATTTTCAAATTGTACAAATGAGTGTCTGTGCACTCAAAAATGTGCATTTGCTGTAGTTTCCAGTAATAAGGGGAAAGAGTTGACAGAGCAAAAAATTAAAACAATTCTCTCTTCCTATAGTTGCATGGTTCATGTAGTGTTTAAAGGACTCATGTATAACAACTATTATCTCCTCATTATTGATTTCTCAGTCAATTACAGTTCCAGAAAGTAAATGCAGTAATTCAGATTATCATGTAAAGTCTTGTAATGGACATATCATGGACATATTTGATGTAGAACAACAAAATAGAATATTTTTAGCTGAGAGTTTGTATAGAATTATGGCATTTGGATTGTACTCTCTGGCCACATATGTCTTTGGCAAAGAATTCCACACATTTTTACCTTAGTGGGTTCTTGCCAAACTACTTGTTTCAAAGGAAATTTTGTTAAGAAATTGGAAGGGTTTAGCTTCATTTCAGTGATAAGAAAATTTACTGAAGCAGTGCTCCTGTAGTCCAAAAATTAGAGAGTTCTGATTTGAACTAGATTGGAAATGAGTAGAAATCACCTCTTTGAGAACTTATCTAAATTTAACTTTGTTTCAAACCAATAAACTATGGCCTTTACTATGCTGTAGACAGATTATAGCTCATCAGTATGACTAAAAATCACTGTGGAATTGCTCCATAAGAGTCATGTTGCTATGCCTCTAAATATAATTTCACTGGGTGACTTTGCAATTTTCTGACAGCTTAGTTCTACTTTTCTGTGACAAACCAAAGGGACTCCATCAGGAATACTCTAAATGGCACTTTGAAATACACTCATAAAAAACACGAACAGTCCACACTAAGGTATCCTGCTTTAAAAAAAAAAAAAAAAAAAAAAAAAAAAAAAAAAAAAAAAACAAAAAACAACAAAAAAACCAGGATATTTAATTTCATGAAGACATTTAAACAAAATTTTTTCAGTGAATTTTAACTGAATGTGTTTGGTGTACAAGTCTAAAAAGGTAATTTAAATGTCATTTATGACCTGTGCTTACCCTGCAGGGAATAGAGGGCATCATTTAGATTACTTAAGTAAATGAATAATTAAACAGCTGCCATGATGAGACAAGACAGTTTGATATGGCAGTTGGGCACAGGATTAAAAATTATCTAGGATATAATGTTAGGTGATTTATAATTGACATAGACACATACTCACCCTGGAGTGGACAGTGTGATTTTAACACTCTCCTTTTCTTAATTTTTATGTGACTTTTCAGAGTGTGACCCAGCATTACAAGCTCTGAGGTCCTTAACAATGATGAGTGTGAGAATCATAATTTACATTTGTAATTGGCTTTTGGACTGACAATGTGAAAATATAACAAACTTTCAAGAAACAAATAGAAAATTATGGTGAAGAGAAGCTACTGGAACAATTTGGAATGGACCATGAAAATCTCTCTTCTTTAAGCTTTAATTTAACTATTATGTTCTAGAGAAATAAAGAATTCTGACCTCAAGCAAAATAAAAATCAGAACTTAATTTAATACTTAAAACGTACATCTAGGGAGACGTTAGAGGTGGCTCAAAGGTTCTCGCAGAAGCACCAGTTTCAATTACCAGCACCCACACAGCCACTCAGAACTGCTTGGAGTTCCCATTTCAGGCCTCCACAGACCTCCACAGGATCCCATGCAGCTGCCAAATGTTGAAAAACACATACACATACAGAGAAAATGCATCAAAACTTTAAAAGCACATATAAATGGTCACCATGTTCAGGAGTAAGATTTAAGGTAAAATTATTTCTGCTGATAAGACAAACAAGAGTCTTGTCAATTCTACAAACAGCTGTGCACTCCAGCATTTCCTGCTCCTGCCTCCCTCACGCCCTCTCCACCTCCCTGGCTGCTTCCTTGTATGGTTTGTTCTTTCTTCCCTCCCCAAACTGTGTACAATGTGAACCCACACTATTCACTATATGCCTCTAAGTGTGCATATTAATGTGAAGATCCTGTGAGATTATACATTCATTTTACTTAATTTTAGAGGTTTGATTAACATTAAATACAATAAATCAAATAAACCCTCTATTTTCACCACAGTTTCTTGCTTGAAATAAAGACATTGAAGCTTTAAAATAAAGTTATGGTGAGGCATGGCTCCTCTGTGTCTCTCACTGCAGGACACACACATAAAGATTCTGAGAACCAAAAATAAGTTGTGGTCCTTCACGCTTATATTCAGACATAAAGCTTTATAAAGTGTGTGCCTTCTGATTGTAGTCCTGAGGCCCCCTCATGAGTACTGGGGCTCCATGGACTTCAGAGAACTTAGCTTAGGTAAAATCTTTCTTTAGTTTTGATGTGCAAAAGGACTTGAGTTTGTCTCCGAATGCTGGGGAATTTTCCAAACATGGATTCTGAAGATGTCAGAAACATCTATCCAGTAAAATCTGACAATAGTTCACCACGATCCATCTTTGGACTATTTCATCCATTTGGGAATTGTCACTACAGGATGTTAACATGATGACTTCCATCAAAATATGATGGGATTGTATCCTATGAGACACAGTTCCCTCTTTCTGAACAAACGTCTGTATAATTTAAAGCATCCTCAAATGTAATTATAACACCTTATTTCTCTACTAATCAAGGTTAACGCTCAATACGTGTGCATTTCACAAGTATGTGAATTATTAATTAAATGTTGCTACTATAAGACCATTTAGTATAGCTTTACATCTAGCCAATTAGTAATTTTACATCCAGCTAACAAAACCTTTTGTAAAGGTGGAGCCCACTCGTTAAAACAGAATCATTTTCTTAAATTCATCTTGAGGGTATCACATGCTCATTGTGTTTTATCACATCCCTCTCCACTGATTTTTTTTTATTTTTTAAATTCTTTATTTATTTCACTTTATTCACTTTGTATCCCCCATGGTTCCCTCTCTCCCCTCCCAGTCCCTCCATTCCTCTCCCCTCTGCATGCATGCCCCTCCCCAAGTCCACTGAGGGGAGGTCTTCTTTTCCTTCCTTCTGATCCTAGTAAATTAGGTCTCATCAGGAGTAGCTGCATTGTCTTCTTCTGTGGCCTGGTAATGCTGCTTCCCCCTCATGGGGAGGTAATTAAAGAGCAGGCCAATCAGTTCATGTCAGAGACAGTCCCTGTTCCCATTACTATGGAACCCACTTGGACACTGAACTGCCATGGGCTACATCTGAGCAAGGGTCTTAGGTTATCTCCATGCATGGTCCTTGGTTGGAGTATCAGTCTCAGGAAAGACCCCTGTGCTCAGATTTTTTGGTTCTGTTGCTCTCCTTGTGGTGTTCCTGTCCTCTCCAGCTCAAAATCAATAGCCCTCCTGCATACAAAAGACAAAAGAACCGAGAAAGAAATTTTGGAAGCAACACCCTTCACAATAGCCACAAAGGACATAAAGTACCTTGGTGTGAACCAAATCAAGCTAGTCAAAGACTTGTATGAAAAAAATTTCCAGTCTCTGAAGAAAGAATTAGAAGAAGACATCAGAAGATGGAAAGATCTCCCATGCTCATGGCTTGGGAGGATTAACATAGTAAAAATGGCCATCTTACCAAAAGCAATCTACAGATTTAGTGCAATTTGCATTAAATTACCAGCACAATTCTTTACAGACCTGGAAAGAAAAATTCTCAACTTCATATGGAATAACAAGAAACTCAGAATTGCTAAAACAATCCTCTACAATAAAAGATCTTCAGGAGGTATCTCCATCCCTGATAGAGTAATAGTAATAAAAACTGCATGGTACTGGCATAGAAACAGAATGGTGGATCAATGGAACCAAACAGAAGACCCAGAAATAAATCCACACACTTATGGACACCTGATCTTTGACAAAGATGCCAAAACCATTCAATGGAAAAAAGATAGCATCTTCAACAAATGGTGCTGGTCCAACTGGATGTCTACATGTAGAAAAATGAAAATAGATCCATACTTATCACCCTGCACAAAACTAAAGTCCAAGTGTATCAAAGACCTCAATATAAAACTAGACACACTAAATCCACTGAGTTTTTTTTTTTTTGTCCAAGAATTGCCAGTTGTTTCAAAGAGGGTATCATTTCTTGCAGTGCTTTCATCCTTCTTCATGGTAAACAGAAAGTTCATCTGACACATATTTGGCTTGGATAGAATGTTCTGTGTTGTTATGGTAAGTCATTTGGCTGATGATACCTGCACAACAGAAGCAACTTTGGCTGAATGTAAGTACTTTATTATGTTCACAGTAATAGGTTCCCTTGCAGGTTATAGTTTTACTCACATAACTGCTATAAGTCACAAATATCTAATAAGTCTTAGAATATACTGGTGAATTTTTTACTTGATATTCTGTCATCTGAATTGTAAATTAGAGAAAATAAAGACATGTGACATCCAAGGTATTTGACATAAAACCATTGTGGGAAAAAAAATAAACTGAGAAAATGACTCACAGGACATCCTGGACTTTTCCACTGAAGTTGAAGAGAATTTCATAGGAGACTGGGTAATCTGGAACGAGAAAACTACTTTGTTTTAGAAGTATTGTTTGGTAATTCCTAAAGGATTTCTCCTCATCTTGATGATTGCTCTGCACATAAATATGAGAATATAACTTTACCATTGTTCTGCCAAAAAGAATTAAATGAGCAAAAGGATGAATTCCGTAAAGAAAAATGTCAAGCCTGAAGACAAGAGGATGACCACTTTATGGTTAGCAGAAAAACCATGTTTAAAAAAATGAGTCTAAAATTGCTGACAGAACAACTAATATGCAAGAAGTTATTCAAGTACCAGAAAAAATAAAAAAAGTCACAAAAAAGTGGAAAAATTCTCTTTTTCTTCAGTAGAGAATGATAATATATATTTGTCAGAAGATTAATTATTACTTCTGAACATTTAGACAAAAGATAAAAATGTTCTAAAAACATTCAACTGTTGACTCTCCTTATAGCACAGAATTCTACTTGCTCCTGTTTAATTTCTTTCCATATTCAGTGTTTGCTTTTTTAATATATGACTTATTTTTTCTTATTGATTTATTTTATATACTTTACATCCTTACAGCCATTTCCCTCCTCCTCTTCCAGTCCTAGCCTCTTTCTGTCCCGCTCCCCACTCTTTTTTTTTTTTTTCTCAGAAAAGGAGAAATCCCTTTCCCACCAACCCCAGCTCATCAAGTTTCCTCAGGACTGAACATGTCCTCTTCCCCTGTGGCCTGTCAAGGTAGTCCCACCAAGAGAAAGTGATCTAAAAGCTGGCAAGTGAATCCCTATCCGAGGCAGTTCCCACTTCCCATAATAGAGTGTCCACTTGAAGCCTAAGCTGCCCATCTGCTCCATCTTTGTAGGGGGCCTCGGTCCAGTTCATTCATGGTCCTTGTCTGATGCTTCAGTCTCAGCAAACCCCCTCTGGGCCCTGGTTAGTTGCCTCTGTTCTTTTATTTGTGGATATCTTATGATCTCAAGGACCTTTTCTCTTTCCTCCCACTATTCCCCAAGACTCCATATGCAATGACCAATGTTTGGCTGTGAGTCTTAGCACATGTTTTGAGGTGCTGCTGGGTAAAGTCTCTGAGGACAACTCTGACTGGTGGCTCCTGTCTGCAGGCTTAGTAGAGTATCATTCATAGTGTCAGGAGTTGGCATCTCCAATAAGGTGTGTCTTTGGTTGGGGCATGCATCAGGTGGGCTTTCCCTCAATCTTGGCTACATGTTTATCCTTGCACATCTCATAGTCAGGATAAATTTTGGGTAGAAGTTTTTGTGGGTGGGTTGGTATTCTTCACTAGTCTAGTTAGTAGGTGCCTTCTTCAGCCTCTATGGCCTCTACTACTAGGAGTCTCTGCTTGAATCCTCCTCATATCCGCCCAGGAACCTACCATAACTTAGGTCTTCAGCTTGTCACAGAGATACCCCACCCCCACCCTCAGTTTCTCTTTTCTCTACAGGCTCCTGTCCTCTCACCTTTGCTCTCCTCAGGTCTGATCCCTACCCTCTTAACTCTGTTCCCAATTTCCTACCTTGTTCCCTCTCTTCAGCCAGTACCTCAGTCTATTCTCTCTCCCATTCTGAGTGAGATTTATGCATCCTCACTTGAGCCCATCTTATTGCTTATCTTCTTTGGGTCTGTACCACATAGTATGCTTATCCTGTACTACATGGCTAAAATCCGCTTATAAGTTAGTAGATACCATCTGTGTTTTACTGGGTCTGGGTTACCTCACTCAGGATGATCTTTCTGGATATCTATATGTAGGAAAAAAAAGCCAATAGATCCATATTTATCTTCCTGCACAAAACTCAGATACAAATGGATCAAAAACCTCAATATAACACAGATACACATAGTGTATTAGAGGAGAAAGTGGGAAAGAGCCTTGAACTCATTGGCACAGGTGACAACTTCCTGAATAGAACACAAACCACTCAGGCTCTAAGATCAGTATTTAATAAATGGGAACCTCATGAAACAGAAATGTTTCTGTGAGGTAAAGGACACTGTCGATTGAACAAAAAGACAATCTACAGATTAGAAAAAAAGATCTTCACCAATCCTACATCTGACAAAGAGCTAATATCCACAATATATAATGAACTCAGGAAATCAAACAGCAATAAACAAAATAACACAATTTAAAAATTGGGCACAGAACTAAATAGAGAATTCTCAACAGAGGAATCTCAAATGGCAGAGAAGCACTTACACAAATGCTCAAGTCCCTTGTCATCAGGGAAATGCAAATCAAAATGACTCTGAGATTCATTCTCACACCACTCAGAATGCCTAAGTTCAAAAACTGAAGCTACAGCATATTCTGGCAAGGGTGTGGAGGAAGAGTAACCTTCCTTCATTGCTGGTGGGAGTGTAAACTTGTGCAATCTCTTTGTAATTCAATTTGGTACTTTCTTAGAAAATTGGAAATAACTTTACCTCAAGACCCAGCAATACCTCTCTTAGGTATATACCAAAAGATGCTCTGCCATACAAGGACACTTGCTCAACTATTTTCATAGCGCTTTATTCGTAATAGCTAGAACCTGGAGACTACCTAGATGTTCCTCAACTGATGAATGGATAAAGAAACTATCATATTTACACAATGGAATACTAGTCAGCTTATTTATTTATTTATTTATTTATTTTTAAATTTTTATCAATTACACTTTATTCATTTTGTATCCCCCCATAAGCCCCTCCCTCCTCCCCTCCCATTCCCACCCTCCCTCTCCTTACTGCATGCATGCCCCTCCCCAAGTCCACTGATAGGGGAGGTTCTCCTCTCCTTTCTGATCTTAGTCTATCAGTTCTCATCAAAAGTGGCTGCATAGTCAGCTTTTAAAAACTAAAAATTCATGAAATTTGCAGGCAAATGGATGCAACTAGCAAAGATCAGACCTTTCTTTTAGGGAGCTTGTACAATGAAAGATGAGTATTACTAACAAGGTCCAATTCAAACTATTGTGATTACTTTTGAGTAAGGAAACCGTGATTGGAAAGTAATTTCTGACCTCAGGTTTCTGCTCTTATTGTGCCCTGTGGGCTCTGAAGAGAATGATACCCTAAGAACAATGCATGGAGAGGACCTACAACCTCGGCTCAGATGTAGCCCATAGACTCATTCTCCAAGTGCGATCCCTAGTTAGGGGAGCATGGGCTGTCTCTGGCATGAACTCAGTGGCAGGCTCTGTGATCACCTCCCCCTGGGGGGAGTGCAGCCTTCAGTCCATCCATAGTGGAAGACAACAAAACCACTCTTGTTAAAACCTAATACGCTAGTGTCTAATAGAAGGGCAGGAAGACCTCCCCCATTAGTGGACTAGGGGAGGAGCATAAGGGGAGGAGAGTAAAGGAGGAAATGAGGGAGGAGGCCACAGCCAGGACATAGTTGCATAAATTTCAATAAATGATAACAATAAAAAAAGAATGACAAAGAAAACATTACTTTGTTGCTTCTTCAAAACTCTTCCTTGTGGGAAATATCTGTCCCCTAATCTTTCTGTAAGAAATATTTAAAATGTTCACTATGGGGGTACTGTAACATTTATTTATTCATTTGTTGCTTGCGGATTTGGTGAATGAGTGCCTGCAAGCAATTAGAAGGTACTAAGGACTTGGTAATGTGAGTTTCCTTTTAACCACTTTTCATATTAAAAAAAAACAAGGCCTTAATAAAACATGGCAGCACAGAAGCAAAGCAGGAAGGAGGAAGAATGCAGACATAACTGGCATGTATCGTAGAGGTTAGCATTAGGGAAGTGGTGATACGGGAACTTCTGCCCTTGGCTTTTTCGCACCCGTACTCTCTCGCCAGCATTGTTCTCACAGCAACACATGGCACAGTGCTCAAATAGAGAAACAAATGATAAATCCCTCCTATGTATAGAAATGTAAGCACTTTACCTGTTCCTACATGCATGCTTGTATGTGTGCTGAATCACATTGGCACTGGCATTTCTTTACTAGTACAGATGTTTTTAATGTCAGCCTTTGTCTGATGAAAATATGTGTTGGAAACAATTCTGCTCTTTTTGCTTTTATTATTCAGTATCTGCATCAAGATGGACACAAGAAATAAAATCCGGGATGAGATCTCTGCTTTGGATGTCTGGTTCCTTTCCATTTATTCAAAACTATATTTATATTATTTATTGTGATTCCACAAACTAGAGACAAATGTCTGAAGGTATCAGTGTGCCAAGGAATGGCCATCATTAGAAGACAATAAACCTGTTGGCATTGCCACACATTGCTTTATTTTTATTAGGAAGCAAACACCACAAGTATAAATGCCCCTTAGATATATTAACTGTTGTGATAAAGTGAAATAATTTATTTTTTATTAATAACTTTTATTCTTAAATATTTTCTTCATATGTACAATGCACTTGTGTTATTTTCTCTCAACTATCTCCTTTCCCCATATTTTCTTCAAAGCCTTGCTTCTTCTCCACAAATCTCTTTCCCATATTCAGAACTTGTGGTTCTGTTTTGTGTCTCATTTAACAAGGGCCTTCTGTGTGAGCATGGGTTTGGCAGTATCCATGAAAATTGGATGGATTCTCCTGAGGGTATACAACTGAATGCTGTACGCTCCCTCACTGTAGCATCAGTTAGTTCCCAAAGAGTTCACTGCTCAGTGGTAGGGCTCCACACAAATCTTCTCCACCCACAGACTCCAGCTGAGCAGGACGGACTTGGGAGGGGCAAGGCCAGTGGCTGAAGCCCTTAGGAGTTCAGTTACCAGTTGGTATTTCATAGCCCTCCTTCCTAACTTCTGTCTCCTCTATTCTTTTTCCTCCTCTTTCACAATGTCCTCTTAGAAAATAGTAATAAAGATATTTTTAGGACTGATCTCTCAGTATCCTTTGTTCGCTGCTAAGTAGGTTTTGCTGACTAAGGCAGAAAGCCGACTCTGTGAATTTGAGTACATGTGTACATAGATGGAGGTTTGAGGTGAAGGGTTTTTTGTTTTTAACTTTTTTGCAGAAAGGTATCTTTTCCTCCATAATTGTTTTTAAAAAAATCTTCTTTCTACTTTATGAACGTCCATTCTGTGATTGTGTGTGCAAATTATGATTAACAATCCAGAAATTAATACCTATATTTTATTTGAATTTCTATAACCTTAAATTAATTGAAATTTCTCCACTTTTGGAAACAACATATAGCTTTATCTCAATTCAGTCTGACTTCTCAGAAGAATCAGCCAAGCTCAAGATAAAAAGCATCACAGCAGTAGACTTTCAGAGTTGGCCAACTCCAGTAGGGCTGGAAATCCGGAGGAACTGATGCAGAGATCATGGGAAGGGACACTTGTTGGCTTCTCCCCATGGCTTGCTCAGCCTGCTTTCTTACACTGTCACACCTACAGGACCACTTGGCCAAGGAAGGCAGCACAGCAGTGGCTGGTTTCTCCTACATCAATCATTAACCCAGAAAATGCCTCACAGACTTGGTTACATGCCACTGTGATAAAGTCATTCTCTTGACCGAGTTTCTCTCTTCCCAGATGATGCTAGCTTGTGTCAAATGGGGAAAACAAAGCAAAAACCAATTTAAAAACAAACAAGCAACAACAACAAAAAAAAAAAAAAACAAAAAAAAAAAAACACACCTCACCACACAAACCTCTGCCCTGAAACAATCCCTTTCCTTCCAAATTGCTTTTAGTGAAAATATACTATTGTAGCAACAGGAGAAATACACTTCATGTCTTGTTTTTGTCGTATGTCATACCACATTAAGGACCACTGTCACCGATACATTCCTTATGCTCTTCTCTGCTATGTGCTTCTATTGTAAATAAACCACACACACACAACTTACTTTACTTTTCCAGGACATTTTTAAAATTTTTATTTAATCACTTTATATCCTGATGCCAGGCCCAACCCTACTTTCCTCCCAGTTCCACCCTCAGGCCCCTCTTCTTCTGATTCCCCCCTCCTTTCTCAGAGAAGGAGAAGCCCCTGAGGGCTACCAATCTATCCTGGTACCTCAAGTCACAGCAGGACTGAGCACATTTTCCACTGAGGTCGGACAAGTCAGCCTAGCTAGGGGAAGTGGACCCAAAGGCAGGCAACAAGGTCAGAGACAGACCCTACTCCAGTTTTTAAGATTCCCACATGAGGACAAGCTGACCAACTGCTCAGCTTGTATGAGCAAGGGTCTACATAGGCCCAGGTTCAGTCTCTGTGTGCCCACATGTGCCCATCTTAGTTTACTCTGTAGGATTTCTTGTGGTGTCCTTGATTGCTCAGGCTCCCTCAATCCTTGCCACTCTTCCACAAAACAGCCAGAGCTTTTCCTATTCTTCGGTTGTGGGTCTCTGCATCTGTTCCCATCAGTGGCTGGATGAAGCCTCTCAGAAGACAGTTGTGCTAGGTTCTGTCTGAGAGCCTAGCAGAGTATCATTAATTGTGTCAAAAGTTGGCTCTCTCCCTTGGGTGGGTCTCAAGTTGGACCAGTCATTAGTTTGCCATTCCCTCAATATCTGATCCATCTTTATCCCTGTACTACTTGGACTCAATATAATTTTTTTTCTGCAATCGCCAACTTTATTCAGAGCATCAGAGGATTTATACTCTAAAGATTAAGAAGAATCACACGAGTAAAGTTTACAATCACAATGGCAAGCTGCAGGTGGCAAACACGTTTTTCCATAGAGGCATGTAAACAAATAACAGTAGCCAGTTTTATGAATAATCTGAAATGAACTCACTCCAACCCATCACACCTGGGTGGGGCATGACCAGAAATTCTAAGAACAATTCCGTGTTTTTGGATAAACTGGGGTCAGAAGACTCTTGAAATCTTCTCACAGACACTCAGAACTCCCACCTCATGACTCCATTCTTGAATCCGTGTTCTAACCTTCCTCTTCCAAGCATTCCCCTGACTGAGACACGGTGAGAATGGTCTTGTGTGTTCACTGTGTGTTCAGATGATGATTTCTGTGCTCAGAGATCTGGTTTCATCCAGGACATGGACATCATTTCTATGAAGAATCTCCTGTCTCGATGTTCTTTAAAAAAATGTTCTCCATCATCTCTGATTGGCCAGTATAGAGCTGAATAGCCTATAGCAGGCTAACGAGTTAGGGTAGGGTTGCAATCCTGGTGGGGGAGGGGGACCCCAGGCGGAGGAGAAAAGGGGGGGGGAAGAGAGAGAGGGAAGAGGAAGGAGAGATTACCAAGATATGACAGAGTCACCATGAGGACAAAGATGGAGCAGGAGCGGCCAGGGTGAGGCTAGGGGACAGGTAGCAGGGCTTGTGGCTGGGAAGTGGCCAGTATGCTAGCCTCACCAGGTTAGACGGATTAGAATGGATGAGAATCTGCCCAGCTATAGTGCTTTAAAGCTTATTATAAATGTAATGGGTTTCTGTCTCTTTATTTGGTACCTAGAGCAGGGGTAGAAAAAAAAATATTAATTCAACAGAGAACATTAAAGTTTCTATTTAAATGGTGTTCCCTAACCTCCAATGCCTAAAAAAAAAAACACAAAAACAAAAACAAAACAAAACCCCCAAACAACAACAACAACAACAAAACCCAAGTATCAAAGAACAGGGACCCTAGCTGAAAGTACACAACAAAGAGGACTTTCGCCCTCACGGAACGACAGGGCCCATGTACGATGGGAAATCCAAATGAGAACCACGAGCACAAGTGAGACCCCAAAGGGCTCTGCTTCCAGCGTAGGAACGGCTGGGAAGTGAACTGGTCCCAGTTCTGCACAAGGCGGCAGCAAGGAATCCAGACCTTCCCTGTCAATACAAGTGTTTGATCAAAGTTTCATGGGTGGGTTGGTGTCACCTTCCCTCTATAGGAGGAGGTGACTTCAGGTTCCAAGTCCCCAGCTTTGAGGAATCTTGGCTAGGGTTACCCCATAATCCCAGGAGCCTCCCCTATCCCAGAGATCAAGGGAAGTGTAAGAAATGCAAATGTGGCCATTGAAAAACAACTGAGAATCAGTGTCATTTTATTTAATCAGTTTTTGAATGGTAAAATATGAAGCAATTTTTTCGGATTTTAATCAGGATTTCCTTGTCTGTGTGTACATGTATGTACAGGCAGATATGAATATGGGTACCTGTGAAAGCACAGAGAAGAGCTGGAGTTATGGGTGGTTGTGAGACTCGCATTGTGGGTGCTGGAAAACAGAGGTTCTCTCAAAGGGTAGGAAGTGCTCTTAACCTCTAAGTCCTCTCACCAGCACCCAGGAGCTGCTTTACATGCAAAACTTGTCTGTCTTGTCCTGGTCCCTACAAATTTTAAACAACAGAGCGCTACACATGCTGCTGGGAGTTAAAAAGCAAAAACAAAAACAGTAACTAATTAGAAGAGCCCAATTAGCCAATATGCAGACCTTCATTAGATTTTTAAAAATTATTTAATAAGTTTTCATAAATAACCCTTAATGCAGGTTTTCTGCAGGTTGTTTATGGCATAGAGGTCTACACAGTTTTTATGACTTTTTGTTGAAGTTCTTCAGGGGGAGAGGTAAAAGAAACGTCTGAGTGATTTTCTGCAGAAGTGATGGTCACCTTCAGTATCTAATGGGGCAGGTCTGTCTAATGAGGGTGTGACTCTGGGAATCATACCAAACAGTGGTCTCTGGAAAGGACATAGGGTCTTGCACTCTCTTCACAACTCTATCTTATGGGGTATATGGAAAAATTTGGGGTTCATGGATATGTGATATTTTTTCCTTTCCGGAGAGTTGAAGGAGGTACATCCTACTTAAAGTAATGTCCTGTAGTGGCAGGCAAGCTCCAAGCCCTTTGCAGATACACAGGCGTAGCCAGAGCCAGAGTGGTGAAGAAGGCCTGCACACAAATCAGACGAGGCAGGAGACTGACTAGAGAAAGATCGGGCAACCGTGCATGAGGAGCAAATTGGGAAAAAGTAGCATTTAGCTCAAAGCAGCTGAATTGTTGGAGCCGGTTGACTGATTGTTTTATAGGATGTAATTGCCTCGTGAATTATAGAGGCTTTTGCTACTTTCTTGCTCATGAGAATATCTTGAGATAATGTTGACTATGTAAAGGGAAACACTACTTCAGAGTTAGAGGATCTCACATTGTAGCAGCTACCACTGTGTGATCGTTTAAGTTAAGTAGTATTGGAAAGACTCTTAGTGACACTGGACACGTTTTCAATATTCATTTCCCAAAGGTGCCTAGATTGCACATTGCAAAACACAGACAGGGCATTCCTGTGGCTGAAAAAAGTTATGTCTAACAGGCCTTTCCTAGAAATATCCAGGCTCTCTGGGATCTAGAAGATGTGAAAAGTATGTTGTTAAAATCTTTTGCTTCCTGCTGAGATGAAAGACTAACTACTGCAAAGCGGCGTGGAGAATTAAGGGAACTTGGTTCTCAAGATTTTCATTTCTCTTTGAACCTCTGTAGAAGGCTCCTTGTCATTGGTGTACTGCGATCTCGTCTTCCGTGCTATGCTCAATCTCATCTTTATGGGCATTGTTGAAGAAAACAACCCTATGATGCTCAGAACAAGCCAATTCTCTATACTCCTGGGTTGTACATTCTCTCTGACTGTAAAGATGGTGAAAGTTCCCACATGGGATAATTCCACACAGTGGCAGCATAGTTTTTAAGCAGAGCAAGGTGGAGGAGATGATGTTTAGACGGCAGGAAAGACTGCACTGAGAATAACAATGAATTAATAGTTCATTTGTTCCCCAGGTATTTATTTAGTACTTGTTAACCAGCTACTGTACTAGGTGACCAGAATGGCATTTTAGCTACATTAAATTTGTTCAAAATTCACAGACACATGTCCATTTCCAGTATAATAAATTTAAATCTTATGGGTGTATTGTCAAGGCAGATATCTAAGAATCACTAAAGAAAATATTTAGGTAGAACTAGAGCAGATAATAACGGCACAGGACAGATCTCTTGATCTCTACTCATTAGGATATGAGAAATAGCTAAGAATGAGTAAATATTATGATTCGTGATACACTGGCTTTCAAATGAATGCTAGATTGAAGAGGCAAGAAATTAAAAAGACACAATTGGGATATTGTCACTCACATTAATTTTATAATGCTTTTAGAAGATGATACAGAGTAAATCTCTATGAGGACTGAAAGAATTAAAAAACATTAATGAATGATCATGGAAAATAGTGATGACAGAGGTTGTTGGTATGTTTATCTGTGAAAGCAAGTTAAGTTCATTTTAGTTGGTGTTGCTCCCTATTTGTTGACACAAACTTTTTCTTTCTCAAAAGTACTGAGACAAGTAAAAGAAATAAGGAAAACACGATCTCATGCCAGGAAACAAGATGCAAACAATTCTTCATGCCCAGTGTAATTTTAAACTGCCCACGTAATTCAACATATGTATGTATGTATGTATGTTTGTTTATAATTTCTAAATTACATTCTTTCTTATTACAGTTAAAGATGAAGAAAATAGCCAACAGATTTTTTTTTATTATTTGAATCATTTTTAGAATTTACAATATGAAAACTACTCACGTGAATAAAAGTCATTTGATATCATAGTTCAATAATGCAGTCAGCATGACTAAATATATTCATATATTAGCTAGACCTAAGTCTGGGAAGACCGCCATACTTTTCAAATTATGCTATCATTGTTTACAAAGAAATAGAAAATGTTAACTAACCATTATTAAATAAAGCACATATAAACATGTATGACAGAAACAAGGCATATGTTAGTGTTAACACATGTTGAATATGTGTGTATACACAAAAGGTGCAAACATAATATCCTCTAGAGCTGTATTAGACAAAGTAGCTATGCCAGGGGGAAAGTTTTACAGATCTGCTTGGCTTCCGGCTACACTTTTATTATGTTATACAAACGCACTGAAAGCCACTTCCACTGGGAGTGGGCTAAGAAGAAGCAAGAGTACACATTCTTCATGCAAACTTTTTCTCACTGCTGTTTCTAGGTTGACGGCAAATTACAAACTGTGGGTGTTTCAAAGACAAATGTGGTGGAAATGGCCCCTCACCCATCTGAGATACAGCCTTCTTTTTGTTTACTGAAAAAAGAAAAAAATCTTCCTATGGCCAGAAAGTCAATATTTTCTGTTGAAGACTAACCTAATTTTAAGCCATATGTTCTTTGCCACAGTGTTTGGTGAAGGAAAATACTTTGGAATTTTGTTTGGACTCTTTACTAATATAAACTATCTTTTCTATTTAAAATTGTTTTTGCAATTAAAGGAGACATTTAGGCCACCTGTCTAGACAAACACCTCACTTTTCTTTTTAAATTATTTGATCTTTCCCAATGCCAGGAGGTTGAGCATGGCTAAGCAGATCATCTTGGTGTGCGGTCCTGCTTCCTCTGGTGAGTTAGCCATGCAGGAACTGGTCTGGGAAGGTTGATGGGCCTAGACAAGAAGGAGGTGTTGATGACAGGGAGGCGTAATTGGGAGATACTGCCCCTAGGGAGAAGAAAGCTAGCGCTGGTGAAGCCTGCCACCCCCACTCCTCAAGTGATATTTATTCCTGAAGGACAGCGTGACGGGTGTGCAAGCAGAAATAAATGCATAAGGCATGCCGAAACTTGTTTTCTGTAAGGGGCCAGGAAAGAAAAATGTGTGTCTCTTAAAGAAATTCCCCAACTGTCACTGTGAGCAGTAACCCAATATTTCAACTTAGAAATGAAGACTGTTTAAACAAGGTGTAATTATTTCAGCAGAAAGCAGGCATATCAGTAGTCATAAAACTTGTAAAAAGACATGGTTACAACTGAAAAAAAATCTTAAAAGTACTTATCTGTTTGACTTTTGAAATCCATTTGCATTTCCCTTAAGAAAAAGAACATGAAATACTAATTCTTTTTAAAAAAGTGCAAAACAAACAAACAAACAAACAGAAAAGAAAAGAAAAGAAAAGAAAAGAAAAGAAAAGAAAAGAAAAGAAAAGGCCCTGACACTAACTCTACAAGCACAGGACCCTTCTCACTGGTGCTATCAATTTTCAGTACTTTTAATTTTAGTTTTGGAGATGCCTCTTGCCAGTCTTACAGAACAGAACATCAGAACAGAACCATTATTTTATTCGTTGTTGTCAGTCTGTATTCTCTCATCTTAATTTTTCTAATTATTGTACATAGGTGTAAACATCAGTCTCAGGCATACTCGGGACCCGTATCTTGGGGCCTGGCCTCCTACCTGCTCCACTTTACCTCCTCTCTCTTCCTGATGTCTTCATTTTTTTCTAAATACTTAATGGTTGACCTGTATTTTTAAAACTACAGGGAAGCACCCTAATAAATTGAACATAGCCTTATTCTCTGAAAATAGTGTTATGTATTCGGCTAAATATATATGGCATCACATGAACCATGTGACTATATTTATGCATTTACTTAGAATATGTTTACACACATTTATGTATTTACACCTTTTCATGACTGCATATTATTTCCATATGTTCATTAATTTCTTCCAACTGTTAATTAATTTGCTTAAATCTATTTTGTTTTATTCCTTTTTTATTATTTGGGAACTGCATAGGTACAAAGTATCTAGATCCCATCCATCCACCTCTGAGCTCCCCAACCTCACCCAGATCTCTGTTCTCCTACCTACCCCTCATACCACAGTTTATTTCTCCTTTTTTTTAAAAATTGCGATTGTTATGTAATTATTTCTCTCTTTGCTTTTCTTCCTCCAGAACTTCCTTCCCATATACCCCTTCCTGTTCTTCTTCAAATCTCTGTCCCCTTTTTTTATTAACTGTTATTGCATGCATATGCACACACACACACACACACACACACACACTTTTTAGGAATCTATATTCCTAAACATAACCTTCATAGTCCATACAGTGTTACTTGTATGTATGTTTTCAGAGCTGAACGTGTGACAGTGTACTGGAACTTGCTGTGTTTTCCTCGGGGAAGACCGCCTCTCCCAGCTTTTCCCTGTCACCTTCGCTCTCTGTATGTGTGCCAGGCAGCTTGGTAGGAACTTGAAATTGGGATCACCCACCTTTGACTTGCTGCGATCAGAGCTATGTTTCATATTGCTCATTATTGGTGGTGCTAGGAATGGAACCCATGGCCTGGAAACAACGGGAAATTTCCACAACAGGAAATCCCTTTACCAACTAAGTTACATCCTGAACCTGAGCTCTATTGTGTGTTTACACTTTCTTCCAGGGTAAGCTATTCCTTTTTAGGTATTTGTTCAGTTACTTCCACGTCTGTTCTCTGTCCAGGTATGGTGCATACTCTCTTTATTTTTTTCCGAAAATATTACACTTTGACTTTTCTTTGAAGTGCTATTTCTGTTAAACTCTATCCATAACACTGCTCTGTGGACATAAGGTAGCTAAATGTTTGGAAACAAATTGTATCTGTGTATTGCATATCTAAAATGGAAAGCAAATTCAAATAAAACTTAAAGCTAACTAAGGATTTATGGAAAAAAAAAAAGCCATGTGCCATTTCTTCAAATCTTGCCTAAGGGGACTGTAATATAAATCTAGGCTTAAAGACCTCATGGATTTGGGAGCTGTGGAAAAGAGATTATAGCTCTGAAAGATTTTAGGAATGCCTGAAATATACTAAGGCCAGACACACTTTCTGACCATGCTGGGGGCTGAATGAGGTTCCCCAAACTAGGTCTTAGCTCCCTCACCCTGACCCACCAGTGTTGGTCTGCTTATGAGGTCAATATTCCTGTTTCTCTCTTTTTGGAAAAAGCTGATTAGACAATATTACAATCCTGTTTGCATCCCAATCCCATCGGCTTGTGGAGCTGAGCACCATCCACTGCCAAAATAAACCAAACTCTTGTGTTCTGGAACAAAAGAACCCATCATGGGGTTAGTTTCATTCCGTCATGACTTACATAACCGTGGACCTGTGCGTTCCTTCCGTGGAAAGTCTGAGGCCAAGGAAAGGCTTAGGCAGGGCATAATGGCTGGTATTTCTCAGAACTTTAATAATAATAGACTCTCCCCCAAAAGTTATCAAACTTTGTGGCAAGACTACAGTGTTCCTCATGGTCACTCACTCAGATGGGCAGTGAGAAAATGAAAAGAATGCTGCAAGAATAGTTTTGAAAGCCTTTAACCAAAGAACATTCAATTTTAAATAATGTGATAAAAGTTATAGCATATTGTCAGCAAATTAAGCAAGCCATACCTCAGCTCCTCTGCATTGCCAACATCTAAGCGCTGAAGGACTACATATTGTTCTAGGAGTTCTTTGTGTGAGTACCTCTTTCTGGGTAATAGAAATTTCTTTGTTGCTGAAAGATTTGAAAGTGAAAATCCTCCAGGAGTAAAAAAAAATACTCTAGTAATGCTTGTTATTAAAAAAGGAAGAAAGAAAGTAAAAGGAAGGAAGGATGGTTCTTAATTTTCTGTCTTGGTAAGAGAAAGGGAACAAGGAGAGTGCACATGAGAATGCTCCAGTCGGAATCACCTTTCACAGTGTCCCATGATTTTTTTTTTTTTTTTTTGATTGAGAGTAGTCTCTCTTTGGAATGCAATCCAAGCCAGGTAATAGGTTTTTAATGTCCTCAACACTTTCCATTTCATATATCAGGATAAAGCTGGAATAGTCTAGCTCACAGCAGCTGCCTCCATTGTGTTTAGTTTTAATGCAACTGTGAACCTTTATCATCTCCCACCATAATGAATGCACAGCCATACACATCTTCACATATGAAGCAAAAAGGAATTCCAAAGTTTGCATAAAACCCCTCGTACTTAAAATAAGCTCCAGAAGAAATACTTTGAAACTTTATTGAGAATTAAACAAATGTCAAGATTTTTTTTTATCCATTTAAACATGTCTTCATTTTTAAAATTTCAGACTTGAATTTTTTTAAAGGAAGCCAGCAAGTTCAATGTGAGTTGCAACGGCTCAGCAGAAATCCTGAATGAACTTTCTTTTTTTTTTATTTAGTTCATACAAAACATAAAATCATATAATAGGGTTTAACAACAACAAAAACTATTAATTCTAAAATGAGACTTTTCTGAACACAGAATGCATATCTTATATAAGCTGTAGTTATATTCTTAATTAATTTTTGTACTTCTCTTAAACAACATGATCAAGGCTTCACTAAAGATTGAAAAGAATAAAAATATACAATTTCATGGAAGAGGAGACCAGAGCAAGCTGACCCAGGATAAGGGGCCAGGCCCAGGAAGTCCTGTAGTTGGCTGTAGAAGCTGCAGACCCAAGAGCTGACCATTATGGCTTTCTGTGATGGTCTCCACTCAGTGTAAAGAGGGATTTCTTTTTCTAGGAATGGGATATCCACTTACCTGTTGGTATGAATGTACTATCTAGAATGTGGCAATAGCAGATTTTGCTTTAAGGTCTGTCTCCTCACTAGCACTGGAGAATTTGGTTGTGTTTCCCAAACCAGAAATTATCTCCCTCGTGTTGAATGGGCCTTGAGTGCAATTAGAGGGCTGTTGCTTACCTGCGGGCGTCTCAGCTCCACTCACCACACCTGTACGGATGATTCGTTACGCGGGTAACTTCGGTGCTTCATAGTGCTGCAGCTGGGTAGGTCCCATAATTTCTTCCCGCCCTTGGTATGTTCTGGAATTATGGGAGCCAGATATAAGAAAGAGGCTTTCGTGTCAGATCCAGCTTGAATCATCTAAGTCCTGTGTTCTAAGCGTGTGCGTTGTCTTCAGTAATCAGGGCTCATGCTCGACCCCTGAGAGACAACCAAGGCCAGCGCTAGGCTAAGAGCCTACCTTGTTCAAATAAACTTTAAAAGGGGAATTCTTCTGGCTGAAAACCGGGCTGTTGTTATTCTATGGTTCTAGTGGAGGCTATTTTCAGTCCAAGTGGCCTAACTTCCTTCAATATATACTATAGAATGAAATATAATATATATTCAATTATACTTATTATGTGTAACTTAGTTAGATATAAAATAATATAATTCCTCAAGGCTTTAAGAAACAATTGCGGTTTTCTTTGTTTCTTGTCCTTTTTTCCTTTGTATTGACTTTCTTCCGCTCCAGCTGAGGCCCCACCCTGTTTTTCTGTTCACAACATCATATCCCTGGATGCCTGCTCTTCCTCTTCCCTCTGCCCCACCCCCTACGGCTCCCTTATACTTTCACGGCTTCTGTGGCTACTTCCTGCTGCATACACACGTTTGAGTAGCTCCTGCACCTACAATATGAAAACACACGGAAGAGACAGTAGAAATATTGTGAGAGCCATACTGCTAGAAAGCACACTGTAAGACAGTCTCTCCTAGAAACGGCTTCATAAATAAGACAGGAATAACGGAAATACCAGCGAACATTGTAATGTGGAAGAGGGAAGCTTTTGCTGAGCTCTACACATAGACGGATAGCTATGCAGGCAGTAGGACCACTGGGACGAGAATTAGCCTCTCCTAAGGATGGTCCTCCTGTTAGCTGCCTAATGCAGAAAGGTCCGCCCTGGAACAATAGAAACACCAATAACTAAAACAAACTCGTCAGGCTGTACGGATATATATTTGTGATAGACATGTATGCATGTAGGGTAATAATAATAAAAAAAGGAGGTTATCAAATTGGGAGTAGGGGATATGAGAGTGAGATGGAGGGAGGAAAGGGAGAGACAAGTCATAATTTTATTTCAATTAAAAAAATTTCACAAAAGGAGATAATAAAAATCTACATTACAATAAATTGAAAAAATCTAAAATAAATGGATAAATTTCTACATGTGCAATGTGAGACAAATAGTTTAAAAATATTTACAACCAGGAATTAGATTGAAAGACTAAAAAGTCCCAAACTAAGAAAAAAAAAATCAGAACCATATGGATTCACTGTAGAATCCTACCAGATCTTCAAAGAATTAACAATATTACTCACTTATTCCATAAATTAGGAGGAAGAAAGACATCAAAATTTATTTTATGAAGCCACTATTGCAGTGATACCAAGACAAGATAAAGGCAACAAAAAAGAAAACTACTGACTGATTTCTCCATGAACACAGATGCAGCAACATTCTCCATTATATGTTTCTAAAACAAATTGAAGATCACATCTGGAAGAACATTAATCATGACTACTTGGCTTAAATAAACAGAGAAGTTATGGCTCAAAGACAGAAATCATATAATCATTGAAATAAAAGCAGAAAAGACCTAAAAAATCTAGCATACTTTCATTATGAAAGTCATGGAGAGGCTTGGAACAGGAAGTGAAGTTAGACAAAATAAAGGAAGCAAATGTATAGCCAACATCACGCTTAAAGAAGAGAACTTCAAACACTACTAGAAAGAAAATAGTGGTTACATTTCACTAACCAATAAGAGAAGAAAAGGAATTAAGTGGATTTAAGTATATGAATTAGTTAAATTATCATTATTTTAAGATATGATTCCTTAGATATAAGAGACCGTAAAGGTTCTATTGAAAACATGTACAGCCAACAAACACCTTAATGACATTTAAGATTAACACATACAGATAGCTATCTTTCATACCTATCCAAGCACATATTAACTGAAATCAGTGAAATAACCCTATTCACAGTCATAAACAAATAAGAAATAAACACAAGAAGGGGAAAAAAAACTTCCATAATGAAAACTTATAGACACTGAAGAAAGAAATGAGTGAGATACCAGATTTCTCATGTTAACGGACGTGAAGAATGTGTTTTAAATGATGGCCATTTTACCTAAAGCAAATAATTAAGAACTCATGTGTACATCCATGAAATGACCACTTCCTGATCATTGACCAAAAGGCCAAAAGTGCACTAAAGAAAAAAAAAATAGTATCTTAAACAAATATTGCTGAAAAAATGTATTTTAATATTTAGAAAAATTAAAACCAATCTTTTTCTGTCACCCTATGCAATACTCAACTCTAAATAGGTAAAGGCCTTAAAAACAAGCCTAATATCCTGAGACACTAGAGTAACTTTAGGGGATTTTTCCTCTACTCCTAGGCACATGTAAGGAGTTTCTCAACATGACATCCTAGCATAAGGAATAAGAGCAACAATCGACAAATTGGATCTTATGAAACTATAAGGTTTTGGTACTGTGAAGGACACTGTCAGTGAAGTGAAGAGGCAGGCAACAGAGTTGGAAAGCTAAATATCCAACAAAACATGAATGTCTAGAGGAGACAAATAGTTGAAAAAAATCTAAATATAAGAAACTATACAATCCAATTAAAAATTAGGCTTTGAACATGAACAGAAATTTTTGAAAGGAAGACATTCAACTGGATGGCAACCAATTTTTAAAAACTTGAATATTATCAGCCATCGTGTAAATGCAGATGAGAACCTTGTTAGAAATGTTTTTCCACCCCAGTAATCATTTCAACCTTGGGCATAATCAGGAATAGAAATGACAACACATGCTGACATGGATATGGGCTCTGATGTCTGTTTAGTGGGAGTACCAGTGAAGCTCTTTAGAAATCAGTCTGAAAGTTTCTAAAGAAGCTAGAAATAGAATAGACAGATGCCCCTGCTATACCACTACTGGGTATCTATCCAGTGGACTTCATTTCCTACTGCAAACACTCTTGGGTATCCACGTAGGAGGTGGTTCTATTCATAATACCTAATTGTGCATTTAAAATCATTGTGATAGTTTTAAATGTGATTGTGATAAGACCTGGAATCAGCTGGGAAGAGCGACTCAATGGGAAATTGCATAGATATGATTGAGCCCAGAGACAAGTCTGTGGAAGACATGTTTTATTTAAGTTAATTAATATGGGCAAGGCCTAGCCCACTGTGGATGAGCACCAGTCCCTGGCCTTGGGATCCTGAAACACATAAATGGAGGAGGGGCAGTGAGCACAAGTAAATCTGCATGCCTTCTTTTCACTCTGCTACTGTTGGTGGATATGACTACCAAGATCTTATCTTGACTTCTCCAATGGACTGTAATCAAGAATTGTGTGAAAAATATAAATACTTTTCTCCCAAGCTGGCTTTATTTTGCCATAGCAAAAGAAATGGAACTAGAACAATGCTAGTGATAGCATTAACTTGAAAGTTCTAGACTCCATTCAAGTATAAGCTGCTATAAATGAAAGCAGTCTCAGTCAGTGCCATTGGCTTGAACTGTGTTTAGGAATGTCTTTCTAAAGAACTGTGGAGCAGCTGTAAGAAATTCGTAAGATGACATTGTATTCTGAGCCTGAGTTCTCAGTGCCATGTTTATTCTGTGACCAACAAAAGTCTGGAAGAGCCTAGGATCAAAGAACTACTTTGTGAGAGGAGCTACAGGCTAGGGTCTTGACCATGTAAGAAGCCTGGAATTCATCCAGAGAGAGTGAGGAAGCCATTAGAAGGATTCTCTCTGGAGTAATAGTGACAGGATTAACTTGTCATTTGAAACTGTCATTTGAAACAGCATGGACAGATGGCTATATGAACTCTGAGGTGAGGCAAGGAAGAAAGTCAGAGGCCCTTTCCAGAGCCCATGAGAGAGATTATAAGGCATGATCAGGGGTGAACATTGAAAACACCCACTGTGTTGTTTTGCTTCTTGACACGGATTTAACAGCAACCCTCCTACTCTAAAGCAGGATAGCACAGAGCAACCACTGCTCTGAGCGCACTTCCTGTCTAGTTGCATTTTAACTATGCACAGGGAGATGATTCAAAAGTACTCTTTATAATCTATATAAATAGAATTTTTATGGATAACTTTCTTCTTAGGTGCCATATGGTGAGACTGTCAGAAGCTTATGGCTCACTGTGTAGTTATTGGGTCTACTTTTAATGACAGCATTCTTTGCTTTGTTTTTCCCTCCACATAAAAATAAAGTGCTATTTTTCCTGTCTTAGTAGGCAGAGCCTTGTGAAACCTACATAAAGTCAATATTCCTACGAATATTATTACAACCAAAGTCAGAAAATACCATATGTGTGGCTGAGTTAAAACCCAAGAAGCCATTGTCTTATAATTACAGATGGCTCATTAGTTGTATGGTTGTAACATAGCAGCCCACCACTGACGAAGACATCAATAAAAAGTAAAGTAAAATTGGTTGTATTTGAGTGAGAGTAAACACCACTTGATATTCCAGAGAAAGAAGATCTGGCTTAAACGACAGAAGCAGATGAGAACCACCTCCTGAGTACACAGACAACCAGTTAGTTTTCTTAAAAAAAAATTCTTTTAATATTTCTGGCCAGGCCTGTTAGCATGACTGGCATGTATGTGTAGGGTGAGGTCAAAGACTATGCAGGTACCCCACTCTGCAGAGCGCAGTGATTGCTGATAATATTGGTGAATTCAATTTAGGTGAATACATACATACTCAGCAAGATTTGTGTCTGCGTCAGCACTGACATTGGAATAGCACTGTTTCAAAGATGTTTTTCTTCTCTGATGACCCTGTTGAAATTTAATCCCCCATTATGAGCTATTAAGAGGTAGAACCAAGGGACTTTTAAGGGGTGATTATTGCTCTCCCTTAATGAATGAGTTAATTCCATCAAGCAACTAATGGATTAATGGGTTAATGGGTTGTCTCAGGAGTGGGCGTGAAATAAAAGGCTAGTGTGGATAGACCTCCCCTATGTCACTATCTCTTCTCATGTAATACCCTATGCCACCTTGGAACTATGCCAACAGAGCTATTACCAGATGTGTCCCCTTAATCTTACATCAGAACACTAAAGTAAAATCTTTCTTTCTTTCTTTCTTTCTTTCTTTCTTTCTTTCTTTCTTTCTTTCTTTCTTCTCTCTCTCTCTTTTTTTTGCATAATGCACCAGGTTACAATGATGCATCATAAAGACAAAGCATTGACTTAGATAGGTTCCTATTCATGAAAAAAGAAACTGGACTTCAAAATGGTGGAGTCCCGAGTAGTGAATGATACAGCTCTAAGAATATGAAGAGGTGGCAGTTGATTGACATTTCAGTCAAGTACCACATATTTTCAAGAAGGCATAGACAATCAGATGTTAGGAGAGGAATGTCTTGCTGTAGAGAGTTTTGCTATTTGAAGACCTGTGCTGTGAATATTCAAGTCGAATTTTGGATGTTAGGAGAGAAAAGTAACTTGCAAGCTGGACTCGCTGTCTGCTTGGGGTGGGGGCTGTCAATGGAAACATTGCAGCATCACCTGGGCCCGGCTCAATTAGATTTAGGGATATTGAATAGACAGAGAACGCCTGGACCCCAGAGCTAGATTCACGGAATCACGAGGCAGACAGTTTTTAAGCGACACATGTTGTGAATTTAGAAAATGAGGATGAATATTTATAACTATCCGATACTTTTCATGGCATATTTATTAATAAAAACTATTTTAGATGATCTATCGACAAAGGTATTTTTAAAGAAATGTCTGTCTATTTTCTTCACACAGTGTTAACAATGCACAGTGAAGTGCTATGAGTAAGTCCTGTGACTTAAATGGCAACCCAAAGATTCAGCCTTCAATACTGAACTGTTACGATTTTCACAAAAGTGCTCTCAGAGCCAATCAGTATCTTAGGAGCACTTGAGC
This sequence comes from Meriones unguiculatus, assembly GCF_030254825.1. Classification (NCBI taxonomy): domain Eukaryota; kingdom Metazoa; phylum Chordata; class Mammalia; order Rodentia; family Muridae; genus Meriones; species Meriones unguiculatus. Next base: position 2,859,101 of record NC_083352.1, on the reverse strand, counting down.
CAAAAGTAAACACAAACGTCAGTACTATGGACATGCGGATGGAGCTTCTGGAAGACCATAAAATGCAATTGGATAAGAGAGGTCTTTTTTATTAATTAATTTAATTTACATCTCAGTCATATGCCCTTACCTCCTCTCCTTGCAGTTCCACCCTCCCTGCCATATCCCCCTTTTCCTATTCCTCAGCATAGGGAGCCCAGTACCCAGATACCCCAGCTCATATATTTACAGAAGGACTGAGTTTATCCCCCCCCCCCATGGCCTGGTAGGGAAGTCCCATCAGAGGAAAGTGATCAAAAACCAAGTAGCATAGTACATGTCAGAGATGTCCCCCACTCCCCTAACTAGTGGGACCACAGAAAGATGCCCATTGGACTTATCTTCTTGGGGTCTGAGCATTGTAGTATGTCTATCCTGTACTATATGACTGAAATGTGCCTATAAGTAAGTATGTACCATGTGTGTCTTTCTGGGTCTGTTACCTAACTCATCATGATCTTTTCTAGTTCTATCAATTTGCCTGCAAATTTCATGATTTCCTTGCTTTTAATGGCTAAGTAGTATTCCATTGTGTAATTGTACCACAATTTATGATTCCATTCCTCAACTGAGGGATGTCTGGATTATTTTCAGCTTCTGGCTATTACAAATAAAACTGTACCAGGTTTCTTTATCTATTCTTTGGTTGGGGACATCTAGATTGTTTCCAGTTTCTGGCTGTTATGAGTAAAGTTGCTGTAAAGATGATTGAACAAGTGTCCTTGTGTGATGAAGCATCTTTCAGGTCTTCAGTGAAGTTAGGGGTCCCTTGTCACTCAGCACTTGGCAGTACCTAATTGGTTTCACCTCAGAGGTGGCTAGTTAGCATGTTGTCCTCTTAAGTACTTCTGTAGTGTTTCAGACACAGTGTCTGATGTGGTGAGATCAGTCACAAATCCTACTAGTTCTACAGTGTAAAACTCTATACACAGTGGGCATGAAAATGAAGCTGCCTGACTGCTCTGCTTCACCTGTATCCTCACTCATGTCTCCATCTATAACAAACAAACAAACAAACAAACACAAAGAACATTCCAATCCTGACGTCCTGACTCAGCATCTTAGTTTTCTGTGGGAAGCATGTTCCTCTGCTCTTACAAAATGACACAAGCTGATGAGTCCATAGTTTTAATATTAGGAGTGAGAGGTCATACATACATCACAAACTACTTAATGCAGAGCTGAAAAGAAGTAAAAACAGAGCTTTTGAACATGATTGTGAATATCAAATTCATACTTCAATTTATAAATAGTAGAATCAAGTTGGTTGTTTTTTTCTCTTTCATATTTCAGTGCATTCCCTGTGCCATGTTTCTGACATGTTGAATGCTAGCTACTTTTTTATGCGTTTTCTGGCTAGGTAGAGTAAAAGAAAAAAAAAAGAAAGCTTTCTAGAATCTATGATCTAGAGGAAACAAGTTCCCTGTGAAGAAAGTGACTGTATTCTCTAAGCATGTTCTTCAAGCCAGGGCTGAAGGTAAAGCCCAAGGCCACATGGCTTATCTGACATGCATAACCCTGGCTTTGATCTTTGATACCACCAGAAACAAACAAACGGACAGACAAACAGACAGACAAACAAACAAACAAAAATGTCACTGTAACAGTACTCTATGTTTCACTTCTGATATTCAAAATTGGGGCCTTAAAAAAAAAATCATTAAAGCTGAGCTCTGCCTCTGACACAATCTGATTGGCCTGCTCTTTGATCACCTCCCTCTGAGGGGGGAGCAGCCTTACCAGGCCACAGCATGCAGACAGGGGAGGAAGGGTGGGATCGGGAGGGGAGGAGGGAGGGGCTTATGGGGGGATACAAAATGAATAAAGTGTAATTAATAATAATAATAATACAAAAATACAAAAAAAAAAAAAGCTGAGCTCTATAGGACACAACCATCACTCTCCATCACTTGGAAGGTGAGTTCAGATGATGACAGGGAACAGAACCATCACAGGTTATACAATAAGAGAAAACAAATGAAACTCATGAGACCCTTTTTATAGGTGCTGTTTCCTTTAGGGCTACGGGTATAGTTCTGTGCTATCAGGACCTGCCTAATATGTCCGAGGTCCTTGCTCTGATCCCAGGAAATGAAGAAAGGAAGCATGAAAAGAAGGGATGAAAGGGTAGGGGGCTAAGCCAGTTGTACAGGAAGCTGACAATTGTTCAAGGTCAGAAATTTAATGAGAACGTTTGTCAAAAGTAAACAGATGGGATTTAGCTCACCAGAGAGAGCTTGACCGGCATGCTCAGGTACAGGGTACAATTCATAGTTTGATTAAAAATCTTACTAAACTACTTTAATCATCTATGTTTTTTTAGTTTCTTGCTGCATGAGATGGGAGATTCAGCAGAGATCATGATATAGTGCCATTTATTATTGTCCCTTTAGCTTTCTTGTCATTCTTCAGCAAAACACATTCATAAGAACAGAAAAGGAACCTAAAGTCTATTTTCATATTCTTTTCTTTTCACTATCCTATTTGTATTTTTAACATTTTTCCCTTTTCCTTGAACTGTCTCAGCATTTCACACAAGTGTGTTTTCAGATGCCTGCTTATTTGTGGACATGCTATCCAAGCACTGATGTTTTCTTGGCCAAAGCTTTTTGGATGTACTATAAGATTTCATTGAAGAGAGGAAACTCTTTTGCTCTCTTTTGTCAAATTATCTGCAAGTAGAAATATCCAATATGGTCTTTAGAACCTTACATCGGTGATAATTTTTCTTTTGAAGGTAGTTATTAAAATAAATCCCCATGAGTATTCATTTTCCCCCTTTTTTACCAATGAGGCAGTCATCACTTTTCTTCAGTATTAAATTTCTCCTCAATAATTGATATGTTACATTAAAGGAACACAAAATAGTCTAAATTATGCAATAATGATCAAGGCAAAGTGTTTCCTGAGAACTAATGGTTGCCTGAGAGGAGGTGGTGGCTTGAGGTCCAGCTGGCTATTAAGCCACAGGAAATGCTGAGGGCCAAGACTTGTATTATTTCTCTTAGATGAAAATGAACCAAAAAAAAAAAAAAAAAGTAAAATGGATTCTTTTTTCTCTAATGGGAAAAATGGCCTCATTTTGGATGCAGAAGATGGTTCCGTAAGAGGAATGTTTCCCTAATAGCCAAATCCCAATGGTCAGTAGTCTCTGCATTTTGTCTTTAATGTGCTATAGGACAAATAATATTCTATTATTGATCTGAAGCTTTAATACAACCAGCAATACCTCACAGCTTTGCCCACCGCTGTAGGCACTGAGGGATATTCTGAGTAGCATTTGTTCAGATAGCTTTTGGTGAGCAGGAAATAGATTACAGTAAGCATAATGTCAACACAGTGACTTTAAAGACACTCAATAACAGCAATCTATCCTGAAAGCCACCGGAGAGCTTGTGGGCTTTCTTTATTTTATTCTGGAGTTCTTTCAATAAAATTTGGGAGAAAGAGGCCTGACTAGCAGATATTCTAGGTTTCTTTAAATTAGTCTTTTATTTCACAATGCATAGTTAGCGAGGAGTTCCATGGTCTTCAAGAGAAAATCATTCTATGTGAAGTAAATGCTAGATCGTCTCCTCTCCCTCTGATTATGATGCCTCCACACCAAAACAAGTGAATTTCACAAATGTCAGTGCTCAAAATGTAATGTAGTCACTTTATCAGACACACCAAGTCTGGAAGGATACCCCTTCACAGACTATCTCATCTTGGTGAGCTATGGGAAACTGCATAAGGGCCCACCAGCGCCTCATGACCAAAGCTGAAACAATTAGATCATAAAAGCAATGAAGGAATGTTGGAGTATAAGCCAAATACAAAATATTTATGCCGACAACGGCATGGACAAAGGACAGAAAACATAGATACATGGCCCATGCTTTCCTGTGCAGACAACTGCCAAGGATCTTATAGAGTTGCTCCACTGTCATGGATTTTCAGTGTGGATTGTATATAATGTGCAGAACAGAAAGTGAGGGGCATTTTTTTTTTTAACTTTTAGGACACCCACTAGCACACAGTGAGCCTTTTTTTTTGTTTTGATTGAATATGGCTAAAACGTATTATATTTTAAGAAATTTGTTAAATATGACCTAAATGCTAAATACATCCCCCTTGTTTTTTAACTGCAAGAGGAAATGTGTGAGGGAGTAAGTATTTTTCAACGATAATTGACTCACTTACTAGCAAAATGTTTTCACAGCGTGTAGGAGTACGAGCAGCATGGTCCTCAGAGGAGCCTGGCAGCTCGGGGACAGCAGCTGTAGTGGTACTATTGAGGTTAATGAGACTGAGGGCGGAGCTGCCGAGTCCAAGCTCTGGGGTCTCCAGCTTGAAATAACATGACTAACGTCAGAGATGATTTAGAAGCCTAAATTATTTATTATAGCTTAAGCACCTTTATAATCCTTAAGACTATGGAATCCCTTTGTAAAAATAACAAAGCATATTAATTTTAACGTTTCTTATTTAAAAGTCTTTTTAGATACAGTTCCCGAAAGTGTATGAAACAGAAAATCATTTATTTTACAGTATTTAAGCTGGGACTTCTGCAGAGAAGCACATACAACTCACTGAGAGAAAATAACTGTGGTTATTAAATTAAATTCAAGGACGGGAACTGACATGCCATATAGAAATCCCTCCATTCCTGACATCTGTGAACATGCTACCCCTGCCTTGTTAAGTGTGGCATGTAGGCATGTGTGTGTGGAGGGCACATACCTGTGTGTGCGCGGTGTCTGAAGGCTGAGTCTGATCACTCTTCACAGTACTGAGCTGAAGTGTCTCACTGGACCCCAAGCTTATCATTGCACTGCTGCAGTTCAGCCTCTTGCTCGCGATCCCCTGCCCTGCCTGGACAGGGCTGGTCGCTTATCCAGGTCACGAAACCGCTCTGCTCTTAGCCAGCTTCTGGAGATCCAGCCTCAGGACCTCTCAGTTGTCGAGAGAGCATTGGCACGGTGAACCATCTCTTCAGGTACTTCATGCCTAGCAACCTGATGGAAAGCTGAGATGAAGTCCACCTGGGCATTGGGATACAGGCTTGTAATCTCAGCACTTGGAAGGTGGAGGTGAAATATTAGGAGTTCAAGGGCAAGCTCAGATACATAGGACTCATTTTAAAAGTAAGACAAAACAAACAAGAAACAACAAAAAGCCCCAAAGTGAAATAATCCAACAGATCTGAACATAATTTTGAAATACAAAAATTCAACAGATTGGGATCAGTATCAAGAAAAACTGATTAAATTAGAAAAGGTAGATGTTGGATAATCAAACAATCTGTTCAAGATATTTAAAATTTATTAAGTAATTAGTATGTTGAAAACAATAAGTGATGGTTTGAACCTTCTTTTCATTCTGACGATTGATGCTTTAATGTATACCACAGTGGACAAGTGCTCTGCCACTAAATCATATCCTGATCTTGGTTCTTTTAAGTTCTTCCACTAATTTTTAATTAGAAAGACTTTAAAACCAAACATTGAGATAATTAAACTTAAAACTTTGTGTACAGATTGTTGCGTATCAAGCTATGAAATTAAGGTTTTATGAAGAGCACCACCAAGTGTGACCGCTCTCGCCCCTCCGGAAGATGTTCTAGCTCTCGATTTAGTAGCACACAAACACTATGGTAATGTAGACTGTTAAACATGCACTGCTGTTCTGAAGTGAGGCAGTTCTACATCCATCTCCATACTTTTGCCTTTGGTATAATTTTTTTAACCTGGCAGCATTTTTTAAATGAATTACATTTTATTCACTTTGTATCCCCCCATCAGCCCCTCCCTCCTCCCTTGCTGATCCCATCCTCCCACCCCCTTCTTCACCCATGCCCCTCCCCAAGTCCACTGATAGGGGAGGTCCTCCTCTCCTATGCATTATAAATATGTTTATGCTTCAAAATTCCTATTAAAAATAGACATTTGGAGTTGTGTTGATATTTTGTTAGATGCTGTGAGTGCTGAAGGATGAAATTGGAGGAGTAAGAGGTAATCTTGTCTACCATTAAAGTCGGTCTGTTTTCTCCTACTGCCACTGTCCATCCCGTTTGTCCTTCTAAGTGAGGATTGATCATCCTACCTGGAACCTCCTTCTTGTTTATCTTCTTCAGCTGTACAGATTGTATGTTTATCCTATTTATAGGTCTAGTACCCACTTATAAGTAAGTATATACCATGTGTGTCTTTCTGTTTCTTGGATACCTCACTCAGGATGATCTTTTCTAGTTCCCACCATTTGCCTGCAAGTTTCATGATTTCCTTGATTTTAATTGCCGAGTAGTATTCCATTGTGTAAATGTACCACAGTTTCTATATCCATTCTTCCATTGATGGACATCTGGGTTGTTTCCAGATTCTGGATCAAACAGCACAGGAGCCTACTGCAGAGGGCCTCTGAAAGACTCTACCTAGCAGTGTATCAAAGCAGATACTGAGACTCATAACCAAACCTTGGGCAGAGTTCAGGAAATCACATGAAAGAAGGGGGAGTTAATATGACCTGGAGAGGACAGGAGCTCCACAAGGACCAAATATATCTGGGCACAGAGGTCTTTTCTGAGACTGATTCTCCAACCAAGGACCATGTATGGATATAAGCTAGAACCCCTGCTAAGATATAGCCCATGGTAGCTCAGCATCCAAATGGGTTTTCCTAGTAAGGGGAACTGGAAGTGTCTCTGCCATGAACTCAGTGGTGGGCTCTTTGACCCCCCCCCCACTCCCATCCCAGGGAAGAGCAGCCTTGCTCGGCCACAGAGGAGGACATTGCAGCCAGTCCTGATGAGACCTGATAAGCTAGGGACGGATGGTAGGGGAGGAGGTCCTCCCTATCTGTGGACTTGGAGAGGGACATGGGAGGAGATGAGGGAGGGAGGGTGGGGTTGAGGGGATTGAGGGAGGGAGTACATCTGGGATACAAAGTAAATAACCTGTAATTAATATAAAAAATAAAAATTATATTAAAAAGTCAGTCTTTTTCTCCTTGCTGTCATCATGCAGACAGGCCTACCTGAGAGGTAAATTCTCAGGCATGTGATTCTTGGGTGCCAACTTCTGTTTGCTCTCTTTATCTTGGTAAGAGCCACTTACACTCTGAATGGAACATGATTACTGTTTTCTTTCTTCCTGGATATTTACTTAATTGAAAGTTCTTGTCTTGACTTCAGGACTTTTCTACTATAAAGTATTTCTTCTTTATATGAAATAAATACAAGAGGCATATGAGTAAAATAAGGGTCTTGCTGCAATTTCCTGACTTTTAGAAATATGTGTGTCCTTCATTTACTTATTATAATTTATTTAACTTGGTCTGAGATTTCAAAAGCTTATTTTATAGCTCATTGTTTACTAAATATGAGATTTTAGTAACATCTAGATATTGGAAAAAAGATTTTAGTAACATCTAGGTATTGGAAAAATTCTACCCTCATATTTCTCTACACATATTTAAGAATGACCTGCCATTAATAAGGAGAGATGGTAACAAAGACAGGCTTCCTGGATTCCACAGAGTCAGAGCCTTTGTACCCCACAATAGGACAAGTATAGAAGTAACTAGGGTGCCAGGTGCCCTGTGAAGTCAGATGCATCACACTGATCCATATTGTAAAGTCAGTATGATCAGCTCTGTTTTAGTTAATGGAGGATGTAAGGCGCTTGCATTTGAATGTCTTACAAAAAGCCAAGATTTCAATAGTTAAAGGGGCTTTGGAGATTGTTGAGTTGAATGAGGGATAAACTAGTTTATACAAATTATAGTCTTCCTTAAGATAGGAAGAGCCTTATATTTCTCAAGAGAATGGAGCCTAGATTGAATAAAACGTAACAAATATAGCAGAGAAGACTGAGCCTACCTTGGCATGTGCTAAGTAGGCCATGGCCATGTTAAGAATTCCTTCATAATGAAAGCTCAGGTATGTTGGGAACCTCCATAAAAGGGTTGCCCAAGCCTGGAGTGTCACTGTGATACAACCATTCAGTGCCGTTCTGGAAAAATTCACCCAGTTAATAAACTATTGGCTCTACAAGTATCCTCCATAATGTGTCACCTCCATAGTGTATTTTAGGCCTCACCAAAAAGTCACCTCTATTTTAGCATGAAATGGCTTTAAAACCAGATTACTTTCCTCCAAACATTAGATAATAATTTCCATTAAGGATAGCAATTTTACAGTAGGTAGCCAGGAAGTTTTCAACACTAAAACATGCTTTGTAAAAGAGAGAGGAGAGAGCTGAAGGTAAGTGGAGAGAAGCATTAGAGGGAAGCTGAAGAAGATGTGGAGAACTTAAAGAAAGATGCTTTGTTTAAGAGGGGAGCACAAGAATCACACCACACTCACTTTCAATCTCACCAACTGTTCACTCTGGTTTTGGTACTTAAAGAAAATAAAATTAAAGATTTGTGTTTTCCATCCAGGGACTGAGCTGCCTACATGCAATAGGAGCCCCCAGGAGTTACAGTCAAGAGGACTGAGTAAAATTCAGTTCTAGGGAACTGAACTGTGAGTCTCTCTCCCTCTCTCTCTCCATCTATATGCTGCTTAGTTATTCAGCTCTCAGGAAAAAAACATGTTTTCACCCTGGCCTTCACCTGGAGACAGGGATCAGCAGGATGTTTTGCCAAGTTCACTTCCTTTTGTTTATGTACCGATCACACAGACAGGTGGTCGAGGTAAATAAGTTTGACTTCTTCATGAGCCCCTTCATTGTATCAAGGTGCTTTGCTCTATAAAAATGGATTATTGGAGTAAACTGGTGACAGTTAAAAACAAAGAAACAATACTCATTATATAATATATTATATATAATATGTTGTATATAACAAATTATATATATATAAAATGCTACATATTGCCACTTTAAAAGTGGTTTGATTTGCAGAAGTTTGGTGATGTTGACGAGGTTTACTTATTGTTGAGCATTCCACAAGGTCGTACTTGTCCAAGCAATGCATTTCAGAGAGATATCTTTAAAACATACTGGCTTTTATGTAATTATGCCTGAATTGCAGAGCAGCAGTTTGGTGTAAGAGTACTTTTAAGAAAATCTCCAGTCCTTCTCTGCATTATGGGATATAATTGACATTAGATTTTGATGTTTATTTTAATTCATACATTTAATAAAATGGATGTTCCCCAAAAAGATATTTGGGGGAAACATAAAATAGAAATTAAGAGTGATTTTAAATGGTTAAATTTATTTTTAAATAAACCTGTGGTAGATGGCATACCAGCAAAAGTGCAGAATCGCTTTGTCAGTGTTAATTTTCAAAACAGAGACATTGTGAAGCACTACAGTAATTCCAAAATTACTGTTATTATTCAAAAATGGGTAAAAGTCCTAGTGCTGATAGTTAGCCTCTAGATAATGTCTTATTTGGACTGAAGGCTGAGATATTTTCCTTTTAAATTCTGTGTTAAGAGAACAAAATCTAGTTGCTATTATCAAGGTATTGAAAATTGGATATATCTCATTTTATTAAGATAATTATTATTCAAATGATTCTAGCTTTCTATTATGGGCATAAATTTGCAAAGGACTTTTCTTGGTATATGTTTCCAATAATAGGGAATTATGAAAACTTTTAGCATAAGGCAATTTTAGGAGTTGGAAGATAGAGTTATTGTGGGTTTATTTTGTCAGTTTCCAAAACCATAGCTATGGTTAACTGAATGAAAGAAGTGTAAGAAAAGTCTAAGTGTCATCCATGTAAAATCTAACTCATTCAATGTGAATTCTTAAATTTGATGAGAATAATTCTTAATTTTCTGATAAAAAATACGTCAGCATGCATTGATTGTTCTGTTGACAATGTTCTTTGCTTTACAGAAGATTTTCATTTTCATTAGGTCCCATTCATTGATATTAGAGTCTGAGCTCTTGGTGTTCTATACAAGTTGTCTCCTGTGCCAATATGTTCAAGTGTTCTCCACTTTTCCTTCTAACAGATTTAGAGTGCCTGGTTTTATGTTGAGGTCTTTTATACACTTGGACTTAACTTTTGTGCAGGGTGATAAGTGTGGTTCTATTTGCATTTTTCTACATGCAGACATCCAATTAGACCAGCACCATTTGTTGAAGATGCTGTCTTTTTTCCAATGTATGGGTTTGGCTTCTTTGTCTAAATCAGGTGTCTGTAGGTGTGTGGGTTTGTTTCTGGTCTTCATTTCCATTCTGCTGATCCTCCAGTGTGTTTCTGTGCCATTCTTGCCGTTTTTGTTATTGTAGCTCTACAGTACAGACTGCGAAAAGATCTTTACCAACCTCACATCTGACAGAATATTAACCTTAATCATTAATCATTAATAATTATATTAATAATTAATAATCGTTATTTAATTCAATAAATTAAACACCAACAATCTAAATGATCCAATTAAAAATGGGACACAGAGCCAGAGAATTCTCAACAGAGGAGTATCAAATGGCAGAGAAATGCTTAAAGAAATGCTCAACATCCTTAGTTATCAGGTACATGAAAAACGACTCTGAGATTCCACCTTATATTAATCAGAATGGCTAACATCAAAAACTCAAGCAACAGCATATGCTGGAGAGGATGTGGAGAAAGGGAACCCTCCTCCACTGGTGGTGGTAATGTAAACTTGTGCAACCACTTTGGAAATCAATCTGGCATTTTCTCAAAAAACTGGGACTAGTGCTATCTCAAGAACCAGCTATACCATTCTTAGATGTATATGTGAAAGTTGCTCAACTATATAACAAGGATATTTGCTCAACTATGTTAATAGCAGCTTTAGTCATAATGTCCAGAATCTGGAAATCACCTAAGAATGGATACAGAAATTGTGGTACATTTACACAAAGGAATACTACTCAGCTTTTTAAACAAACAAACAAACAAGGAAATCATGAAATTTGCAGGCAAATGGATGGAATTAGAAAAGCTCATCCTGAGTGAGGTGACCGAGAACCAGAAACACACACATGGTATGAATTCCCTCATAAATGGATATTAGCTATAGGATTAACGTACAGAAATCTACAGATCTATGGAAGCTAAACAAAAAGGGGGACCCCAGGGAAGATGCTTAATTCCCATTCAAAAAGGAAACTGGATAGGCACCAGATGCAGTAGAACAGAGAGAACAAGACTGGAGCCTACCACAGATGTCTTCTGAAAAATTCCCTTCAGCAGGGCATCAAAGCAGATGCAGAAACTCACAGCCAAACTTTGGACAGAGCATAGGCAGTGTTATGAAAGAAGGGAGCTATAGAAGGACATGGAGGGGACATTTTTAATTGGACCAACAAAGCCAAACAAACAAACAAGCTGGGCTCAGGTGTCAATACAGAGACCATGTATAGAGAGGACCTAGAACCCCTGCTCAGACGTAGCCCATAGGAAACTCAGTCTCTATGTGGGTTCCCTAGTATGGGGAGAAGAGACAATCTCACATCAACTCAGATGCCTGCTCCTTGATCGCTTCTCCCTGGTGGGGTGACCTAGCCAGCCTACAGAAGAAGAGGATCCATGCAGTTCTGATGGGACCTGATAGGCTAGGGTCAGATAGTAGGAGGGGAGGACCTCTCCTATCACCAGTGGATTGGTGAGAGGGATAGAGGAAGAAGAGGGAAGAAGAGTGTGACCAGGAGGAGATGAGCAAAGGGACTACAACTGGGATACAAAATGAATAAATTGTAAATGATGATGATGATGATGATGATGATGATGATGATGATGTTGATGATGATGATGATGAAAGAAGAAGGACAAGACATTTTTTGGAGGAAAGAGAAATAAAAAAGTGAAACTAACAATATCTGACAGATCCTTAGACCTGGGTAGCTCAAGTAGAGTTGAGTCAGAATGAAGATGCTTAGTTATCAGTTCTTTCACTTTTGCCCAAATCCTCTTCTGTCACACCAGAAATACCCTCAGACTTTTCACCCTCCAAATTTTTTTGTACTTATTTTCTCTTATAAAGTACTATGCAGGTTCATTTAGAAAGTACTATGTTTTACTTAGAAAATCACAAGACTTATCATGGTTATAAATTGGCTTCTGAACCATATTTTTCTTTCTCTGAATCCTCCTCTTTTTGGGAAAAAAAAGCTGTAAAATCAATACAGCTTTCAGTTCACTGTCAATTGACTTTTAAATTCTGTAGACCTTTGATCTCACAGCCTGCCCCTATAACCCATCTGCTTAAGGAGAAGGTAACTGCAAAGCCTCAAATACTCAAGGAAACACAGGGAAGTAGATTAGTCAGAGTCACAGTGAGACCTACTGGCTTTATAAAGAGTCTCCTACATTATCACAGGGAAGAATCAGGTTGTAATTAATTGATTTATTTTATCTCAAATCTGTTATGGAGCAGATGCACTTATTTAGGCCCCTGCAAAGAATACACTTGCACCTTGCATTATGGATACTGTTTCAAGTTCAACCAAATCCTGGCTAGTCTTGTCTCATGAAATAAGCACACCAATTGCTGATCTCTTAGTGCCAAATGTCTGCAAACATTCTAAAAGATGAGCTTTCATTTCTAGATGAATTTCTTTGCCATTTTGTATTGGTTCATGGTGTGGAGTTGGTTCATGAGACACATTAGGAGAAGAGCAGAATAAAATTACTCAGCCACAAGCTTACTGGGACAATTTGAAGCAACAGGGGCACATTTTAGCTTGGTGAACATTTCTGTTATGGCCTGTAAGTATGTGCTTATGTGTAAGAGTAGAATTGTGTGATATTTGGAAAGTTTTTACCTCCTTTTCCCTTGCATATAGAACAGAATAGAGAGGTCATGTATGCCAGAAAGTTTGTCAGAACATATCTGCTCTGATAGGAAGACGGCTATTCCAGGAACATGGAGTTAAAATTTGCTAGTACAGAGTTCCATCCTTCAAAGTGACTGACAGTATGTGAGAGTATCACAGTGAAACATGGTGTTTTGTCATGGAGGCTCTAAGAAGTAGTCTCCCCTGTGTGTTATCTGAGAAAGGAAATTACTTCTGAGGAGTGTGGAAATAGTCTCCATGTCTGGACAGTGAGTGTGCTTCAAGTAAAGCAAAGGGCAGTCCAAGAAAAGCCAGACGGACCTTGAGACCGTGGCAGGAAGACAACCAGGACACCTTTTGAGTAGCATCAGTCTGTCAGATTTCTTCCTAGAAACAAGTCCACATCAATTGAATACACATGTGCCCAACTGCTGTACGGTATTTCATCAGCATATTCAATATTGTTCACTTCCCTTCCCCAGTAACAGACACCTTGAACATCTCTACTGCATTCTAAAGCAGTTTAACATCCAGGAAGAGGAAACATGCCTGTGGACCTGTTTGAGTATTCCTGTCTGCTAGAAGCTATTTTTGCAGCCATCCCCAAATTCATATGTGGAATCCCCATCTCCAACAGGCGGCCGTACAGTGGTGGACTATTTTGTGATCCAATTGCTGTGATGAAGCTGTCTTTCATGGAAGTAACACTACTGAGAAAGAAAGACCACATTTTTTTTCCTCCCAATCTAGCCTGTGAGGACACATCATGAAGATATTCGTTGACTGCTGTCCTTTTTTCATGATATTGGCATTTTAATTTAATTGGCTTGTGTATGATTTATATTAACTCTCAGTTTGGATGAAAATGGACTTCTGTGTTATTTTTTTTTTTTTCTTAGTGTATTTTGTCAGGAATCATTATTTAATCAAAAAACGTTTATGGTTTTGGAAGTAAAGGTAGAGGTTTCTTGAGGTTTTCAACTGTTTTCTGTGAGTTAAGGAGGCTGAAGCTTTGGAACTGTGAAGCCTCAGATTCAGGGTTCCCGGGAGCTTCTGAGCTGTGCTGTCCTGTTGGGTGAGAGGAATCTGAAAGGAGGCCTTAAAACACAGACAATGTTGAGGGTCTCCGCGGGAGCTGAGACTCAACACAGAGCAGAGACCTCCTCTTGCATGCTTCACAGGCTGGAGTACTTTGATGTGTAGTTGAGAAACAGTTAATAGATCGTGCTTGAAGTCAGGTTATGTCTGTCTCCTTAGCACCAGGGGAAGGGAAGAGCTTCAACCCTTTAATCCATGTGTGTTCGTCATGCAGGTACATTCGCCCGGAATAAACCTGGTAGCTTTGGTGGCTTGGAAACCTCCTTTGGGGAAGTGAGTCTTCACTTACAGACCTCCACAGTTGGGTGCTGGGCATTTCTCTTACGGGAGTTGTGAAGATAGAGAGGGGACGTGACTGCTGCTGGTAAGAATGGCCTGAGTAACCCTTAGCCCCAAACCTTACATCACCGTCTAGCTACATTGACTTCCAAGCACACATCTGCCAGTGAGGCAACAGACCAAGACAGGGCTTACAAAGGACAACCAGTTGTCTGGGGAGGGTGCAGCAAGGTCTGGATGTTGGAGCAAAGAGAAGCGTTAATATCTAGGAGCCTCTCACCCACAAAGCCAGAACTTTGGCCCAAGGTCAATGGCTCCTGTGTTGAGCATCCCACTGCCAGGGTTATCCCAGGTTCTCCCTGCTTCAAGTTTGAAAGTGATTACACAAATAATTCTCTTATTTATGAAAAGAAACAAGTATGCTAGAAAGATTTGTTTCTCATGTTCTTGTTTTTCAGAAAACATCACTAGTGATTCTGTTATTATTACCTGCAAAGAAGATGAACAGTCTCCAAATCCAAAGACAGGATATTTTTGACTTATAGAGATGGCTTTCAGGTAAAAGTATGGATTATCAATACAAATAAGTGCCTTTGTATTCAGTAAAAATACAAAATACTGTAAGTCTACATTTAAGCCTGGAGCAAGGTTTCTAATGATTTTGATTTGTTTTGTTCTCATTTTCTGGAAAAATATCCTCTAGAAATGGGGTCTGAGGTTGATTTCTAGATCTTATGAACAAATAAATGTTCCAAGGCTTACCTCTTGGGCTGCTGATCACCTCTTGGGAGAGATGAAAGTGTGGCCTTTCTCAAATCTCCTTGGATATGCTCACTTCTTTTTCAAGGAGCTCTTCTGATTAAAAGGAACATAATTGCTGATAGTCACAGATGATACAGAATGCTTCAGGCTGCAAGTGGATATAGAGGTGTCACCAAATACATATCAGCTTTGAAAGAGGTTCTGTGAGGTATTGAAAATGCAATGACTATCTCAGTGGAATATTGACCATGCTCTGTGTATTTTGTTTTCTTTAAAATTATCAGCTTGAATTTAGGATTACAAAACTATATTTTCATTCTTTACCTGATAATTGTATGCCATGTTTTCATGTAGTAGGGTATGAATATCTCTAAGAGGGAAAAAACATAGTTTTTGGTTGTTTTGTTTTTTTTGTTTTTGAGAAAGGGCCTCACTTTGTAGCCTTGGCTGTCCTTTAACTCATTAGGAGACTAGGTTGTCCTGGAACTCATAGGGGTCCACCTCCTCTCCCTCCTGGGTGTTTAGAGTAAGGGCATGAACCATTATACTTGATCTCTAAGGATTTTTGTGCTTCATATCAATAACACTCTTGCAGCATGCACAAGGAATTGACCATACCTCATATGAGTATCAGCCATTTGTATACAAATAAAACATAAAAAGCTTGGTTATGAGGGAAATCTGATTACAAAGGGTATGGTTCTGATTTTGAGCCTCTGACTTTCTTGCAGCTTTTATTTTCCTTATGAACTGGTGAAGGGGCTTTTATTATGAAGCATGCTGCCTTATGCTATTAATAGATTTATATGACGCTGGTCAGATTGATTGTATGTGTGTGCACATATAAGTTGTAATTTGTTGTATATATCTTAGTTGACGAGATTTTAAATCTTTTTGTATATAAGTAACCAGCCAGACATTAATGTTAAAGGCCTGAATGAAGCTTGAAATCTGTACTTTAGGGGAATTAAAAAGAAAAACAAAACAAAACAAAAAAGCCTCGTCATCTACATTAACCAGGACTGTTTATAGTTACCTAATGGGTGAAGTCTGAGCCTCCTGCAGCCTCCCTAAAAGTTTCAGAGTGATATATGGGTGCTAAATAAAGGCTTATCGGCTTACTGTACATCAGCGTCCTGATAAAACTTCCTCAGGAAAGGAGAAAATGGAACAAGGACCTACTCAGAAAACAGTTTGCAGATAGGGCAGTACAATGGGAGTCCTCTAAGTGACAGCCTGGCTTACATGTGGACCTTCTACTCCCAGGTCAGGAAACTCTGAGGCGGGAACCAGCCTGTCTTAACTCCGGAGACAAAGCTAGAATCCAGGCTGTTTTTCTACTGTGCTCTGGCTTTCTGAGACATGTGAATTTTGGAAGATAAGAACAGAATAGCATCTTAGCTGTGACGTGTGACACTTGTCAGATTAACAATAGGAGTGGGAGGGAGGCCTCGCTTAAGTCTCCACTTTCCCTGATGCAGATCCAAGTTGAGAAGAGCACAGTGTTTGCCATTTAAATCCTCATTTGAAAAGGAACTGAAAGATTTGCAGGTCATGGAAACAGAAGCTAATTCCTTCCATGTTTTATAGATATGCAATTTAAAGATACATGCAAAGATCCCTTCTGGACTATAGATACAAATTTGGTGTTCTGTTTTGTTTTCCATTTTATCTAAAACATTAAGAAGACAAGTTTATATCTGGTACCATTATTCAATGAGAGGTCTCCTTTAGTAGCATTGGTCCCTCTGTGGTAATATTGAGGCAAAATTTTGTAAAACTAAATACAGAGAATTAAACCTCTTAAGTTAATTATTCCTTTCTTGCTAATTCCCATCAAGCACATGGAACTGCTACTTAAATGATCTTCTCTTTCTATGACCTGCATATGTACACAGGAAGTTCTTTCTGTTATCTAATCTCAGTCTCTCTTTCCATAATCCCCCCTTGTTTTCTTTGTGATAAAGAAAACTTGATGGAGTTCTGTGTTTGAAAGAGAAAACATAAGAGGACTGGAAATAGAATGGTATCTTTGTTATTATTTTTGTAATTGAATTGTACCCCCCCAGTGTGTGTGTGTGTGTGTGTGTGTGTGTGTGTGTGTGTGCGCGCGCACGCACGCGCATGCACGCACATACATGGGAACCTCTCCCTCTCATGTCTCTCTCTCTTTCTGTGTGTGTGTGTGTGTGTGTGTGTGTGTGTGTGTGTGTGTTAAGATTATCATGGGGCCTATGGGCAGTAACACTGTCTCAATTTAAGGACCAGGCAAGGCTATTTAAGTTACCTTGATGAATTCATCCATCATTTTAAACAAAGAAACCATGTCTGAAAGGCTTGAAGATTTGAAAGATGACACTGATGAACAAGTTTAATAAATGGTATCATTGTATTTTCTTGGTTTTGTAGATGTTGCATTTATTGCAAACCTTATACTGAGACATAAAATAGACAGTCAGGATTTGTACAAACAAACCCACCTTTAACTACACCTTTGAATATTTTTTTTCCTAAGTGAAATATTCTCTGAGGCAAAGTTATAGAAAAGGAATCAATCTAATCTTAGCTTCTCTAGTAGTGAGGCAAGACAGCCACGGATGACATTGCCCTCTGTGTCAGTGATTTCAACAGCTGCGTATTCAATATTGATGGGTCTCATCAGGAGAGAGATTCAGTCTGCTGCCACAGGGAGGACATTGAGGATG
The DNA here is from genome assembly GCF_030254825.1 of Meriones unguiculatus. Classification (NCBI taxonomy): domain Eukaryota; kingdom Metazoa; phylum Chordata; class Mammalia; order Rodentia; family Muridae; genus Meriones; species Meriones unguiculatus. The sequence goes on along the minus strand of NC_083352.1, from coordinate 2,841,472 downwards.
TGAAGGGCACAGTGTCAAGACGGTGAATCCAGATCCCTGGGAGACTGCTCCAGTCCACAGAACACAACTTCGTTCTTTGTGATTGAAGAGAGGACTTTAGATTTAGGCAAAGCTGTGAGAGTAATGTACATTTATGTTTTTATGAAATTGCATTCTTTTTATGAATTAGTCTTATAAGTGGCATGCAAGAAGCATAGAGCATGTTTTGTCTTCAAGGAGATCAGTTTGTTTGATGAGGCAATACAGACAGGGAATGTTTAGGTTACCAGGTATTTGATAGTAAGTATATGCAAAAAAATTAGCTCAATAGATTGTCAGGAAGAAGTGAGGATGGATCAAGGAAACAGGGAAAGGAAAAAAGAAAAAAAAACGAGTATGAGGCTATGAGGCTGTCTGTCATCTGATAGTGATAAGAATGGCTTAACTTTTGTTCCAAGATGATATTTTCTATAGAGAGAATCTTGGCAGAATATAGAATTCCACAGAAATAAGGGTATATGGTTGGGTGTAAAAACTTTGAAAATTTTACTCGCAAATTCTATCCCAGTACATACATAAAAATGGAAGCAGGAATAAAATATTCACTTAATATCCTGTAACAATCTGGTGTTTAGTGGGGCGGCCATAATTTTCTAATAAGATACAATCTGTAGAATATTTGATCAAAAAACAAACAAAATCTAAGGGTAAAAATTAGATGACTCATGGTCATAAAATGTAGAATTTCATTGCTAAAGAGATATCTCAGTCGTTAAAGACAGTTATTGTACTTGCAGTGTACCTAAATCTTAATCACAGTCCCTCACTGGTGGACTCAAAACTACCCACAATCCCAGCTCTGAGTGGATAGAAAGCCTGTTTCCCCTTCAGGCACATGCCTGTACATACTCATTCAGTCACACATCAGTAAAACCAAAATAAATCTTTAAAAATGTGTTTGCAGCCTCTGGAGATGGCAGAGCGGGTAGAGTAGAGGCTACATTTTCACCAGGGCTGAACTTCTTGGATCTCTGTGGCCTGGCATCCCTAAGGTATCATGACTGAGTTGGCCCTGCTAGACATCCCTGTCAGAATTAGAGAAGTGCTTCAGACTGAGGCATTAAGGTGGGAGCATCTCCTGAATGGAGTGGTCTTCACTTCACCCAGGGAGAGAACAATTACATTTGAATTTTGTTTTAAAAGTGCAATGATACAATGGTAACATTGAGCTAACACGGGGTGTGAAGGGAGGAATTAGCCACCATGAAGGGAAGTATAAACATATTTAGTTTTCTCAGTGACAAATATACATTCAAGAGTTCATATAAAACAGACTCAACTACAAAATTATGTTATAAAGTCTGATAGATTAAAATTGTTGAACTTATTCATACACATCTTGTGGCTTACTCAAAGTTTCACACAAGTTGACCCAGAATAAGAGCAAATGCTAAACTAAATATCATTAACCCATGTCATACTTAAACTATTTTAGAGCTGAGTTCTTGTCTAGCACATTACAAGGAATTTCAAAATATGATATATGTTCTTAATAACCTGCATTGAGCAATTTCAAGTGACAGACAAATTATTATAATCCACATAATGTGGGCTGCTTGTGTCCCCTTTACATAAAGTAGATTGCAAGTTTCATGCTAGCTTAGCTAAATTGAAAATAAATATGACTGGTTGAAAACAGTCTGAGTGAAATTTTATGAATCAAATAATACCCCTCAAGACTAGTGTTTTAGTTTGGCCTTTGTTGCTCAAGTCCATAGGACAACGTAGAGAGAAAAGTGAATGTTTGAAATATAAGTCATAGGCCAGCCTCCTAGGCCACCAGGGCTGAGGTCTAGGCAGGAACTGCAGCAGAGACCATGCAGGAGGATCACTGCTTAACGGCTGACTCCTCCGTGTTTTAATCAGAATGATGGTTTACGTAGCCCAGGACCACCTTCCCGGGGATGGCGCAGTCCACAGCAAGCCACTGCTACATCAAATAAACTGACAAGGAAAATGTCCTGCAGGTATTGATACAGCCAGACTTTTGGGGCCTGTTGCTAGCTGAGACAACTTCAAACAACTCTGGGCTGTGTCAGGCTAATGCTAATTAGAAAAACCAGGCACAGGTGTTACAAGACAGACATCAATTTTGAACATGAAGCTCTGATAAATTTATCTCATTCTTTCTCAGTTTAATAAAATACTGTGTGTGTGTGTGTGTCTGTGTGTGTGTGTGTTTAATGTGCATGTGTGTGCCCATGAACGTGTACTAGCATACCATGCTGATGGCTGTCACAATACAACTGTTCAGTGAAGGTGTTACTTCTCTCTCCTCATAGAGTTCTGTGCAGGCAGCTCAGGTTGTCCGATTATGAGGCTTGGATGAACATATCTTTACTGGTGGAGCCAGAGCTGCTAAATGAGTCTGGGGAACCACGGTGCTACTGTGGCTAGCATATAACACTCTCCTCCGCCACTCAGGACTCCTGCCTAGTCCTGAGCTGGCTAAGCATCCTCAGATACCTTTGAAGCTTTAGGGGCTTGAGGAAAAATTAGGTCTTTCGGCACAGGGGTTCATTTGCTCTTTAGCCAGGTTGAGTAACTTAAGTCCACACTGCTGGCTGTGATATTAGCCACCACATCCTCACTCGTCCTCCCAAATGCCACTTACTCCTACCACCATGCCTACCCTCTCGAGATGCACTGGCCTCTCTCAAACCATGAACCCTCACATGTCATTTCTCCTTGAAGTTATTTCTTCTTCCTTTATTTTTCCTCTTCTTCACAAAAAACAAGAAAATAACGTTAAACAGTTTCTAGTGATCCAGCTCAGTCTGTGTGACCCAGGCTTCTTCAAATCAAAGGCTAGTTAGAAAACCAGGGGGTGAACATAAGGCTTTTGAGTAAAGTCATATACTGTGTAACTCAGATGAATTGGGAAGGAAAACAGGAAGTTGTTCACTACTGTTGTGTGAACTGAAATTCTTTTTATTTTCTTTATAAGTATTTTAATTAGTGTGTGGGTTTCTTTAGCATTGAAAACTGTTTGATTATCATTTTTCTGTCTTATAAAATAAGACAGATCCCACCACCCTTGAATTATAAAACAAATTCACAGACATTCTCAATTTTTAATAATTTAATTTTGGACTTGCTATCTTTCAAAGCTTTCTTTTTAATTACATTTATTTTTTAATTTATTTCTAAATTAAATTTTTATTTTTTATATTAATTATAGTTTATTCACTTCGTATCCCAGCTGTAGGCCCCTTCCTCATCCACTCGAAATTATACCCTCCCTCCCTCATCTCTTCCCATTCCCATCTCCTAGTCCATTGATAGGGGAGGTCCTCCTTCCCTTCCCTCTGACCCTAGCATATCAGGTCTCATCAGGATTGGCTTTATTGTCTTCCTCTGTGGCCTGGCAAGGCTGCTCTCCCACCAGGGGGAGATCATCAAAGAGCCAGGCACTGAGTTCATGTCAGAGACAGTCCCTGTTCCCCCAGTACCCACTTGGATACTGAGCTGCCATGGGCTACATCTGAGCAGAGGTTCTAGGTTATCTCCATGCATGGTCCTTGGTTGGAGTATCCGTCTCAGAAAAGACCCCTGTGCCAAAATATTTTGGTTATTTTGGTCTCCTTGTTGGGCTCCTGTCCTCTCCAGGCCTTATTATCTCCCCCTTCTTTCCTAAGATTCCCTACACTCTGCCCAAAGTTTGTTTATGAATCTCAGTGTCTGCTTTGATATACTCCTGGGTAGAGTCTTTCAGAGGCCCTCTGTGGTAGGCTCCTTTCTTGTTGCCTGTTTTCTCCTTCCATTATCCATCCTGTTTGTCTTTCTGAGTAAGGATTGATCATCTAACCCAGGGTTCTCCTTCTAGCTTAGCTTCTTTAGGTGTACGTATTTTTGTAGGTTTATCCTATAGCTTCTGTAAAGCAAAGGACACTGTCATCAAAACAAAAAGGCAGCCTACAGTCTGGGAAAGGATCTTCACCAACCCTACATCTGACAGAGGACTAATATCCAGAGTATATAAAGAACTCAAGAAATTAAAAAGCAACAAAGCAAGTAATCCAACTAAAAAATGGAGTGCAGAGCTAAACAGAATTCTCTGTAGAGGAATACAGAATGACAGAGAAACACTTCAAGAAATGCTCAAAGTCCTTAGTTATCAGGGAGATGCAAATCAAAACAACTCTAAGATTTTTCCCTTATATCCATCAGAATGGCTAAGATCAAAAACTCAAGTGACAACACATGCTGGAGAGGATGTGGAGAAAGGGGAACCCTCCTCCATTGTTGGTGGGAACGTAAACTTGTGCAACCACTTTGGAAATCAATCTGGCGCTTTCTCAGACAACTAGGAATAGTGCTTCCTCAAGATCCAGCTATACTATTACTAGGCATATATCCAAAATATACTCAAGTACACAACAAGGACATTTGCTCAACCATGTTCGTAGCAGCTTTATTCATAATAGCCAGAACCTGGAAACAACCCAGATGACCCTCAATGGAGGAATGGATACAGAAATTGTGGTACATTTACACAATGGAATACTACTCAGAAATTAAAAACAAGGAAATCATGAAATTTGCAGGCAAATGGTGGGAACTAGAAAATATCATCCTGAGTGAGGTATCCCAGAAGCAGAAAGACACACACAGTACATACTCACTTATAAGTGGACACTAGACATATAATACAAGAACTGAAATTCTTAATCTGAAACAAACTAAATGATAATTTTTTGTTGTTGTTTTTATATTAACCCAAGTAACGAACAATTGCTAGATTTTAACATTTACATTTTTCCTTGTTTAGTTTTTACCTGTCATTGGAAAGGTGAATTATAATCTGAAGTGAGTTTGGAAAGTAGAATTCTAAAACTGACTAAATTTTCTTCTACTGACTCTTAAAGTGATCATAGTAGAATAAAAGGGATATAACTAGGGGAGGCCAGTATTAAAGTCACATAGGTTCTTACTCTGCAGTAAGCCTTGCTTGCAGGAAGCTTATACAGGAAAAGCACACATAGCATGTGATCAAAAGCCCTTCCAAAACATCAGGCTACAGTTTATTTTCTGAATTGTCATGGGTGCTCTCCTTCCTTCCAGGATGTCTTTGCTGACTCATCTATCATGTCTTCTTTCAACTCTTCTGACAATATGTCAAGCATTAGCCCTGGAATTATCTGTATACACAGTGGGAGAGAGATACTAGCCAAATACACACTGAATAGGGAGCAGGGAGAATCAGCCTTTGATACATTTTTTTTTCTACTAAAGGGGAAATCTGCTAAGCACATGGAATTGAGTTCCTGGATCAATAGGAAAAACTCTTAAATATATATCTATCCAATGAAAATTTATATCTTGACTAAGGGTATGTTTTCATAGTATAAGTGATATTCTTGTAAAGTTTTTGGAGTGACTTATGAGCACTGAATGGGAGAGTAATATGAAAAGCACATGTTACCTGTTCACTGATGATGGAGCCATCCTTCTGCCTTGCATTGTTATTGACATTCTCATCTTTTAAAGTAGCTGAATTTTGTGTGACTAGAGAATTGCACACCATAGAACACCTTTAAATTAGTGTAACGAGCTTGGGTTAGAAGAAGACAGATGCTACATAAATTTGCTAGGTTTAGCTAATTTGTCAAGAAATATTATCGGGTATATTGCTTTCCTTCTCAACATATGTTAGGACCTTTGTTTGTTTCATTTTTTTCATTACAGAACCTTTCAGATAGGCTGACCTGGAAAAGGAATTTTGCTAGACTTATGTTTTTAATATACTGTCTTAAACGCTAACATTTCATTCAGCTATTTGTCTGCAAGACTGATCTTAGATCTATTTGTTATGGGAGAAGTTCCAGAGTAGACAGGCAAGTTACCCTCTGTTTTCTGGCCTTTAAAAAACAGGGGAAATGGTTTCTGAATTATCGAATATTCCACTGAGAGCTCAGCAGGTGATTCCAAATTAAATTCACAACCTTCTAAGATGACTTTTTCTGTGCAGAAAGTCCCAGGAAAGAACTTCACCAACTGGATTCAAACCAAGCCTCTTTGTGGCAATGCATAAATCACTGAACTGAGGGACCACGCATGGCACTATTAAAGCACAAGAAGAGTAAGGACGTGGGTTTCGTTAGGTGCATTACGGCATTTCTGAGAAGCATTGCCAGCCCAAAGATTAAAATGTTGTTTAAATACTGTCTGTCTCTCAGTCTATCTATCTATCTATCCATCTATCTATCTATCTATCTATCTATCTATCTATCTATCTATCTATCTATCTATCTATCTCTATCATCTAGCAATCTATCAGCTATCATCTTTCTATGTATCTATCTATCCAACCATCATCTATCATCTGTCTGTCAACTGTCAATCTATCATCTATCTATCTATCATCTGCCTTTCATATGTCTACCATCTATCAATCACAATACAAAACAATGAAAAGGAAGTCATCAATTTGCGAGGGATAGAGCTTGGAACATGAAAGAGATTTCAAGGAAGCAACATGAGAGATGGAGGAGAAGAAATGGGAGGGAGAAAACTGTTTAATTATATTTTAATTAAAATATACTAGTATTTTAAAATATGTTTTGAAAGATTAAAAAATTAATGTGCTGTTAGGGACATAGCTGACATTTGCAAGTTCTTTTATATCAGAAGCTTGATCTTATGATAGCATTTCACAAGTCTTGGCTCATGAATATTTGTAGCATGCTGGATTTTTTAAAATTATTTTTCTTTGTATCTATCTTTAAACTAACATGTTTTATATATACCCATATATGTGTATATGTATATTCATGCTTGGAGCAATATGTTGAATCAAAGTTGTTTTTTTTTTAACATTGTTGTGAGATTAGGTCTGTCAAGGTAGCTCTGCTGACCTGTATTTTACTGCATAGATCAGGGTAGCTTCAGCTTCTTCCATTTCCCTGTCTGTTTCCCAAGTGCTGGAGTTTCTCTTCTGTACTAATATACCTAGCATAAAGCTTACTTTCCTCGTGAAAATTTTAGATTTGAGCAATCTAAAACAGTTTTTGTGAGGAGAAATAATGAGTGAATTTTCCAATAAAACCATTTTAAAGAACGATTTTAAAGAAATACTATAGGATAAGGTCAAAATTTGTTTATAAGGATATTTGTATCCATTCTCCAAAATGAGAACTTATGTAATAATGCTTTTAATCCACATAATTTAGTTGTTCAACTGGTTTTTCTTTTGCATAAGCATATGGCAAATTATATTTAACCATAATATACATTGGGGCTTTGTATAGCTCAATGTTCAAGTTTGTCTAGCTTGAACAAGGTGATTTGTAATACATACACTCCCCGCCATACACACACACAGGCAGGCAGACACGTGCACATATATACACCCCAAAAAGCACATGCACACATCTTTATGTGTATACATATATACATATAAATACACATACATGATCATAATTAATTCATTATATTAAAAAGATATACCTATCTACGCTTTGATCATTCGCCCCTGGTGATTCTGTCTTGTCAGGCCACAGAGGAAGAGGATCCAGGCAGGCTTGATGAGACTTGATAAGCTATGGGCAGATGGCAGAGGAGGAGAACTCCCCCCTTTCAGTGGATAGGGGAAGGGGACAGGGGAGAAGAGGGAGGGAGGATGGGACTGGGAAGAATTAAGACAGGGGGCGTCAATTGAGATATATAATGAATAAATTCTGAGAAAAAAATGATATAGCTGATACACTGAGCTCATAGAGGGAGGAGTGGATGGAGTACTCTGGCTGATTGCTCTTGATATTAGGTGGGAATTACCTTTTTTTTGAATTTTTGACTCAGCATACATATAAACAAGTGAAAATATTTGTTGTGATAGCTCCTGGCTACTTGAAATAATCTTAGTGCCCTATGTTCTCACAAATAATGATTACATTGAAGAGAATTACCTTAATGTTAGATATACTTGCAAAACCATAAATTCTTTTACTATTTTATATGAACTAGAACTTTGTATATTTTTATGGAATATCAAGAAATGTATTTTATAATTCAATCATTGCTAAACACTAACACAATATGATGACTTTACTGTACTTTCATCAGTTATGGAATTTTAACAATGAAATCTCTTAAACATTTTATATGCATTGTATTCAAGTTCTTGCATGGTTTGAGATATTTTGAATTCCTGTGAATCTGACACCGCAGCATGAGTTGCTGAACATAAGTTGTAAGAAGCTAAGATTTCTCTTTTATTTTACTAACATTGGGAATAACGTTGTTAAAATGTTAAAAAAAAATGTGTTAAAAAACAGTATACTAAAAAAGTGAAAAAAGCAGTATACTTTTTAAAAATTATTTATTAATTAAACTTTATTCACTTTGTATCCCCCGTATGGTTCCCTCCCTCCTCCCCTCCCAATCCCTTCCTTCCTCCACCCTCTGCATGCATGCCCCTCCCCAAGTCCACTGATAGGGGAGGTCTTCTTTTCCTTCCTTCTGATCCTAGTCAATTAGGTCTCACCAGGAGTGGCTGCACTTGGATATTCAACTGCCATGGGCTACATCTGTGCAGAGGTCGTAGGTTATCTCCATGCATAGTCCTGGTTGGAGTATCAGTCTCAGGAAAGACCCCTGTGCTCAGATTTTTTGGTTCTGTTGCTCTCCTTGTGGAGTTCCTGTCCTCTTCAGATCTTACTGTTTCCCACTTCTTTCATAAGATTCCCTGCACTCTGCCCAAAGGTTGCCCATAAGTCTCAGCATCTGCATTGATAGTCTGCAGGGCAGAGCTTTTCAGAGGTCCTCTGTGTCAGGCTCCTGACTTCTTTCCTCTTTTCTCCTTCTTCTGATGTCCATCCTCTTTGCCTCTCTGGATAGGGATTGAGCATTTTAGCAAGAGTCCTCCCTCTTGATTAGTTTCTTTAAGTGTACAGACTTTAGTAGGTTTATCCTATATTAAATGTTTATATGAGTGAGTATATACCATGTGTGTCTTTCTGCTTCTGGGATAGCTCACTCAGGATGATCTTTTCCAGATCCCGCCACTTACCTGCAAATTTCATGATTTTCTTGTCTTTTATTGCTGAATAATATTCCATTTTGTAGATGTACCACAATAGCAGTATACCTTTTAAAGGGCACTGTACATTACTGGTGAATAAATGGCAAATCTACACATTACAATATCAATTACACAAAACTTCTGTGAAGCCACTGACTTCAATGTTATTTAACATACCATCCTATTCTGATTTAAAGACAAATGTGCACTCCTAATTTCGTCAAAACGTGTATCAAATTATCTGTATTAAAACCAAGGCCTTTATGTAAAATATAAATTCTTTGCTATATATTTCCTTCATAAGTAACATTATTTTTGCATTTTTCACTATTTTTTTCCAATAACTTTTTTATTTTCTTTCATTTCAGAACAAAAACCCACTTTCTATAGAAAGTGACATCTGACTTTTTTTTTTCAGTAACATCTGACTATTGAGAAGAGTATGTTAATTAGAAATTCAGAAATTGACCCATGAATGGACTAGAAAAGGGCTGGTTCTGAAGCATCACCAGAAACTTACACACAACTTTCTCCATGAAAATCGGAAGGCCAGGCGAGCTGCTAAAAAGCCTGGGTCAGTATGTGCATTTCGCTTGAAATTGCAGAGGCATCACTACTCAAAAACCCTGAAATTTCTTCTTGCCATTTGCTTTTGGGGCTCAGTATCTGTAGGATGTATGTAGAGTTATCAAAGAAGGAGACCAAATTTCTGAGAAAAATCATCTCAATTTTCAGTTGCTCTTGGAAGTGTGTTCTCTTAATTATTTGGAATTCTGCACAGTGGGCATAGGGATGAGGCAGCGATTCCTTCCTGCTTTGATAATTCCTGGTGCAGTGTCACAGCAGGAGCAGCAGCAGCAGCAACAGCATCTACTCATGCCCAAGTATTCACTATGTGCTTGCTGCATTCAAGTCACTGAGATGTGATTCTTCCTAGAAAAGAGCCTTGGCATTCAGATCACCCAGTTAATGTTGATAGGGTCTCTCTCTCTCTCTCTCTCTCTCTCTCTCTCTCTCTCTCTCTCTCTCTGTCTCTCTCTCTCTCTCTCTCTCACACACACACACACAACAGAAGTAACTAAATGTCCCAAGATATGATTTCCCATGTGTTTTTCCCATGTGTTTTGGACACTGAGCATTGGCAGTCTGCCTGGCTGCCCTAAGCCTCCCATTCAAAGAAAGGACAGCACAGAGGTTGTATTCTCTAAGGCTTGAGAACTCATTCTCCTCATAGAATCTTCTGACCCAGTATTTAGTTGGTATCAAGGAACTGGTATATGCATGCAAATTGGTTTAATGCCTCAGTTATTAAAGACATTCATTGAACTATCTTTTCTGAACTATCCCAATCTTGCCAAGCTTCCTGGTTGTGAGTAAAAAGAATTAAAAGACCAATGAACATTATAGACACCTACTATCTACTTAGCTGTATTGTACAAAACAAATACTCTGGTAAAAAATTGACCTCTTTTGATTGAAAGCAAAGTTAGATATTGATAAAGAAAAAAAAATGATCTTTTTAAATTTTGTTTAAGAGCAAGTGGTGAAACTATAGACACTTCCATTGGGACATAAAATCCACATGAGTTTATTCAAGCTTGGGTCTTGTCTAGATATTATAGAATCTAGAAGCTCTGAGCAGGTATTACTGTTCTCTGTGTGTCAGGTTCAAGGCCGTTTTGCCCTGACTTCAAACATTTTCCTTCACTAATCTGAAGAGGACAAATATTTGTATCTTAATATTTATCTGATCAGTTCAGCATAAGCATGAAGCCAAGATTATGTTCCTGTAACATATACCATATAAAGATAGATATAAACACTAGAAGTACCTTTGTCAAGCTGCTCTGACCTCTCCATTAAAGAATGAATGACCAAGACAGATACAGTAGCCCATGCCTGAGATCCCAGCACTCAGGGAGGCAGAGGCAGGTGGATCAATCTGAGTTCGAGGCCAGCCTGGTCCACAAAGTGAGTCCAGGACAGCCAAGCTGCACAGAGAACCGTGTCCTGAAAACAAACAAACAAACAAACAAACAGGAATAAACAACCATTATATAACATGGAAAAATTCTTTAGCAAGAGTAAAATTGTTCGGAGATAAAAGACTGATACCTTGCATGGGCCTCCTCTTGGATTTAACGTATTTTACGGAGACTTCTATTTTAGGAAGTATGTACCTATGACCATAAATATTTTACATAAGACAGAACTCTCCAAGATTGACAAAGGAAATGTAGATGTTTCAGTGCTTTTAAATATGAAGTGAGGGAGTGCAAAAAGGAGGAAAAGAGAAAGAAGAGATGCAGGAGAAGAGATAAAAGATGAGGAAAACTATTAGGAAATGACAACCAAGAATTTAGGGCGTCAATTTACAGACAATCAAGGCTAAAAATGAAACCAACAGCTTGTTTCAGGTCACGTAGCTCTGATTATTTTTCAGAGAGAAGGAAAATGATAATATTTACTTATTTACTCTTTTGTAAAATTCATTAGATAAGGATTTTTTTAATTATATTTTTTTCAGTAGGCACAGACTTTGTATAGGTTGTGGTGTATTAATGATTTCCCATATTCATTATATACATTTTGAGACTATTTACTATGTGATGACAGTACATCACAGCACTTTGAAGCATTTCATTGTGTAGCAGCCATAGGAGTTAAGTTGTTACATAGAGAAATTAATCTGAGACCCTCTTGGAGACAGCCTCCCATCAGGCTAACCTTTATCATAACAGAATGTGCCATGAAAGCTCCCGGGGGAGAAAAGACAGCAAAAGACTTAAACAGGGCTGAACCCTGCACGCCACAACATCTGCAGACAAAGGGTATCTACTAACATGAAGCTGCCATGACTATTATGGGGTAATTAACAACTTTCTGATTGGATTTGTGGACTGCTTCACGGAGGTAATTTTCTACCTGGTAATAGAAGCAGGGTCGAATAGCCATGACCAGTGAGGAGTGAGGACAAACATGCTATCTCCTAGGTCAGACCCTGACAGTTGTTTAGGGGTTTTGTTTGTTTGTTTGTTTGTTTTATTAGTGATAATCTAATCTTTTCAAATTGTTTTCTCAATATTCATATTTATGCCTGTAGGCCTGTGCTACTTGCAATCGTGGTCAGAGAAGCTTCTTTTTTGGAGTGGACAATAGTGAATGCAGAGGCCTGTAACTGGTCAAAGTGCTGAGAATAAAAGACTGAGCCCACAAACTTAATATAAACACATTTTGCACCCTATACCCTCACCAAAGTTTGATGATTACAGAAGAGGACTCAGGAAAAATATAGAAACCAGAGGACAGGCTAGTCGTTTGGCTGATTCTCAGGTTTTGTGGGTGGGTTGGTGTTCTTATCCACAGGAAATCTTGCCTGGGTACAGGAGGTAGCCATTTCAGGCTCCATTTCACATGCTGCTAGGAATCTCAGCTGGCATCACCACCATAGACTCCTGGAAGCACCCACTGTCCCTGATATGCCCCCCCACCAATTCCCATCATCTCTCCCAGTCCTCGCTGCCATCCATCTCTGAACACACCTGATCCCCATTCCTGCGCCCTTCCCTGCCACCTCTCCTCCCCAGTTCCTGCCTTCCATAAACTTGAGATGACTATTTTGTTTCCCTTTCAGAATGAGATTCAAGCATCATTCCCTGGGCCCTCCTTGGTTTCTTTGGTTCTGTGGATTGTAGCATGGTTTTCCTGTACTTTATGGCTAGTGTCTACTTATAAGTGAGCACATACTATGCTTGTCTTTCTGGGTCTGGGTTACCTCACTCAGGATTATATTTTCTAGTTCTACTCATTTGCCTGTAATTTGCATAATGTCCTTGATTTTAATAGTTGCATTCCTTGTGTAAATCTACCACATTTTCTTTATCTGTTCCTGGGTTGAGGGACGTTTAGATTTTTTCCTGATTCTGGCTATTATGAATAAAGCAGCTATGAGCATAGTTGAACAATTGTCCTTGTGGTATGGTGGAGCATCTTCAGGATATGCTCAGGAGTGGTATACCTGGATTTTGAGGTTGATCTATTCTTAATTTTCTGAGAAACCACAAGATTGATTTCCAAAGTGGTTGTGGAAGTTTGCACTCTCACAAGCAATGGAGGAGGGTTCCCCTTTCTCCACATCTTCATCGGCATGTGCTGTCACTTGAGTTTTGTTGGTTTGTGTTCACCATGAAGCTTATATCTGCAATGTCCACTTATAGTAGAATATTTAATTTTAAAAGCTGCAAGCCTTACCTTGCATATTTTGGAAAAAATCCTATTGGAATTGATAGCTTGTGAAATAACTGGCTGCTATTATGTTCCATTGCTTTCTTTAAAAGATCAAGTCCGTTTAGAGTGAATTTATATTTTTTCTGCACTTAAATACACAGATTTTAAGTAGATTAGAAATCATTTAATGATCAACTGTTTATGTCCTTGTCTAAATATTTCATTTATTATACTCTATTTATCAAATATCATTTTATTAATTGATTCCTGTATTAATAAGAAGTCAGTGAATAACCCTAAAAATATATGTTTATATTTCATAAATACTATAATCCTGATACTATACATTTAGTCATTGAATTCTGCTTGCTAAACAAATGTTTGCTTTATTCTGTTTAAAATAAACTTAAAATAAAGAATGCTCAATTTGAAGGACCACATAGTTATCAAATGAAAAATGAGACCAAACTGCTCTTATAGAAGTCAAGGAGTTTGGAATACAGGAAATTTTTTCTATTCTCTTTAATTTTTTCAAAATTTACATTATACAGAATCACATGCACAATTTAGACTTGAAGCCATTTTTAGAAACAGTAATTTTTGATTCAAAAGAAATCTGCAATCTTGCAAAAATAAGACTTGGTATAACAGTGTGTTTCCAAAGAAACTGTAGATGCTTCTCCTTTCAGACAAGAGCTTTCTGATGGAATCTCTTAATATTCCATGCACAGGGTGAGGGGCAGGGTGGAGAAGCAGAATTTTTCATATTCCCACATAGTGTGGCAGTGCAGAACACAATGTCTGGAGAGAGGATCAGGTCTCATTCTTCCCTGCCACCAGCTTGTTTACCCCAAGGCATAAAGCCCCTGATAAACTAGTGCCCAAGGATAATTGATTTTTTAATTAAAAATTTTTATTATAAGTATTTTAGGATTCAACGATTAAAAATAAAACACATATAAAATACCCACTTTGTATTTGTTTTTCCTTACTTTGTAATTTCTCAAATATCAAAAGTATTAGAGAAAGAAGAATAAACTGTTGGTGTTTCAACATATCTTCCTTTGTGGATTTCTAGCTACTAACTCTTATAAAATGACAGCCTATTATTTTTCATGTGTGCTATCTTTATCTACAAAGCTGGAAGGACAAATAATTATATCCTTTTGTAAATGAATATAACAAAGGCATTTTTATCAATACCTTTTAAAAATTGTTGCATGGGCCTATTGAATGGGTTTTACCGTGTGTGTGTGTGTGTGTGTGTGTGTGTGTGTGTGTGTGTTCAGTCCCCAGTGTTGTGTAAATTGCAAGATAGACTATGGTTGTGTACTGGTATTATATTATAATCGTCACAATTTTTATGGGTCTTTCATGAGCTTCTACAATTTTATTTTGATAGACTTAATAATTACTGTTTTTAATCTTTGCCCCAGCATTACTGAGAAAAAATTAGGAGGGAATAATTAAGTAAAGCCCATGAAAATAAACATATTTAACAAAAGTATAATGATTTCTTATATAACATTTTTGTGTTCAACATAGGTCATTATAACTGTTGAAAATAATTATATCAGCATGGTTAGACTTTGGAGTTTTGTAGGATTGTGATGCAAAATGCATTTGACTTCACTAAGCATCAAGGCACCCTTGAGTTTGGGGACCTTCTTGTACAACACAGTATCTATCTGCATAGAACAGCATGACTTAGGTGGTGATGAGGTAAAAAGTGAGATGATGAGCGGAGATCAGAAACAAGACATCTTTGTATGTGTTCCTCAGAACCCTTGACCCGATTGCTCTCTTCCTATCTTCTACTAACTTTAGAGTTAGGTCATCAGACTGCATTTATGCCGACTGCAAGAAGGCATCTAAAGTTCATGCAAACAGGAATGTAGTTTTCAATTAATTAACTTGTCTAGTAAGACAAATGTCGTCTTCCACGTATAGTTCAGGTGACTCTTAAGCCATCATCTTCCCTTTAAGAGCACAGGAATCCTGAGTGGTCATGGGAAAGACGCACTGACAGGCACACCCAGTTATGGATAATGCAGGTATATGATGAATATAAAACATTTGCTATTCCTTAAAAAGTAAAGGTTATAATTTACTGTAATAGCTCATTGGTAAGGAAATGATAGTGCTAGAATTATAACTTCTTATCTTTATTTTGGGTGGTTTTATTGCCCCTTGCATTATTGCATGCAGCTGCTTCTCTTGGCTTAGGTGTATATCAGTGTTTCAGACAGCATCATTTCTCAACTGCCTTATAAAGGGTTACGGCTTACTTCAGAGATAACGATCTAGTGCTGTTGACTATATTATTGCACGGATACCTGTTATGTTTGACATTTAAATCACGACTTCTGGTTATTACATTTTATTAGGAATTCGCTTCCCACTGAGAAATAAAGGACCCCGAGTGCTAATGTCATTCTGTTCTGCTCCTGTGCATGTTCATGCTTAGACTGATTCATTACCACATCTTGATGGAAGAGCCTAGAGCTTTTCATTTTGCTTCATTTGTTTTGTTAATATATTGCTATAGAGACAAGATTCAGTTTTCAACTTGGAATGCAGGAGGAGAAAGTCAGAAATGTATGGAGTAAGTGGGTAACATGTCTGTGAGGCAGGTCTCGCTTCAAGTGTGACTGACATTTTTTTACTTCAATAATAATTTATTAGCAAATATTCCCTTGCATGGTGTTGTGAATATCATATAGATATTTTTGTGCAAGCTCGTAATGTGCTCTCTGAGTTCCTCCCTTTAATCCAGTGTGTAATCCATTGTCACCTGTCTCCTCCCGCTTGGTTCTCTTTGCTTGTCTAGATAGCTTTTCTTCTGCTGTTCATGCTTTAAACAGGCAAATGATTTTATGGCCCTATGTAAGTTCTTTGATACATGAATGAGAAAACACATGTGGTGTTTTTCTTTTTGTTTCATAGTTTCCTTAATTTGATTTTGTTTGTGTTTTTCCACTTTTATGCAATTGATTTAATTTCATTCTTTCTGGATGAAAAATTCCATTGTGCAAATAAGCTACTCACTATGTATCTGACTAAGGATTAATATCTAAAATATATGAAGATTTCAAAATCTGAACAACATAAAATCAAATAAGCCAATAGGTAAACTAAACAGCAAAATGTAAGGAGTTTAGGATGAAATATAAATGGCTCATATACATAGGTGAAATTTCAAATGAAAAAAAAATGCCTTTTAAATAAAAACTCTCAAAATTCGGCCTGGTAAGAAACACTAACATAAAACCTGAAAACGTTTCTGTTTAAATTCAAACATGCATTGACTAATTCACTGTGCAGTCAGCTGTGAAGATCACTGTGTAGATAAAAATGAGCAACAGCACTAAAAAATTAGAAATATTGCTAAAATTAAACATCATTTATTAAAAACTAAATGTTACATACTATTTAAACATCTAGTTCAAAAACTTATACATATAAAGTTTCACATAATGCATTTTCAAAAATGGTGAATGTCTATTAAAATGCTAATGTGACTAATTTATTGAATCACCTGTTTTGATAGATTTCTTGATATAACCATCAGAATGGAATTATCAAAGCAACTCCACATACTCAGGGCTAATGAGAAACTCATTTAGAAATAAGAAATTGGTGCCTGCAAAGAAAAACAAACATGGCCATTAATAGAACAAAAAAGTACACTTTATCACTGAAATTTGATGCAGAATGATTTATTTTTATTAATTAAAGTGAATACATGTATTCATGGATTAAAACCTCACAGAGATCCTTAAAGCATGGCATAAAGCTCTGTTTTTCCAAAATCTTGGATTCTTCTCCCAAGATGCCAATGGCAGTGGTCTCTTACTATGTTTTAGATCACGGCACCTTCTGCACCCATAATGTCTATCTACTTCTGTCTGTAGACACTAGACAGGTAATTGTACATTCATGGATTGTTGTAAACTGCATGTAGTAATTTGATATTTAGATAACTGAGACCATGACCTCAGTCTTCAGGGAAATACACAAAATGACTTTGAGATTCCATCTTACACACATGAGAATGGCCAAGATCAAAAACTCAAGTGACATCACATGCTGGAGAGGATGGGGTGAAAGGGGAACCCTTCTCCACTGCTGGTGGGAATGTAAACTTGTATAACCCCTTTGGAAATCAATCTAGTGCTTTCTCGGAAAACTGGGAATAGTGCTCCCTCGAGAGCCACCTTTAACACTCTTGGGCTTATATACAAAATATACTCAACCATACAACAAGGACATGAGCAAATGAACACAACTGAGCAAAACTGTGTTTATACAGCTCATTCGTAAGAGCCAGAATCTAGAAATGATCCAGATGTCCTTCAACCAAAGAATGGATACAGAAATTGTGGCACGTTTACACAATGGAACACTACTCAGCTATTAAAAATAAAGAAATCATGAAATTTTCAGGCAAATGGTGGAAATGGAAAAGATTATCCTGAATGAGGTATCCCAG
The DNA here is from genome assembly GCF_030254825.1 of Meriones unguiculatus. Classification (NCBI taxonomy): domain Eukaryota; kingdom Metazoa; phylum Chordata; class Mammalia; order Rodentia; family Muridae; genus Meriones; species Meriones unguiculatus. The sequence goes on along the minus strand of NC_083352.1, from coordinate 2,823,692 downwards.
AAGCAGAAAGACACACATGGTACATACTCACTTGTAAGTGGATATCAGACATATAGGATAAACATACTAAAATCTACAGAAGCTAACAAAAAAGAAGGACCCTAGTAAAGAAACATGATAGACACAGGAAGGGGTTAAAGAGAGGGAACAGGATGGGAGCCTACCACAGATGTCCTCTAATAGTCTCCACCCAGGAGGGGATAGAAGCAGATGCGGAGACTCACAGCTAGACTTTGGACAGAGTGCAGGGAGTCCTACGGAAGAAGGAGGATACAGAAGAACCCAGAAGGGAAAGGATCCACACAAACAGACCAACAAAACCATAAAATCTGGGCTCATTGGTGACTACAGAAACTGATATATCAACCAAAGATCATACATAGAAAGGATCTAGAATCCCTGCTCAGACGTAGCCCATAGACAGCTTAGTCTCTATTTGGAACCACTAGTAAAAGGAGAAGAGATGGTCTCTGACATGTACGTGGTTGCCTACTCCTTCATCACCTGCCCCTGGTGGGGTGATGTAGCCAGCCGTTAGAGAAAGAGGATCCAGACAGTCTTTTTTTTTTTTGAATTGGTCACTTTTCTTTTTTTTTATTACTTTATTTTTTTTTTATTTTTTATTTTTATCAGTTACATTTTATTAACTCTGTATCCCAGCCGTGTCCTGATCCCTCATTCCCTCCCAGTCCCTCCCTCCCTCCCTCATCTCCACCGTGCCCCTTTCCAAGTCCACTGATAGGGGGGACCTCCTCCCCATTCATCTGATCCTGTTTTATCAGGTATCTTCAGGACTGGCTGCAAAGCCCTCCTCTGTGGCCTAACAGGACTGCTCCTCCCTTCCGGGGTGGGGAGACCAGACAGTCTTGATGGGACCTGACTGACTAGGGTCAAACAGTAGGGCAGGAGGACTTCCTCTATCAGTGTATTTGCAAGATGGATAGGGAGGAAGAGGAAGGGAGGGTGGGGCTGAGAGGAGATGAGGGAGGGGGCTACAACTGGGACACAAAGTGAATAAAAATTTATTTCTAATATCAGAGATCAGACCTCTACTCTTGCCTGATGTGTCTAAAACAAAAAGGGGGAACTGTAGAGAGCTGCGGAATGCTATGCCTTAAAGATGGAGGTGGTTTCCGCCTTCCACCTTCCCGATGGTGAGTGCTCTCTGTCACGAACAACTCCACATTTGGCTAAGGCTGAGGATCTGGCTTGATTCCATGTATGTGGACCTATCTGCATTGCCCCCGTGGCACGCCTGGGTTGGCTACCCAGAGGCTATATAAGCTGTGGGCTGGCTTTCCCCGGGGTCCGAGGATTGTTCAAGGTTCCTGAATAAACTGCATTGAAAAAAAATTTTTTTAAAACAATAAATAAAAATAAATAATAATGAAAAACTGAAAAAAGATAAACTAGACCCTAGGTTGCCTATATATTATTAAACATGTGTGAATTTCTACTACAGATATTATATATTATATTGTATAGTGAATATATAACCAAATGGTCTCATACTTTCCTTATTAACTAAATTATATTTTGTGTTTGTTATTACTGTGTTACATTTTCTATTACTATAACTGCTGACATATGCAGGAGCTGATGTCATGTCTACTTTCCTCCATGTTGGGCCAGTGTTACACAGGTTCACTGCTTAGGATAACACAACGGACAAGAGTTCCTGTAAAATGCATCAGCAATTACAAAGAAGACAGAAGTCAGATGAGGGGATGTGCCAGATGCTTCTGAAATGTTCGACAGGCACATGAAATGGGAGCTTGATTTTTTTTTTCCTGTGTTTAAATTAAATTTTTATTTTTATATTAATTACAGTTTATTCACTTTGTATCCCAACTGTAGGCCCCTCACCCTCTCACCTCCCATGCCCCTCTCCAAGTCCACGGATAAGGGAGGTCCTCCTCCCTTTCCATCTAGCTTATCAGGTCTCATCAGAAACTGGCTGCATTGTCCTCCTCTGTGGCATGGCAAGGCTGCTCCCCTATTAGGGGGAGATAGTCAAAGAGCTATCCACTGAGTTCATGTCAGAGACAGATCTTCTTCCCCTTACTAGGGAACCCACTTGGATACTGAGATGCCACGGGCTACATCTGAGCAGGGGTTCTAGGTTATATCCATGAATGGTCCTTGGTAGGAGTATCAGCGTCAGAAAAGCCTCCTGTGCTCACATATTTTGGTTCTGTTGCTCTCCTTGTGGAACTCCTGTTCCCTCCAGGTCTTCCTATCTTCCCCTTCTTTCCTAAGATTCCCTGCACTCTGCCCAAAGTTTGAAAAGTTTGGTTATGAGACTCAGTATCTGCTTTGATACACTACTGGGTAGAGTCTTTCAGAGGCCCTTTGTGGTAGGCTCCTGTTCTGTTTCCTGTTTTCTCCTTCTTCCAATGCCCATCCCTTTTGCCTTTCTGAGTGAGGCTTGATCATCTTACCCAGGGTCCTCTGTCTAGCTCAGCTTATTTAGGAGTACAGATTTTTGTAGGTTTGTTCTATATTATATGTCTATTATCCACTTATAAGTGAGTATTCTATTTCTAGGATACTTCACTCAGGATGATCTTTTCTAGTTCCCACCATTTGTCTGCATATTTCATGATTTCCTTGTTTTCAATTGCTGAGTAGTATTCCATTGTGTAAATGTACCACAATTTCTGTATCCATTCCTACGTTGACAGACATCTGGGTTGTTTCCAGGTTCTGGCTATTATGAATAAAGCTGCTATGAACATGGCTGAGCAAATGTCCTTGTTGTGTACTTGAGCATATTTTGGATATATGCCTAGGAGTGGTATAGCTGGATCTTGAGGAAGCGCTATTCCTAATTGTCTGAGAAAGCGCCAGACTGATTTCCAGAGTGGTTGTACAAGTTATGTTCCCATTTATGTTCCCCTTTCTCCACATCCTCTCCAGCATGTATTGTCACTTGAGTTTTTGATCTTAGCTTTTCTGATGGGCGTAAGTTGAAATCTCAGGGTTGCTTTGGTTTGTATCTCTCTGACGGCTAATGACGTTGATTCTTAATGGTAGTTAAATATTCACGCCATTGACAACTGTAACTATTTAGTGAAAAAAAATGTTTTATTCCACAACTCAAATATATCTGACAGCCTACGTTCTGACAGCCTGAGTTCTCCATATCCCTTCTTCATGTATAATTGCATAAGAATTAAGAATATGAAGATATCCACCTACTTCTAGGATATGAGTCACCAAAGAAAGTTTCAATTTCATGTTGAATTAGATAGTTGGAAATATTTTATAGTGAATTATTATATGATTGGCCAGATTTTTAAGAGAGGTGATGTCATTCACATAGAATTAACCTTACAAATTTAGGGAAAATGTTACACAGCAAGATCTCTCTCTCTCTCCCCCTCTCCATCTCTCTTTCTTTTTCCTCCCTACCTCCCTCTCTCTTCCTCTCCTTCCTCTCTTCCTCTTCTTCTTCCCTGTCTCTCTTCTTATCCAAATCTAAAAGTATAGCAATATGGCCTAATTTGATACACGGCCTTTAGACTGGGTATGGTGACATTTGACAGACATTTGACCTAACCATCACTCCCCAGTCTTTAACAAGATTCACTTCTGTTGTTGTTAGGAAGAGCAATGTGAGCTTATGACTTTGGGGATCGGTCCAATGGAACAGTTATCTCCAGAAGTAGAGTCTATGGGCTGTGGTGATAATGGCACCCTCATGACTTCTACCATCTTCAGGGTAGTCATGCATCTGTGGCTTGGTATCTGTATCAGTGTAGTGGGAGCTACACACCTAGCAACCAGAGAGTGGACCAAGGAGGATACTAATCACATATATCAAAGGAAGACTGATAGCAATGGGTGAAATTACCCAAACATGCTGTTTGGCATGGTAGATAAATTCCCCCATCGCATTCTATCAAGCATATATTTTAAATATTATCAATTTGTGATGCATAAGTTGTCTCCTAGTTAAAACCTGTGAATACTACATTGCTAAAAACATATTGAGAAGTCTCACAAATGCTCTTCTATCACAATTCACTCTAGGCCCTCCCTTCCTTTTACACAGCATTGTATATCTGCAATATCAGCTGGTCACAGCACTGTGAAGAATGGCCCAGACTTTCATTTTAACAGTATACTTCCTTTATTATACTTCATGATCCAAATCGCTCTACTTAATTAATTTTTCTCTTAGTAAAAAAAAAAAAAAAAGTAGTAGTGGTCAAAATCCCCAGATTAGACATGAGCACCTAGGGTCAGCCCCCAGCCTATAATAGTTCCCTGCCTAAAGTGGTTTTCAAGTGCCCAAGGATTATCTTTATCCGCTTGAATGTTTTCTGCCTAGAAAATTAACAGCTGAGTGCATTTTGAGCAAAATACTAAAGGAAATGGCTGATAAAAATATCAGCATTGTACATCTGCTGAAGGCGATGCATATCTGTTTTTTCTCAAGCCTCTGTTAAGCTGTCATGCTCCCCCTTATCACAGGAATGACTGTCTCGCAGTGCGTTATCACCAGACTCTCTCCTGACCAGACAGAAAGAATCCCTGGAAGGAGTCATGTGTCTCATTTGTCTTAGGTGTTGCTCTCTTGTGAGGAATCACTTATCCGTGCCATTGAAAGGCAACCCACACAGTGAGCACGCTGAATGTGGAGGGTCATGCTCTCCAAAGCAGTCTGGGATTTCAAGTAAATGTCCACCCGGTTGCCTGCTTACTCCTGGATTTCTGAAACTGCTAAGTGATAAACTGGGCCTAATGTAATCCCTTGAACTCGCTTGATTGTGCAAGGAAAGGGTAGCTGCCTCGGTAGCCAGTGTGGTGAGGGGGCAAGGTTTTGTTAGAGATCACGGAAGAATGTGCTAACTGATTGGAGCTGAAAAGTGAGTCCCCAGAGGACTGCAAAAAGCCATTGGAGGGGCTTGGTGGAACAAGGGCTTACAGCAGAGTTGTGAGAACTTGGGCTCAGATCTCCAGCACCCATAAGAGAAAGCCTGTGTGCTTTCTCAGACCAATGTGTGCACGTTGGTCAGATGTCAAGGGCACAGCCTCCCCTCATGACTAGAACATACCATCTAGCAGCATGTGTCCTTGTCCTCTGGCTCTGACAGTCTTTCTGTCCCATCCTCAGTGACGTTCCACAGTGTTAGGTGTAGTGATTTTATTAAGATGGAGTAACTTGGGCTTCATATCCTACAGTCACAGACACCTACCTTTTGTATTTTGATCACTGTGGTTCTTGGAAAGATCTGCATAATGACAGTGCCAGGTGCTGTTATAGACTAGGAAATTTTACATAGCTCCACCCTAAATGAAGAGGAATAGGCAATCATTGGCCATTGAGAGAATCATTTTTCTCCAGAAATAAGCTTTCTGACAGGCTATCCAATTCCAGGTTGTCATCCCTAAATGCACCTACTTCTAAATAGACTCAGTAGTGTGTGTGTGTGTGTGTGTGTGTGTGTGTGTGTGTTTGTATGACAATAATAATTAAAGAAAAAATGTGAAGTTGAGAGGTGTTTGATGAGCAAATGAGGTCTTGGAGAAGGGAGAAGAATGGGATTATCAAAATTCAGTAGCTATGTATTTCTTGGGAAAACAGAGAAATACTACAAACTCTAAAAGCCTGACACAAGGTGTACTTGTAGTTCCAGCTGGGGAGGCAGACCCAGGAAGATCTGTGGGGTGTGCTGGCTAACCGTCCTACATTAATTCATCAGTTAAAGGCCTGTGAGTGATGCGGCCCCAAAGCTGCATAAAGAAACAAATAAGGTCTAGAGTGACGGAAAAAGATACGTGCTGTTGACTTCTGTCCTCACATACGCTCACATCCATTTGCACAAACAGGTGTGCACACACACGCACACACCAGGCAACAAAATGCATACAGGTAATTGTGAAATAAATCAGTGAATGTCAATATAAGCAGAAGGAAAAATGAAATGAATAAGCAATCATAAATATAATTCGATACTTCAGTTATGTGAACTACAGATTTCTTACATCTCTCTCTAGGCTTGTTGAATGACATAGGTTTTACACGTTGGCTGATTAAGAATTGTAAGATTATTTATGGAAATCAAATGAACACTTAAATTTACAGGGAGACCCGGGATTTTGAGGATCTTGCTCATTTCTTGTTTTCATTTTGCATGTATTGCTATTGAACTATCTTTCTTGCTAGATGAAAAAATGAGATTTAATGACACAATAATAAATAAAGTAACTCATTACATATTTATATAGCAACTGTAAGAAAAATAGGCACTTATGGATCTTGTAATGAGTGTCAGTCATCATCTCTGTTAATGACACTGATGCTATTTGTGTCATAGACTACAGTGAAGGGTAATCAATATCTAGCATAGCTCCTGAGAAACGTTTAACTTTTATTTTGAAGATACAAATGTCTGGCTATTTTATTTTATCTAAATTTTTTCTGCCCATAAAGTGGTACTTTTATAAGATATTTTGCTTCTCCTGAATTTCCATCACTAAAGTGACAATTTAATACATCTTGACATGAGGAAAGCTAAACTAATGATATGTAAATGTTACAACCAGAACAACCAACTTCAGTGCTGACTAGATGGCTCAAGGGCTAAAACACTTGTCACTCAAGCTTGTGACCTGGGCTCAATCCCAGAAAGTCATGAGGAAGCAGAAAATTTCATAAACGTGTTTGTGTCTTCTACACGCACAGCGGGCTATGTGCATATATATGTATATATATATATATATATATATATATATATATATATGCCCACATTTTGTGCAGACACAATAACATTCGAATTTATTGAAAAATGTGAAAGACCATGAACTTCAGATCTGTATTCAGGAGAAGGCCTTCTGCCATGAGTATGACCTGCGTATCAGCCTGTAGGAAGGGGCAGTTTCCGTTATAACGCTGAAACGGTCACCCTCACACATAATGAGCTCTAAGATGACTTTCAGCAAGTGGAACAGCAGTTTGAATCCAGCAGTGCTGGCCCTATACTGTGCTGAAAATAGTTAAAGTACAGTCCCTACATTTTGTTGGATGAGCTTGCTGGGCTCTGTTTTATCCTGCCCCTCCTATCTAGGGTTTCCAAAAAGGGCTCTCCGTGATTTATCTAACAGTGCCCAAACAAGATGCGTTTTCTCAGCTTGAGAGTCTGTTTGTGAAGGGTGGAATTTATCTTGCTGCCAGATGCAGAAGAGGCTGAAAATTCCCAAGTCCTGCATCATCGTTGAGGAGCAAATGAACTGATTTCTGTTTCAGTTATTCCATTTGCTCCCGGGAGCAATCGTTCTTTCCAGAATCGAGTCCTGTTGACTGTCTTCCAAACCTCATAGTAATTCTTGCCAGGCCGTTTTGGAGAGGCGGTTCTTGGAGAACACACAGCCATATGGACCGGAACTCCTGCTTCAGGCCAGCCCACACTACAGAATTTGCATAATGCAAACCACTGTCCACCATATCTTTACAAGGGTTTTTGAAAACATTCATCTTTGGGGACTCCATTCGAAGGTCTAGCAAATTTTCTACACAAGCAGCTGCAAAGAATGGCTCAGTAATCAGTTCCATCAAGTGTTCTGTAAGATTAAATTCGAAAGGATGGAAGTATGAAGCAATAGTACAATGTCCGCACCCATGCTCACTTCTACCAGCACACTGTTCGTTCCTGGAATATGGCACCCTTGTCTGTTGTCTGCTCACCGTTATCATCCTCAGCTGAACATCGTGCCTGTCAATCAGCATTTGCTGAAGAAATTTACTGTTGTCTTCTTCCCAACACCTCATTCCATGTTCCTTCAAAGTGAGAAAAGAACCCCACAGGCAAAGACCCAGGAGATGGCCTGTTTTGAGGATATAAAGCTTAAAAAGTTATTTGCAGTAGATAACTTCTAGGAAAAGGAAAATCACTTTCTTCAATGCAGGTACTGGATATATCCACTGCACGCCGTGGATGGCCCCACACTCAAGAGCAGTCATCCAACCTCCCTGATTTTGAATTTTCTCTTAAAGGTGATATTATTTGGGTAGAGAGGCAAAAAATTATCTGGAAAGAACTGCAGAAGAGGAATAAATATAACCAAACTGTTTTGCATTAAATTTTGAAAGAATAAATAAAATCATTATTTTTTTTTCTAAATATCAGGATCCAAATTCAGAGGACGATTTTCTTGATCATGCATTTGATTCTTGATTCATGTGCTTTTAGAAATAGTAATGTGGCTTTAGAAATTTTAGAAATATTAATAACACTTTCCATATTATAGCATTCAGAAATAAATCTACAAATTATATACTGATAAGAGACCAATTATCAAAATGCACAAAATTCACCTGACAAGAATTATTTTCTGAGAATTCTAAATAAAATTAATGTCTGGAAAGTAACGAGAAGAAATAACAACCCATTTTGTTATTGCTTTACCTTCCTCTAGACTTTTTTTTACCCCAGTTATTATATACCCCAATTGAAGAGCCTTTACTCAACTCTTCCCAGAAACACCCTCCATATTCCCCCTATCCCTTTCCCCTAGTCCACTGAAAAGGGGAGTTCTCCTCCTCTGCCATTTGCCCATTGCTTATCAAGTTTCATCAGGACTGCCTGGGTCTTCTTCCTCTGTGGCCTGGCAAGGTCACATAGAGAGGGGCAAGTGACCAAAAAGCAGACAACTAAGTTCATGACAGAGACAGCCCCTGCTCCCCTTACTTGGGAACTCACATAGAAACTAAGCTACCAACCTGCTACAACTGAGCAGGAGGTCTCGGTTCTCTCCATGCATGGTCCTTGGTTGGTGCATGGATCTCTGCAGGACCACCTGGGCTCAGAATTTTTAGCTTCGTTGGCCTCCTTGTGGAGCCCCTGTCCCCTCTATGCCCTTCTATCCCCCTTCTTCCATAAGACTCCCTGTGCTCTGCCCAAAGTTTGGCTGTGAGTCTCAGCATCTGCTTTGATCCCCTGAGGGTCCTCTAAAAGGCTCCATTGTTTGTTAAAATTATATAATTACATTGTTTACAAATTTCAAATAACGATAGCACTTAAATAACCAGCTACAATTAAAATGTATTTTATTCTCTATATTATCATAAAACTGGTTGTGAAATGTTGATGGCTGACATCTGAGTGCAATATTATTCCCTAGGAATTACAGATCAGAAATAATAATTGGTAAATAATCTTACACTAATTATGGACTTAGAGAAAACATTGGGAGTAGATAGCATTTTATCTGTGGATTTGCTTCCTTTTCTGAGTCCAAATTGACGTGTGTCTCCCTTGACATAGTGTGTACTTATGGACATGGCCTTGTCCAGATTATTGTTTCAGGGAGCATAAGAGAATGTCAAGATGATTCTGTTTAATTTGGCTTTAAAAATACCGTTGTGTCTGGAAATTTAAGGCATAGGAAACTATTTTCTTTGTTAAAGGAAATATTTGATATTTGGATAGCAGAGCACTGAATAGCATGGCACTCCATACACTATAATAAAAAAATCCCCAGATCCTGGTTTAAATTTCAGAATGTACAGTTATTAGCTATTCCAGATATAGCATAATATCATAATTATTTAAAGCTTAATCATTCCTTAGAGAATATAAAAGCAAATCCTACCATTCGTAGTTGTGATGATAAAGTATCTAATACTTAAATCCTCTCAGGCATGTTATAGAATAGAGGAGCCGGAACCTACTTTCATCTGCATTTTGTATGAGGAAGCATGATGATCATCCATTTTACCACACTGAATACAGGAGTGAAAGTACAATGAACACACATCCTTGCCATTTATAGATTATGATTATCTTCCACAGCAACTAGGGTTTGATCTGATTCTGAGTCCCTGTTTCATCACTTCCTAAACCTCCGTATCTTTCTGCAGTGCTGTACGTAATCTTAAATTGAAACAAACTAGAAATCACCTGTGAGGAGACACTGAGTTGAGGAAATCCCTAATCATATTGGCCTGTGGGCTTTCTTGCCTGTTACTTGAAACAAGAGTGTTCAGACCACCATGCACGGCATCATTCTCTGGCCTAGCTGATCAGGAACCTGATGGGCCAGGAAGCAGCATCCTCTACCATTCCAGCTGTATTTCTCTGGCTGTAAGATTCTTGGTCATAAGTGATTGTCTAAGAACAACAAGGCTTGCCTTCAAGTTCCTGCTTGGGTTTCTGCTCTGATTTTCCTCAATAATTGACCTTAGCTTATAAGCAAAAATAAACCTGTTCCTCCTTAACTTTCTTTTGGACATATTGTTTTATCATGGCAGTAGGAATATTTTTTTGATAATAAATATGGAGAAATTAAATTAGAACAGACAGGAGTTCACTTCTGTGCATTCCAGTGTTCAGGTCTTTGAACTAGATAAGCTTAATTAACAATGTAAAATACATAACAATTTTTCAATGCTAAAAGATACAGCTAAAACAAAAAACCCAGAATTTCAAAAAAAAAATACTGTAAAACAACAGATTGTCTGGAGGTATCTCTATCTCTGATCTCAAGCTGTACTACAGAGCAATATTAAAACAAAACAAAACAAAAAAAAAACTGCATGGTATTAGCATAGAAACAGGATTGTTGGTCAATGGAACCGAGTAGAGGACCCAGAAATTAACCCACACACCTAGGGATACTTGATTTTTGACAAAGAAGCTAAAACCATTCAGTGGAAAAAGACAGCATCTTCAACAGATGGTGCTGGTCCAAGTGAATAACCACACGGGAAAAAGGAAATAAATCATATCTATCACCTGCACAAAACTAGAGTCCAGGTGAATCAAGACTTCAACATGAAACCAGACAGATTGAATTGGTTAGAAGAAAAAATGGAGAAGAGCCTAGAGCTCATTTGCACAGGAGACAACTTCCTGAACAGAACACCAACAGCACAGGCTCTGATACCAACAATCAGTAAATGAGACCTCATGAAACTGAAAAGCTTCTGTAAAGCAAAAGACACTCTCAGCAGAACAAATCAACAGCCTACAGACTGGGAAAGGATCTTCACCAACCCCAAATCTGACAGAGGGCTGATATCCAGAATATATAAAGAACTAAAGAAATTTTTTTTTTAAAAAAAAGAAATCAAGTAATACAATAAAAAAATGGGGTACAGAGCTAAACAGAATTCCTTGTAGAGGAATATAGAATGGCAGAGAAGCACTTAAAAGAAATGTTCAGTGTCCTCAGCCATTCGGGAGATGCAAATCAAAACAACTCTGAGATTTCACCTTACACCTATCAGAGGGGCTAAGATCAAAAACTCAAGTTACAATGTGGAGAAAAGGGAACCCTCCTCCATTGCTGGTGGGAATGTAAACTTGTACAACCCCTTTGGAATCAGTCTGGCGCTTTTTCAGACAATAAGGAATAGTGCTTCCTCAAGATCAAGCTATACCACTCCTAGGTATATATCCAAAATATGCTCAAGTACACAACAAGGAAATTTGCTCAGCCATGTTCATAGCAGCTTTATTCATAATAGCCAGAATCTGGTATGCCTCAACAGAGGAATGGATACAGAAATTGCGGCACATTTACACAATGGAATACTACTCAGCAATTAAAAACAAGGAGATCAAGAAATTTGCAGGTAAATGGGGGGAACTAGAAAAGGTCATCCTGAGTGAGGTATCCCAGAAGCAGAAAGACACACATGGCATATACTCACTTATAAGTGGATACTAGACCTATAAGATAGGATAAACATACTAAAATCTATACAGCTAAAGAAGCTAAACAAGAAGGAGGACCCAGGATAAGAGGATCAATCCCCACTTAGAAAGACAATGGGGATGGACAGTGGAAGAGCTAGAAAACAAGATACAGGACAGGAGCCTATCACAGAGGGCCTCTGAAAGACTCTACATAGCAGTGTATCAAAGCAGATGCTGAGATTCATAACCACACTTTGGGCAGAGTGCAGGGAATTTTAGGAAGGAAGAGGTAGTTAGTAACACCTGGGGAGGACAGGAGCTCCACAAGGAGAGCAACAGAACCAAAATATCTGGGCTCAGGGGTCTTTTCTGAGACTGATACTCCAACCAAGGACCATTCCTGGAGATAACCTAGAACCCCTGCTCAGATGTAGCCCATGGGAAGCTCAGTGTCCATGTGGGTTTCCTAGTAGGGGAACAGGAGCTGTCTCTGACATGAACTCAGTGGCTGGCTCTTTGACCAACCCCCCCCCCCCTCCGAGTGAGGAACAGTCTTGTCAGGACACTGAGGAGAACATTGCAGCTAGTCCTGATGGGACCTGATAAGCTAGGGTCAGATGGAAGGGGAGGTGGACCTCTCCTTTCAGTGGACTTGGAGAGGGACATGGGAGGAAATGAGAGAGAGAGGGTGGGATTGGGAGGGAATGAAGGAGGGGGCTACAGCTGGGATGCAATGAGAATAAAATATAATTAATGTAAAAAATGTAATAAAAAGAAAAAATATACGGCTATAGAGAATCATGAATATCACCTCTGTAGTGCATTCTACTAGACAAGAACACAGCAAAACAAAACTCACTCACCTTTTGAATTTGCTCTTCTCTCTAGAGTACATTTAATGACACCAAGCCTTCCTCGCGTATTGCCGAGTTGGAGGTACACTTTTCTAAAACAAAGAAGGGTGTTTGCGTGTTAAAACGCACATACATTGAACATGCCCCTATGCTTAGGATGGCCATATGTCCTGGATACCTTTGTGCCATTCCCAGCTTGCAGCAGATACACCATATGGCTAAACACATGTTGTTGGCAGCAGTGTTTCCATTTGGACTACATACGTAGCCACCCAAGCCATCATTTGCTCCTGTTAACTGCAGACAGCATTCATACATTCTCTTGCTTCTCACACTCATTAGATAAAATTTAAAAGACCTCAGTAATTGCACACACACACACACACACACACACACAATTCATATGTATTGTAATTTCTCTAGTTATTTCCAAGTCCAGGACTTTTAGATGCTTTTTCGCCAATGATTTCTATACAGCCCTGTTTAGTAATCCACCTTCTTTCCATTATTGTATTACTTTATCCTTATCATCTAAATAATTCCAATTATGTGTTTATGTCTGTTCATTTGCATGCTTGTAAATAAGTACATATACACACAAATATATACACACGCATGCTTATATATAGAAAATTAGATAATTAATGTAAAATATAGGTTCCTTATTTCCATACTGGATTGAAAGTCTGAATTAGAATTTGTGTTTCACTCTTGATTTGTTTCTTTAAGTGTACAGATTTTAACAGGTTTATCTTATATTATATGTCTATATGAGTGAGTATATACCGTGCGCATCTTTCTGCTTCTGGGATAGATCACTCAGGATGATCATTTCCAGCTCCCACCATTTACCTGCAAATTTCATGATTTCCTTGCTATTTATTGCTGAGTAACATTCCATTGTGTAGATATACCAAAATTTGTGTATCCATTCCTCCACTGAGGGGCATCTGGGCTGTTTCCAGCTTCTGGCTACTACAAATAAGCCTGCTACAAACATGGTTGAGCAAATGTCCTTATTGTGTACTTGAGACTCTTTTGGGTATATGCCTAGGAGTGGTATGGCTGGATCTTGAGGAAGTGCTATTCCTAGTTGTCTGAGAAAGTGCCAGATGGATTTCCAGAGTGGTTGTACAAGTTTACATTTCCACCAGCAGTGAAGGAGGGTTCCCCTTTCTCCACAAGTCTTGCTTAAATGCTCAATTCCTATCCAGAAAGGCAAAGAGGATGGACATCAGAAGAAGGAGAAAAGAGGGAATAAGTCGGGAGCCTGACACAGAGGACCTCTGAAAAGCTCTGCCCTGCAGACTATCAATGCAGATATTGAGACTTATGGGCAACCTATGGGCAGAATGCAGGGAATCTTATGAAAGAAGTGGGAAATAGTAAGATCTGGAGAGGACAGGAACTCCACAAGGATAGCAACAGAACCAAAAAATCTGAGCACAGGGGTCTTTCCTGAGACTGATACTCCAACCAAGGACTATGCATGGAGATAACTTAAGACCCCTGAACAGATGTAACCCATGGCAGTTCATTATCCAAGTGGGTTCCATTGTAATAGGAACAGGGACTGTTTCTGACATGAACCAATTGGCCTGCTCTTTAATTACCCCCCCCCCAAGGGGGAAGCAGCATTACCAGGCCACAGAAGAAGACAATGCAGCCACTCCTGATGACACCTAATTGACTAGGATCAGAAGGAAGGAAAAGACCTTCCCTATCAGTGGACTTGGGGAGCGGCATGCATGCAGAGGGTGAAGGCAGGGAGGGATTGGGAGGGGAGGAGGGAGGAAACCACAGGGGGGATACAAAGTGAATAAAGTGTAATTAATAAAGAATTTAAAAAAATATGTTTCACATTCTGCCTCACCTTGTATATATCCCCTGTGCCTTCCAAACACATTCTGGGGGTTTTATGCCTGAAAATTCTGGTGGTCTTTTATAGAGATTTTACTATAGACTGTAAAAAAAAAACATCTATTATCTTTGAGTTAAAAATCTTGGTCATGCCATACACCTTAAAGTACACTGAACACTGTTTTATTTTTTATTAGTTATATTTTATTAACTCTGTATCCCAGCTGTATTCTGTTCCCTCATTCCCTCCCAATCCCATCCTCCCTCCCTCATCTCCTCCCTGCCTCTTTCCAAGTCCACTGATTGGGGAGGACCTCCTCCCCTTTCATCTGACCCTGTTTTGTCAGGTATCTTCAGGACTGGCTGCAAAGTCCTCCTCTGTGGCCTAACAGGACTGCTCCTCCCTTGGGGGGTGGGGAGGTCAAAGATTTCATGTCAAAAATAGGCCCTGTTCCCCTTACTATGGGAAACCAATTGGTTACTGAGCTACCACAGGCTTTATTCAAGCAGAGGTTCTAGGTTATATCCATACATGGTCCTTGGTGGCGTGTCAGTCTCAGAAAAGACCACTGTGCCCAGATATATTTGGTCCTTGTGGAGCTCCTATCCTTTCCACGTCATACAATTTCCCCCTCCTTTCATATGGTTCCCTGAACTCTCCTGAAGGTTTGGTTATGAGTCTTAGTATCTGTTTTGATACACTGCTAGGCAGAGTCTTTTAGGGGCCCTCTGTGGTAGGCTCCTGTCCTGTTACTTGTTTTCTCCTACATCCAATGTCCATCCCATTTGTCTTTCTAAGTGAGGATTGATCATCTTACCCAGGTTCCTCTTTCCTGGTTATCTTCTTTAGGTGTATAGATTTCATTTTGTTTATCATATCCTAGAGGACTATATGAGTGAGGACTATATGACTATATACCATGTGTGTTTACCTGCATTGTGATTTTCCAACGGGTCATTTGAGGTTTCACAGGAATATGTGGAAACAACATGGAACCATGAAAATAAGCACAGTGTTTTAACAGCTTTTGGATGTATGCTTTGTTAGTAGTTGTGATAGAGAGATTGCTCTGATTACACAGTTGACTAAATATATTGCTACTAGAACTACCATAGCCAAAAGTGAATAGAACTGTCCCCATTCAATGTCCAATAGAAAACCAGAGCTGTTTATTACTCAGGGAATCCACTGACTATAGATTGGTCTCCTGGTCTAATGCTGCTTTATCAGTAAAAAGACTCTTCTGTAAACTGAAGAACTGGACAGGTAGAGGTAGCTATGGCACTTTTTTTTTCCTTGTTCAGGGTTTATTCAGTCAGAGGCAAAGCTTCAGAATTTAAACAGTAGTAAACAAATGAACACAACTAACAAAATGTCTATCCCATAATATCCAGAGGTTGGGCTCACTTTAAAGTTTTTCTTTCTTTCTGTTTTTTTTTTTTTTTTTTTTTTATCATTTTATAGCCATTTTGTAGCTCCATTCCTCTCCCTGCCCAGTCCCCTTTCTCCACATCCATGTTAGCTTGTTCTGTCACTTGATATTTTGATCTTAGCCATTCTGACTGGTGTGAGATGGACTCTCAGAATCATTTTGGTTTACATTTACCTGACAAATAAGGAGGTTGAGCATTTCTTTAAATGCTTCTCCACCACTTGTGATTCCTCTGTTGAGAACTTTGTTTAGTTATGTTTCCCAAATTTTAATTGGGTTATTGTGTTTATTGGTGTTTGTCCTCCTGTACACAAATGACAAATGGGCTGAGAAAGAATTTAGGGAAACTACACCCTTCACAATAGCTCCAAATAGTATAAAGTATCTTGGTGTAACTCTATCCAAGCAAGTGAAAAACCTGCATGACCACTTCAAGTCTTTAAAAAAAGAAATTGAAGAAGATATCAGAAGATGGAAAGTTGTCCCATGCTCATGGATTGGTAGAATTAACATATTAAAAATGGCCCTCTTACCAGAAGTAATCTACAGATTCAATGTGATCCCCACACAATACCAACACAATTCTTTACAGACCTTGAAAGAACAATTCTAAACTTCATATGGAAAAACAAAGGCAGAATGGCTAAAACAATCCTACACAGTAAAAGAACTTCTGGATATATCCCTGACTTCAAGCTATACTACAAAGCAATAGTTGTAAAACCTGCATGGTACTGGCACAGAAATAGGCTGGATAGTCAAAGGAATCATATCGAAGACCCAGAAATAAAACCATGTACTTGATTTTTGACAAAGCCAAAACCATAGAATGGAAAAAAGACTGCCTCTTCCAGAAATGATGCTGATCTAATAGGGTGTCTAATAGAAAAAAAATATCTCCCTGCACAAAACTCAAATCCAACTGGATCAAGGAACTCAGTATAATACCAGATACACTGAGTCTGTCAGAAAAGAAATCGGGGAAGAGCCTTGACCTCATTGGGACAGGAGACAACTTCCTGAACAGAACACCAACAGCTCAGTCTCTAAGATCAACAACACTATCAATAGAAGAAAACGACAGTTTACAGATCGGGAAAAGATCTTTACCAACACTACACCCAACAAAGGGCTAATATTGTAAGGGTTTCCTAAGAATGGGAACAGGGAATGTCTCTGACATGAACTCAGTGGACAGCTCTTTGATCACCTCCTCCTGAGAGGGAAGCAGCCTTACCAGGCCACAGAGGAAGGCAATACAGCCGGTCCTGATGAGACCTGATAGGCTAGGGTCAGAGGGGCATGAGAGGAGAAGAGGGACGGAGGGTGGGATTGGAAGAGGATGAGGGAGGGGGCTTATAGCTGGGATACAAATAAATAAACTATAATTAATTAGAAAATGACTAATATCAAGAATATGTAATAAACTCTAGAGGGCATCTTCAGTGCAAGCCTTTCTGTATTACACCATGAGCATATTTCTTAACACATGTTGATGGTCACTTAATGACTGAACATAAAGGGAAATGTGAAAAAAGATAGTTCACCATAGACTCTTCTACATAGAAGAGTACGATCTCTGCCTGTGACTATATATCAAATTATGGGTTGCAGCCAATGGTTTGTATGGATAGACAAGCAGCTGAAAAATGTGTATCTGAAGTAAAATGTCTAACAAGGAAATCTGTGTAAAAGGTGTCTGAATAAATATATTGCAACTGGAAATTGTATGAAAATATTTGTGTTATAGATGGATGATCATCTAACAAGCCTCATAGAAGATTTTAATAAAGAAGTAGATAGCATAAGACATTGTATCAGTAATTGGCTGCCTCTTCCTCAGTCACTACAATCATTGCCCCTTGGAATCTTAGATCTAATGGACATTTGCTGGAAATGGTGGTTGTGTAAAGATTTTACCCCCTTAATCTGCCTGGATATTGCTCCCATTGAGTGCCTTACCTACCAGTTCTAGACACAAAGCCTGATTTTTAGATGCTGTACTATTATCTAGGTGATCAGATGCATATCTGCCTGCACAGTAATTGCATCAGAAGCTCCTTCATATGGAGGCTCTATTTTCTTTTAACTGGAATGTGACTGTGCATAAGGCTGTGCTGCCCAGGACTGTCTCCCGGAATGCTGAATGCTCCATCTTGGCCACACACAGCATAGCTTCTTTTCGAGCAGCTTGCTGCCTAACAACAGAAGTGCCACAGTGATTCAAGGTCTCCACATGTATCTTCTTATCTCTTCATTTCCTAAAAACTAACTTGATTGATAAGACCATAAAAGAGATTTTTCCATGCTCAGTTCCTAGACTAAACTTGTGACCCTTCTTTGTACGGATGTTAAAAAGGTCTTCAGGTGGTATATCCTCTAAATCAGTGCTAAACATGCAGTGCCATCCAGTTTTTTTCCATCCAGTTTTACATACATATTATCAGTAGACAACAGCTGAATTTGATAGTCCATTTTTGTTGTTAACCAAATACTTGTTTTTAATTTTAGTTTCAAAATTTTATTTATTACAAAGCAGCATATATGAACTGTACATACTAGTGCTTATAGATCAAGGAAGATGTTAAACATATGGCTAAGTTTGGCAGAGAATCATAAAAATCATACCGCACAATAAATTCCAGAAATTATAATACTGTCTATAGCTCTGTTTCTTTGGGACTGTTTCTTCAAATACTGCTAGCGTGAAAAATGTTCAGAAGAAATGAACATTCAAAATGATTGCATATGATGAGTGAATTAATGTTATTCAAGTTTTGATTCTTCACCTTTACAATGATGGCATTGTAACTATTTACTTAATTTTGGCTCCTCCATATTAGAAACCACATTCCATTCAGAACTTTGCCTATAGGTTTTGCATTAGAAACAAGCCTGGGTGAGCTAAAATCTCTAAAAGGTTCTTGAAATAAATGAGGTTAGCTGAGTTATGCCAGGGCTCCTTAAAAAACTGAAAGATCACCAATTTAATATTCACAAAGAATAAAACATTATTTGGAGTCAAGCAAACAAAACAAACTCATTAAAATTCATATGTTATTATCAACTTCAGGAGAACAAATTTGGGGCCAGAGAGATGGCTCAGAGGTTAAGAGCACCAGTTGCTCTTTCAGAGGTCCTGAGTTCAATTTCCAGCAACCACGTGGTGGTGGCTCACAACCATCTATAATCAAATCTGGTGCCCTCTTCTGGCCTGCAGGTATACATGTAGACAGAATACTGTATAAATAATAAATAAATTAAAATTAAAAAAAAGAGAGAGAACAAAGTTGTTAGAATGAACAAAGTTGATATGGGAACTCTTGGGAAGAGAACTTTCTGACCATGACTCCAAAGCATGCATGAACACTCTTCAACATATAAGTGGGGCATCTTCTTTTACCTGTTCCCTTCTGTCTTAACTCTCTGTCTCTCTGCGAGTGTAAACGCTCATGTGGGAATGGGGAGATTTACATGTGTGTGCATTAGTATAGATCTCTATAGTCAATCTTGGGAGTCATTTCTCAGGTACCATCCACCTTGTTTTGTGAGACGAGTTTTCAGCATTGGCTCATACCTCATTCATGTGAGAATGTTGGCTGGTCAGTGAGTCCCGGAAACTCACCTGACTTCACCTCCCCGTCCAATGAGGATGACATATGTGGCCATGCATGGCATGTTTGCACATGGGTTCTGAAATCTGACTCAGGCAAGTCTAAGGCAAACGCTTTACCCAACAATGTTCTCTGCGGTTCCAAAATCAATGTCTCTTAAAAATTATAGATGGATAATTATTTAAATATTACTTATATATTTGGCAAGTTTACCCATTACCTCTTCATTAGTTTAAGCTTTCTAAAGTTCCTGCATTTATGAAATTCTGTTTCATATGACATGAAAGAATACACCCTTATTATTAAGCATTTTAGATTTTTATATACCTAAACACAACATATGTCTTATCATAGAAATTTATAAAACATCATCAATAATCACATTATTCTGATATCTTGTAATTTCATAGATCTTGCCACTTTAGTTACTGGAAGGGTAATTATTGTCTCATAGACTAAATAAATTCTTTAAACTTGCTCATAAATATCTTTAAAAGTAATTTTCAAATTTTCTTCTCCATGAGAGCAATTACTTCTGATTTTATTATGACTATTTTATTGTAAATGTAGTCACTTTTCTATGTCATTTATTTGCATAGAAAATCGTGTGTTTTAAGAGCATCCTTCTTTGGCTACAACTTACCTAGCTTGTAAATTTGTTGTAACTTGCTGATGGCCTAGTATCCTCCCCAAATCGAATGAACAAGATTTCCCAAAAGCACAAGCAAAGCATTACCATTTAAGTAGAAAGTATTCCTGAAGTATTGTCATATACAGCTATAACTGAGGCTTACTAAAGACATCATCGACTGAAAGGAGACAAAGATGCCATGTCTGTCGTCTGTGGTATAACCATGTCTGCAGTAATAATTCTGCTAATTCAGAGTTGAGCCAAACAAGTGGTAAGCTCCAAGCTACATTCTTTGTAATGGAATATATTTTCAGTGTAAACATCTACAAATGCAAAAAAAAAAAACCAAACAAACAAAAAAAAAAAACAGAAAACAACAAATCTATGTGGTTTGGCCTCAGATGCCTGGCCTGCTGTAACATAGGGCATCAATCCAGACATACAGATCAACATAAAGAAATGAGCAGGCTTCCAACCTTGACTTTTTTTTTTTTTTTTTTTTTTCATGTAGCAAAGTTTACAAGCAGGATAGAGAACATGGCGTGAAAACACGAACTACTTAAGATTGACATATAAAAAGCATCTTTTGTTGTGGTTTTGTTTTCTTTTGCTTTTAGAGACAGGGTTTCTGTGTGTAACACGCCCCGCCTATCCTGGACTTGCTTGGTAGACCGGGCTTACCTCACACTTACAGAGATCCACCTGCCCCTGTCTCCTCAGTGCTGACATTAAAAGCACATTTTGTTGCTTAATTTTGAAAACTATTTTGTTTGATAATTTACTATAAAAATTTGCATGTCCCTGAACAATTCTGGGGTTACTGGTATGTCTAAAACCATTCTTCATTGAGATCAGTTGCATGAAACAAATAAGATGACTATGATTTATAAAATTAAGCACTACATTTGTTATGATGCCATTGTTAAAAAATGATATGGTTTCTAACTTTCTGCTTGAATTTCTAAAGTTGTCACTGAAAGATAAATATCTAAATGATGTAACATTTATAGACTTATTTTGATTTATTTGTCATCCATACTGAATAACCAGTATTCTACAGATATTAAAGTATACTTGCACAAGACTTGTATTCTTGCATGCTAAGGCTAAGACAAGAAGACTGAGTTTGAGTTTGTGACCAGCCTAGGTTACATACAAAGACCTTTTATCAAAAACATGTTTGTAATTTTTTTTATATTTTTGATAATCAGAAAAATACTTCAAGTGTTTTTTTTTTCTTTTTCTGTCAGAAGTCAGCTATGTAAGTGTGAATATGTATGCTGTGAGAGTAGACATGTTTATATTAATTTCTTCAAATTTACGTTTAAGGAAGTCACTCTCAACTTATTTCGATCATGTACCTTTGAGCTGATACACTAATTTTTTTCAAACTTAAAAAAGTATAAGTATGAATAATTTAACACACAAATAACTTAAATGCATTCTCTCAGAATACAAATCCACAGAGATTTCTCAAATAAATCTAGTATGTTTTATATGTATCATGAACTTATTTGTTCCTCATTTTTTAAAATAAATTTTCTTCTTTCTTATATTATTATTTTGTTGTCCATTATTATCCTCAGTTTCAAACTGAGTGGGAAACTACCTACCTATTAGCTAGCTTTCATAGTTACGGAAGGAGCTATGCAGGCTTGGAAGACATCCCTGCTCTTACCCTGGATTGGACACTGCTGGCTACAATACCAATCTGCTCCCCCCAGGAAAATGCCCACCACAGCAAATGTGGCTTACCTGCCTTGAGGGTAACTGGGTGCTTTGTCACTGGATTTGAGACAGGCTCCACAGACTGAAAACCAAGCCTGGTACTATAAATATGGCCAAAACCCATGGCTAGAGAGCTCATAGTCCCTAGAGTAGAAATCGCTGTTGTTATTGTGCTAATTGGTCATGTTTTAAAACATTAATGATAGAGGAGTCTACATAGTGGATCTTTTAAGATATATGCCATTTCTCTAATTTGAGAAAGGATAAATACTTTAAGTAATAGTCACAGTTACACGGCTGGGATACAGAGTTAATAAAATGTAACTGATAAAAAAATAAAAATAAAAAAAAAGAAAAAAAAAAGAAAAAAAATAGTCACAGTTACTACTACATACTTTTATTTAAAATTAATATTATCTCAAACATGAAAGCCTGGGAATACTTTTGCATAAAAGAAGAGCATTTTCTTGAAAAAAATATTTCAATTGCTCAAACCTAAGTATTTTCTAGGGCCTCCATGAGTACTACAGTCATGTCGACTTTGAGCCTCCCCACCAGTCCTAAGTATACCTTGAAAAAAAAAAGAGTATATTAGATTGAGTAGAGGGCTACTCCAAGCTTCTGGATACAACTTATACTAGACATAACTGGTGTTAGAACAGGAGAATATAACACAGTGACTATTTTGTCTAATATGGTATATTTCTGTGCATTTTTCTTTTTTATTATTATCATTTACTACAATTTATTGAATTTGTATCCTAGCTATGGCCCCCTCCCTCATTTCCTCCCAATCTCACTTTCCCTCCCTCTTCTCTCTCAGGCCCCTCCCCTAGTTCACTGATAGGGAAGGTCCTCCTCCCCTTATATTTGACTTCTATCAGGTCTCATTAGGAATGGTTACATTGCCTTCCTCTGTGGCCTGGAAAGCCAGCATCAGTTTGTGCAGGAGATAGCCCCTGCTCCCTTTACTAGGGACTGCACTTGAGACTGAGTCTATGAACTATATCTGAGCCAGTTTTAGGTTCTCTCCATGCGTTGTCCTTGGTTGGGATATCATTCTCTTCAGGGCTGCCAGTGGTCAACCCTATATCTAACAGAGAACTAATATCCAGAACATATAAGAAACTTAAGAAGTTAATGACCAACAAATCAAGTAATCCAATTAGAAAATTGGTACAAAGTTAAACAAAGAGTTCTCAATAGAGGAATATCAAATAGCAGAGAAAAACTTAAAGAAATGCTCACCTCCTTAGTCATCAGGGAGATATGAATCAAAATAATCTGGAGATTTCACCTTACATCCATCAGAATGGCTAAGATCAAAAACTCAAGTGAGAACACATGCTGGAGAGGTTGTGGAGAAAGGGGAACCCTTCTCCACTGCTGGTGGGAATATAAACTTGTACAACCACTTTGGAAATGAATCTGGGGCTTTCTCAGACAACTAGGAATAGTACTTCCTCAAGATACAGCCATACCACTCCTAGGCATATATCCAAAAGAGGCTCAAGTACACAACAAGGACATTTGCTCAACCATCTTTGTAGCAGCTTAATTTGTAATAGCCAGAATCTGGAAACAACCCAGATACTTCTCAGTTGTGGAATGGATACAGAAATTGTGGTACATTTATGCAATGGAATACTACTCAGCAATTAAAAACAAGGAAATCATGAAATTTGCAGGCAAATGGTGGGATCTAAAAACAATCATCCTGAGTGAGGTATCCCAGAAACAGGAAGACACACAGGGTATATACTCACTCATAACTGGATATGAGATATGTAATAAAGGATAAACAAACTAAAATCTGTACACGTACAGAAATTAATCAAGAAGGAGGACTCTGGGTAACATGCTCAATCCTCATTCAGAAAGGCAAAGAGGATGGACATGAGAAGAGGGAGAAAAAAACAGAACAGCACAGGAGCCTACCACAGAGGGCCTCTGAGAGACTCTTACCCTGCAGGGTAGCAAAGCAAATGCTGAGACCTCTAGCCAACCTTTGGGCAGAGTGCAGGGAATCTTATGAAAGAAATGGGAACTAGTAAGACCTGGAAAGGACAGGAGCTCCACAAGGAGAGCAACAGAACCAAAAAATCTTGGCACAGGGGTCCTTTCTGAGACTGGTACTCCAACCAAGGACCATTCATGGAGATAACCTAGAACCTCTGCATAGATGTAGATCATGGCAGTTCAGTATCTAAGTGGCTTTCTTAGTAATGGGAACAGGGACTGTCTCTGACATGAAGTGATTGGCCTGCTTTTTGATCACCTTCCCTCAGAAGGGTGCAGCCTAATCAGGTCACAGAAGAAGACAATGTAACCAATCCTGATGAGACCTGATACACTGGGATCAGAAGGGGAGGAAGACTTCACCTGTAGGTTGACTGGGGGAGGAGTATGGATGTGGCAGAAGAAGGGAGAGTGGGTTTGGGAGGGAACTACAGCTGGGATACAAAGTGATTAAACTGTAATTAATAAAAACAATCAAAAATTCAAGTGACAATACTTGCTGGAGACTATGTGAAGAACACAGAACCCTCCTCCATTGCTGGTGGAAATGAGTTGTACAACGACTTTGGAAATCAATCTTTTGCTTTCTCAGACAATTAGAAATAGTGCTATCTCAAGATCCAGCCATACCACTCCTAGGCATATATCCAAAAGATGCTCAAGTACACAACAAGGACATTTGCTCAACCATGTTTGTAGCAACTCTATTCGTAATAGCCGAAAGCTGGAAACAACCTATATCTGTGTGCATTTTTGAAGGTTTCTTGAGCAGTACTAAAAGGTTAGACTCACATTCAAAATTTCATAATCTAAGAGTCTGTTTAAAGATGGAGAAAATAATTAGACTGCGATGTGGAGCACACTCTGTATAATTAAGACTGCCCCCATTAAGTCCTAAAGTGGATACAATCACTACAGATGTGAAATGTTAACCTGTCAGCACAAAGGGGTGGGGGTGGAGGTTCATTGCTCTCTAATCCTTGTAAGTTTGTGAAACATAGGTGGCATTTGCAGTCTCTCATTTTTTTTCCTTTTGTGCTGTTGTTTTGTTTTCTCTCATTTATTTATTTATTTAATGACTCATTAATTTATTTATTTAATGACTGATCCCTCCTTGTAGACTCTCATTAAGAGATTTACAGAGAAATGGATCCAGAGTTGCAGGAGAAAGAAAGGATTGAGCTTGTGGTTTAGGAGGATCCCCAGGAAGACCTGAGGGTTTGTCTTAAAGATATAAACCTGGTAACCCTTGGGACTTAAGGATAATTTGTGGGGAATTATTTCCAGCTCCACCCCCCAGAGCTATTACCCACAACATTTAGATTATTATGTGACTATCAAATGTTTGTGATTTGCTTTAGACAAAGTGTTTCATCCTGTAGCTCAAACTGGCCTTAAACTCATTTAAATTCTCCCCTTAGTTCCCCAAGGGCTAGGACAGTGGGATTAGCCTCCACACCAGGCTTTAGCCTTCTCTTCAACTCCTGAAGGCAAAATGCAAAGAGCTGTAAATGTCAAGACCCTACAAGAAATGCCATTTTAGAATCATGTATCTACCAAGAAGTAGAAAAGGCTATTTTTGACAGGCTGTTACATGATGCTTTGTGCAACTGCACTGAGAATCCATCCTGACTGATATTCTCTTATTTCAATAACTATTTTACCTCTGCACGATAGACCTAGCATTACAGGTTGATTAATGCATAGATAAGAAGTTAAAGCTTTGTTTAAAACAGATAAAATTGTACACATTTTAGTTGCTTCATGGAATTGATGCTCTTAAGTATGGATAACTGGAATAGAAATATACATTTATAATATGCATTTCACACAACAGCCACAATATTGAATGTGCTTGCTTGAATGATCATGGTGGTTTAAAGGAGAAAATCAAAGTAACAAAATAGAATTAGGAGAATCTTAATACAGCATTTTAATCCTGTCCATCAGATGCAGTATTTATCAGTAGATACATGCCCCGTGAATGAGTGTTTGAGTGAAGGATGGACCATTTTGTTGATTTCTGACACACTATTGAAGTTTCTAATGGACAATCCAGTTTCAGGAAAGCAGTAATCCCTGCCTTGGGTTTCAATATTTTCAGCAACACAGTTCCAAGTCGTTTTTAATGATTTACCTGGGATTTTGCCACTGGGAAATGTCATCAAACTGATGGAGAGTATGGCTTTTTATCTTGTGCTAAATCAGGCTCCCTGTGGGAGGCAGCTGTGCTATAATGGAAGGGGGTGTCTGGCTGCTTGGGGTGTGGGCATTGCTTTTATAATTGCTACGATGTGCTTGCTTGGCACAGCTGCAAATATTCTGTTTGAACCTATCTGATCACTTCCAGAATGGAGAGGTTCTGTTTGGTTATGGTTCATGAAAAGTCATTTCAGAAAGGGCATGAATTTCAGGGGTGTAAAGTGGGGTGGGGCGCTGTTCCCATATCTCTCTCTGAACATAGACAGTGCTGAAAGCCAGTTTTAATACAATAATAAGGTCAAAAAGAAATGAATGGATATTTTGGGGTAGAAATTGCTTTTGGAGTGACTTGGACAGGAGTCTCAGACAGAGGAATGAGACCAAAATGTCATCCCTCTGTGAGTCTGACCCTTGGTTTTCCTTCAGCTGGTTCATGCTCAGGGTCATCCCCCCCTCCTTTCTTCCTGTCAGTGTTAATGTCTCACTCTATTTTTAATCTGAAAATTCTGCTCGGTCATATATAATGCTGCTGTGGAAAGCACTTGACATATAATGTCCCACTACATGAAAATTCTTATTTTCAGTCTTTCTTGCTGAAAGATAAATATATCCAATTGTACAGCATTTGACAGTTGGGCATTAAGGGAAACTGCTACAATATCTATTCTTCACACTTTGAAGAGGAGATTGAAAAGAACATTAGTGTGTGTCTATCAAGTAGTCCTTGGTGCAAAAAGTAGTGAAATGTGGTGAGAAGGTTCAGCAGATTCACTTGTCTGGGTCTCCCAGCCTCCTCATATCATTTTGTTCTGGAGTCACGGGGCTGCTAGATTTAGAGACACACTACTCATTACCATTTACAGAGTGTTAATTAGTACTTCCGCTCTCTTTCTTTGTATCAGTTAAAATTTCACTCAGCACCTACCTATAGAAGACACTCGTCCAGAGAGATTTGCATAAAGAGGGATCTGTTCTTTTCCTCATGTGAAATAAAATGCAGATGTAGATCAAGCAGCTCTGTGACAGCTTCAGAATATCAGCAAGGATGCTGGCAGTTGTTAATTCCTTGCCTAATTCTCACATCAGCAGCATGAGTTCTTTACCTTCAGACATGATGATTGTGTTGTAGAAAAGATCAGCATCACAGGCTTTGAAATACACTGACTCATGTAGCCAGAGATGCGTATGTGGATACACCACAGTGCAGACAGGTTGCTGACATGGCATTTTGGGAGACTGATGACTTCATCAAACCTGAGTGTCTTCAGAAAGGAGCAAATACGTTTGAGTTGTCTTTGACCGGAAACTGGAAGTGACGTCTACAAACCTTCAAGGTGAATATGTATTGCTTGTTACCTGAACTGTAAAGAATGGATGGATACTATTTACACAGCTCAGAAAGATGCAAAAACAAACAACGAAAAACACCTTTTAAGAGGTTATGGAAAGAATGTTGCTAATAATTGTGTTTGCTCCCTTATTTTTCTCTCTGTATGTTGCTTTGCTTTGTTTAGATTTCATCAATAAACGATGCTTTGTGTCATGGCTCCACTTTTTAAACTGGACAGATTCATATAAATATGTAGGAATAGTAAAAGCTACTCTGTACGGGATTTAAAAGCCTATCACATTGTATGGCATGTGTGCAATCTTAGTAACTTAAATAGCTGCACACCAGAAACCACCAGTGCTTCTCAGAAGTCTGTGGAGAAACCCGCGAGTCTCTGCATATCTCTCATTTCTGTTAGAAGTGCTTTGTAAAAGAAAATTCATTCAAAACCATGCACATCTAAATTATCCCAACACAGAATTAGCAAGGCAAATGTTGCCCAAATGCATACCACGTTTTTTTCCTATTTTTTTCTAAATGTCTTTAAAATTATTGTAGTTTTATAGGCAGATAAAATAATTAATTAATATTTTGTTAATTATTTATGTATAGGAAGTAGTTATAAAATGTCTAAATAAGAAAACTGAGGATTTGTTCTCTTAAAATAACTTTGCTTTTTGTTTTTTGTTTTTGTTTTTACTTGTTACATTATTGAATTTTATATTCTATCTTCTTTTAGACCTCACAGGCTAAATCCTAAGTCTTCAAAACCTCTTGGCCTATATTATGAATATATGCTTGAAGCATCCTCCAAACACCAACTCATGGGATGGAGTTTGGTTCTTCAAAACACTGGAGAAGTTAGAAAGGAGGTCACCATAGCCACCTCCAGTCATCTACAATCTTGACATCTATTCTTTCTTTTTTTTTTTATTTATCCTTCCCTCAACACATTCTGACTACACTCCCCCTTCTCCTTCCTGTCAGCCCCCACATTCCCTCTCTCCCAGACCTATTGTTCCTCCATTTCTCTTCAGAAAGGATCAGGCCTCCCAGGGATGTCCACTGAATACAGGTAAGCAAGATGCATTGAGTGTAACGATGGATTGAAAAGCAGGGCTCCATGACTGTCCACAGAAACAGAAAAAACTTGATGTCCTTGTAAGGCTCTTGTAGAATAATCAACACTAAGATCACCTTTTTCCTACTCACACATCCCTGTGCTTAAAATTTACACAATGTGAACTTCTCAGCTCTGTTCTTGTGGAGGAATCAAGGAAAACCCAATAATTCATACACAGCCAATGGTGAGACTGACATGGAAGGTAGCAGATGAGGGACTTAGGTAAGTCTGCCCTGACTGGTAAAATGGTATTGGAAAATAATGCTGTGCTCTATGATGGCACTGAACTGCTAAGTCATGTCTCTGCAGCTTTCCAGGCATCCCCATTTATTCTAAGCTCTTCTGGACCACAGCCAGTCCACAATATTTACCAGATGCAAAAAAGCAGACCCAATCATCCCTGCCTGGAGACCTCCTGCTGAGCTGTGCTAGCTAAAAGCAGATGGCTGTACCATCTACCAAACACTGGTCCATATAGATCGCAGCTTGTCTCTGCAAAAGACAGAAAAATGTGTTCCCCAGTAGGACCCCTGGATAGAACATTTTATTTCCTTCAGATACATCTTCCACAGATTAAACTACGAATAACATTACCATAGTATTATATAGATTTAATAATTCAATTGATTAAATGTATCTTTAATTAAAAATAGTCTGTTTCCAATGCATTTGAGTCAGTCAATTCTTTAATTTTTATTTGAAATAGAAGTAAGTGATCAGTAACAGCACAAGTCATGTATGTTCTGCATCCTGGGTTGTATTTTATTTTCCGTATCCACCACATTTTCTTTGTTGTCTTTCCTTCTAATGGCCCTACAGCTGATTCTGTATCTTGGTTGTTGTGATTCATACTGAAGGGAACATGGAAGGATAGAGATCTCTTCCATAAACTGATGGTCTTTTTTCCCTTGATTCATACTCAGTGGTGAGGTTTTGTTATTTCCTATAGTAATTCTGTTTCTAGTTTCATGAGGAAACACCACACTGTTTTCTATAATGACTATACTAATTCTGGTCCTCCCCATAATGCTCAGGAGTTCTTCACCGTGTATATAAATATTTTACTCTTTTTCATAATAGCTATCTTAATAAATAAAGTTATATCTCAAATGGGATTAACAAACATTTCCTTGATCATTAGTCATGCTGAGTATTTATTGTTGAGTAGTTGAACTATTGTAGACCTTCTTTTCAAAATACATATTCTTAATCTCTTACCAACAGTAAATGAGGCTGTACCTCTTCTTTCTATTGAGCTGTTTATATAATGTTTATATGATGTGGATGCTTTGAGCCTTATGATATGTGTGATTTGTAGACATGGTTTTCTGTTTTACAGGCTTTGTTGTTTGTTTCCTTTGATGAGCAGTAACTTGTTAGTCTTGATGCAATCTCAGAGATTTATTTTTCTGATACCATGATTTTAATTTCACATAACCCCACCGTCATGAAGTTTCATGGAATTTTTACAGTTTTAGTTGTTTTTGTTTTTTTTTTTTATGTACCTTTACTTGGTGTTGAAGTGGTATTTTCAGTCCAGTGTATGACAGCGGATGCTTTACTCTTCTGCGTACAGATATGCACTTCACCTGAAATTGTATTGTGATGAGACTCTTCTTTCTCTTCCCATGTTCTTATAACTGAAAACTCGAGTATAAATATGTGGAATTATATCTGGGTTCTTTATTTCTTTATAATGGTTTATTCAGCTGGTTTTATGGAGTACAAGTTTGTGCTGATTAACAAAATTTTGTAATATAGTTAGAAGTTAGAGGGGTGGGTGACACCATCTTTGCTTTTATTTCTGGAGATTATTTTGCTAATTCAGTGAGTTTTGTATATTAATTTATTTTTATGCTTAAAATATCATTTCTGAAAAATATAATTGTAGCAATAGGGATTATATTGACTTTGAAGAGTATTTGGGACAATGTAAAAAAATTAAATATTTATGTGTTATAGCACACAAAGATAGCTCATTTTTTAATTGTGCTCATAAGTATTAAGTTTCATAGTATAAATTATGATTTTATTTCTTTGATAATATACTTTCAGTGCATAAAAATGTTAATGAATTGTGTATGTTGATTTTGTAGTCTAACATTTTATAGAGATTATTTAATAGACTTTTAGTAGATTCCTTCAGATTTTCTGCATATTAAATGATGTCATCTGTGTCTAGGCTTTTGGGCTCACTCACAGCTGTAACCTCATTAGTTGAGACACTGAGACAAAAAAATAAAGTTTCAAATTTAAGGTCACTCTGGGTACATAATGAGTTCCAGGTCAGCCTGATAGGTACAGTCAGATCTTGTCTCAAAGATACAAATAATTAGAAATGGGAGCCTACATGGAAAGAAGGGACATACTGGAAGAAACAACCGAAGAAAATGTGGTTTGAAAATGTCATATTGATATCTCTTTCTATGCCAATAGACACAGGAAGTGGTGGAAGACAGGATGGGAGCCTACCACAGATGCTCTCTAAAAGACTCCATCCAGCAGAGGATCAAAGCAGATGCAGAGACTCACAGCCTAACTTTGGACAGAGCAAGGGGAGTCTTATGGAAGAAGTGGGGGAGGGAGCAGATAAAAGGGACTGGAGGGGACAGGAGCTCCACAAGAAAAATAGCAAAGCCAACAAACAAACAAACAAACAAACAAAACAAAACAAAACAAAAAAAAAACTGGGCCCAGGGGAAACTACATAGTCTGATGCATCAACCAAGGACCATACAAAGAGAGGACCTAGAGCCCTGCTCAGATGTAGCCCATAGACAGTTCAGTCTCTATTTGGGTACCCTAGTAAAGAGAGAAGAGACATTTTCTGACATGTTGCTTGCTCCTTGATCACTTCTTTCTGGTGGGGCAACTTAGGTAGTCCTCAGAGGTAGAGGATCCAGGCAGTCCTGATGGGGCCTTAGAGACTATAGTCAGACAGAAGAGGAGGACGTCCCCTATCAGTGGACTAGGGGAGAGAGATAGGGGAGGAAGAGAAAGGAAGGGTAGAACCAGGAGGAGATGAGGGAGGGGGCTACAACTGGAATACAAAGTGAATAAACTGCAAATAATAATAATAATAATAATAATAATAATAATAATAATATTTTAAAAGAAACAAGAAAGAATAGGATTTGTATTTAGAAAAATAAAACAAAAAAACAAAACAAAACACATATGTCACCTGTATGACTCCAGTCTATCCACCAATGTTTTCTTGCCTTGTCTATTTTTTTTAATGGCTAGAGCTTCCAGTTATGTGCTAAATAAAATTCCTGAGAATGGTGGTTATTTATGTTCATGTTTGTCTTTTAACCTTAGTTTGCATAGTTTCTATAGGAAATGTTGTGGTAAATGACCTGTTGAGTATTCCTGAGTTCTTCAGACTCCAAGCTGTCAGAATGCCTGGTTGCCAATGCAGTGTGTTCCCAGTGAGGTCCTTCATCTCTTGGTGTGGGTTTGCGTGCCTCAGCTACACTGAGAAGCATGAAGCAGTGAAGGCTCTGGCACGTGCATGTGTAACACATTCTTGTGCAGTCATGTAATAAGTTGAAAGATTTAAGTTCAGAAAACCAAGATTCAGGAAGAGAGGCTGGAAGGGGGATTACGTACTGAAAACAGCTGATGACAGACGGCCTGCTATGTAATTTAACCTCTTGATTGAGCACCAGAGATTAGAGCTGACTGGGTCTGCATATTAAAAGTCCCCCAAACCAGAAAATGCTAATCTACATGGTGAAAAATGAAATAACTATCTTGGGTGCAAAGTTCATTGTGTAGTCTGAATCACTGTGAGGAGATCATACAACACATTAAAAATGAGAAAAAAATAGCATGTGTCCTCACTTGCTCAAGCACACTTTGGCGTAGACATAGCTTGCATGACACAGCATGGCAATTAAAAGCCAATTCTTAATCCATCAGAGTTATAAACATTCTGACACAATTACTTTTCATTCCCCCACTTTGTTGGGAAACCATGTTTATTAGCAACACAGCAAACAGAATACCTTTCTTTACTGGAATAAAATTAATGCTAGACTTCATTCCTCTACCTTTGTGTGTGATCTTCACTAGGGAAACTGATTTGAATGAGTTCCTGTGATGCTAGCTTATCATGAGAATTCCTCACATTGCTTTCCCAATGGTGAATGGGGCTGAAATTGGACCCGTTCTAATCTTAACTCTGCCCTGTCTGCTCCGACGTCTATTTGTTACATTTACCCATTGCTTTCTTTTCTTATCCCTGGTCTAGACCCTGGCTAACTAATACATTTAGATTAATGGAATGTCTCTCTTGTACTGCTCTAACTTCTGGCTTCCAGCCTCTCTGACTTTTAGCTAATCCTACTCTTATGTGTGATCCAATCCAGGATTCATGTGCTAAGTGCTCACAAAAGGTTCTCTTTTATTCCTTGGGACTTCCTATCACTTGACTCCTAAGACAGCCACACCACTGCCTTATTTCTGACTCAAAGAACCCACTTTAAAGAAGCCAGGCCACTCGTTACTCATCCTTAAGTCATGATCCCATTTTACGACCCTCACTCAGAGGATCCTGCTCACAGCCCATTGATGAGGCACGCCCCCTCCGCTAACCCATGCAGACCCCGAAGGATTTCTACAAGAGGCTTCCTTCATTTAATAGTCTTTAAAGATCTAAAGTGGCTTCCTGTACAACAAATATTGATCTGCTGTCTTCCCACAGATCCTGTTTGTAGAGTTCACTGTCTGCAGGGCGGCTTTTTATAATGTGCAAAAGCCACATGACCATCATTTTCCATCTTTGGAAGTAATAGATCTTCAGAGATCAGGGCTAGGCACATAGGATCACAAGGTAGGGAGAATGAGCCTTTACACCCCTCATTGCATTATTTATTATCTTTCTAAACATGAGAAATCAGTTTATTGTTTTAAACTCTGATTTCTGAAGCACAAGATGTTTCTAATACAGCTCATATTTTATTATTTCTTTTAACTATAAATTAAAATAATCATTTTTCAACTGTTTAGGATTGTTTCATACTTTCTGAGCTCTTAATACTATATGAAACTTATTTTTGTTGCTTAAAACGTGCAGTAAGAAAATGGAACTTACTATTTGAAAGATCTGAGCCCAGTTCATTTTGTTCTTATGACTTACAGGAGCAGGGTTTGGCCAGATAACCTGAGTGACTTGTCTAATGAAAAGTTTGTTGAGTATAACACACAATTTGTATAACTAGGGAGTGAGTTCTTAGAAAAATATCTCATGAACTGTATTCACATGAAAGCTTTATTCTGAAAGATGGGGTCATCACCATTATTGAGAAGAGAATATACTTTTTTAAAGTAAAATTTTTTAAACAAACTTTGTATTTTAGTGGTAAGGAGTAAAACTTGCTGCTAGAAATTTAAGTAAGAGAGGGTAGGTAGATATTTAACAAGAGGTTACTGACAGTATGAGAAAAATAGTATTCAAAGTCCCTTTATGCCTCATTTTTTATTTCATTTTGTTTATTTATTCATTTTGTAATTTTGTGACCGGTAACTAAATCGTGTGAATATAGTACACAGTATTTCAGTAAAATTACCTTAGTGTAACCTATATATCCATGCTCCTGGCTCGTTATAAAATGGCTTACCATTTCTGCATCCATTTATGAGAAACATATCAGGTGCTTCTCTGAGGGTCTTATAGTGCAGAAAGCCCTACAGGACATTTGCCATATTGTGATAAAAATTAAAATAAAATTGGATTTTTTCAATATTACCTTTGGGTTTAATGAACCTATTGATTTCAAAGCCAGACAAAAAATATTTAATGTCCTTTAAATTAATTTTGATTTTGTTTTTGCTCATGTGCTTGTATATGAGTGTGTGCGCATGTGTGTGTGTGCATGTGTGTGTGTGCGTGCAAGTGTTTGATGTAGGATTTTTTTTCTCAACCATTCTTCACATTTTTTTTTTAGACAAAAATCTCTCACTGAGCCTAGAGCCCACCAATTTGGCTAGATTGGCTTGCTTGAGAGCCAAGATTCCTCCTGCCCCTCTCCCAGTGCTGATATTACAGAAATGTGTCTGTGCATGTGCTTTTCATGAGGGTACTGGGGACCTAAACTCAAAACCTCATAGGTAATAACACTTAAGTTCATCCAAAAGTATTCATGAATAAGCAGGCTTTGATTCTAGTGGATAAACACACAGAAATAAGGCCAAAATTGCTTTAGTGAGCAATGAAGAGCCACATTTAGTAATTTATAACTACTTGTTTCGAAATTATTTTCTTGTTATGGAATTGAACATACACACATCCATACACACATATATAACTTAAAATAATAATTAAATTTAAAACAAAGAATAGTATGATCAGCACTGGATTTAAAATTTCATTGCTATTTTTTAGTCACACAGGAAAACGGCATTCTCTCTAGTAAATAACCATTTTGATGGCCACAGTTATGATTTGTAGAGAAATGACAACTATTGTTACATGCGTGTTTAATCAGAACTGCTGTAAACGAAGTATATGGTACATACCGTAAAATTTTTCAAATGATCAAATATGGAAACTTCTTTGTTTCTTATCACTCAGATGGAGAAATGTAGGAACAAAGACATTAAACAAGAAATTGACAAAGGCTGTGTCCTAGTTCAGTTTGAACAAATAACCCACATTTACAAAGAACCACCCACACCAAATTTCATAAATTTTTATATTGAATTACTATTATATTTCTGAGTAGATTTTTAAAATAAAGACACTTGTAGAAAAGTTGTTATTTAATATCTATTTATTATTCTGCTTAAAAGAAGGTGGTTAGAGATATTAGAATGTTAGGTGCCAAAGATAGACATCAAGAGTTTAAGAAAGGAAATGAGCAGAATGAAGGCATCTGACTCAAACTGTATTATTTCACCCATATTATTTATACATATTCATGCCAATTTATGAAAATAATGGCTAAGGAAAAGCGTGCATTAGCAGAGAACAAATGATACCTAAGTGGTACACAGCTCACTCCCGTGTGGAGGACACATGGGCACAGACATGCAGTAGCAGGTTTGTGTGGGGCCGTGAATGTTGTTGGAAAGTGTCATCATGGAAAAAATAAAAAAGCTTAAGATGAGCACAGACATTCAAATTCTAAAACTAGGAATCATCTAATGGTTTAGTTTGTAGTTCCATAATTTTTACAAGACAAAATACGTAACGTGGCAAGTTTGCATGTGGAGATATCCAAAACAGTAAAAGCAAATTCCTGTGTGTGGACACACGTTTATGTTTTAGTGGAATATGCATGGGTATGAACACATTTTGGTTCTGAATTTGAACCTTTCATTCCAGCCATTGAATTTGTCTCTCAGAGGAATACTCAGATTCAAACTTTAAATTATAATAGTGAGTTCCTCATGGTCTTCTCTTTGGGGGCAGTAATTCCTGCAGACATATGGAAAATGATTTTTGAGTCATATAAGTCAATATCTGATAAAATGGCTTTAGCAGAAACTTTCCAAATATTCACCTTTTGGCTGAAGTTAAGCCTAGAGAGTTAAAGGCCCAGAAGGGGAATCTTGGGGGAAAGTTATGAATGGATGGGTTCTAGTTTATTGTGGAAATTCGATTGTAACCACGCACTGCAGCGTGTCTAGACCGACTTGGCGTGGTTGCCAATGATGCAGTGCTCAGGTTTCACAAGTCTGTGTCTGGAAAGTGTGCGTGATGTGCAATGGTGAGAACTTACCAAAGGCAAATGTGTGCTGTGGCCACTGTTGAGAAGGAAGCCAGTACCTCTTTCCAGAAGAGGTGCTTATGGGTAACCAGGAAAGTGAGAAGCTATTCACTGGACTCAGCATAAGGCTAAGGGAGAAAAATGCTGGGAAGAAACGATGATTTTAAGAGTTTAAAAATGCAATCTTTAAACTGTCTTACTTTAATTATTATTTTTTTCTTTCATTATTTTTATCTCTGTTGTTTTGTTTAAGGCATTTGACCACCTTATTGGTCTATGATGATTTTATAAGAATCTTGTCCATGATAAAATAAGCAGGCAATTGCCTCTCACACACTCACCAAAAGCCTGAATTACAGCTGTTTAGATTCTAAGAGGCCGTGGAAGGGGTGGGAGTGGGGAGTGGGTCAAAACAGAAATCAAACATGGTTTTGTCATAAAAGGATTCCTCAGAATTAGAAGAGAAATATATTTTAAGGACCCAGTTTCTAGTAGAATAACAAACACAAAATTTTATGCTTAGATTGGAGATTAATGTCTGTCTAATTTAGGGAGCACCCACAAGATCATAATTTGATATAGCCTGACTTTCTAGCAACTCAATGAGACAGCAGCTTATTAATGATCTTTGCATGTACACCTGCACATCTGTATGTATGTGTGCAGGGTCTTCAAATGTCCACCCATCTCACAAGCACTTATTTTATAAATGACTTTATAAATCCTGAAAGAAAAATTATTCACCAGCGTTTTGAGGACCACTTCCAGCAGCACGTCTCCAGAGTCAAATAGAGCTGTCTTCATCATTTTTACGTATAGACTTCCTCAAACACTAAAAAGAATGATAATCGCCTAATTATAAATTCACTGTTAATATAGCCTTCGAGCTGAGAACATTTCACTCCAGTAGTTAATTTAGCCTGTGGTAACTTCTCACTGTTATTTAATGTCGTTTATCACCTGCTGTTTTGTCTTTCTGAGAACATCCTGCCTGCCCTGTGCTGTCTACAGTACATGACCCTTCTGTGACTTTAATGTACTCTGAACAAAGGCTCCAAAGTGCTGCTATCGGGAGGATTTTGGCAACTTGCCTCAGATATGTTCAAGCCATTTTACTGCCTGTCACTCAGTGCTGTACAAATTGAACTCGGAGGAGAGGTAAAAAGGGTCTATCAGGCACTTTTTTTTCTGGGAAAAATATGCTAATAAAGCGCCCTCAGCAGGAAGCAGGCCGTGTCTGAAAGAGTTTTGTCAACTCTGAATTAATTTTGTGTGTTAAGAAACACGGGGTGCTTCTAGAGCTGGTCTGTGGTAATTAATCCTTCCTGTTTCTGGAAGAACAGAACTGTAATAAATGCAGCCCAGATTTAACAGATGTGTGCACACAATGTCTGCTTTATGAGGAGGAAAACAAAATGATGGGTACAGAACAAAAAAATGTTGATTTGAAAAAAAAAAAAGGAAAGAAAAGAAACTCAAACAGTATGGAAAGCACGAAGCTCGGAAAAGCTTGGAATTCCCAGAGTTTATGCAAATATACTCTTCCTTTAAATGTTCACAGACAATGTGGTTCTGAAAACATCTGTCCATAGGATTGAATGCTGTGAAGAGACTGAAAAAGACAGATGTTTCATATTCCTTAGAAATTTAAGTTAAAAAAAAAAAAAGGCATGCAGACATTGGGAACAGGCTGGCGCTTGCGCTTTGTAGGTGTGGTTGATACTTGAGTCTAGTAATTACATGGCGACTTAATACTGGAATAAATTTTTTATTATCTTACTTCTTGGAATTTTTTCTTCCAAACTTTATTATCAAGGACAAAGTCAAATTATTTCATCTGTAAATACACAAACAAGACTTGTGTGATGATTTGCATGCTTTTGCTCTGGGCACAAGTGTTTGACTGTCAAAGCAAGGTATGTAAATTGTGCTACCAACTTAGACATTCATATATTCAGATACCAGTTTCACAATAAGATGAATAGGGACAGGTCAACATGCAATTCATTAAGACAACTCCCTGTTAGGAAAAAGGATTTCAGTTTTAGGAGTAACAGAGCAGTCTAAACAATTATACACATTTCCTTTTTTTTTTTTCTGCTTTTTCAGTTATAACTTCCTTTTTGTCTTACTAGGCAAATTCTGCATACATGGCTGGAAGTGAAGATTTGTAGACATATGATAAGCTGGAATGAGAGTGGAAAAGTCCAGACAATAGCAATCATTCTTGAGAGGGCTTGCTAACACCCTTCTCTTGTTTGTCTAGATTACTTTTGGTAGGATGGTCATTTTCATTACATTAATCTTATCTATCCATGAGAATGGGAGATCTTTCTATCTTCTGATATCTTCTTCAGTTTCTTTCTTCAGAGACCTCATTTTTTTTTATACAGGTCATTCACTTGCTTGGATAGAGTTACACCAAGGTACTTTATGTTATTAGTGGCTATTGTTAAGGGTGTTGTTTCCCTAATTTCTTTTTCAGCTCTTTTGTCTTTTGTATACAGGAGGACTACTGATATATTTTTAGTTAATTTTGTATCCAGCCACTTTGCTGAAGGTGTTTATCAGCTGAAGGATTTCTCTGGTAGAATTTTGGGGGTCACTCATGTATATTATCATATATCTGTGACTAGTGATACTTTGACTTCTTCCTTTCCTAATTATATCCCCTTGATCTCCTTTAAGTTGTCTTATTGCTTTAGTTAGGACTTCAAGAATTATGTTGAAGAGATATGGAGAGAGTGGGCAGCCTTGCATTGTCCCTGATTTCAGTGGAATTGATTTAAGTTTCTCCCCATTTAGTTTGATGTCGGCTTGCTGTACATGGTCTTTATTATGTTTAGGTATGTGCCATGTATCCCTGATTTCTCCAAGACTTTAAACATGAATGGGTGTTGAATTTTGTCAAATGATTTTTCAGCATCTAAGGATGTGATCATGTGGGTTTTTTTCCCCTTCAGTTTGTTTATATGGTGGATTACATTGATTTATTCTCGTATATTGAACCATCCCTGCATACCTGGGATGAAGCCTACTTGGTCATAGTGGATGATATTTTTTATGTGTTCTTGCATTTGGTTTGCAAGTATTTTATTGAATATTTTTGCATCAATGTTCATAAGGGAGATTGGCCTGAAATTGTCTTTCTTTGTTGGGTCTTTGTGTGGTTGAGGTATCAAAGTGACTATGGCCTTCTATGGTGATGTTTCTTCTGTTTCTTTTTTGTGGAACAGTTTGAAAAGACAGATGCATAGGTATCTACAAAATAAAAATTCCTAAATGTGTACTAGAATTTATTTTCTGAAATGTCACTAACTTTTATTCTTTCTTCAGATGGTAAGAGCAAACTATGGCAAATTATCTCTTCTGAACCATGATTCACTAAAGCAAAATCAATATTAATAAGTCTGAGAATGGTCAGGAGGCATACTCAAAAGTGTCTGTGTCTCTGCACCCATCCTACCAGATCTGAAACAGCAAGGACTATATAAAAAAGATATATTTAAGAGTTTAACAAATACCGTATCCATTTATTAAGGGCTATGGCAAGAGTTAGTTTGAAGTATTATCCAAAATTTGATTCCATTTAGCAAGGGTGTTCTATTCTAGCACATGCTGTCACAATATCTCAGGCCTGTCTCAACCCAACTCTTCAGAATAGCCTGTTTGTCAGGAGAAGCTAAACACCTATGTGGTAGACCAAGCCCGACAATTAAGGTTTGTAACTGCAGCTGGTTGTGTACCTTGGTTTTTAACCTTCAGTTGGTGGGGAGAGTAATGCTTAAAACATCTGGGTGCCTGACTGAGACAATGGCACGGTTTCTCAGTAATCTCCTGTAATGTCTGGTGAATGGTAGGGTACATTTAAACAGTTCTAATGGAGCGAGCAATACTGTGTTAAAGGCTCTGATCATTACTTATCTTCCAGTTGATTATAGGAATCTTGTTGGAAACATTCAAAGGATTTTTAATTTTGAGTCTCTTTATGTCTTCAACCTAATGATGACACTAATTTCCCCTATTGCCTGTGAAAGGAAGCAGAGTTTTGTCCTCGGAGTTTTTTGTTCTCTGTGTCATGTCTTTTGTGTCTGCAGATGGAGCTGATTAATTCTAATGCCATTGCAACATTAAGAAATAATTTCAATGAGAAGACATAGTAAGGACAAGTAAGTGTTTCTGTTTAAGCAGGAAGCTACCAACAACACATACACAAACAGAGCTATGTTCAATTTTTATTGCTATGACTTGAAATGATGTTACTATTTGCTTTATGTACAAATTGTATTTATTTCGCAACCACTGAGGCAACCCTTAAACAGATCTGGAATAAGTAATGTGCTATAAAAACAGACAGGCTAAACTCTACCCCAGGGTCCAGCTCTCACACAGGATAATTGTATGTGAAGGGAGAAAAGTACAAAAAGAAAACACAGCTCTTGTTTATTCTGTAATTGTTAGCAAAAAACATAATGACTCTCATTCAATGTCTTACATATGACAGTTTTGTTTAAACACAAAACTACATCTTGTAACATTTAGGCAGGTGTCTGTAATTGAGACTTCTTTTGCCTCAACAGTGTGTCTCCTGTAGTATTTGTTTAGTGACAATCATATCATAGCTGTGTGTCTGAGCAGATTATTTGATCACCTGTGTTTTACAGACATTTGGGACTTTCTGGTTGATGGTGACGCAGACTCATCCACTTTCGTGTTGACTCTACATGTGGCATCCCCTTGCTTGTCCGGTATGGTATCAGGATGGGGCCATATTTGCATATAATCTAATTTTAGGATGCAGACCTAAACCAGGACACTCAAGTATTCATGTCTAAAACATTAGTACACTGAGCTGTAAAAACCAGAATCAAACTACACAGGGCATTTTAGAGATGAGCGACACTGCAGCGGGGGTAGTTACTAATGGTAGATCAGTGTTATTTCTCACCCGGGCTTCAGGCTCCCCGACCCCTAATCAAACATATTCACACGGTTCAGTATCTCTAAGGACGTTTTGGTTTTAGACACCTGTCCAAAGAGTATAGTCATGTTCAGATAACTAGACTAAGCTTGTTACTTTTTTTATGTCCAAACTACCATCTATGTTTTTTATAGTTCATTAAAATGCTATGTCAAATGGCCTTGCTTTATTGTTTAATTTTGTATTGATTGTTTCATAAGTGAAATTTGAAAAATAGCAAAATGGGACATATTAAAATTATAAATAAAGCCCTTCACACGGTTATCATTTAGCATCATAGTGTCAAGAGGCAATACAGAAAGACAGAGTCCGGGAGAAGTAACTCTAGGTTGGCGAGCTGGGATTGGTGGCCAGAAGTATCATCCATCCTAGACATTGTGACAGTCACAGGAAATAAAGCCATATTCCAGGACTGTGAAAGCCTCACCTGAATTAAATAAGATCTCCACTCCATCCCCATTCGCCCTCGATCCACTCACCACGTCCAACTGGAGTAGCACAAAGGGATGCTTGCTCCACATCTCACAGTGTGGTGTAACTGAAACTCAAGCCCCACGTCTTCATGTGGGGAATAACAAGCTAATAAGCGAACAAACTGTTTATCAGACTCGTAGTAATATATGGATGTAATGATAATTTATGTAAAAAGAGGTCATGAATTAGAAAAACAGCAAGGAGAGATGAAAGGGAAGGGAAAATGACATATTTATATTATAATATCAATAAATAAAGAAATCTGAAGAGCAATGCTGAGATCAGAGGCCACAGTTGAATTTTCTTAGTGATCAGGTATTTTTCAAATTCTTGGTACTTACTTTCTGTATGATCTATTAAAAAGTGTAGCTCTATTGTTCTCTTTCCCCTAACTGTCCTCCATAGACTCCCACATGACCAACTTCCAGTTCTCTGCCTTCCACAATTCTTTTAAACAGAGGTTTCTAAAGATTCAAAGATATGGACTGATTGGCCTGCTCTTTGATTGCTCTTCAAGGGGGAGCAGCCTTACTGGGCCACAGAGGAAGACAAGGCAGCTACTCCTGGTGAGACCCCATAAACTATGATCAGAAAAAAGGGGAGGAGGACCACCCCTATCAGTGGACTGGGGGAGGGGTATGGGGGGACATAGGGAGGGAAGGTGGGTTTGGGAGGGGAGGAGAGAGGGAGCTACAGGTGGAATGCAAAGTGAATAAACTGTAACTAATAAAAAATAGAATTAAAAAAAGATTCAAAGACAGGATCTGCCTTTGAAGGAGAATGCCTATCACTTGCTTTTGTGGGTCTGGGCTACTTATTCAGGAAAATCAGCACCATGTCAGTCTATTTACCTGAAAGTTTTATTATTTCATTTTCCTTACAGTGGCTGTGATTGCATACATAAGACTGGAACAAGGTGAAGTCGGTCAAAATTGTGTGTATCAGGGGCTGTGTGGGGAGGAGTTGATGTCTCACCCTAGTGAGGGCACTTTTGGCTGTTGATGTCCGTTAGGAGAGGGGCACCTGTTTTCTTCATGGATGTGGCCCCGGTGGGCTGCCACTGCTCTGGCAGATGGTTCTAGTCACGTGTACATACTGTTGGCACCAAGTGGACTCAGTGCACTGAGAACAGAACACATGCAGCTGGGAACTGTAGGAGGGCTGGGAGGTAACCTGAAGGGGTTAAAGGGTGTGGATATGGACTGATTTGGCCAATCACAGTGTATATGCATTTAAGACTCTCAAATAATAAAAAAAGAAAAAAATTGAAAAAAACCCAACATATCCACATAGCCTCACACTAGGAGGCTAAGATTTCCCTCAGTGTTGAAGAAACAATTTCTTCCAAGGTGTTATCATTCATTCCTTTTCTACTGATTATATCCTCAGGGTGGACTTTTGAAAATAGGAAAAAAGACCTAAAAATACCTGTTACCACTTATAAGGCTTTCAGAGGTCAGGTGCCTATCGATCAAGAATGACCCCAGGAAATTGGTGGATATTTTTATCTTGTGGAAAAGGAAAATAACAAAACAAAGTAAGTCCTACAGATGGTCTTCTCATCTTCCATTTGAATGTGTGTGTGTGTGCGTGTCTGTGTGTGTGTGTTGGAAGATGGGTAACATATAAGAAAAGAGTTTGTTTGAATTTGTATGAATTAAATATAAGGTTTCAACTGTGTTTATATTGAAATAAAATTTTGGAAAGAAGTTATATTCATGAAAGTGAACATTTAAAGGATTTTTGTTATTTTGTTTTGTGTTTTTTGTTTAGGTTGCTGATGGAGGAACTGCCTGAGTCTCTTCTAACTTTTCATTGCTGCAGAACACTGACTTTTCATGTTTAAAATGAGTGATGAGAATTTATTGAGTCTGCTGGTTTGATTATTTAAACCAGGCCAACATTTTGGAATTTTCAAAATCCTTTCATGAATAAAAATACTTTTAGTTTTTATAACCATGCCACAAACTATGCTAGTCAGGTATTATGTATGATTCTATCTTCCCATCGAAGTGAATTAGGTTGGGTGGTTGTTTAAAGTTTGGCATTGGATGAAACCTGACTTGAATTTGAATTTTTACTCTGAAAATATGATTAAAACTAAGACAGAATGCAAGTAAATAGTCCCTTAGATAACTCAAAGGATTTGAAGCACCCTTACCCATGTATTGGCTTTCTGCAGATCCATATGCTGTCTGAATACAGATGGAGTTTGTTGCCTCACAAACTCTGTGTGTGGACAGATTTGCATTCTAAATCACTGCCCACTACCTTAAATCATTGTCTGCCACTTTCGCCATGATAGCAACTATTCACTGCTAATGTAGAACTACAAAAGTTGGGCATTTCAACAATATATGCATTAGCTTCTTTCTAAAAATATTTAGGGATTTGTAATTTGTGTCATTTTGAAGTAAATTT
The DNA here is from genome assembly GCF_030254825.1 of Meriones unguiculatus. NCBI lineage: Eukaryota > Metazoa > Chordata > Mammalia > Rodentia > Muridae > Meriones > Meriones unguiculatus. The sequence continues at coordinate 2,779,659 of NC_083352.1, read as the reverse complement.
TGGTTTTAAATCACCTATATTCAATATTATGTGGTATCTGTTGACCATGGATAGGATGAAAATTTTTCCATTCATTTTGAAAAATTATAAAAAATTTAAAAAATCACTAAGAAATGAATCTGAGCACGAGAAATGCAGTCGCAGGTGAACTTGTCACCACTCGCCCTGAACCCTTCTGCATACATGCCTCACAGGCATGTACTGAGAGCCACACAATGCTGCCCACAACCTCAGGGAAGAACCCTTCTGCTGCTGTTTCTTCCAGCCCTCTTTCCTATCAGATTTACACAGATACATGAAGGGCGCCTCTTAAAATAGTTCTTCAGGTACCACACTGCTCTTGGTATCATTTGGCACAGATGTAATTTCAGATATGTCTGGAAGGTAAGGCAATATCTGAAGTTTGTTCTTCCCAGGAACAGCAAAATGTGCTTAACTCAAAATAGATTCCACAGACAGGGTGCACGTGATTTACTATGCATTTGTTGACAAAATTTATGAGTGACTGATGTCATCTTCATGAATTTCCTTTTCCTGCCTGAAAATGTTATGCTATTTATATGTTACCGACTTGATTTGTGAGCAAGAGATTCTGAAGACAGATAAATTTGTCCTTGATAATGTACTTTAAGACCATCAGTTTTCAAAAGAGAGAGTCATTACTTCTCTAAATGGTCATTATTATATACAGAGATATGCTGGCCAAAGTATTTACTTTGCAAACATTTAAACATATAAATGAATATATTAGAATAGTTTGGCAAATGTTTTATGCATGGAGCAAAAAGAAAAATTGACTTGGGATTTAAGTTTTCACCATTTGAGCAGCTTATTCCTGCTATATTATGGTATCTAGAATCGTCTAGAGACACATCTCTACAGTTTCAAGAGAGACCTTCTGCATTATTTATTTATTTATTTATTTGCAGGATAGCAACACTAAGTCTTGATTGACCTCAAGTTGTATTTTTTTATTTTTTAAAATTTTTGCAATTTATTCATTATATATCCCAGTTGAAGCCCCTTATCTCAGCTCCTCCCAGTCCCATCCTCCCTTCCTCTTCTCCTCCCATCCCTTTCCCCTAGTCCACTGAAAGGGGGAATTCTCCTTCTCTGCCATCTGCCCATAGGTTATCAAGACTCATCAGGATGGCCTGGATCCTCTTCCTTTGTGGCCTGGTAAGGCTGCATCACCAGGGCCGAGTGTCAAAAAGCAGTCATGGTCAGAGACAGACCCTTCTCCCCTTACTATGGAACCCACATGTAGATTGAACTGCCCACAGGCTACATCTGAGCAGGCGGTCTATGTCCTCTCCATACATGGTCCTTGGTTGGTGTATCAGTCTCTGCAGGAGCTCCTGGGCTCAGGGTTTTTAACTTCATTGGTGACCTTGTGGAGCTTCTCTCTCCTATGTGTCCTTCTATCTCCCTCTTCTTCCATAAGACTCCCCATACTCTGCTGGGAGTTTGGCTGTGTGTCTCAGCATCTGCTTTGATCCCCTGCTGGGCAGAGCATTTCAGAGGACCCTCTAACTTAAGAGAGAGGAAGCTTATTGAACTTACAGGTAAAGAGGGTTCTATTCCATCATGGTGGTCGCTGGCTGTTCAAGTCAATTTCTCCTTCTCTCCTTTCTGTTCAGTTTTGGAGCCCAACTCTTATAATGGCACTGCCTACATTTAGAAAGTCTCTCTTTCTCTCTCTGTCCGTCTCTCTCAAGTAATTTCTGTAGGGTATTTTGTCACAAAAGTGAGAAAATTTTCCAATACTTCCTCTTTGGTGAGAATGCTTTACATTTCTTGTTACAGTTCAAAATATTCTATGATGACGTTAAAGAGGTATGGCTGTGATATGCATGCAAAAATATACAACTGTACGATTCTATACTAATGCAAACCAATTACATTTTCTTCTTGAGTAGACAGTAGGCAGGAAGTTAGGCATAGTTTCCGGTTTATAGAACTCTGGCTCAACACTTCAGAAGCATACTTTGTTTTCTCTGGAACCTTTGTGGAAGCTAAACATGTCAGCAGCCTCTTTTGTGATTTCCTTCAGGGATCCATATCCGGTCAGCAACTATGAATCATCTGTTTAAAGCTCAGTCATTACACTTGCATGGCTGTTGGCTTTTAAGGTGGTTCTTAACCATTTCTCTTACTTTATAGTACATGGAACAATTTCATTGTAACTTTGGAAGTTTCTCTTAGCTTTAAGGGGGTGAAGAAGGCATAATGGACTATTAACCCAAAGCAACGTCCTTACAAGGGTCTTTGTCTAGTTTTGTTATTTTAGCATGTTCTAGTTCCCTCTCTGTTGTTGTGATACAATTCTCAGTAATCAATTTAAATGAGAAAAAATTTTATTTCACTTACACTTCCATGTCAGAGCCTCCCTGAGGGCAGTCATCAGAGTAACTCGAGAAGGTGCTTGACCAGAAATCATAGAGGAATGCTGCTTTCTGGCTTGTTCACCAACGTATATTTAAGTAGCTTTTCTATTAAGCCAGGACCATATTTCTAAAGACAATCCTTCATAAATTGGGCTGTGCCACTCCAATATTCATTAACAAGCAGGACAGTCCTCCACTGGCATGCCGGAAAATTAATATGATTTTTCCTCAGATGAGACTTCTCCTCTCAGGTAACTCCAAGCTGTGTCAAGTGGACTTTTAAAGCTAGCCCGGATATTAGATACCTACCTGGCTTTCAACTTCATACAGTTCATTCACACTTTGTTAGCTTTGTTTGAGCCAGGTGGTTACAAACAAGCTTGGACTATCTCCTCCTTTCTAAGAGTTTGTGTTTAACTTACCTTTTAGTAGGAAAGAGATTTCTTAGTCCTACTGGGCTAGGCCGAAGCATGACACTGCTAGAAAGTGATGATGTCGGAGTCAGCCACACCATGGACACCAATAGTTTAGTATCATTTACACACAGTCCTATGTTGCTTATGTTCTGTTTTATTCGTTTTTTTAAAAGTAAGCAACCTGGGCAAATTCTCAAATCTCTCCGTCCATTTATTTTAGACACTAGGGCATACTGGAGATGTCCTTCCACTGTGATGACTCAGAACATAATGTATACATACATCTATACCATTAATCTGTAAATAAGAAATACAATTATGAAAAATGTTATTTTAATAAAGAGTCTATAGTGGCACAGTTGATCTAGGTTCAAAATGAAATACAGAACATAAGAATTGAGATACATTTATTGACCCTAACATACATGTATCCTTAAAGTTGTTAAGTGTATACAAACACATAAACACTACAGACTTCATCTAAATAGTTTATGGGGATTATAAAAATGTTTTCCCCAATGATAAAATATATAGTGTGACTGAGGTGAGAACTTGATTGTTAAGCATACCCTGAACCTGAAATTTTGAATACTTGACCTCTAGTTGATGGTGATTGAGGATATTGTAAAATTTTTAAGAGTAAGAACCCGTTGAAGGGAGAACAGCCTTACCAGTCCACAGAGGAAGACAATGCAACCAGTCCTGATGAGACCTGATAAGCTAGGGTAAGGGGCAAGGGGAGGAGGACCTCCCCTATCAGTTGCCTAAGGGAGGGACAAAGGAAAAGAAGAGGGAGGGAGGGTGGGAATGGGAGGGGATGAGGGAAGTGGCTACAGCTGGGATACAATGTGATTAATAAAAATAAAATAATAATTAAAAAAGAACCTGTTGGAGAAGATAAGAAAAGAAGGATGAGCCCCTGAAAGACATGTTAATACCTGCCCCTTCCTTTCTGCCTTTGCTCCTTGGCTGATACGAGGTAAGCAGCTTTCCTGCACCAAGCACTTTTGTGGTAAGGGTCTGGGTCTCCACAAGTCCAAAAAAAAAAAAAAAATCCAGACCAGGAGACCATGAAGTAAAGACTCTGAATAAACATTCCTCCTTGTGATACTGTTTATCTCAGGTATTTTGACAGAGAGACAAAGCAAAGTCACAAAGCCATGCAGTCTTTAGACAAGTATTTATGGTCTTATATTTATTTTTAGTTTGAGTTTGTAGAATCAAAGCCTATCTGTGCAGAACATGGAAAGGGAACATGTTTACTCAGTATGAATCAGAATATGGGATTATCTGAAGTGACATATGACATTCCTTTTCAAGTATTATTTGCAACACTGGATTAGTGAACCATGTCCATTAAAACTTCACAGAGCAGCTGCAGAGATGGCTCAAATGTTAAGAGCTAGTACCACTTTTCCAGAGGACCCAAGTTTGGCTTCTGTCAACCACACCAGGAGGTTCACAAGCATTTATAACTCCAGCTCCAGTGGTTCTGACACCCCCTTCTGGTTTCCACAGGTACCTGCATATGATATGCCCATACACAGACACACATGCAAACACAGATAACTAAATAAATGATGCTTAATAAATTAAAATAGTGCAGAAACCATACTATTTTGCAGTTTCTTTCTTTTTATTAATTAATTTATTTAATCACTTTACTGCCTGATCACAGCCCCCTCCCTTCTTTTCTCCTAGTCCCAACCTCATATCCCCCTCCCTCTCCTCCTCCTCCCCTTTCAGAGAGTATTAACTTACCCTGGTACATCAAGGCACAGCAAGACTGCTACCGCTGAGACCAGGCAAGGCAGTGCAGCTAGGGAAATGGACACAAAGGCAGGCGACAGAGTCAGAGACAGCCCTTACCCAATTGTTCGGAGATGCACATGATGATCAAGATGCACATCTGCTACAAATGTGTCTAGGTTTGTGCTTCAGTCTCTATGTGTTAGTTTACTCTGTAGGACACCTTTTAGTTTACTCTGTAGGACTTCTTAAGGTGTCCTTGACCCCTTCAGCAACCCCAATCTTTCCTCCTACTCTTTCACAACACTCCCTGAGCTCAGCCTATTAGTTGGTTGTGAGTCTTTTCACCTGTTTCCATCAGCTGCTGGATGAAGGTTCTCAGAAGACAGTTATTCTAAGTTCCTGTTGCAAGGATAGCAGACCATCACAAATAGTGTCAAGTGTTAGGTCTCTTCCATGGGGTGGGTCTCAATTTGGGCCATTCACTAGTTGGTCCTTCTCTCAATCTCTGCTCCATCTTTATCCCTACATCTCTCTTAGGCAAAGCAAATTTTGGGTAGAAATTTTTATGGAGGGTTGGTGTTCCCTCCCTGGAACCACTTTGGCTCCAGGAGGTAGTAACATCAGGCTCCATATCCCCTGCTGCTAAGAGTCTCAGATAGTGTCACTTGCCTAGACTCCCTAAAGCCTACCATGTCTCAGAGACAATGTCCACTGATTTCTGCTCTCTCTCCCAGTACCCCCTCCCCTATGCTTTTCTTGCATCTGATCCCTTTCTCCTTGAGAAGTCCTAGTGGCACCAGTAACATCCAGCAAACACCAGGGACAAACAGTGGCTAAAGACCAGCATAAGAACACAATCAGCAAGAGAAAACCATATTATTTAATTTTCAATTAAAAATATATTTCTGTAAGTTACTTTTCTATTATTTGACCTAATACCTGATAGGAAGCAACATAGGAGAAGGGTATGTTTTGCTCCTGGTTTAGGAGAGGACACGCCATTTTGGCCCGGAAGGTATGGTACCACTTACATTGTCAGAAACATGCAATGAGATTCCTTGCATGTGGGGAGATGAAGAAGCATGAAACAGGGTATTAGGAATCTCCTTTTACCACTTTATTCATGTCGGTATCACAGCACATGTCACCTTTTGTCAGTCTTCGCTATGTCTTATTGCTGTGATAAGACATCATGACCAATGCAACCTACAGAAGAAAAGGGTCATTTGGCTCGCACAGCTTCAGAGTGCGAGTGCATGTCCATTAGGACGGCAAGCATGGTAGAAAGCAGGCAGTCATAGCACTGGAGTAGTTTCTGGGAACTTACTTCTTGATCTTCAAGCAGGAGGCAGGGAAAGGTAAGTGGGAACGGCCTGGGCCTTTAGAAACCTCAAAGCCTGCTCACAGAGACTCTCCTCCCTTCAGAAGACCACAGCTCTCAAGCTTTCCCAAACAGTCTACCAACTGGTGACTAACTATTCAAATACATGAGGTGGTTCTGAACCTTTCTAACTCTGGGGCCTTCAGTACAGTTCCTTATGTTATAATACCTCTCAACCATGAAATTCTTCTCATTGCTACTTCATAACTGTAATTTTGCTACCGTTATCAACCACAATGTGAATATCTGTGTTTTCTAATGGTCTTAGGTGACCTCATTAAAAGTCATTGAACTCCCAACAGGGTCAAGATCCACAGAAGAGAACTTTGTGTTTAGAGAGCCATTTTCACATAAACCACCAGAGTGCTCATACGTAGAGAGTGTGTTGCTCCTTCTGTTAAAACACTTATATCTGAGGCACACCCAGAAGTTTATCTCCCAGACACACTTATGTTGATAAGTATTGGAGGCACCAGGTAGTGTAATGCAATACTTAAGTATTTATTAAATTAATTTAGTTTCGCTTTTTTATGAACACCTTGCAAAAACCTTAAACTAGAGAGTAATTTATTTTCATGTTTAAGATAATTATAAGACAAGCAATAGATATAAATGATCAAATTTTTAAAGAAAAACATTAACTAGCATTGTCTCTTGTAATATTAAATTATAGCTCATGTTTACATTCATTTTTGGAGAATAATTCATTGCATGACCTAATCATTTATTATTTAAAATGTAATGTTTTAGTAGGAGTACATAATACAACTTGTTCTGTGTTATATAAACTTTTATTTTACCATAATATTTTAGGAAATAAAAATATTCTATGTTCTTTATAGAAAATAACTATTTTGTGTAATTCAGTTTTTTTATTGTTTCTAAAATGCCTACCTTTTAAAGTATATATAGAGAAGAAAGTTCTACTTAAAATCAGTATTATAAAGTGTTTAGTTGTTTGATAAAAATGAAGTGTCATTAATAACTTATTCCCACTACATTTGTAGTTATTCTTGTGTGTGTGTGAATGCACTTGGAGGCCTCAGGCCAAATCTGGGTGTTATTCCTCAGTCTGTTTTGTGCTTTGGAATAGGGTCTTTCACTTGGCTGGGATTTCATGTGTTAGGCGTGGTGTACTTGCCAGAAGGCTGTATGGATCCATCTATGTCTCCCTCCCCAGCAATGGGCTTGCCTTAAGCCCATCATGTTCAAATTATGAAGCTGGATTCTGGGGTCGAGATCTGGCCCTCATCCTCATTCTGCAAGGACTTTACTGACTGAGCTATTGTCTTTGCTTCCTGATATTCTTTATTGTACATTTGAGAGTTATCTTAGTATATTTATTTCCTGGTATCACTTCTTAAGTTGTATGTGTTCATAGTTACATCAAAACTATCTTAATGACATACAGAATACTATTTTTACAAACTATATATTTGCTCACTCCAGAATTCACTTGAAGTATTCCAATATCAACATTTTTCATTTGTCTTCAAGTGCTCATGGAAATAATTCTTGTTGCAAAAATTAATTGGCATATAATATATCATGAATAAAAAATGCAATCAGAATTCCATAATACATTGCTATATCACATGAAATCTAATTGCTGTTTTTACCAGTACAAACATTCCATATGTGATGCTTCCTGAATACTTAGCTCCTGTTCAGAATTCTGTTCTGAAAGTTTGTTTATAATTACTTAAATGCCTGTGGGATGCTTTGGAGGACTCTCCATGCTTCATGTCTAAAATCAAAGCCCTTAAATTTCCTCTCAACTTGTTCTTGTTTCTGCCAATGGAAATTTTAGGTTTTGTTATTTCTTTTATTCACTTAATTTGGCAGAAATGTGGGAGTCGTTGTAGACCTTTTCCTTCCTCTCACCCTCTATTTCGACAACATCATTCTTACCTTGATTTCAAATCTTGGCTTCATATACAAATTAGGAACCATTTTCATGCATGAATATTGATCATGACATTTGTTTGTTCAAAGTTTTCAGTGACTCTCATTACACCAAATAAGACAAACTAGAGAGTCTTCTCTGCTCTAGGTACAACAGGAATCGTGTCTGCAACTCACTGCATATCCATGATGCCCACACTCTTCCTCCCCATCCTAAATCCGTTCTAGAATTTTCTGTTCCCTCTAGGACACTGGTTATTTTTGTAATTGTGATATTTTATTGTTGAAATTATGTTATATTTAACTTGTTGAAAGGCTTCCTTTAACATTAAGTTAAAACTGATTTTATTCTACTATTTCACCACTAAACTCCTTACAGTATCTCATGTGCATTAACTAATCTACACTGCTTTTCCTACCAGTGTCTACTAAGAAAGACAGGAGCCATACTGTCCTGAATGTCGTGTGTTATCTCAGTAGAGAATAGCATTAGATGCTACGGTAATAGAAAATCTTGAAGATAGACTATAGAAATTTCTTAAGTAGTTGTGTCTAATCATGTACTTGAAATAATTATTTTTCTGGATTATCAATACTAATTTTTTGTTATAGAGAGTAGTTATCACACAATACTCACTCTCTCTCTCTTTGGATATGTGACTGCATACTTTAGGTTTTAACTCTTTTAGAGTCATCATGTGTAAAAGAACAATCTCTTGACATCTTATCTGATTGTCAGCAGGCTGTACATACAAGCCTGTCAAAGCTCATAACAGTGACAAGTGAGAAAGAAGGAAGAGAGAGCCCTGTCCTCTGGGAACTGGAGACAATACAGGAGAGATAATCATCTGTGTATGGCTTTCAAGAGAAGATGAGGCTGTCTAAAAGCTGAACCATCCCTTAGCATAGTCTGGCCAAGCAATATTGAACAGTGGTAAGATATTCACTGAGGTGTTGGAAGTAATGTGTTCCCAGGATCCAAACACAGTGACTGGGGTGGAGCTTTTCTAACACTCATGTGTGTTTTACTCTACCAAAACAAAATCATTAATACATAATTTTTCTTCATCATAATTATCCTCGTCATCATTAGTGTGTGTGTGTGTGTGTGTGTGTGTGTGTGGGTGGTGTATGCATATTGTGGTTGTATGTGGGTGTGTATGCCAAAGGAAGACTCCAGCTGCCTGGACCTATCACTCTATACCTTATTTTCTTGAGATAAGATGACTCACTGAATCTGGAAGTAGTAAGGAGGTCAGCAAGCCCACAAGATCTCTGTGTCTCCGCTTCTCCCACACCCCCAAACCTCAGGGCTGAAGCTTTAGGAGTGCACAGCCTTCTGTGCCTTCTCAGAGCTGCAGAGGAATTGAAAGAAAGTCTCATGTTTGCACAGCAAGTGTCCTTACCCACTGAGCCATGTTCCCAGCTTCATAACACAGTCTGGTACTTAAAAATTATTTTGATAGTTCACTATTACATAATTGTCTCTGTCACAGCTAGGAGCTTGTGAATTCAAAGATAAGTGTACAATTTATTGAAGATTGGCATGGTGTATGTGTCTAAATAGCACTAGTCTTGTTTATAAATAATATATGTAGAAAAGCAGCGTTGCTAAAGTGGTCATAAAGCTTGAGAAAATAAGTTTGACTACCTTCACTTCTTCTATGTCACCATTTAAACTTTAACTATATTTAAAACTAAATGTAGTAAGGCTGACTGAACACCACGAGGGGCCACATTTTTTTTTTTGTTTGTAAAATGAAATTTCATTTCGTACATGAAATATTTTCATTAAACGGGTTGAAATAAAATGAATATGTTTGGGTTTTGAGATGGCTTGATAAATCACAGAGATTGCTGAGCCTACTTGCTAACCTAAGTTCAGGTCCCTTGGACACACAGGAGACACAATGAAGAGTCTTAGATATAGCGGTAACCCTGCAGGGCAGGGACGGGGTGCTCTGGAGCTTTGTGGATATATATGTACCATGCAGCTCACTGAAAAGTCACAGCCTTCCTGCCTCAGCCTCCAATGTGCTTGCATTTTAACCTTGGGACATCAAACTCACATGCTCTTCTGTACCTTAAAGCATTTATTAAATATTTTCTAGGCTGCTAAATTAGATGGCTTAACAAAACCCCCAAAGTACCACTTTCTGCAAAAGGTGATATTCTCAAGAATGTACAGAATTTGTAAAGGAGCCTTGTATTTCACCTTTTTCGTGGAATTTATTTCTTGTGTTTTGAGTCAGAGGCCAAGACTTTTACTCACTACGCTATGTCTGTAACCCCAGCACTAGTGAAGGTGGAGAAAGGAAGATCTCTGTGAGTTTGAGGCCATCCTGGTCTACAAAGCAAGTCCAGGACAGCCAGGGCTACACAGAGAGACCCTGTCTCAAAACAGAACAAAACAAAACAAAAACAAAAACAAATGAAAATCCTAGGTTTAGCCCATAGTACTGACAAAAATTTCATAAAAAATGCTTTTTATGATAAAAATCATAAAAAGCTATTGCTTTCTAGATTGTGATTTCCTCAAGGTTAAAGTTCACAGCTTTTGTATCACTGTGTGACCACATTACTTAAAGAACATCTGTACACAGCCACTTTATTATTTATTTACAAAGATAAATGCATGCTACCTCTGAATCATACTCCATAATGGGCCCAGGAATCAATACATGTATACTCATTGAAATGAATTTCGTTAGCAAGACACAGAAGAGACCATCATGTCAGGAATACGTCTGACTATATTGCACAGAGACCAGTCTGCGTCTCCTGGACCCTGGGCATTTAAGATTATTTCCTGGTACAATGGAAAAGACAAGAATCAAATGCAAGTTAGAAGGAGAATGCCTTAGTTTAGGAGGACAAGCTGAAACATTTGACCCCCAAATCCTGCAGAAGCAAAGATTATACAACAACTCCATTGTGTATCTGAAAAAGTTCTCTAATCTCAAATCACCCATTATTTAATATCAATGCAACAGTTACAACTCAACTAGACCACAGTCAGTCATCTGCTGATTTGTTAGTTTTTGTTTTCTTTTTTTATTATCATTCCCAAACTGCCTTGTTTTCCAAATTGAGCACAGCAATAAATGCAGAGGTTTTCAGATGCTAGGATTAGCAACACATTCATTTTCAGTCCATTAGAGTGATGAATGCCCTGTAGGTAGACAACAAGGAAATCCCTGGATCACTGCCTGATCTTCTTGCATTGCTAGGAATTCCACTTAGCCCCTGCCACAGCCCTCCACAGGTAGCTTGGCTGCCTTAGTCTACAAATGTTTCCTGTGGATGGCTCCACAGCAAGTGTTGATACCTGAACTGTGAGGAACTACAGTGTTTACATTGGTACTGGCGGGCTGCAGATCCAAACCTGGTTGTGTTTATTAACAGGCAATTAAGATTTTAATGCAACATTCATGAACATTATGAGTCAATAGCAAAAGATTGTGAGCGCCTCTGAAGTTTATATAACATAATTTTAATGAAAATTTATAATAAATGGTTTATCTCAGGTAAAAATAAAATATTCACGAGAACTCTTTACTTTTGTCCGTTGAAGGTTATTACAAGAATAAAATATTTTGTCTTAAGAAATCATTGTAATTGATTGATTCAAGACTCAAAAAATGCAGACGTTCATTTGTTGAATTAAAAAATATTGTATTCTTCCGTCCACAAACATGTTTTCTCCACCTAAATCTAAGCTCCGACATATTTTATCCCTATTTTTTACTCATTCTGCATATATTACTCAAAAATTTTTCAATCTCTGGAGGCTGTAAATGCTACCATTTTGAAAAAAAAAATTGTAGGTCTGATTTAGAGGTAGAAAAAATGACCACCAAGCAGTAACAAAGCCTAAATATATTACACATGTATGTAATTGGATGATTCCTTAATCTTGGACTTTCCAGGATGGCTTTTTTATCTGTGGTGTGTAACATAGCAACAGATCTAAGAGACTTGGTGAACTTAGTCTAAGTGTGCAGAGGAAGTGATGCAATTAGACGAAAACCTCAGCTCTACAGGAGTTCCTTGCAGCTGATGCAGTTGAAGTCAGATCCACTGGTCTCTTTATGAGAAAAAAGCGACTTTGAGAATCCTTTGCTGCTTGAAAGCATTGTGGACTCAGGGGTATGCTGAAAAATGAAAAAAATTAAGTTTCTTTGTGGAAATTATTGCAAGAAAGTGCTTATTGTATATGTTATATTGAACATAAAACAGAAAGATGTGCTATGGGCTCCACATTCATCAAATGACTTCAGGGTTGGAAAACATCATTAATTGTGAACTTTCTGGCACCTTAAAGGCCTTAGGAATGTTGAATATTCAAGTTCCCAGCATTAGCATGATTCACATTTAGATTCTGGATGATATGTCTAAGACAGAGATAGTAGTTTCTGAAGAGCTGGTCAGCATTATTCCTGAGAGATTCTGGGTACATGCTTGCAAGCAAGAAGTTTTAGCGTTTCCTGATGATGAGTCCCCTGAACCTCTTTCATTAAACTTTGACTCCAGTGAGAGGTGTCATTTTCACAGAAGCAGGGCCTAATAGAAGTGGGCCTTGGCTTACCCTCCAAGAAAGCAGGCTCACTTAGAAAAATCCATCAAAATGTTCAAATCAAATATCTAACAGCTTCTTTTGTATAATCAGTTTGTTCTATGCTGACTACAGTAAAGCAAACCCATCCTGAGATACTCATGAAGACGCTTGCAATTTCCTCCTTTTCCCCAGGGAGCCCTTTATTTTTCAACAGTTGGACACACAATTCACTTAAATATATGAGCAATGTAGGCATAAAACTGAAACTCTGATAAAAATCAGAAGTGGTGAATGTCTAGTTTAATTTCCTATTTTGCACATGAAAGCGTAGTCTTCAAATGGATGGATAGCTTCAAAATCTAGCATTTTGTGAGGAAAAGTAAGAACAGATTCTCTTTAATTTATTTTTTCATTAAATAAATGAAAAGTGTGCAATATCTTAAAGAAGGAACCAGGTTCCCACTGTCAGAGGGCTCGCAGCATGATGAGGTGGCCAGTTGTTTCCTGCCGTGTTTGGATCTATGAAACTGAAGGAAATGTTTGACATATCATTACAGAAGATGGCAAGACTGCCACGTTAATGTTCATCTCTATACAATAGTGGGTACAGAGTGTTCACTGATCATGGAACATATAGGTCTAATTGTAAGCTTCAGCATCCTAAACATATTATTTAAGAAAAAAAAAATGTGAAGTTTAGGAATATATTTTAGTAAAAAAAAATTTAAAAATTAAAAAAAACATGAAAGAGAAGTTTTTTGTTTGTTTGTTTTTGACTAAGCATGACAAATGACATTTTGGGGAACAAACAAGACATTTGATAAAAGTATTTCCTCTTTAACAGAGTCTCACTTAAGCACCTGGGAAAGTGTCTCCGCCTTTCCTCTGATCAATCACTTTGATGCTAAACATTTTCTGAGGATCTCCTATGTATTGAATGCTAAGCCAGTGTTTGCCACAGGGATACTAAAGTGTAGAAGATGAAAGACCTGTATTATTTCCAGTCACAGGAGACACCTGACGACATGAAAGAATTATGATTTCATGCAGTGGGTAATGGTGGAAACTGCTGAGAAAGAATACGGCTATGCTTGAATGGTCAGGGGGAAAACGCTCCCACAGGGAGGAAAACTTCCAGATGAAGCTTGCACACTGCCTGTAGGATAGCTGAGAAGATGAGGATAGCAGGACTCTCGTGCCTTAGGACACCAGAGGAAGATGAGATAGAGCCAGAAGTAGGCATGCTTATTGCATGTTCACAAGATGAAAGCGGGATATTGAAGATCCCAGACAGAGCCAGATGAACAACCTTACAGCTTGTGCCACTGTGCTTACTCTCCTCTGCAGGAAGGATACATAGAAAGCTCCTTTCGTGTAACATGAGATGCAGAAAGTAAAGAAACACAAAATGAGGGGTGAAGTACGTGACAGCTCCTCAGACACTTTGATCCCCATGTCTGTGTTCCCCAAATTGATAAAACAGTCCCTTTTTTAATGGAGATTACATGACTTAATACCCATTCCTTGCTGAACGTTGCCTGTGTGTCTATGTCATCTCACAGACAACTCTTGTTTTCTTTCTAGAACATTCATCTTTAGTTTTGTTTTTACTTTCCTCTTAAAACCAACCTTTATTATTGTTATTTTATGCCTCTGGTTCAATAGAACTGATTGTTTAAGAAGCACTGAATCAACATTTTTTGGTCGTTGAATATTGATTTTATACGTTGAAAATCATAGTCAGTTAAGATAGCTGAGTGAAAGAAGCAAAATTTGTTTAAAAATCTTTAAAGTGAGGCAAGCAATGTGTAGCTATCAATATGCGTTCGGGTAAACGAAGCTTAACTCACAAGCAAGAAATTTCTTTTTTAACCGGAGGAATAAAAAGCCTAATAGGTACATGGGCATAGTGAAATCTTGAAATTCCCCCGTCCGTTCATATTTGGATTTTTCTTACTCGCACAAAAGAAGGCGAAAGCTATGATGTGTCACCCATGCTGTTATTGCCCACATGGGATGACAGCCATGTTCTGCCGTGAGTAAATAGTGAAATTCAGGGCTTGAGCACACTACTCTTCCAGAGGTCCTGAGTGTGGCCCCCAGCACTGAAGTTTGGTGGTAAACAGCTGCATTTAAGTCCAGCTCCAGGAGATCCCATGCCCGCAAATGACTCACAAGATCAAGTTCACTCTCATGCACATATAATCCATATACATGCATGCAAGGTAACAGAAATACTAAAAATCTGTACACCTAAAGAAACTAATCAAGAGGGAGGACTCTGGATATACTGCTCAGTCCCCAGCCAGAAAAGAAAAGAGGATGGACATCAGAAGAAGGAGAAAAGAGGAAACAAGCTAGGAGGCTGCCACAGAGGGCCTCTGAAAGGCTCTGCCCTGCAGACTATCAAAGCAGACACTGAGACTTATGGCCAACTGTTGGACAGAGTGCATGGAATCTTATGTAAGAAGTGGGAAATAGTAAGATCTGGAGAGGACAGAAGCTCCACAAGGAGAGCAACAGAACCAAAAAATCTGGGCAATGGGATGTTCCCTGAGACTGATGCTCCAACCAAGGACTATGCATGGAGATAACCTAAGACCCCTGCACACAGGTAGCTCATGGCAGTTCAGTATCCAAGTGGGTTCCATTGTAATAGGAACAGGGACTGTCTCTGACATGAACTGATTGGCCTGTTCTTTAATTACCTCCCCCTGAGGGAGAAGCAGCATTACCAGGCTACAAAAGAAGACAATGCAGCCACTCCCAATGAGACCTAATTGACTAGAAGGAAGAAAAAGAAGACCTCCCCTATCAGTGGACTTGGGGAGGGGTATTGGTGGACAAAGGGAGGGATTGGGAGGGGAGGTGGGAGGGAGCTATGGGGAGGATACAAATTGAATAAATTATAATTAATAAAAAAATTAAAAATATTCCTCCATAACATGGGCCTGTAGGCAAGCCTATAGATTGTTTTCTCAATTTCTGAGAAATTTCTCAATTAGTTGAGGAGAGCCCAACCCATTATGAGTGGTGACATCCCTGAGCTGGTGGTCTTGGGTTCTATAAGAAAGCAGGGATACAAAGTGAATAAACTGTAACTAATACCAACAAAAAATGAAAAAGAAAAAAAAATAAGTTTATCCATAAAAGCATTCATTTTTTTTGCATTTGGCATATTTTCATTTTCATTCAACTTAGAAAAAATGAGGGATAAGCATTTTGAAAGATATCAATGGCAAATGTGATCAATTTGTATGTATCTTAATTCTATCAATAAATTATTATAGCAGCAGATGAATGTCCTAAAAGTCTTGGTGTTTCAATCAAAAGAATGTCCATCATCTACATTTTGGCCCAAGTTTCTTTGCTAGAATTTAAAATAAATAAAGAGAAACTTCAAACAATAAAATTAAGTTGAGTCAAAAATACCACGGTATTGGTATTCTAATATTCTTCCTTTGGACCCTGATTCTGAAACGTTTATAGATGTTGCTAAGATCATTACTACTGAACATAAAGGGTGCAGACTAGCAAAGCATAAATTGTCAAAACAGGTTTTGAGGGGAAAAAAAATTCTTTTCAGTGTGTTAATAGAAAGTGCACATGAAGAGGTAATGTTTGCACTGGGATCCAGTGCCAGGGATTCTGGGCTGACTGGTAGACAGGCAACAGATACCATAATGTCTACAAAGAAAATAGAATTGTCATAACATTTTTGTCAACTTTCCCATTGTATACACAGGACAAGTGTGTTCCCTGCTGTAAGTTCTAACAGCCTAATTGTGCTGACTCACAGCACATCTGAACTGACAGGCAGTCACCAGCCTCATAAGAAAGTGGTTGTAGACTGAAAACAAAGTTAGTTTCCCTCCTCATGGTAGGTAATCCTCTCCACAAATATTAAGTCATTTACTCATTGAACATCTTCCATGTATCTTTGACCAGACAGACCACATTTGTCAGCAAATATTCCTCAAAGATTTGTTGTGCCCCTAAGCTACAGGTGATCTTACAATATTTGAAAAGACAGGACAGAAAAGAAGCATTTTTATATAATAAAATAAGTTGAGCAGGAGACAAAGTGATGAGAGGAGAAGTCGTCACCCACAAAGGAAAGGAGATAAGAGAACTGAGCATTCTCAACCCAAGTAGGGTTTGTTGTTTTATTTTTATTTTTGTAAGACAATGTATTCGCGATGAAGCTAGAGAAGATCACAAAAGTCCCAAATATGAAGGGGAAACCGGGGAGCCAATCAGCTGGAAAGTAACCGTAACTTTCGATGATGGCTGCTCCTTTTTTGACTATATGAGGACATAACAGAAGAACACTGTATTAAATTGGATGTTTGTCTCTATTCTCTACTAATAGTTTGAATTGGAACCTTACAATGTAATGCTGGTACAAGGCGACACTGTGGGGAAGGAGAGCAAGGACCCTTGTCTCCAGGATTGGCAGCCCAATCAAAAGACTTGGGAGCTAGTTATGTGTCTCTGCTCTTTATCTGGTGAGGACACAGTGAGGAGACAGTTTTGTGCAAAACAAGCAGAAATATACCTAAAATGTTTTGTTCACCTGTGCTTCCACTTCACAGTCTCATTCAGAACTCAGAGAATTAAATGTCAGGCAATTAAGACTCATCATGAACTGAGACTTTTAAACGTAGACTAAAGTGATCAGAACAATATTATTTTCCCTATGATCTTTTAATAAGAAAAAGAATGTGCATATAAAAATGCTTATACCCAGAACATAAGGTACAGCCTGGACACAAAGACACACACACACACAAACAGACACAGACAGTCACGGACATACACAGCAGATGATAAGGTATAGCCTGGACACAAAGACACACACACACACACACACACAGACAATCACAGACATACATATTCACAGGCATATACATACATGAGAGAGAGAAAAGATTACAAGACCCTGTAATCAAGAATACTATTAACCTCAAAATTAAATCAAAAGCATCAAATCCACACAAATGGAATATTCTTATACATCTGCAACTGGGACTGAAATGCACATCCTTCACTTTGCATTTTAATGCACCATGTCTTTAGAGGTGTTGAATAAGAACAGTTTTGCTATCGTTTATCAGCATTTTGAGTATCTGGAGCAAGGATTTAATTTTAGAGTAGCTGAATAACCTACCATTGAATTCTGATCTCTCCAAAAGGTCACAGGTATTTTTGTATTATATACATATATATATAATTTAGAAGTTAAGAGTACTACAGTATAATTCCATGATGTATTCAAATAGAACTGTCCATGTTTAGAATTAATGGTTTTCATTCCCATTAAAATCAGTTAATTGTAGATGTTTTGCTTTGAGTTGAGTCTTACTAAAAAAATGTTTTTCCTTTCTCCCAGAATTGAGCCTCTAAATAAAAAAAAAATAATAATAATAATGACCACTTCATCTGGAAAAGAAACTGATTGAATAATGTTTTTCATCTCTCATCTTTTTATGACTTTGAAATTGTATAAAAAAAATAAAAGAGAAAGCATAAAACTACTATTCCTAAATGAAAGAAAAGAAAATGAAGCTACAGCTTGATTGCATGGTCATATGTTCAATGTCAAAAACGCCAAAACTGAGTGAGTACAAGTAGAAGACAAGAAACCCTGAATGCTGTTTGGGGAGAGAGAAACCAGGCTGGAAACCAACCAGAAACCCTGGCAGCTCAGGCTGGGCTCCTCCTGTATCTGATCTGATCTAATCTATTTTAATCTAAACTAATTTAACCCAATCCAACCAAATCCAATCCAATCCAATCCAATCCAATCCAATCCAATCCATTCCAATCCAATTCAATCCAATCCAGTCCAAATCCAATCCAATCTAATCTAATCCAATCATCTCCTAAACTGGTTTTAGGTGTGGCAGTCAATGATAGGCACCGACTTTAAAAGGAAAGCTTTAAGTAATAATGAAAAAAGCATCAGGCATTTTATAAGAAACTGACTAATATAGTTGCTTTCATTGAGTTACATAATTTAAACATAATATATGCATAAGACATTTAATAAGTAAAAGAATGTCAGCACTTAGAGAGGCAGAGGCAGGTGGATCTCTGTGAGTTCAAGGCCAGCCTTGTCTGCAAAGAGAGTCTAGGACAGCAAAGGCTACACACACACACACACACACACACACACACACACACACATCTCAAAACAAACAAAAAGAGAAAGAAAAGACAAGAAAAAGACTGTACATATAAGAATGCTTGCATCCAAAGCCAAATCAGAACTATATCTAGAAAACTTAGAGTAGACCTAGTTCTCAGAAGTGATCCTAAGGACTTTACAGGTGAAGAAATAAATGGACAGAGAAACATGATGAGCCCTGGGAACAAAAGTCTAGTCTCCTGCAAAGAGGTAGGGGTGGCAAGTGGGCTCCTAAGCACCTCCACATGCTCATTTTCAGCAGAGCTAAAGGAATCCTTCCTTTTATCTGCTGAGGGCAGATCTAAAGTCACCAACAGTACCAAATAACCATGCCATAACTCCATCAAGCCTTCTGTGGGAAGAAGACAGTTACCAGTGCGAATCACAGGAGGAGGAAGTGAGAATGAAAGGGGGCACAGTGTCACTCTAATAATGCTCATAGTGGTTAGCTCTGACTGTCAATTCAACACAACTTAGAGTAGCCTAGAAGGGTGCCCAACACGAGGTATGCTCTACATTGGTTTGGCCGGTGGGCACCTCTTAGGGGAATTGTCCTACATAAATTAATTGATGTGAGGAGATGCCGCTCAGAGGGAAGCAGCATTGCGGAGGAAAAGGGTTGTGAACTGTGCAGGACACAGTGAGGAGCACCAGCAAGCCCTGAAGTCAGTCAGCACACATTCATTTCTCTGTGTTCTTAACTATGGTGAGATGTGACTGTCCACGTATGTACCCACTGCCTTGGCTTCTCCATATGATAAACCTTAACATCGCATTGTGAGCTAAGATAAACTTTCTGCCTTGCACTGCTTTTTTTCAGGGTATTTTATCACAATAAGAGAAATGAAAGCAAGACAGTCCTCTAGGCATAGTTCTCCGGAGAGGATAAAGTCATGGCTCACAGGGTATTCCTGGCTTTAATCAGACTAGTGTGGCTGTCAAAATACCAAAGAAACAAACAGACCTCACAGGGTTAGGTGGTTTTATTGACAGGAAGCGGCAGTATTCCAAGGCTTAAACGGGATTTTCTGTACCTACCTGAGAACTTAGCAACAAGCTAAGAGAGAACAGCCATCCTGTGGACTTTTCCCAAGCACCAAGTTCCATGCAACAGAGCTTTCCTTCAGTCTTCAATTTTCTGTGTTGCTTGTAAAATTCGAGTAAGAGTAATGCATTGCCTACAGTGTGAAAGGCTTTACTTCCAAGAACTCTGGAATCAGTTAGAACCTGATGTCTAATCTTCTTAGACAAGAAAGTCCCGAAAATTATGATTCATGGACAAAGTGAATATTTTCTTTATAAAAATTATATGAAACCAATTACACATAGGCTAGGACTACTTTTTCACTGGTTTTATAGCTCTGGTATGTATGCACACATACACACATACAAACACAATAAGCATCCACTTTTATTTTTAGTTTTGTTTGAGCTTGATTTTACCAATTAAGCTTCTGATGGTATTAGCACTTAGAACATTTGTTGAGAGTGACCCTCCTTTTGCTTAAACTACTTAGCTGTTCAAAGAGGAAAAATCTTCAACTCTTAACTCATTTCTATTTAAAGAAATTTCCACCGTGCAAGAATTTCCAGTTAGTTGTAGGCCACCTTTTAGATGCTGATAAAGACCTGATTTCATCCTTTAACAGCATTAACAGATCCAGAATCCCTTCATTTTAAGTTCTGGCAACCAGATAGGCAGAGCATGGATTAGGGATACCAGCTATCACAGCTGAAAATCAGAACACTTTGATCCCAAGTGGATGGATTACGGTTTATTGAGTGATTTAACTCATTAAAGGGATGGCTAATATTTCTCATACTCTTCAGTAGATTTGCTGTCTGCTTCATTAATCTCTATCGATGGAGTAGTGTTAAGTCTAGAAATTATTGTACAAAGCAACAGAAATGCTTTTGACTTCTTGCTTCAACGCTGTGATTATCACTTAATGGTGAAATTATGCAATTGAAAGTTCTGCCAATATACAATAAATTGAGCCTCATTGTATTGTAAAAATACCTCAATTGAAAATTTAAAAACTATGTGTAAACTAAACACTGCAATGTTACTATAATGTGTTTTGTGTAGCCAGAAAATAAAGAATTGGAAAGGGGTTCCATAACCACTTTCTTAAAGGAAAAAATACAAGAAAAGCATAATTCAAATAAATCCCAGGATGGGGATGAGTTGTTTCCTCTTAAAGTAGTGGGTGTGTCCAGAGCCTCATGCCAATGATTATTGTAATAATAATGACCTAAAATCCAGTAAAGGTAAATATCCATTTATGTATGCATTAATTTCATATGAGCTTGGGAATATGTGTCCAGCTATATTTATTTAAAGAACATAATATTGAAAGGTATTATATGCTGTGTGTTGCTTTATTTTTAATTTTGTCAAGATCTCACTTATGTAAACTTTTAGATATTGTAACTCTCACAGAGATTAAAATTATAATTTTACTTTTTCTCAGCAAGGGATGTAATATGGTATGGATAAGAATGCATTTCTAATGAAGAAGCAGGCCTGTTACATGACATTATAGAATGAAGAAAATTAACAATGAAGAGGAAAGTTCCCTTTCTCTCCTGCAGTGGAAAAACATCTGATAGATATGCATCTTGGTCTCAGATTATCTTCCGCACTCACACTCTCTCTTCTTACTGACTGGATGACCATTTTTCATCCTTGTAGTACATGAGCTAGGAATTTAGTGAAATGCAAACTGCCTCTCTTGGCAGAGAACTTATTTTAGGAGGAAGGACCACAGTTTTATTTTCTTGCCTTTTCTTTTTTCTTTTTGTTTTTTTTTTCTTTTTTAATTTTATTTTTTATATTAATTAGAGTTTATTCACTTTGTATCCCAGCTGTAACCCCCTCCCTCATTCCCTTTCAATCCTCCCTCCCTCCATCATCTCCTCCCATGCCCCTCTCTAAGTCTACAGATAGGGAGGTCCTCCTCCCCTTCCATCTGACCCTAGCTATCAGGTCTCATCAGGACTGGCTGCATTGTCTTCCTCTGTGGCCTGGTAAGGCAGCTCCCCCCTCAGGGGGAGGTGATCAAAGAACAGGACAATCATTTCATGTCAGAGATAGTCCCTGTCCCCATTACTACGGATCCTACTTGGAGACTAGCCTGCCATGTGCTACATCTGTGCAGTGGTCCTAGATTATATCCATGAATGGTCCTTGGTTGGTGTATAGTCTCGGAAAAAACCTCTGGGCTCAGATTTCTTGGTACTGTTGCTCTCCTCATGGAGCTCCTGTCCCCTCCAGGTCTTTCTATCTCCCCCTTCTTTCATAAGATTCCCTGCACTATGCCCAAAGTTTGGCTATGAGCCTCAGCATCTGCTTTGATACCCTGCTTGGTAGATGTGGCCCTCTTTTATTCAAGACAGTGTTTTTATGTGTAGCCTTGGTTGTCCTGGACTCATTTTGTAGACCAGGCTGCCTTCAAACTCACATAGATCTGTCTGACTCTGCCACCCTGAATTTTTCTTATCTTCTTAATCCAAACTTTGCCCTTTCTCCTCAATGCCTGTCTTCAGTGTCATGCTCCTGCATGTCAGGAAGATGAGAATTCCATCCAAGCATCTTATTCTTTATCGGATTGTTTCTTTCTTTTGCTCCTTACTGTTGATTACGGCTACATGCTGAGAATAATGGCAGAGAAGCACCCTGTTTGTTTAAAAGGTATCACACAGTTAAGGGCTAGAGAGCTAAGAATTGTTTTCTCAAATTGATTTGCACGTGTCCTCTGAGAGACATCAGCCAGCACTCTAGGAAAGTAGCTGACATGATCGCTGTGTT
This sequence comes from Meriones unguiculatus, assembly GCF_030254825.1. Taxonomy (NCBI): domain Eukaryota; kingdom Metazoa; phylum Chordata; class Mammalia; order Rodentia; family Muridae; genus Meriones; species Meriones unguiculatus. The sequence goes on along the minus strand of NC_083352.1, from coordinate 2,757,259 downwards.
TACACTCTCCACTTGAATTCACTTAAGTGCATTATTAATAGTTGATGTGACTCCTTGATGTTTGATGTGAGTGCTTTTATACAACCAAAGATGCTAAAGTGATGCCATGTTACTGTGACGTTTAATTACTAATTGCTGGAAGGAAAATACACACTTTCCTTTAGATTCAGTTCCTGTGTGACTCTGCAGTTATTGGTCATCTCTGGAGAAGGTCAGATTAATGTCGTCCTCTCTACCGTCATATTTTTTGCTTACATAAAGATATGCATTTTGGTTTGATTATAGTGGGTCCTGATTTTACATATCTGTCTATGGTACTTGTTTTATTTTTAAATAAGAAGTTTTACAGGATGGAATCACATTTGACTTTAGGCCATTTAGTTTGGGCCTAGTTAGAGAATGAGACTGTGTCACACAAAGATAAATACATTATTATATAATATTACATAATTGTTATATAATTCATAGAAAGTTTATTACATACTGCTTTGAATAGATTTTGGATATAGAAATTTACATTGTAACTAGATTGTACTGTTTATATTGCTACTTTATAAGCTCAGTTGTTAGCAAACTTGAAACATTCCTTCTTAAATGTGTATCTGGAAAGTTCTGCTCCTTAAACATTCAATATTTACAATGTACAGCTGCATGAGATTGCAGAGTCCTTTAACATTATAAGGCTTTCACACTATCAGGAATAAGTACAGTCTATCTAAGGACAGGCGCAGGTTGTAAAGTCCATAGACGACACATAAGCCCTGAGGAAGACTTTGTTCCCACACCTACAAAGAGAGACCACGAGATCGAGGCTGTGTAATGTTTTCAAAGTCCTTGACAAGTAAAAATTTAAACTCCTCTTCTTACAACTTGGTAACATCTAACTACAGAATTTAACAATTTTAACTGAACTTAAAGTATTGCTGTGGTCGCCATATACTGCTGAGAAACGGATGCAGACATGGATGGTTCCCTGCTGAACTGTTCCTATTATCCACTTAAGTACTCATTTTGGTGGCGGAAACTTCATCTAAGAATTTGCTAAACTTTAGAATTCTGGGTGACATTTTGCCTCCGGCTTATCTCGGTTCTTTGTTACTACCTTCTCTTTCTTGCCGTTTTACCAGTGGCCAGCGGATTAGAAATTACAATTAGAAACGTGATTCAGATTCCTCTGAAGAGATCTTCCTGAAGTTTAAAATGTAAACTTCAATAGCTGACCAAGTTTTACCTGAAGAAACACATGAAGATATAAACATGATGCAAATGTTTCATAGTTAAAATCTCAAATATTCCTTCCTTTTTAGGAAATGTTCTCAAGGATAAGAGTCACAACATTTAATAGCTATCACTGCCTTAACTGTCACCAATATTTGGAAATAGTAACTGACATTATCAGTAGGTTGTCCCTGTTTTCTCCTCAGCTTCTAAACCCTATGATATTTCCAAATGGGGTAACCATTTTATGCTTTATTTTAAAATTTTAAATCTTCATCATATTTGTCCAAGTTGGGAGATATATGTCTTGATTTGCAATGATAAATTATCATTGTTAACTATTTTTATTAGATTGCTTCATAGTCTTGAATACAAATTAGCTAAAATTAAAAAAAAATTGTTCAAATGTGGGGCAAAGAGAAAAACCATTCAAAACAGTCGACATATATGCAGTATGGAGGTGGTATTCATTCTAGTCCTCACTCACAGTCTCTCGTCTAGCCGCATCATGATGAGGCTTAATGGTACACCCACTCCCTAGAAGTGTGCATAGCTAAGGCCATGTGCCACATAGATATATGCCAACTGTGTTTCAAGTTAATCAGCCTAAGGCACACACCATGTATTAGGATCCTCACCTGCCCATTTTAGATGTGTGGCATATCTATTGCTAAACTGTTAAAAACAGACTCCTCGTGCCATTTCTATAGTGGCTTATATTTATGCTTTTGATGAAATTTGCATTGGTGTGACAGACAGAACTACAGTTTGAAGTGTACATAAAACTAATTATTCTGGTAACATAAAGTATGATCTTGTTGGTGATCTTCTACATTTAAATAGGGGTGTTATTTTATTATTTTAAAATTAATAAAATCCTAATGAAAATCTGCTGAACTGTGGTTTTCCCAGTGATTTGAAAGTGTTTTCAGGATATAAACTTAGCTACTTGTGAAAACAGAGGAACTGCTTAAAAAATATTACAAGATTAAAAACATTAAGAGGATAGGAATAATGCTGATCCCATATCCAGTTATGACTCTTTTTATCAGTTTGCATTCCTTAACAAAAAAGAATGCATTTTTCCCTTCAATGTGGGTAAGAATCTCCTAGCATGAGACAGCTCCCTGACAGTCCTGCATTCATAAAGAAAGAACATTGTGGGCCTAGCGTGTATGCCCACTACTAACCATTTCTTCTGGCACGATCTGAAAATGAAGATTGAGCAGACTGTGAAACATATGAAGTGTCTGCCAGACAGCAATTCCTGTACCAGCCAAGTATTTAGATTAAATTTGGATATCTGTCTCTCTGTGTGCTTAGCACATACATATTTCCTTTAGGCCATGAACTTCTAGTTGCTGATAAGTAGAAACAGTCTCCTTTTGTTGCAAGGTAAGAAACACTGTGTATCCTTTAGCTATTTCATCTTTATTATTAAGCGTTAAAATGCAAAAAGCATAATAACAATTCATGAAAGGGATAAAGAGAGTGGCATTTAGTGCAGAGTATGGCTCCATGATTACGTAATTATAACTACATTGATAAACGTGTTGCTAATGCTTCATCAAAGCACAGTGAACATTCTTTCTTCTTTTTCAATTGATGTTTTCCACCTTTTAAATGTTTATCTAAAACTTCTCATTAAGATGATGGGAAAACTGGTAAACTCCCTTAATTATTACACATTTGGATCTTGTTCTCCTCAGGTAATTGGGTCGTTAAAGGTGTCTGAATTACAAAGCACACCACTTGGATCCAATCCTGAAGCTAATTTGACTATGAAGGAAAAGACTTGAGGGAGGGAGCTGAAGACACATGAAGGAATGTGGAAAATCAAAGCGGTAAGTGGAGGAGATGCAGCTTAGCCCTTGATGGTTGACATGATTAAGTTGAGGTGTTCATGCAGAGATGCTGAAGAGAACACTACTGCAAAACATATCCAAATCACATCAAAAAAAAAAGTGCAAAAAAAAACCCAGAAAAGTTAGCAAATACCATATTTTAATTTTAAGTAAATTCTCCTCTCATGACAGCACAATAAACGCCATATTATCCATGGAAAATACAATAACATACAAACAGCCCATTAACCGAATAGACTCAAAGATTCCCAGTATGGTGAGATGATCTTTCCCTTGGCAGATGTTTATTTGAATGTGAACGGCACGCAGTCTTATCCTCCTGCCCAATAAAGTGAGGCTACAACTGCAGGTCTTAGAAAGAATGGGAAGTTATCCATGCTCCTGTTTCCTGAAACACAGACATGCATATGTGGTTTGCCCTTCGCAAGGACCTATTGTTTATGCTTCAGAACTTCACGTATTGCATAAAAGTTGCTGTCTCATTTTTCAAATTCTTGCTGGCAGATTATAGCTATGTGTGAAATATATCATCAATAAATGTATTAACACTGTTTCATGAGTTCTAGGCCAGTCTGGGCCAAATCCTGAAACCCTGCCTGGAAAAGAAACACTGTGTTTTCTATAAGGTGAAGTCCTGCATTGTTCACAGACTGGCTCCAGATCTGTATATACTGACCTACATGGAGTCTCCCCTTCTACACAACGTCATTTGAACATAGCTTGTGCACACCGCTAATAGACTTTATGTTGTCTTTATGTTAGTGTCCTTTTCCTTTATTGTTTGACAGGGTTTTGTAGCCCTGGGTACAAAGACTTGCTTTATAGAGCAGGGTGGCCTTTAACTCACAGATCTCTGCCTGCCTCTGTCTCCTGATTGCTGGGACTATAGGTGTGTGCCAGCATGCCTGGCCGTGTTATTATTCTCACACTCAGTTATATGCTGAAAATTAGTCATCTCCTATGTAATGAAAAGACAAAAGACTCAGTTATACAAAAACAGACCTGGCTAGTTTTATCTACCCATTTTAAATATTTTAAAATTTAGTGTGTGTGTGTGTGTGTGTGTGTGTGTGTGTGTGCGCACACGCGTGCGTGCGCACGCGTGCCTGTGTGTGCTTGTCTGCACTTGACTATGCGATAGCACACCTCTCCACACACATGTGGAGGCCAGATGAGTGTGCCGGGTGTCTCCCACCTTCATTTTTGAAGTCATGCATACTTCTCAGAACCTGAAGCTGACAATTTCATCTAGATGGACTGGGTGGCTGGGATCCCCACTGGGAGTCCACATGACTATGCACAACCCTTAATTGTTGCCGTTGCCGGTAGGTGAGTGTGTGCGGGAGTTGCTCAGATCTATTTTTTTTTCACAGCAAGTACTTTAACCATCTTGCTAGCTGTCTCCCAAGCTGCCCCAACTATTTCTAATCAGCAGTTGGCTGAATTTGTTGATGTGAAATCTTTATGTATTATGGGGTTATATATACAGATTAAGTACCAGCTACCTTTTTATTCAAACTACAAGATTCTGATAATCCTGAACGGCTGCTGTAATGATTGAAAAGAGAAAGAAGCAACTCAGGGACAAGCTTTGGATACAGAATGAGCTGAGAGCTAGTATAGGTTTTAGAAACACTATTGATACCCCACAAGCATTCAGTATTTGAGTCCTTGACATGGCTGGTGTAAAATTTCACATGAGCAGGAGAGTAAGAAAGGGTAAGTGTTAGGTCTCTCTTCTCAGGTATATTTAGGATTTAATTAGAGATTTTCTTGTTTCTTGTCACTTTTGCTTCCTGGTTCATGAAGTTGGCTTCAGTAAACCCCAGTATCGAGGATAATCTAGTTTAGAAGAGTATTGGTCTTTTATGTAGGCAATGAGAACAGCTATTGTTCCAACTTTTAGGTTTTTTTTTTTTTTTTTCCCAGCAAAATGCTGTCAAAGGTTTTAAAGATAAGACATGCACAGTAAGATGTCCTATGGTAATGGGAAGGAGCGCAGAAACACTGAGCCCACTCTTCATAGCCCAAGTTTTCATGGGAAGAAATGCTCTGTATTGTTAGCCAATCTATCTTTGGAGGAAATGGCTAATTATCATTGTCTTCTATTGCCGACATGTTATTACCATGATCTCATTATAAAGAGTTGGATCTAGTTAATAAGTTATTTACATTACAATAAGTCACAAATTGTGTTGGATATTCCCAACTAACACCGAACTGTCTAATTTCATTAAACCTATCTGCGTTGCCTGAGGGCGAATGTGTGGGAGCATCTTCCTGATTCTACCAGTTTCCCCGCCACAGCCTGTCATGGAAGGAGCCATGTCAAGAAATGCATTATTTTTCTCATTTAAAAGTTCCATTTAGATACTTGATGAGAATTAATTTCCTAATTATGTTTCTGGTAAGACAATTTATTTTTCCTCCCTTAAGGGCATCTATAGAAAAAAATCTTTATAACTGTAAGCTTATTAAAAAGCAGTATCCATTATTGTTGTTGCTCTAAACTAAAGTAGGTTAGAACTTTACAACCAAGCACCGTCTAGATAAGAAATACAAGAGGACCTGGAAATCACGTAAAGCAACCACTGCACTTTTTCCCTGCTCATCCCAAACAAATCAAACTGATTTTGAAATCTTATGCTCTGTGCTCTAAATCTAGCAGACTGTAATGAAAGTGGCTCTCTGTTCACACACGGAATAGCACTAACCCCTTCCTCAGAGGAGCCTCACCCGTGGTATCTCCTGCTCAGTAAACAGAGGTGCGCACCGTCAGGGGAGTAAAACCTGCTGCAGCTCAGGAAGTTTCCCTGAGCTCCTCGGGATTATTTTTAATGTGCATAAAAATAGCGCACTGCTTCATTTTGAAGACCAAGCCACATTTTTTGAAAGAGATACACTTTTTTGTAAGACATCTTTTTGGTTGTACTGACAACTTATGTACTGGGAGAGTAGATTCTATTTGTAACTAAAAAAAGAAGAAGAAGAAAAAGAAGAAAAAAAAAACCTGCTAAGACAAATCATCTACCTCAGGAAATTGAGTCTCTAACAAAAACACTGATAAGCCCTCAGCAGTAGCAATGTTTTCTCAGCACCAGCAGGGGAAGTAATGAAGTCCTGTTCATGTTAAGCTAGAGTGATGCTTTTAAGGGAATGACTACCTAATTCTCAGATAGAATAATCCAAAACTCAGCTCTCCAGGGGCAGCAGGTGTGCCTCTGCGTTGCTGTACTCAGTGGTAATAAAATATATTATTCAGATGACCTGAGGTTTGCGATTTCATATGATGGAAAGAAAAGGTTATCTCCTTACCATCACAAGGGCTTTTTTTCCATTCCTTTTTAATTTTTCTTTTTTTTTTAATTACAGTTTATTCACTTTGTATCCAAGATGTAGACCTCTCTCTTGTCCCCTCCCAATCCCACTCTTCCTCTTCTCCTCCCATACCTCTCTTCCAGTCCACAGATTGGGGAGGTCCTCCTCCTCTTCTAGCTGACCCTATCCTCTCAGGTCTCATTAGGATTGGCTGCATTGTCTTCTGCTGTGGCCTGGCAAGACATCTCCGGGGGACGAGTGCAGGGGGAGAGGATCAAAGAGCCAGCCACTGAGTTCATGTCAGAGACAGACCCTGTTCCCCTTACTAGGGAAAACCACTTGTATACGGAGGTGCAATGGGCTACATCTGAGCAGGGGTTCTAGGTTATCTCCATGCATGGTCCTGGGTTGGAGTATCAGTCTTAAAAAAAGGCCCCTGTGTCCAGATTTTTTGGTTCTTTGCTCTCCTTCTGGAGCTCCTGTCCCCTCTAGGTCTTTCTATCTCTTCCTTCTTTCATAATATTCTCTGCACTCTGCCCAAAGTTTGACTATGAGTCTCAGCAGTTGCTTCAATACCCTGCTGGGTAGAGACTTTCAGAGGCCCTCTGTGGTAGGCTCCTGCCCTGTTCCCTGTTTTCTCCTTCTTCTGATGTCTATCCTGTTTGCCTTTCTGAATGAGGATTGAAGCATATTACCCAGGGTCCTACTTCATGCTTAGCTTCTTTAGGTGTGCAGATTTTATTATGATTATCCTATATAATATGTCTAATATCCACTTATAAGTGAGTATATTCCATGTGTAGCTTTCTGCTTCTCTCCGTATCTGTTCAACATTTTTCTTGCAGTCCTTGCTAGAGCAATAAGACAATGAAAGGATAGCAAGGGGATTAAAATTGGAAAACAAGAAGTCAAAGTATCACTATTTGTAGATGACATGATAGTATACAAGAGCGACCCCAAAAATTCTACCAAAGAACTCCTACAGCTGAAGGTTTTTTACTTTCAGCAAAGTGGCTGAATACAAAATTAACTAAAAACAAATCAGTAGCCCTACTGTATACAAAAGACAAAAGAGCTGAGAACGATATTAGGGAAACAACAATAGCCACAAAGGACATAAAGTACCTTGCTGTGTCTTTAACCAAGCAAGTGAAAGACCTGTATGAAAACAACTTCAAGTCTCTGAAGAAAGAAATAAAAATAGATATCAGAAAATGGAAAGGTCTTCATTATCATGGCTTGGCAGGAGTAACAGAGTAAAAATGGCCATTTTTATCAAAAGCAATGTATAGATTTAGTGCTATTCCCATCAAATTACCAACACAATTCTTTACAGAGCTTGAAAGAAAAATTCTCAACTTCGTATGGAATAACAAGAATCTAATGCTAAAACAAGGGCCTTTTTATGACCAAGTAGGAGGGGTCTTGTCTTTCCTTTACAGTGAATTTCATATATATGTCGACACACACAAACACACACACACACACACACACACACACACACACACACACTATTCTAGAAACATCTAGTTTCTATATACCATTGCCTAGCGCTTGCTCCAGTCTTTCCCGAAGCACTCTGTATTGATGTGGGATAAACTGTGCATTGAGGGTTTTGGTCCAGTTTTCATTGTTAATGGAAATATTCAGGTATATACACACATGCATGTACATAGTCACATACATATGTACATATACAAATGCATACATACATGCATATCTGTGTGTTTATATGCTAAACATACAATGAAATATTCATATATATTTCTTAACAGTCATGCCTCTATCTTATTTACAGGGTCAACAAAATATATAATGCTCAGAGTTTATCCTCCTCTTTTTTACAGATTCAGTTTCCTGAAGTTGATTTTTCTTAGCCATCATTTTTAGTTACAAAGAGAATTTCTCTTTCACAGTACATCAGCTGTATGCTCAATTAAAAAGGTATTTTACAGAACAGTCCCATGTATGTATGTATGTATGTATGTATGTCTCTTTTTATCTTTCTCTCTCTCTTTTGCTATGTGTATACCTTTTCTTTTTCTTAGAAGTTTCCTGCTACATATCATTTTGAAATAACAAATGTATGAGAAAATTGATTATTTTTCTTATATCTCAGACATGGCATTTTGAAAGTATCGAATGAGTAACAACCTATCAGTTGAGAATTTCCAGGAGTATGATCTTGTGGAGTTGCACACTCCAGAGGAGTAGCTCTGAAATATATGAATCATCTGAGTTTGACTCAAACAGGATGCCTGCTTTCATACTGTTAAATAAACGTTAATAGCAGTTTATTTCCCTTTGTAAAAATTATCTGGTAACTAACCTTAATTCCAGATTGTCCCACACTTGAAAACATATCATAACAATATTGCTACATTTTTCTATTTTCTCTTTGGTCAATAACCCACTATCGTAAGCAAAAGTAAATTACAAATTCTCCTGGCAGCTTTCATTCTTTTACAGTAAATATTTAGACATATTAGCATGTATTTTTACCTCATATCTATCTAATCATACATGACAAAGGTGTTGGGGACAAATCTCCCCACTCTCAGAGATCTTACATGCAGTTGGAAAGGAATAACACACTATGAAGAACTCTGAAACAAATGCCAGCCACTAAAGAGAACCAACTCATACTTCTGGTTCACAATGCAAAGCATGAAATATCATGTTTACTTTTCCTAGAACTAGAAACTCAATGAGTCTCTGAACTTGTAAGAAACAAGCTAAAGTAATATATAATAAAACTTTAGCCTGTAAAAAGACCATTACTTCACGTCTAAGCACCTTGGAGTCTGCCTTACGTCAAGGAATTATGACTAGGAACTGTCCCTGTGTTTACTCGTAAAATAAAGGTGGCTTAGAATTAAAATCAAGTGTTCACAAATTCCAGGGTCTTTTACACCAGAGATTCTGGCAACATCAACCAACAAACATCTCAACATTGTCCCTTGTACCTTTGTGAGTTAAAAAAAAAGGAAGGTTGTGAGGTAACTGTTAGCAGCTCACTAAGAGACGGACATAATGGCATGGGCCCATACTCTTGATTTGAAATGGTACTGTGCCACCAGCTCCCTGCCAGCCTCATCCCATTATTTGTTTTGTCATGATAAGAGCGCAGTTGAAACACATTTACATGCTTTTCTAGTCCTTGAAAAGAAATATTGTTTCCTATTCTTTTATTCGCTTAAAATAGTCTCATAATCATTGAATACTCTGATTGCCAAGTTCAGGTCTTCTTGGTCTTGGTCTGAAGAGCCAAATAAAGGGCAATCCAATTTTGAGACATATCTGTAGTTTCACTTAATATTCTCTTTGCACAAAGTCAAAAGATTTAGAAAAGAATTATAATTGCCTATACTTAAAATATTATTGAAAGTGCAATGGGCTGAATTTAAAATGTATTTGGAGGTTCAGTCTACTGATTCTAGAAAAAAAAAGTCAAGTTCATTAGCAAAGTTGTGTGGAATTCTTTTTCTAGGTTTTACTTGGTTATATTTTAAAAAATAAGTTTGAAAGTTTCATATTAGGTTGTCAATGGTTAATGTCAGTATTTCTCTTATTTTAAATTACTTTGAAGTATATCTGTATGACTTATAAAAGTTGGTAAAGAAAGTCTGGGAAATAGTTCAGCCAGTAAGTCCTAATTGTGCAATAATAATAGGGACCCTGTTTGATAATTAAATCTCACAAAGGTAATTACATGCATATATAAACTTAGACCTGCAGAATCAGAGGTCTTGATCAACTAGAGACCCTTCCTCAACAAACAAAACAAACAAACAAAAAAACAACTAGAAGTCGTCCTGAGGAATGACACTTGAGGTTGACCTCTGGCATGTGCAAGCCTGAGTTAGGGTTCCTCTTTCTGGACAAAACTCTATAACCAAAGCAATATAGGGAAGAAAGAGTGTGTCCGGCTTAGACTGTCACATAACTATTCATCATCAAATGGTGTCAGGGCAGGAACTCAAGCAGGGAAGGAGCCTGGAAGCAGGAGATGATGCAGAGGCCGTGGATGAGTGCTGCTTAGAGGTTTGATCATCAGGACAAGCTCAGCCTGCTTTCTTCTGGTGTGCAAGTCCACCAGCCCAGGGTGACACCACCCAGAAAGGGATGGGCCTTCCCCTGTCAATCGTATGGAGGCATTTTCTAAATTGGAGTTCACTCTTTCAGATGACACTAGCTTGTGCCAGACTGGCGTTAAACTATCAAGTCCAATACATGTGATCACAAAACACTTGGTGTGGTGATTTGAATAAAAATGACCCCACAGGCTCAGAGAGTGGCACTATTAGGAGGTGTGGCTTTGTTGGAGTGGGAAGTGTGATCAAGATGCTCAAGCCAGGACCAATGTCACTCTTTCTTCCTGCTGGATATAGAACTCTCAGCTACTGCTCCAGCTCAATGTTCTGGACATGACAATGGACTCAATAGCTGAACTGTAAGCCAGCCCCAGTTAAATATTTTCCTTTATGAGGGTGGTCATAGCGTCTCATCTGAGCAGGGAGTCTAGGTCCTCTCCATGCATGGTCCTTGATTGATTCATTAGTCTCTGCAGGCCCCTCACATTGGATGTAGGAGAAAACAGAGGACAGGACAGAAGCCTTCCACAGAGGCCTCGGAAAGACTTTACCCATCAGGGTGTTGAAGCAGATGCTGAGACTCATAGCCAAACTTTGGGCAGAGTGCAGGGAATCTTACGAAAGAAGGGAGAGATAGAAAGACCTGAAGGAGACAGGAGCTTCACAAGGAGAACAACAGCGCCAAGAGACAAGATTTTAAATGTAAGGACAAAGTTTCTGACTATATCATAAGCATTTGCAAGAGACTTCTAAGATGACTAAATAGTTATGTGAATAAACATAACTGAGTTGACAGCCTATGCCTGATAATACGGAAACACTTGATGGCCTCTTAAGAGTGAGGTTAATTTTCTAGAATACTGGGAAGAGCTCGGAGAAGAATTGGAGCTCAGCAGGTATGAGGCTCCTGCTAGAGTACTGAGCAGCAAAATTACGGACACACACACAAACGCACACACACACACATTTCTCTATCTGTCTATAGGAAATAGTTGGTGAATGTCTGCTTCACACTAGCTCATCCATGGATGCTCCTGCCCCACTGTACTGGCTGGTTTTGTGTCAACTTGACCCAAGATAGAGTCATCAGAGAGGAAGGAGCCGCAGGTGAGCCAATGCCTCCATGAGATCCAGCTGGAAAGACATTTTCTCAATTAGAGATCAGTGGGGGAGGGCCCATCCTATTGTGGGTGGTGCCATCCTGGGCTGGCGTCCTGGGTTCTATAAGAAAACAGGCTGAGCAAGCCATGAGAAGCAAGCCAGAAAGCAGCACCCTCCATGGCTTCGCACCAGCTCTTTCCTCCAGCATCCGTCCCTGTCTGAGTGTCTGTCCTGACTTCCTTCAATAATGAATAGCAATGTGGAAGTGTAAGTCAAATTAAACCTTCTCCTCTCCAACTTGCCTTTTGCTCAGGGCATTTCATAGCAGAAATCCTAGGACACCCACCTTTTTATTTGTTTATTTATTTTTTGGTTTGAAGTTTGTAATCTTGTTATTTAACATCATAATTTTAATTTTTCAAAGTTATTTATTATCAAATTTTCAAAGTTTTTCTAATGTATTGTAATTGGAAATGAATAATTATAGTATAATGGGAAGATTCACAAAATTTCTTCACTAAAATGGCACATAGATTGATTAAAAAATTGTAAATATGCCAAGTGGTGGTGGCATACACCTTGAATCCCAGTGCTCAGGAGCAGAAGTAGACTGATCTCTGTGGGTTTGAGGCTAGCCCGATCTACAGAGTGATTGCTAGGAAAACCATGACTACACAGAGAAACCCTGTCTTAAAAAAAAACACCAAAATTTATAAATATGTGTGATATATAACCTGTATTTAATATATACATTGTATATACTATGCGTGTAGAATACATAATATGTGATATAACATATATCATATTTATTATATGCACATATATAGACACACATATACATATGTATGTGTGTATTTCAGGTCTCTGATTTACTTTCTTCTAGCAGCATAGAGGTAGCTGTGAAACATGTACAATTCCAGTCGAAATTCTGGCTAAAAGCCTCCATTTCTGTCTCCAATTCAATCCGCACTGTCACTCTTCCCTAAGGTTCATGCAGCTCAATGTATTAATTTTCAATGGCTGGTGTAAGGGGTATCTCAGCATATATGATTCTCCTTGTTTGTGAGTTTGAAGTCTGAATGTCTACATATAGCCATAGCGTGAGGTGCTGACAGATTCTCAGTGTGTGCGTTCTGGGGAACTCAATGCCCTCTGTCTTGTGGCAGCAGCTTACAATGTATCAGGCTGCTCTCTAGGCCATCTTCAGGTTTACAAGATTCTAACAGGGTGCAAGCCCCCAGTGCTGCCTCTCCAGGCTGTGTTTTTCCCCTGAACACCTGGGATCTAAGAAGAAGTGATACCTGCTCCCTCCATCCTAATATGCATTGATGATTTAGTCATTAAACAAATGTTTGACATTCCTTTGACAGTATCTGGAGCAGAGGAGGAACACAAGGCCTCTTATTTAGAACTCTCCTCTATCCTGTGGGAAGCCTGTCTATTACAAGATAAGTTAAAGCTCTCTACCAAGAAGAGTGTGTGGTTTATCTCTTTAAAAACTGTGGTTGAGTTTTCTCTCTAAGAGAGAGAGAGAGAGAGAGAGAGAGAGAGAGAGAGAGAGAGAGAGAGAGAGAACAACCCTGTCTGTCAGTTTCTGTGTGTGTTCCTGATTTTTAAACTTGGGTAGAATTTAGGAGCAGCTTGAAGTGAGAGAAAAAGGTGAAAGTGATCCAAAGTCAGTCTGGTGCTAGATATCTATGTCAATGTTTTTTCTTTTTTCTTTTTCTTTTCTTTTCTTTTTTTTTTTTTCTTTTTTTGCCACCTTGTCAATGATAGGACAGACAAACATGGAGGAGTTCTGTGTAACTCTTCTAACTGCTGGCCACAGTTTCTGCCATCAGCTCTGGATGACCACCGTAGCTTTAATTGATGTGCAGGGTCAAGTGAAGGACAGTGGTCCTCCTGCCTCAGCTGAGCCCTCTGAGGCCACCTTCGAACCTTTGAGGATTTCTCCAGTGTGCTTACTACAGTTCAGTAAAAAAACAAACAACAACAACAACAACAACCAGAAACTGGTGGCTTGTTCGCTGGTATCTTGTGCTGGAACATGCTTGAGTGACCCTCATGAGGTCACTCTGAGCTCTGAGATCCGTCCCCTCAGCGTGATGGCCTCAGAAAGCTAAGCATCTTACTCGGGATAGAGTCACGCCATGTCTGAGCGAAGGTCACATCTTATATCTAACCTATCAATGGAAGACACTCATTTTTATAATCAATTGATTAAAATCAAATCAAAAGCTCTCTAAGGAGGCAGAACCTGGAGGAGTGTCAAGGACACTTGTATGAGGCCATGTGCCAGGACAGAAAATGCTGCCACTGTCTGGAAACACATTCTCTGTCATTAATCACACTACCAACTTAAGATCTAATTGGCTCCCTCAAGGCACATTTGTTTTCATTGCGATTGGCTTTGACCCAGTTTCTCAATTGCAATGATAATTTCCGTCATCCAGCATTTAAGCGGATACTTTTGATGGGGGAATTTTCACTGTCTCAGAGGGAGAGTGAATGCAGCCATGAACACTGTTTCAGATCCTTTCTTGACCTTCACTAGGTTATGAAACTGAGGGCAGGATAGTGAAGAAATGATGAAAAATCAGAAAAAATTAAGTAATAAGAGGAAGTTGGTGGTAAAACATTGCATAACTTTACCAAGACAAACCATCTTTCCCCTTGTGCTATGTGACCGTCTACCTCGGGCATCAATGTCCATCTTAGACATACATCTCTTCATTTTCAAACATCCTTGCTGTTCCGCCTGCTTGTTTGCCTTTGTTACACTGCAGATTTTCTCCTGTAAGTGCTTGACTTCCCATGTCCAGGAATTAAATTTCAGAACATCTGTACTCAAATTATTTGAACGAAGTTCATGCTTGCATACTGGTTTTATCATTACCTATGAATTCTGTGCAGGTACTACTAATCCAAGAACTCCGAAAGCCCCTCTGACAACCCCGCCCATTTTACAGCCCCTTAGCCTCAGGACTAAAGCATCCAACATGCTTGGGACCATTTTCTTCCCACTGAGATGCCAGTTCAGCTGTGATATGAGGATTTGTGCTCTGTTTTATTATATTTCTTTCCTTTTTTTTAGAGATGTTGATTTGAGAGAGAGATGAGAGGTGGGGAAAATGGGAGGGGTGGGGAAGGGGAAACTGTGTTCGGAATGTTATATATGAGAGAAGAATAAAAGTTAAAATGAAAAAAAAATAAAAAGAAAAATGAAATGCTGTTAGCAAGTCTCCTCAAACCATTCAATAAAATAAGAAGGAAGGAAAGAGATATTGCCAAACTCCTCATATATCAAGCATTACCCTGTTAACCAAAAGTGTATAAAGACATAATAAAATATAAAACTATGAAAAAGATCGCTGACAAATAAAGACACACAATAATAGCATAAAGTAATTTTTTTTTTCTTTCCCAATCAGTTCCATGAGGTTTTCTTTTCTCTGGTCTGCATCATCCTCCACTGAGGCTCCATGTTTAGGTGACGAGGGCGCACGCACTGTCTGCTAATATGAGTTTGCTCCTAGGCATTGCTACATGTTTGCAGTCATACCTTGCACTGCGCTGTGGCTGAGACACTCGTACTCTGGCCACTCCTGCCCTGCTTCCCTGATGCCATGACTCTGAATTCAGAGTTCATCCTTGTCTGAGCTTCCAGGACTTTTTCAGAAAATGCTAATATGAACACCTTAATGCTAGCTTGTATATTAGTGAGAGGTGATATGCAGGCATCTTTGCAAAGAGAAAAGTTATCAATAATCTTTTCCAGCTGTGAACCCATCAAACTACAAAATGACAGACCTGGCAATATATACCAATGGGTTCAGTAGTGTTATGGATGTTATGGGGTTACCAATTACATTCTAATTGGACTTAAATTGGGAAAGGAATATCTGGCACTCTAAATATGCCTAACAGTTCACATCTGGGGAGCTCATAGGCTCCAGAGTTGAACCTACTGTAGTTACAAATTACTCTCTAAATCTGAATCTTTATTCCCATAAATGCTGCGTCTCCTAGAGAAGCTCCTTCTGAATAGGACAGGTCAATTAACAGAAACCCTGAAATGGTAAAGTGCAGAGAATTCTCTGTTTTCAGGCTTAAATGGGGCATCTATAGAAAACCCCTTTCCCAAAGGCTCAGGGAGTATCATGGAAGAGGGTGCTGAGTGACTGTAAGAGTCACAGATTGGGTGGGGCACAATAAAATATTGCCTTTTGGATGTGACCAGGCTACTGCATTCCTGGACCCAGGGAGTTGAACTATGGCTGCCTGCAGGAGAACTGCACAAGATTAAGTCAGAATAAAATTCCAGCATGGAGGGAGGAGCAGCTTGCAACCCCGTATCTCCAGCTAAGGAGTTTTAAAGATTGTTAGCTCCTGGGGAAGGGAGATGTCTATTTTAATGATGTAGTCATTGTGCGCTCACCCTTCTTAAGTGGACGCCCTTTGCCCATGGCTGTGTGGGCAGCACACACTGGAAGTGGTGGACTATGAAAAAAGTAAACAAATAAAACCACAACATTTTAGCATTGATGCCATGGAGTTAGGGAGAAGAGTGATGTGATGTTGAATTTGAACAAAAGCACTGTGTGTGATTTTAAAAAATATTAAATAAGAGCGATCTTGTCAAAACTCTGCTTAGAACTATCTAAATATCTCGTGATTTCCAAATTGTTGTCTGTGTTGCCATAGATTTGTGCCACATCTCCAGACCCCTCCATCCCTGGCCCTGAACTCAACCACGATATGATCAGAATGCCGCCTTGTCTTTCTTCCATCATGCTTCCTTCCCTCCCACCCATGGATTATGGATTTCATTCCTGCAAGGTCAGATGTGGTATTTTTCTACCTCTTCTACCACTAGCATTATGATCTTCAGACGCCTACTCTAATTGTTGTGGGGCACATGCTTACTAAAAGTGTTTGTCATATTTGCGCTGTAGCATTATTTGGCTGCTGTCACTCCGCATACAAATGTCGGATATTCTCACATAACTGCAGTGTAGATTTCAGTTTGCTGTTATTTCATCAATTATTTTTATTAGCTAAGATGGAATTTGAAGTATAAATTTTCAGTATATCTAAGTCATCCTTTAAATAAAACACAACAGGTTGTTTAAAGTATTTTTATAGTTCTCCTTTCTATGATTCTTTTGCTCTGATATATAATTTTTCATGACAAAAAACTGTAAATGTTTGATAACAGTTGTTTTCTCTGTACTGAACAGATCATCTTTCCATCTTCTGTTAGCAGCACACTCTGTCTTCCTCTGCTGGCAAGGACTTTGATTCTCTTGCTTCTCTCAGGATTGACTGTTTGTCTTTAATATTTTGAAGCCTGAATGTAGTGATGCATTTGTGTTGTTTCTTTGTGTGTGTGTGTGTGTGTGTGTGTGTATAAAACCATGCTTCATATTTTTGGCTATTTGGGTTTCTTTTATGACTGTTAGTGATTGTGAGAAGCTTAGGCATTTTCACTTTAATATTTTAACTGGTGTGTCCTCTGGTCTCCTTATACATCAATTACAAATACACCTCATTTTTTAAGCCCTCCTCCCAGTTCTTAAGTAGTGTCTCTAGTTCTTATTATTCCATCTTGACATGCTTTTTTACTTTACTTTTTCAGATAAATTATATAAATTCAATAATATAAAATGTCAAAAGATTAAAACAAAAACCATCACATTGAAGTTGGACAAGGAAAACCGACACAAGGAAAAAAGCCGAAGAACAGGCACACAAATCAGAGACCCACTTGTTCACATACCTAGGAGTCCCATAAAAACATTAAACTGAGAGCCATAGTATACATGTACAGCACTATATATCCTCTGGGCTCGCTGATGCCTTTGTTGCTTGTCTCCAACCTCTTGCTTAACAACACAGGTTTTTCCTCATTTTCAATACTTTATAGAATTTTCATTGCTGTTTGTTTTCACCTTAGAGTTTCATAGTTTAATCACAGTTACTTTAAATTATCTGACCAGTAATTCCTGAATGTGCCTTATTGGCTGTAACTTAAATGATTACTCAATCTCTTCAGAAAGTGTTTTTCTTCCCTTGTTGAAAGCTAGAGGGTCTTTGGTTTGAAGACTTGCTTTATCCTCTCTGAAGATTGCTTTTTATTTCATGGCTAGTACAGATTAAGTTACCCAAATCTTCTAATTTCTTTGGGGTCTCTGGTGGTCTTATTTCACAGCACTTCTCAAAATCTGTATTTTTACATACCATCACTGAATTTGCTGTATTGTTGACCTGCAGAGAGACACACTGATTTTTGCACCCATCAATGGGTTTGTGCCACAGATCTATGTGCCTGTGACCTTTACATATATGGAGACTTCTCTGCTTAAAAAGGCTGGGGGATGCTACATTCAGACCCATGCCTTCCCCACAACTGGACCAGGCTGTGAAACAGTATTTTCTCCTGATATTAGAATTTACTCTTGAGAATGTTCCAAACAATGGCTACTGTTCCTTTCTCTTACCAGATCCAGGAAATCTCCGTACTATAAAGCTATTAGGTCTAGGAGTTTCCCACTCATACCAGGTTGTCAAACAACCATCTGAACTGTAAATTATTTTTCTGCTACATTATGTCTCTAGCTCCTACTGTCCAAGTAAGTCTGTCCCTCCTGTCAACTTTGCCTTCTTTCCAGACCAGAGTGAAGTGATTTGCTCTAGAAGATTGGCTCTGTCATAGAACTAAGAAAAGATATTTGTGTTTCTTTGTAAAGCTTTATGCTTGATTTTATTGAATATTAGAGTGATAGCTTCCAAATTCTGACTTAACTTGACAGGCTATTCAAGGATGATAATTTTAATCGCTTAAAATGTTTTGGACAATACCACATATCTACTTGTACATTGCATTTGTAATTAATTTGGTTTTCAAACTTGTTTTAATTCAGACAAAGTACAAATCCCCCCTCATTTCTTCAGCTGGTGGATACCTGGTGTTTGCGCTAGTTGTGAATTTTTCACTGTTATCACCTTTGCTGTGTCTTTCCCCCTTTTGATATGTATCATGTATGTTTGGGAGTGCTTGTATCTCTCTGTTTACATGTATATGCAGGTGTGTAAGCATGTATATGTGTGTAAATGAAGATGACTTTCAGCATCTTCCTCAATTGCTCTTCATCTTAGTTTTGGTACGGAGTCCTTGTTATACAAAGGACATGTATATAAATTAAAGATTCTCTGTTAATTGTGTTTGTATGACTTTCCCTTTTTTGTGTGTGTGTTCTCTAATTGCTGGAGATGGGATTGTGTGGATTTCTTGCTTATTTAGTTATTACCACTAAAATATTCCCTACCTCCGTTTTCATTTCCTAAAAGTCAGGCAGTAAAATACTCCTGACAGTGTGGACATTTGGTAGACATAGTAAATATTTCCCTGATTCGCAAAGGCAGAGTCAAGTGAGAGTAGACAATTTTATTAGACTGACAATAAAATGAAAATCAATTAATTCAAATTATTTTTTCTTAAGAATATGACTTTCAAACTGCACAAATTTCTAGGCACAGAATTGAAGGATGACTTTTATCTTGGAAGACTTGACAACACATACTCTATCCTGGACAGGGGAGTAATTAGTACATAGCATATAACTTTTGAAGCTTGGCTTATTAACCCTCATATGTACCTGCTACTCCTATAACGAAGATAACCTTTTTCCTTAAGGTGAAAATCCCTTTTATTCAGTAACCATAATTTAGCTGTGCATAGTTTTATTTGAGGGATAATGTCACAGTTTAGCATAACCTCTTACTTCCCAAGGTGGGCCCAGCTTTGTTCAGGAAACGTCTCTGTTTAGTGCTTACTTATCCTTTCTTTTATTTCATTATTTTACATTTCACAGTTAAGAAATAGAAGATGCATAAAGTAATTTTTAATGTTTTAATTTTCAAGAACAAACTCCAGAGTGTCACTAAGGCAAAGAGATTTAAGTGTGTCTTTTAGGATATTCTGGATTTATTGGAGCACAGGACAGCTTGCATTCTGTGCCTGTGAGTGTGTTTCATAGGCCTCAGTTAACTGGCATAACAACCTGGGAACTTTGGTTCTACCACATCTACTTCATAGAAAAAAGGTTACAACATGTAATCAAGCTACGTGGGGTGAGATGTGGAATGCTTTCCCATAAACAAGGAGGCATGATATAAGCTGAGTAAAAAGAAGCCTGATTGGCATTTACTCTCAGCTCTGACTTTTTTATTCAGTACATATTAATTTAGTTTCTGCTATTGGCAAAGCACTAAGTCCAGCTCAGCCGTCACACAAGCTCCTCTCTGTTCAACCTCTGTAACTCCCTTCCAGTCATGGCCACCCAGCTGGATCAACAGTATCTTTTTATTATGAATACGGAAACAGCTGCTGTTTGCTTTACAGTTGACTCACTTAGATGTTCTCATGGCATCTATCTCCATCCAGATGTGCATTCTTTTTTTAATTATTTATTAATTACACTTTATTCACTTTATATCCCCTCTGTGGTTCCCTCTGTCCTCCCGTCCCGTCCCAATCCCTCCCTTCCTCCACCCTCTGCATGCATGCACCTCCCCAAGTCCATCAGGGAAATGCAAATCAAAACCACCCTAAGATTTCAGATGTGCATTCTTAAGAATTCAACATACATGCTTGTTTTCTTGTGCTTAAAGTAATTCCGTCCTTACCTCTCTCCTGAAATGGATGGTTCCTGTTATGACGCATTTTCTGAAACTTCATAGGCCAACATGTCTATTTCTTTTTCCTTTCTACCTTTTTCACCTGAAAATCACCTGCCCTGTCTTCCACTTGTCCTAGTAGCTCATGTTATCAATAATCAATTATTAATAGATGTTTTAAAATCCACTTTGGTACATTTATTTATAACAAATTTTTACCCTACACCTTGCAAAGTCCCTTGAGACCATCATACAAATTACACAAGAATATTAACACATGACTCACTTGTCCTTATATCTTTGCAAAACAAAAAGGCTTCTGAATATCATATCCAGTCTTTTAAAGATCTTCTCACCAATGTTACTGTTTATGTTCTCATCTCTGGGTCTTCTCGACAAAATATGATTTTGATTCTATGCTTCTCTCTTTTCTCTCTAACTGCTACTTCTTCATGACTTTTTGATTTTTTTTTTTTTACTGTCATCCTACTTATTAAGTTGTAGTTTGGTATGATTTCTGATTTCATCTACAAAAATAGTTCAGTAAGTAAATTTGACTCCACATATGCCTGAGTTTAATTTCTTGCTACATACCCAAACAATAAAGACAGATACTAAAACATGTTCTTGGTAACAGTTTTCAAATACATTTCCCAGTTATGTTTATATCTATTATCCTTCTAGTTGAAACTGTCTTTGTGGATACAGTTAAAGAATGAAGAATTCATTTGAAGGGTCACTTTGCAGATCAGAAAAACTGAAGTGTGAGTACTTCTGTGATCACTGTGACTTTAATAACCACACTGTTCTCAAACATGACATTCTGTTTTTCTATATTTAAAATTTCATTTTTTAAAAATTTATTCACTTTACATCAAAATTGTAACCCTTTCCCTGTCTCATCCTGGTCCTATCCCCGTTCTCTCCCTTCTCCCTCCATTACTTTCTCCTCCCTTACCAGATGACCCCAGCCTACCAATCTTATCACTGTCTTGACTTGTGGCCTGGCGTGGCCGCCCCTCCAGGAGGAAGTGAGCATCCTGGAACAACCAACAGAGACCATGTCAGAGCCAGTTGATGTTCCTCTTACTAAAAATCCCACATGTAGACTGAGCTGTCACGGTTTACATCTGAGCACAGGGTCTAGGTCCTCTCCATTCATGGTCTTTGGTTGGTGCATCAGTCACCACAGGCCCCCTTGAGTCCAGGTTTGTTGGCTCTGTTGGTCTTTCTTTATTTTTATTTTTTAATATTAGTTACAGTTTGTTAACTTTGTATCCCTGCTCTAGCCCACTCCCTTTTTACCTCCCAATCCCACCCTTCTACCCTCATCTCCTCCCTAACCCTTTCTAAGTCCACTGATAAGGGAGAACCTCCTCCCCTTACATCTGATACTGGTTTATCAGGTGTCTTCAGGACTGGCTGCAAGTGGCCTAGCAAGGCTGCTCCTCCCTGTGGGGGGGTGTCAAAGAGCCCGCCATCGAGTTCATGTCAGAAACAGTCCCTGTTCCCCAGATTAGGGTACCCGCTTGGATATTGAGCTACCAAGGGCTACATCTAAGCAGAGGCTCTAGGTTGCATCCATACATGGTCCTTGTTTGGAGAAACAGTCTCATAAAAGACCCCTGTGTCCAGATATATTTGGTCCTTGTGGAACTCCTGTCCTCTCCAGGTAGTATTAACTCCCCCCCCCCGCTTTTTTTTGATTCCCTGTATTCTGCTGGAGGTTTGGTTAGGAGTCTTAATATCTGCTTTGATACACTGCTAGGTAGAGTCTTTCAGAGGTCCTCTGTGGTAGGTTCCTGTCCTGTTACTTGTTTGCTCCTACATCCAATGTCCATCCCATTTGTCTTTCTAAGTGAGGATTGATCATCTTACCCCGAGTCCTCTTCCTTGTTTATCTTCTTTAGGTGTATAGATTTCAATATATTTATCCTATCTTATAAGTCTATATAAGTGAGTATATACCATTTGTGTCTTTCTGCTTTTGGGATACCTCACTCAGGATGATCGTTTCTAGGTCCCACCATTTGCCTGCAAATTTCATAATTTCCTCGTTTTTAATTGCTGAGTAGTATTCCATTGTGTAAAAGTACCACAATTTCTGTATCCATTCCTCAACTGAGGGAATCTGGGTTGTTTCCAGGTTCTGGCTATTACAAATAAAGCTGCTACAAACATGGTTGAGCAAATGTCCTTGTTGTGTACTTGAGCCTTTTTTGGATATATGCCTGGGAGAGGTATAGCTGGATCTTGAGGAAGCGCTATTTCTAGGTGTCTGAGAAAGAAGCAGATTGATTTCCAAAGTGGTTGTACAAGTTTGCATTCCCACCAGCAATGGAGGAGGTTTCCCCTTTCTCCACAATCTCTCCAGCATGTGTTGTCACTTGAGTTTTTGATTCTGTTGGTCTTTTGGTGGAGCTCCTGTCCTTTGTAATTCTATTCTAGTCTTATATCAATATCTTCTTTGATTAAAAAAAATCCACCTCTCTGCTCTTATAAATAACTTATTTATCTGCATAAGTACTCAATGCTTAGTGAGATGATTGTAGATTTCTTAATTGTACATGAAATGTTGAAGATAAGAAAATATGTTCATAATTCCAGCACTCAAGAAATATATATGTAAAACATTTTTATTCACAGTTAAATAGATTGTATTCCCATTTTTGAGAACCAATTCTCAGGTTCTTTGGTCAGGTTAAACTGAGGCATAGCAAGCATAGTCTTTATGCCTAAGGTAGTGGATAATCCCTTATGGGTGCATATCCTCACAGGAAGCCATGTTGAGCACTCATGAAATCTCGGCTTCACTCAGTGAGAAACAAATACTTTGCTATCCTTGGCAAAAGTAGGTATACACACACACAAACACACACACACACACACACACACACACACACAAACACACACACACACACACATACACACAGGTTCTCATGCATATAATGAGTATGTTCCTAAAAGCATATTTTAGGTTTTTCCTTAATTTTTGAGGACTTCTATCCTTTCTTACCCTACTAGCCCCATGATCCAACCTCTGACTCATCATAAAATGTCTCATCTGTTTGACTTAATGAAATCCCAAATTTTATTCAGGTTTGCCTAAGCCAGGAGACCTACTCTCTAGCCACGATGGGAGGAAGGTCATGTTACATCTTGCCCGTGATATTTCTGCCATGAATTGAAATTCAACCCCAAACAAAGGGTTTTGCTTTTCAAGTGAAAAAGCAGAACACACTTAAACTTCTATTTTTCTTTTTGTCTCATTTGAACCCAGTTTGGCTTGATTTTGCTACCAGATACAGGATAGAAGAAGACATGTACCAGAGCTCATCAGAAAGAAGGTAGAGCCACATGAATGAGAATAGAGTGGAAGTCTCCCTCACTATCTACTCTTAAATAATCTTGCTTTTGATTTAGATAGAGAAAAACCAGGCTTCTAGAAGGCTGTCACTGTCACATGTGAAACAGCCTCTATTAGCTACTTGTTCTCACACCCTGTTGCCGTGACAACCAAAATAACTAAGACAACACAAGGGAGGATTGGGTTTTCAGAGTACATGTTACAATCTATTCTTGAAAGATTAGGGCAGGAACTCAACCAGGAAACTGAAACAGGTATCATGGAGAATCTGCTTCCTGGTTCCCTTACAGGCTCATGCTTATCTGGTGTGGGGAATGCTACCCTCAGTGGTAGGCTGAATTCCTTTAATTCATATTACACTCAAGGTAATCTCCCCACAGATGTGCAGACAACTATCTTCTCTGAGAACTGTTTTAACTCTTTTCTCAGATGAGTCTGAGAAAACCAAGTAGGAAAGTACTTTTGTGCCACTATGACTCCAATGCCTAAGAGAAAAAGTGAAGGATTGAAAGGCTTATTTTCCCTCTTAGTTTGAAAGCCCTTGTCTCATCATGTGGGAGACACAGCAGCTCATGGCTGCAGGGATGGATTGCACATGTTGTTCCCATCACCACTGGCAGGAAACAGAACACTGCTGGAACCAAGGGCCGAGTATAACCCCAAGTCACATCTGCAAGGACTGAGGACTGACTTCTGTCAGCTGGGATCTACATCCTTGAGATTCCATATTCTCCCAAAACGCCAGCACTAGCTAGTGGACAGCCACTTTCCCGATGGTGAGTGCTCTCTGTCACGAACAACTCCACATTTGGCTAAGGCTGAGGATCTGGCTTGCTTCCATGTATGTGGACCTATCTGCATTGCCCACGTGGCACGCCTGGGTTGGCTACCCAGAGGCTATTTAAGCTGTGGGCTGGCTTTCCCCGGGGTCCGAGGATTGTTCAATGTTCCTGAATAAACTGCATTGAAAAAAAAAAAAAAAAGAATATGAAATTGTTTAGAACATTTCACGTTCAAACCCAGCATTACATGTTTGCCATTAAAGACACCTTCCATAGCTTAATAAAAATTATTCAATATACATTCATTTAGTATACCTTTAAATTATTAACAGTTCTGACACTCTTTAAAGTAAACTTTGACATTAAAAGTAAATTTGTAATCATACGTATTTGTAAAATAAGACAGGAAGTATAAGCTTTTAAAATATAATGTCCCATAAGGCAGTCTCAATCCAAGGGTGTATGGTGGCTAGAGAATAGAAGGGGGGAACAGGATTAAAGTAAGCCTGAATTAGAAGAGCAGATGTTAGGTCCTCCAGCTCTGTGCTCAGCATCGATAGCTTGTGGTGGCACCGCTAGAACTCCAACTGATTCTCAGCCCTCTCCCTTTCTCCCACCCTGCCATTTGAAACTGATATTTGCTCTTTCTCAGACTGGCTACATTGAACAGCTGCAGCTTTCTCCTGCAACAAGCAGGTTTTGGCCAATGTCCTGTTGGTCTTAATGCAAAGTATCTTGCTTTTCTTTGATGGCAGAAATGTATTTAACACACATGCCCTAGGACCCTGTCCATAACACTAAACTTAACTCTTTATCTGGACAGACTGTATGATGTCTGACTACTTCCATTTTCTGCTCATTGATAAAATAAATATTGTTAAAGGTATCAAGCAATATCCATGCCATAGCCTGAATGCTGGCTATATAACCAGAAATATATAAATTACAGCCTGAATGCTGTGTAATCAGCAATACCTGCTCCAGAGCCTAAATGCTATGTTGTTTAATAATTACCTCTCATAATTTACTCAGTATTCACCTTTAAATTCTGTAATTTCTACCTTCTACATACATAAACATGAGCATTTTTATGGACATATTTCTTTTTCTTCTTTTTTTCTTCTTTTCATCTTCTGTTTCATTGATATATAAAATGAATGGACTCTTATGTGTGATTCCATATTCTGATTTGGAACCACACAAACAATAATTTTTTTTTTTTTATTTTGTTCAGAAGTGTGCTTCTCTGTGCTCCCACCTGACTTCCCATGATGATCTTCTGGTAGAATCCTTGAAATTCCATAGGGTGCTTCTCCAAATCCTTTAAAATTTCTCCCCAAAACTTCTTGTAAAGCCTGAAGAGCTTCATGGTTATATGGAGTTAGTACAATGAATACTCGTGGTCATAGCTATCTGCATTAATTACCTTCGTATCAGTAGGACACATTGCCTGGCAGAGACAACTAAAGGGAAGATTTACATTTTCCATTTCAGGCTGTTTTAGACTGTCACCCAGGCATGGTAGAACATTTAGTTCCTGACAGAGAATGTGCATGTTGTAACAGATGAGGCATAAGAAAGTGACAGAAGAGGCACTATGTATAGTCTTAAAGTCCCAAGTGTCTATTTGTTAGATTCTAGTCCCCCAAATCTTCTTCTTTTTTAGTAGTTCCAACCATTGGCCAACAAAATTTCAAGTCAGGAGCCTATGGGAACTATCAGATACAAGCCATAACATAAATTCTGTTGTATCTTTCCCATGATCATGTCTTTTAATTTTGTCAACTAATCTTCAGAGCTACCAGAAAAATAAATAATAGTTCATGCTAAGATCAAAGTGTTTTAACTTTATCATGTCCTTATACACAATCCCTTCTTCTCTGCAGTGTGTGGGAGTTTTCAGAGCTGATGCTGCATGGTAAATAAAGTGATTCTCTGTCATAATGTCCATTTTATTTGACATTATAGCTGTATGGGTAAGATGGGTTCCTTGACATTCTCTGCTGCTGTTTTTACTAACAGGCACATGTAGTTCTAGAATAGGAAGTTGTAAGAATCAGAGTAGAAAAATTAATGTAGAGGCTTGCGTACAGCAAGTATACAGTGAGCGTTAATCATTGATGTTGTGGAAACATGCGGTCTTCATGGAGTACTTGGCACATGTTAAGTATTAAAAAGTCTTTGAAGTGTCGCCACTTCAGTAATTTGAACAACAAAGCCAAACAGGCTCTCCTGAAGACTCTTCATTAGTAAACCCAATTCTGTGCCATTTAAATACAGTTCATGTTTG
The DNA here is from genome assembly GCF_030254825.1 of Meriones unguiculatus. Lineage (NCBI taxonomy): Eukaryota > Metazoa > Chordata > Mammalia > Rodentia > Muridae > Meriones > Meriones unguiculatus. The sequence goes on along the minus strand of NC_083352.1, from coordinate 2,730,545 downwards.
TACAGCACTAACAAAATTAATACTTACTTCATTTTTATTAGCAATTAAGAATTTTGCATAAATTTGAAGACTGGTTTAGTTGTATATAACTTTCTTAAAAACAGTGCCAGTTGCTTAGGGAAATTTATATTACGTCCTAATTCTGCAGGCTTCCAGATCCCTTTTCTGCTTCACTTAAGTGACCTCACACATGGCCATGCTCATCTGTGGGACTCTTCTGTGGATGGACTTCTCTGTTCTTAAGTACTCGAGAATTCTGTCTTTCTACAGAATTGGTATTGGTATTGGTTCACTAAGGATGTCCTTGCCTACTTCTTTAGTGGCTAAGATTCCACATAGCATGTTCCACAGAGTAAATGGTTATGAAGGTTCTGATCCATGCTTGGATCATACTTATGAACATCCTTTGGTAGGTGCTGCATGGTGAAGACAGAGTTACTGTGGGAGATGTCTAAATAAGACATGGAATGTTTTGTAATGTGTTTCAGATAACCATGGTTGTCTACATGCAGACTGTGGTGTTTCACACTGTATGAAATTGATTCATCTGGGAACTATGCTTCTCAGAAGAGACCCTACTTCCATGTACTGCTACAGAAACAACAACAACAAAAACAATGAAGCTTAAAATTGGAAGTTGTCAGTGTGGTAATTACCGTTACTTTTGTTAAAGCTTGCACGTGGTAGGACAACACAAAAATGATTCTTTGCTCCAGATACTCCTTGTTTTCTGTTGTCTCCTATCTAGGTTCTTTTTCTGGTCTCTGATCAAATTAAACAGATCTGATATCAACACCATGAGAAGCTCCAGATCTATAGGGTCACACAAAGTGCTCATTTTCCCAGAGAGGAACCTCAGAGGTCTGTCTCAAACCCAGTTTGATGTATGGCTGAGTTGTCTAACATGGAGTCTGAGAGACCACATCCCTGGTACACTTAAGCTCTTTCCTGGACTTTCTCAGATCCACAGCCAGCTAATACGGCTATGCTGAATCTAAATCCCTGCTGTTGTGCCTTATAACACTTTCCAGATATTTGACCCTTAGTGACTCCTGACTGATACATCATGAACCCATTTTTACACTGTGGGGTTCTTCTCTTCCTCTTTGAGCCATAAGAAGTAGCATTGATTCTTACATGTGACTTTTAAGTTTACTATATGAAAAGATCCATGTTGTGAAGTAAAAGAAAAAATATAATCTAAGCCTTCAATTATGTTTAATATACAATGTATTTCCAATATTTTATTTCTCATTAAAGTAATTTATCTTTGTCTTATTTTGTGGTTTATAAATATCATTGAGTAATAAGTAATACACCACATTTTGCATTAGAATTTGAGAAAGACTATAAGATTATTTTGTATGCAAATAAAGTGAAATCTTTTAAAAATTTTATAGTTCTTTTTTACTTTCTTCCCAATCAATCTTATTCATTTTGTAAGCATTATGGACTGTCCCCCTGTCTTATTTTCTTTGTGACCTTGAATAGTTTTTATCAATTGCTAGACTAATATAAAAGAGAAGAAAATTCTATAAATATTAACTTATGTAGTAAATGAGACAAACAGATTTTGAAGACCCAGAGTCAAAAATCTTTCTTGAATTTCCAGTGACTACAAAAGACCAGTGAAGCCCTTTCTTCCATTCCTTCATGTACACATTCCTGCACCAAGAGCATTGGTTATTTATATTTCTTATTGACCTAAGATATGTATGTTTCTGTTTTTATAGTTTTGATTAACAAAATCTCTGTAGGTTTGATTGCTAAAACTAATGTTTGTTTTTTAGGGAAAGTTATGATTACAAAAGCAATGCATTGATTTTCCACCATAAAATGTTCAAATATTAAAATTACCCAGATATAGCATAAACTTAGTCATTAAGAGCACCCTCTCTTCAACATTTAGTCTTTAAGATATATAATGTTATTCACTTCTTTAAATCAAATTTCCAAGTCCTCATGTTTTCCATTTTAAAACTCTAACTACTCTCAAAGTAGAATATGAGACTTTGAGCAGTTAGAGCAAGTGAAAACCTAAAGGGCATGGCTAGTGAACTTTTACAGAGAACCCCTAACTCTAATACCCACTTCACATCTCCCATAAGCCAAAAAAGGACCTTTCCCAATCATCCAATGTGATGGTTTCTTAATCTTGGACTTTTGAAATTAATAACTGTGAGGAAAAATGACTGTTATTTGACCGTCCAGTATACAGTACTTTTGGTATGAGAGCCACAGTCTAGTGAAGCTTTGCATGTATTATACACATAAATACACAAACACAAACAGGGTTGCATTACATGGCAGTTTTTCTCTTTATGTTTTATACATTGTTTCGCATTCATTTGTACATAAACTTAATGACACAATTTAGTCAAGATGGCAACACATTTCTCCTCCTCCTCATCTGCTGTTATGAAGAGGAGAACCATACAGGACGTCCACTGCTGACTAAGGGTGATTGGTGATGTTTGTATGCCATGCAGCCCGAACTTCAGTGTCAGCCGTATTCTGCACTGTCCAGGTGACCTGAGACAAATCAGTCATATTTTATTGCTTTGATTTTTAGCATCAAAAGCATGAGGTGATCTTAGTAGTCAGCTTAACAACCATCTTATGATTCCAATAAGGAAGACTTGAGTTATTAATTGTAAAATATGTGGGCTAACAGGTTTAATGAAATGCAAAAGTCTTTAAGAGTTGGTACATGATACACAAGCACAATAATATTTTTCATATTTTCAAAATTAAACTTAGAATTGATTATGCTCATGGTAGAAGTTACCCACAACAAAAATGAATAAAACATTCTGCTTTATGGAAAGCAGTTAGAATGCTCAAGTTCAGATGTGAAAACAAAACAACAAAATGTCCAAAATTATTCCCTGTAGGTATGGTACTACAATCCTTTAACAACTTCATTAAAAAAGCTTTTTGCCATCTCTCTCATTTTTCTTTTAAGAGATTATATATATATTATATATATATGTGTGTGTGTGTGTGTGTGTGTGTGTGCGTATGTGTGTATGTGTGTGTGTGTGTGTATCTTAGAGCAACTAGAATAAAATTATAAATTAAATGTTTTTCTAGCTAACTTTCCTGCTGCTACTGTAAAACATTCTGACTGAAAGCAATTTGGGGATAAAAACTTTTATTTCCTTAGTAGATTTTTTTATGATTTTGATAAATTCTTTTCTGTATTATTTATTTATTTTTATTAAAAAATGATTCTTCATTCCTACAGTACATCACAACCAGAGTTACCCTCCCTCCACTCCTTCCACTTCCAGTCCACCTCCTGTTTTTCATCTGTTCTGCTCCCCTTTGTTTCCCTTTCAGAAAAGGCAAGGACAGCCAAACAGGGCTAAACAAGATACAATAAGACATGGCAAAAGCCTTTGTATTGGTGCTGGACTAGAAACTAAATAGGAAGAAATGAATCTCAAGAAGAGGCGGGTAAGTCAGATATACACCTGCTCCTCCTGTTAGCAGTCCCTCAAAACCACCAAGCTAGCAGCAAAACCTGTATGCAGAGGACCTGGTAAGGACCCCAGGGGGTGCCGTGCTTGCTGCTTCCCTTTCTATGAGCCTGCACTACCAACCTTGCTGGGGGCACATATGCCAGAGTTTTCATTTTAGAGGATACTTTCCATTAGCAACAAAAGCAGAAGAGGAGATGAAGGCAGTAACTGGAAATTGGAAAGAAAGCAGAAACCATGGGGTACTGCTGTGTACTTGTTCCCGTGAAGACACATTTTACCTGTCTTTCTTGTAGATTGGCCTAGAGATGGTACCATAGTGATGGGCTCCTCCCACAGCAATGAGCAGTCAAAAAATGCCCATAGGCTACCTGAGGCAGACAGTTCTTCATCTGAACTTTTCTCTTCCTAAGAGTGTCAAGTAGACAACTAAGATTAGCCATCACATATATTATGAAAATAATAGCTCAAGAGCAACTGGAAAATATGTAAGGATGTAGTCATTTTTATTTCCATTGATCAGGATTCCAGGAAAAGTAAAATCACTTTGTTTATAAAGGTAAGACCATGTTGTACTTGCTTGCAGGCCATTTTCATTTATTTCATATTTAAAGTTATCTAAATGAACCTTATTTTCTAATTAAGAAATTCTTTCATGGTCAGAAAATTGCTTTCAAGTTTGGCCTATAAGTCTGCAAAATGCCTCCGTCATATTCTGACTCAAATATAATAAAGCAAATTTCTATATTCATAAGAAGAATGTTTTCTGTCCAGAATTGCTTTTGATTAGTGTGGGGCTACATTACTGGGAAAGAACCCTGAGTGTATTTTATCAAAATGCAGTAATTGTACTGGAAATAAGATGGCAATGGCTTTTGATTGCTTTGACTCTAATGGCTGTAAAAGCCACGAGAAAATAGACTTTGTGCTACTTTTGCACAAAATAATGACTGTCCATTGCATGCCACTGTTGTGCTCCTGATTTGGGTAAAAGATAATGCTGGGTGTGTACTCAGGGCCTTTCCTATCTGAAGCTCCACATTTCAATTTTGACAGTGCTGCTAGTCTATATGGAACAGTCTATAAACATGGCTGTTGCCTTCAGTATACACATCTAAATGGGAAGAAGTGTATTTAGAGGGCTGAGCCACAGTTATAAGTACAATAAAACACAGCTAGATAATGTCACAAAAGCAACTGCCATCAAAGCTGGGCAGCATAAAATACAGTTCCCCCTTGCCTTATCACTGCACACCCAGAAGAGCACTCCTGTCTAGACCTTGTCAAACCCTTTATTCTTCTAAAGAATATGTTTGTCTCCATTAGTATGTAAGTTTGTAAATGTGCTGTATTAATACATTTCTTCATTTTAAGTTATCTGAGATTATCTCTAGAAAACCACCAGAGAGTTGTGAATTCTTGTAATTTCTCATTTGGCGCTGTTTTGAGTATATGCTGTCACCATAGGCTTTTAAGAGGGTGTCTGTGGCCTGGTAAGGCTGCTCCCCCCCCCAGAGGGAGGTGATCAAAGAGCAGGCCAATCAGATTATGTCAGAGGCAGTCCCTCTTCACATTACTATGTAACCCAGTTGGACTCTGAACTGCCCTGGGCTACATCTGTGCAGGGGTTCTAGGTTATCTCCATGAATAGTCCTTGGTTGGAGTATGAGATCAGAAAGGAGAGGAGAACCTCCCCTATTAGTGGACTTGGGGAGTGGCATGCAAGCAGAGGGAGGAGGGAGGGTGGGATTGGGATGGGAGGAGGGAGGGGCTTATGGGGGGATGCAGAATGAATAAAGTGTAATTGATGAAAAATTTAAGAAAAAAGGGAAAAAAATAATTTAAGAACCTTAAATGACTTTCAAAATTGGAGGAAAACATGGAGTTAGTCAATTGGCATGGAGCACGTCTCGCCCCTGGGGGCAATGGTCTCCTGAACCTACTCAGACCTCGGACACCACCACTGCTAGTTCTAGAACTGACGCAGGATGTTCCAACGAGGGGTTAAGGCTTCTCATAATATTTCCTATAAGCCCACACCTGGCTGTCTATATCCCCCATTTTTATTCATTATTAGCCAGATAGAGCCAAGTAATTGTGGTAATGATACTTGCTTTTTTTTAAGCCCCAATGCTAGTAAAGTTAGGTATGCCCTGGTTACTCGCATGCCTCACTGGGTGCCTATGCCCATTGATGCCCCTCACGCTATGACTCTCTTCAGACAGAAAAGGGATCTTGGAACTACAGCCACCATTGTTACTACGATCTCATTGACGGCTGTTGGAGCTACCACCAGGGCATTAGCCATGAGTCATACTGGGCAGACTGCTCAGACCCTGAATAATCATTTAGCCAATGTAGCTCATGCCTTAGTTGTACATAAAGGAATTAATGCTCAACTAAAAGGAAGCTTGATGGTGTTCAATCAGAGGATTGACCTCTTGCAGGAGCAAATTGATACCCTATGGCAAATCGCTCAACCTGGCTGTCAATGAAAGTATGCTGGACTTTGTGTCACTAGCATACAACATGAGAATTTTTCCTGCGCTGCAAATCTGTCTAAACAATTGTCGAGCTATATTTTAGGTAATTGGACTGGAGAATTCGATACTACGATGGAGCAGCTGAGAGTGGCCATTGTCACAGTAAATTCTACCGGAGTGGACGCAGGACTAGCCACAGGATTATCAACATGGATTGCTGCAGCCATGAATCATCTGAAGGAATGGGCGGGCATGGGAGTGTTAGCAGGCCTTCTGGTGTTGGCCTCCTTGGTTTGCCTGTGGTATATATGCAAGATTAGAGTCTCACAACAGTGTGATGCAGCCATGATCATTCAGGCCTTTACAGCCATTGAAGCAGGACATTCTCCCCAAGCATGGTTGGATACCATAAAAAACTAAAATGATACGCTCAGGATGCGAGGCTAAGCACTGCACTCAGGGTCAGCCGCTTTGGACCCAGAGAAGAGCATGTCTGATTGCATGCGGGTTGATGCCCCAGGTCCCGCCTCTGAGAAAAAGGTATCGGACGTGTCCGATGCTCTTTGGGTGGATGACACCTAAATGAACATTTGTACAAAGTCCCAATTTATTTCTAATATCAGAGATCAGACCTCTACTCTTGCCTGATGCGTCTAAAACAAAAAGGGGGAACTGTAGAGAGCTGCGGAATGCTATGCCTTAAAGATGGAGCTGGTTTCCGCCTTCCACCTTCCCGATGGTGAGTGCTCTCTGTCACGAACAACTCCACATTTGGCTAAGGCCGAGGATCTGGCTTGCTTCCATGTAGGTGGACCTATCTGCATTGCCCCCGTGGCACGCCTGGGTTGGGCTACCCAGAGGCTATTTAAGCTGTGGGCTGGCTTTCCCCGGGGTCCGAGGATTGTTCAATGTTCCTGAATAAACTGCATTGAAAAAAAAAAAAAAAAAAAAAAAGAGGGTGTCTGTAGTGACTGTTCTGTTTGGAGAGTTGTGGAGCCTACAAGGTGTAGCCAGCTTAACTAGCAGAAGTGGCCAGGATGGGTGGATCACAGTGTCTATAGCCTTGCTCTGCTTCCCACTCAGCTTTGCTTCCAAGCTTTGATGGAGTGGGAGAAAAAATAAGAATGCTTATTCCCACTGACTGTGTCTTCCCAAATGCTCTCCAGCTCTTCCTCTCCATGAGATACTGTATTCCTTTCTACCATAAGCCAAGACAGTAAAGGTTAGTTGTCTGACAAACACCTATAGAGATAGACATAGTGAGGGATTCTTTTTGGCAAATTATAGCAGCAACTTAATATCATCCCAGGGAAGTTTCAAATTCAGTTATCAATAATATTTGCTCAAATAAAATTATCAGTTTTTCAGTTTAATATAAAAAGAGTTCACTGATGTGTCATTTTTTAACATTTTATAATAATATAAAAATAAAATTACAAGTCACCCTGTGATATTAGAAAAATTCAACTACCAAATACCCCAATGTTCTTTTTGGGATTACCTTTATTTATTACCAGAATTATATCAGATCAAAAGTTCTTTTACAATTAATTTTATGCAAATGAATAGATTTTTAGAATTCCCACAGAAGATTGGATTTTATGATATGGATTATAGCTTCAGTGTTAGCCTGCAATGATCCATCTTCATTTTATAAGAACTCATACACTTATTCTGTTGATAACTCTTTTTAAAAGATTTATATAGGTGTTTTCTTTAGGTGTTAAGCGTTTGTCTACACATTTGTGTGTACCTACATAGTTGTGTGCACCATGTGTATGTGTGTGGGAGAGAGCCCAGAGGCCTGAGAGTGTGTCTTTTCCCCTGGAACTGGACGTAAATGTGATTGTGAGCTTCCATGTGAGTGCTGCAGTGCTCTTGACCAGTGGTCTGTCTTTTTGCCCCTGTAGCTCACTCTTTTGAAGAGAGTTCTATTCTGTTGCTGTAATAAAGCACAAATGATCCAAAATATTTTCCTTTGTTCTGTGATTGAGTAAGCACTCCTTAAATGTCTGTACTTTAAAGGCTTAGTTTTTTTTTCATAATCTTTTTATTAATTACTTGTGAAATTTACATCAGGAAACCTGAGTAAACTCACTTTCCACCCTCCCAGAGTTGTTGTGCTCCCATTGTAGTGACCTTTCCCCTCCAAAAGGAGGAGGAAGAATAAGAATAGGAGGAGAAACAGAACGAGGAGGAGGGGAGGGGAGAAAAAACAGAAGGGGGTGGGGAGGGCAGATGTGTAGGTGGAAAGAAGGAAGCAAGTATAACTTGTGTTGTCCATATACTCTCTGGAGTAGGGCATGGTCAAACGCCCTGTGGTCAGTCCCTTAAAGAAACTGAGTCCACTTGGATACTGAGCTGCCATGGGCTACATCTGAGCAGGGGTTCTGGGTTACCTCCATGAATGGTCCTTGGTTAGAGTATCAGTCTCAGAAAAGACCCCTGAGCCCAAAGTTTTTGGTTCTGTTGGTCTCCTTGTAGAGCTCCAGTCCCTTCCAAGTCTTTCTATCTCCCCCTTCTTTCTTAAGATTCACTGTACTCTGCTGAAAGTTTGACTATAAGTCTCAGAATCTGCTTTGATATACTGTTAGGTAGAGTCTTTCAGAGGCCCTCTCTGGTAGGCTCCTTTCCTATTTCCTGTTTTCTCCTTCTTCCAATGTCTGTCCTGTTTGCCTTTCTGAGTGAGGATTGATCATCTTACCCAGGTCCTCCTTCTAGATCAGCTTCTTTAGGTATACCAAGTGGATATCCTAGTAAGGGAAACAGGGACTGTCTCTGACATGAACTCAGTGGCTGACTCTTTGAAGACTTCCCCTGATGGGGAGCAGCCTTGCCAGGCCATAGAGGAAGACAATGCAGCCAGTTCTGATGAGACCTGATAAGCGAGGGTCAGATGGAAGGGGAGGAGGACCTCCCCTATCCATGGACCTAGAGAGGGACTAGGAAGAGATGGGGAAGGGAAGGTGGAATTGGGAGGGGTGGAAGAAGGGGGCTACAGCTGGGATACAAAATGAATAAACTGTAATTAACATAAAAATTAAAAATTTAATTTAAGAGAAACAGAGTCCACCAGAAGTCATCAGTTGTGGAGAGCTATAAAACAACATTTTTCTTTTCATTTTTTAATTTAATTTAATTTTATTAATTACATTTTATTCACTTTGTATCCCTCCATAAGCCTCCTCCTTCCCGGTCCCACCCTCTCTCCCCCTTCTTCATGCATGCCCCTCCCCAAGTCCACTGATAGGGGAGGTCCTCTTCTCCTTCCTTCTGATCTTAGTCTATCAGATCACATCAGGAGTTGCTGCATTGTCTTCCTCTGTGGCCTGGTAACACTGCTCCCCACTCAGGGGGAGGTGACCAGAGAGCAGGCCAATCAGATTATGTCAGAGGCAGTCCCTCTTCCCATTACTCTGCAACCCACTTGGACACTGAACTGCCATGGGCTACATCTGTGCAGGGGTTCTAGGTTATCTCCATGCCTGGTACTTGGTTGGAGTATGGGTCTCTGGGAAGTTCCCTGTGTTCAAATTTTCTTGTTCTGTTGCTCTCCTTGAGGGGTTCCTGTCCTCTCCAGGAACCTTACTATTTCCCACTTCTTACATAAGATTCCATTCACTCTGCCCAACAGTTGGCCATAAATCTCAGCATCTGCTTTGATAGTCTGCAGAGCAGAGCCTTTTAGAGGCCCTCTGTGGCAGGTTCCTAACTTGTTTCCTGTTTTCTTCTTCTTCTGATGTCCATCCTCTTTGCGTTTCAGGATGGGGATTGAGGTTTTAGTCAGGGTTCTCTCTATTGCTTAGTTTCTTTAGATGTACAGATTTTAGTAGGTTTATCCTATATTATATGTCTATATGAGTGAGTATATACCGTGTGTGTCTTTCTGCTTCTGGGACAGCTCACTCAGGATGATCCTTTCCAGGTCCCACCATTTACCTGCAAATTTCAAGATTTCATTATTTTTCATTGCAGAGTAATACTCCATTGTGTAGATATCAATTTTTTTGGTGGCTTTCTGTCTAGCCTGTTACTCTTTCATGTGGCATTTGGGTAAGGGTTTCATTGTAGCCTTCTATGTCTCTACTGCTGCGTTCTGTGCTGATGTTCGTGGCCCTTGTTACCAGGGAAGGCCATACTGGTTTTCATGGTCTCTGCAGCAGCCTGACTCCATGCTGACATTTGTGAACTGTGCTGATGCAGAGAGCTATAATGGTGCCCATTGTCTGTGCAGCAAGCAGCAAAGGACCATGTGGATGTCCGTGGTCTGTGCTGTCACCAGAGACAAGCTGAGATCCATGGAAACTGCTGATGCCAGAGACCAAGTAGGTATCCATGGTTCATGCTGTCACCAGAAACCTGTGTAAGTCCCCTGTCCAATGCTTAATATTAACATTGCAATGTGATAGAACCTCTGAAAAAACAGAATTAATGAAAATTCTTTGCATCATTAGATTGTGTGTTAAAATGAGATTAAAAGAGCATAGGTATTTAGTTTTTTTCCCTGTTTTTTAAATTATTTCGCAGGTAGTTTGCTCTGTTATAAACTTTCCTTGTGATGTTTTGTTTTCTTCAGAAGCCCATGCAATTGGAACTTACAGAACCCTGATATAACTAAACCATTCTCCTCATAAGTTAACTTGATCCAGTATTTTGTTGTAATAATATAAAGTTGAATATTGCTCTCAAAGAGAAAAGGACATATTAAAATGTATGTGATTTGCAACTACAAATACTAAAATAAGATAATACACATCTCTCTGTGTTAAGGACAAGTTTAGATTTAAATTAAATTATTAGTTTCTTTTTTCCTCTCAGTGTGAGGTCAGTGTTGGGAAATTCTCCTACTTACATGTTATCATGTTAAGGGATTACGCAATTTAATGGAATCAGTGACCAGTGCAAACTGTACCGCCTTGAAAGCTGACGTGTTGGTTATAGCAAATGGAAGAATGATTTTAATACCTTCAGTGCAGCCCTTTTCTGTCTTGTTCTTTCTCTACTTTGGTAGCAGTAATCTATGGAACAGATTCTCAAACATACCTAAGATTTTGCTTTCAAAAAAGCCTAATTTAAAATTTTTGGTCAGATGAATAAAGCAAATTGTTGCATTGAAAACAGTAATAATGGCTTTTACTTATTAACTTCCAACTCTGACCACCAACTTTACATTCAAACATAAGATCACTCAGCAGAGTTTGTATACAGAGGTGAGTACTCAGAGGTTCAGATCTAAGTTACCTGCCCAACATAGACGAAAATAAGGCACAGTGTAAACCTTGTAACCATAGCAGCAAATCTCAGTTCTTCTATGACTGTGGACATAGTTGCATGAAAGATAGCTTATATCAAACATCGACTCCACAAACCTATAAATGTTCAAAAAGAGAATCCTAAATACCTCTAGACATGTATATTTAAAAGATGCTATGTTTTATGCTTAGAGAATTTCTTAAGTTTCGGTGCTTGTATATACGTGCTTATGAATACTACAGATTATCGGCAAAAGTGCTTTCCAGCGAAGAGTAATAAGATAGTCAAAACACAGAGCAGAAGATTTTCTAGTTAGTGCCCCTACTGTGTGCGGTTGAAAGCAGAGTGTACCCATATACCAATGTGTTTACTTGTCTAATTCACATGGAGACCGCATCAAACGAATGGATATTTTATCTTTTCAATCAGCATCTTACCAAGTAGAAAACACAGAACAAAGAGAAAAAGGAAGTTGTGTATAGACATATAAACAGGAGCTACTTAACAGACCCATGATTTCCATATGGATAGTATAAAATGGTAACCACTTGACCCAAATGCCTTTTTAAAATGGCATTTCCTGTAATAAAGTTAACTGAATTAAAGAGAGTTTAATAGCATATTTCCACCTACAGCAATAGTACATTAAACTTCAAAGGAAGACATCTTTACTAAATCACCAAATTCTAAGATCTAGTTGAGGAAATCAGCCACTACCAATGAGCTACATTATGACCTACTTTGACAGAGGCTGTCTGCCATTTGTGAGCAATAATGATTTATTAAATGATTTATTTAAAACTGAGGTATGACAGTTATTTTGCTATCACTGTATTTGTCTAAAATTTAGATGGTCTAAGTTATTTTAGCAATGATTACTATAATAGAAATTCTGAAATGAACATTAATGATAAAATCAGACTGGTCCTGGAATATAAAGATCACGTATTGAAAGTTAGGCTGAAGAGGAAGAGGTGGAGAAAAGCTGGGAGATTATTGGGAAGAATCCACTTGGCATTCAGTGCCCTTTCACATATGGATGTTCTTCTTCTAGTTGGGGCATTTGAGAGGATGCGAGGTTCAGGGAGGACACCGGGGAGCAGCCTTACCAGGCCACAGAAGAAGACAATGCTGCCATTTCTGATGTGATCTGATAGACTAGATCAGGGGGAAGAGAAAGAGGACTGCCCTTATCAGTGGACTGGGAGAGGGACGCAGGAAGAGGAAGAGGGAGGGTGGAATTGGGAGGGGAGGAGGTAGGAAGGTACAGGGGGGATACAAAGTGAATAAACTGTAATTAATAAAAATAATTTAAAAAGGAGACAGAGGTGATCTTAGGATGTGTGAATTCATGAGAAGGCTATGCAGCAGAAAATTTGGTAGTTTGAAGACATAAGAAAGAAATAGAGTATAACCCCAAGGCAGACAGGTCCAATGAAGAGAAACGACAAATGGCAGGAACTTGAAAGCAGCAGCATGGAGTGTCGGCCATAAAGAAGAGTCACAGATTGAAGGACAGAGTACAGGAAGTCAAGAGGAAAATGTTCAGAGTAGAGGTAACTAGAGAATTTGAGTGGAGGATGTAGGTCTCCTGGTATTGCCTATATGCTATATACAGGAGGAATTCATGTGTTTAATTAGCAGGGGGAGAAATTTGTGTCTGAAGCTAAAAATACATGGCAGTGTAGAAACAAAGGCAAAAGTGTGTGTGATACAAAAGATGACTTATGAAGGACAAGACAATAATTAAAGACACATTAAGTTATTTGCTTGTGCAAATTGTGTGGGGGGAGGTGTCTGGGTTTGTGTTCATCTTATATAAGTTTAATCTAAAGTTTGATATTGAATGCTTATGTCAGGAACTATAAAGTTATTTACAATCACATTTCACACATTTGCAGTAACAATAATTATATATATATATATATATATATATATATATATATATATATCATCAGAACATGTGCTCTAATGTGAACTAAGGAAAAGGCCTTTAAAGGGCAGTGGAATAACTAAGTCGTGCTTTATCTCCTTAAGGCAATTTGTTATAATTTACAGGTCTCCCAGTCTAGGGGCTACCCAGTTGGCTACCCAGTTTATTCATAAAATAAAATTGAGAACAAGAAAGAATTCTCGTATCTGTATCATTTAGTTCCCAATTTCCCAGGACTTCTCGCTCTATGAATGACACTTTTTATGAGTCAGCAAGGTCAGTGCAGGCGAATAATGCCCATGGGATCATTTCCACAAATAGTGAGATTTCGAGGTAGCTACCGTAGTTAAGCCTGTGGCAACTTATAGAAGAATATACATTATATTCTAAGAAGTTGTTAAGCACATGAGATTAAGTATCTGATCTAGGGTGTCAAAGCATCGCTGCAACAGTTTCTAAGGATAGGACCATTGACTTGGTCATGAATTGTTTATTAGGGTTTACATGTGAAAACAGGCAACATTATGGTCTTTGCCTGGCAAGACATTCTTGGTCTGCAGGAGGAGCCTACCAACTGCTGCATACCCCAGGGGACCAGCCAAGCAGGAACTGAGGTAAAACCTTACAGAGTTCATCACTTCTGTTTCTCAGTATTGACAAAGCTGTGCTTTCTCACAGGCTTGAGTCATACAAGAAGAGCTGACAACAGTTACCCTTGAGTTTTCAGTATGAAACATAAATGTATAGGACACATCCTTTGTACTGAAATCTGAAAAGCTCAGAGAACAAGCAGTTCACATATGTGCTGGGCCTTACCACCTACAGTGAATACCTTTTAGAGTTCCAAAACAACAGCCCTGACCAACTTAGGTGAAAACGAGAAAGTTGATTAAAGCGAGTCATTTTGTGATCAATGAGCAGTAAACAAGCATACACTGAATATTGTGATGCCCAGTGCAGCTTGATATGAGAATGTATGTATTACTTTGTTTTTTTTCTGAAAAAAAAAAAAAAAATCTCTCTGTGTAGCGTTGGCTGTCCTAGATTCATTTCGTTGACCAGGCTGGCCTTGAAATCACAGTTATCCACCTGCCTCTGCCTCCCAAGTACTGGGATTAAAGACGTGTGCTAACCATACCTAACTGAGAATATATATATGCATATATTATCATTATCATTATTAGGTAAACACATATTCATGTGTTAGAATGGAAAAAAATGAAAAAAATGTGTAAGAAAAATAGTTCAAACTTTACAATGAACCAAGAGAGAAGTACCATGTTAATTTCAGACTAATTCCCGAAACTTATATCTCAGCTCAGCTCAAAACTCCCTGTGCCAACAAGTTTTAGAACTGTCACTTCTGTGGCTGATATTTAAGCAGGCTGCTGTGTTTCAAGGCTCGGCTCTGTGTTTTAGGGTTTCTGTTTCAAAGACTACCAGATGTACAGCTTACTCTTCACCACTAGAAATGAAGGAAAATAAAGAAGGCTTCTTGGAATCCAGTCCGCAGCATTTCACACATCGTCTGTCACATGGTTGGCCAGGCACAGATGAAAGGTGATGCCCACACCAGAGTTCTGCACAGGGGATAGGTTTGAAAGGTTTATGGAGTAATGTGATCTGGACTACAGGCTCCACATCTATGAATCAAAGCCTCTTGATTTGCCCTGCTGATATAACATCAGATATGTATGTACATAGGGACATGAGGCCTGTGATTTACTAATGATCCAGAGCCTACAACTGAAAGGAAAAAAAAAAAAAAAAAAAAAAAAGAAGACAGGATTCATATGAGCCATAGCGAAGTCTGATTAATTCAAGCAAAAACTGAGAAAGCACCAGCATTGGAACGACTATTAATATGCTCACACTGTGAGAGTTAAACTTCGCATTTGCTCTAGAAACATTTATTCTCTGAGTAGGCTTGATGTACTCTGGGTTAGCAGGACAACTGGAGCAGATGCTGGCGAGTGCTGCCACGTACCCTTGGAAAACACTCTCTCCACACACCGCGGATCTGTTCTTTTGAAGAGGAGGAGAATTGTCACTGGGAATTGTCCTGACTTTGAAGGAATTGCCTGTCCCAAGGTAATACATTCGCAAAGCAGTGAACCATGACCAAGGACGGGTGCACATGGTCCTCTGTGTTTGATGAGGTTTGGCAAGGTTCCTCATGAACATCTGAGCACTTGAAGAGCTTTTCGGTGGCTACTGCTGCAACCAGCATGTTTGTCAGTCTTTTTTTTCTTTTAATTTTTATTTTTATTAATTACAGTTTATTCACTTTGTATCCCTCCTGTTGTTCACTTCCTCCTCCCCTCCTAATCCTCACCTCCTTCCTGCTTCTCCACCCATGCCCCTCCCCACAGTCCAATGATAGGGGAGGACTTCCTCTCCTTCTTTCTGATCCTAGCCTATCAGGTTCCCTCAGGAGTGGCTGCATTGTCTTCCTCTGTGGCCTGGTAAGGCTGCTCCCGCCTCAGGGAAAGGTGATCAAAGAGCAGGCCAATCAGCTCATGTCAGAGACAGGCCCTGTTCCCATCAGAAAGGCAAAGAGGATGGACATCAGAAGAGGAAGAAAACAGGGAATAGTATAGGAGCCTACCACAGAGGGTCTCTGAAAGGCTCTACGCTGCAGGATATCAAAACAGATTATGAGACTAGTAGCCAAACTTCGGGCAGAGTACAGGGAATCTTATGAAAGAAGGTGGAAACAGAAAGACCTGAAAAAGACAGGAGCTCCACAAGGAGAGCAAAAAAACCCAAAAAATCTGGGCACAGGAGACTTTTCTGAGACTGATACTCTAACCAGGAACATTCATAGAGATAAACTAGAACCCCTGCACAGATGTCGCCCATGGCAGCTCAGTGTCCAAATTACTGTAGTAATTTCAATCATTCTTAAGTCCTCTATGTTCTGGAGATGAATCTTGGGTTTCCTGCAGCAGGTTTTCCTGAAGTTGCCTCTCACCTAGTATTTATAAAGATCAATATAAAGATTAGTAAGCTGCAAATTTTATTTACCTTTCAACCATTCTACCAAACTAATTTTCCATACTTTTTATGTTTTGTAACTGAATGCGCTGAATAATATTTTTAATGTTATTAAAATATTCTAAAACTCTTGCAATGTCCAAATTTAAACCATTGTTTTTCGTCAAATTGAGCCTTCCATGCATGATTTACATGACAGTGTAAACTGTCTCTGGTTTTGAAATGTTATTGCTTTTTGACAATGGATTTTAATCAGGGCTTGTAAAATATTTGTTTGTCCTTAACGTTATGTTGAATAAATTGTACATTACATGTTAGTTCATGGAAAAATAGAACAATTAAGCAGCCAAAAGCAGACAGACATTTATCAGACTATTTTCACTGTGAGTTTAAATGACAACTGTGGAGTAATCCAATTTATGTTTCCAGCAGCTTGTGGGAGCATCAAGGAGCCTGCAGTGCTTGTGAATGGACTGCCAGTGTGAGGCACTGATTCTAAAAGGCATTCTGCTCAGATATCAATTTTGTACACTTTCCCAGATCAAATCAAGCTATTAAGGAATGCAGCTTCTCTAGAATTAGCTACAAGGAGCATTAAGCAAAGTATAGCTTCCATGCCACTTGTAGAGAAAAATGACCAGGAGAACATTGTTTGAAGCATCCTGCTCCAGTAGAGAACATACACACAGAGTATTTTATAAATCTCTTCACAAAATCCTGTTATAGGAACCAAGAGTCTGAGAAGGTAAAGGTGACATCAAAGAAAAGAACCAATTCCTCAAAGTACTCATGATGCAGTATTCAGTATTCATAATACACTAATTCACCTCATGCCTCTGCAATTTCACATCATTTTTTATACATTTTTATTTAGTTTGTTTTTTATTGAAAATAGTTTTTATTTCTTAAAATATATTCTGGTTATAATTTCTCCTCTGTTTACTCCTCCCAGCTTCTCCTACCTACCTTATCTCTGGATCCACTCATATTCTGTCTAACCTTAGAAAAGAAGAGGCTTGTAAGAGATAACAACCAAACATAACAAAAAATGTAATAAGGTGAAGCAAAAACATTCATATCAAAATTGCTTATAACTACCCAAGGTAAAGAGTACCAGGAGTAGGAAATAGAGTTAGAGAATCACTTGTTTTCACAGTCCTGAGTCACATAAAATTACTAAGCTAGTGGCTAAGATACACGCTGAGAGGAGCTGGTGTGATTGGTCTTAGCCTTCCTGGAAGGTGAAAGATGAAATATCAAAGGAGTTTTGATTGTATTTTCTAGATGGCTAACAATATTGAATGTTTATTCAAATGATTCTTGGCCTTTTGAGATTTGTCTACTCATAATTCTGTTTATATATGTACCCCCATTTTTAAATTAGATTATTTGATTTTTCAATATCTAGTTTTAGAATTTCTTTATCAATTTTGGATATTAGTCTTCCACCAGAGGTGAAGTGGTAAAAATCTTATCTCATTCTATAGGTTGCCATTGACCAATTAACGACATCCTTTGCCTTACAGAAGTTGTCAAGTTTCATGAGATCCATTTTATTAATTGTTGATCTTAGTGCCTGCCCTATTGGTTTCATGTTCAGAAAGTCACCTTCCATGCCAATATGTTTAAGTCTACTCCCCATTTTCACTTCTACCAGGTTCAGTGTATCTGGTTTTATCTTCATGTCTTTGATCCAGTTGGTCTTGAATCTTGTGCAGTGCGATACATATGGATCTATTTGCATTCTTCTACTTGTGGACATCCATTGTGGCCAGCACCATTTGTTGAAGACGCTTTCTTTTGTCCAGTGTGTATCTCTGAGTTGTTTATCAAAAATCAGGTATCCATATGTGCTCAGTTTTATGTTTGGGTCTTCAACTCAGTTCCATTGGTTAACATGCCTTTTTATGGCAATAATAATAATTATTATTACTATAGCTCTGTAATACACCTTAAAATCAGGGTTGGTGAGACTTCGAACAGTTCTATTATTGTTCAGAATTCTTTTAACTGTTTTTCAAGTTGAGAATTGTCCTTTCATAGTCTATTAACAATTGTTTTGGGGTTTTGATGGGGATTGAATTGAAATAGTGGATTACTTTTGGTAGGATGACCATTTTCTTGGATTTTCACAGATCCAAGAACATGGGAGATATTTATATTTTTTTTACCCCTCTGGTGGTTTATTGTGAGCATTTTCTCTACTTGCTTTACCTCAAAGCTTCTTTTTTAAAAAAATTAAATTTATTTATTCATTCATTTTTCATTCTAATCAAAGCCCTCTCCTTCCTCCTCCAGTCCCACCCTCCCACCATTTTCCCTCTCTATCCCTCACTGTTTCCTCAGAAAAGGGGAGCTTCTCCCTAGGCTCAAAGAGGTGTCAGGGTGGGCTTTTTATGGGGGTGGAAGGCCCCCCTTATCTTTCCATCTTCTGAATCTGCTTCTTATCCTTTTTTTCTTCAAAGACTTGAAATTTTATCACTCAGATCTTTCACCTGCTTGGTTAGATTTAAAGTAATATAAAAACATCCCAAGATATTTGTTATTGCTCTAGCTAAAACTTCAAATAGTATACTGAATAGGTATGGACAGTGAACAGCCTTGTCTTTTTCCGGAGTTTAGTGACATTGCTTTGACTTTTTCTCCATTCAGTTTAACTTCGGCTATAGGCTTGATGTAAATTACCTTTAATATGTTTAGTTTGTCTCTTTTATCCATAATCGATCCAGGAATTTTTTTCATGAAGACATGTTAGATTTTGTCAAATACCTTTCTGCATCTAATGAAATGATAATGTGTTTTTTTCCATGAAATTTCACATTATTAATAAATCAAGACCCAGATGTATCACTCCTAGGGGCATATCCAAAAGATGTTCAAGTACACAACAAGGACTTTTACTCAACCATGTTCGTAGCATCTTTTTTGTAAAAGCCAGAAGCTGGAAAGCAGATGCCCCTCAGTTGAGGAATGGATACAGAAATTGTGGTACATTTATACAATGGAATACTACTCAGCAATTAAAAGCAAAGACATCATGAAATTTGCAGGCAAATTGTCGGATCTAGAAAAGATCATCGTGAGTGAGGTATCCCAGAAGCAGAAAGATACACATGGTATATTCTCACTTATACTTGGATATTAGACATATAATATAGGATAATCATGCTAAAATCTGTACACCTAAGGAAGCTAAGCAAGAAGGAGGATCCTGTGTATGCTGCTCAATCCTCATTCAGAAAGGCAAATTAGATGGACATCAGAAGAGGGAAAAAACAGGGAACAGGACAGGAGCCTATCACAGAGGTCCTCTGAAAGACTTCTCCCAGAAGGGTATCAAAACATATGCTGAGATGCATATGTTTGGGCAAAACTTTGGGCAGCGTGCAGGGAATTTTGTGAAAGAAGGGGGAGATAGTAAGACTTGGAGAGAACAGGAGCTCCACAAGGAGAGCAACAAAACCAAAATACCTGGGCACATGTTTTTTTTTTTTTGTTTTGTTTTGTTTTGTTTTGTTTTTCTGAGACTGATTCTCCATCCAAGGACCATTCATGGATATAACCTGGAACCTCTGCTCAGATGTAGCCCATGGCAGCTTAGTATCCAAGGGGGTTCCCTAGTAAGAGGAACAGGGACTGTCTCTGACATGAACTCAGTGGCTGGCTCTTTGACTTCCTCCCCCTGATTGGGGAGCAGCCTTGTCAGGCTACAGAAGAAGGCACATGCAGCCAGTCCTGATGAGACATGATAAGTTAGAGTCAGATGGAAGAGGAAGAGGACCTCCCCTATCAGTGGCTTTGGAGAGGATGGGAGGAGATGAGCGAGGGAGAGCAGGATTGGGAGGGAACGAGGGACGGGGCTACAAGTAGGATACAAAGTGAATAAACTGTAATTAATATAAAAAATAAAAATTTAATTAAATAAAATAACCTCAAAAATAACCACTCTAAATATGTTTAAACGTACTTTTAAAGACTGCACTCTAAATTGGCATTGATGTATAGAGAGAGTAAATTAATTAAAGCCAGGACCTTTGCTCAGTCTCTGTATGCTACAAGTAAAATGGAATTAAAGCTCTTTGCATGGTTTTTATTTTAAAAAGTTGAATATCAGCATTAGAGTTGTTTAGAGAGGTTTCTAAATAGCTGGAGTAAGTTAGAACATTTTTCTACTTTGTCAAGGAAATAATTTGTTATTGTTTAAATATTAAGATATATCAAATTTAAATATACCTATCTGACCTAACACCAATGTCATGAAAATAAAGTCAATTTTATACAAAAAAACCCAAAACTTAAGATCAGAATATGGAGAACCAAACATGCTATTGGTTAAATAGGGTGATATTTTCATATTATGAATATAACATAAATATATAACTTCACTTGATATATTATGAATAGTCTATGCTTCCCAGTGTGTATCTATCTTGACATATTGGAAAAGGCTATGATTATTAATCTAAAATAAAGTTATGAAAGTGTTCAAAATTGTGGTTTTTTTTTTTTTTTTTTTTTACTCATTCAACCCATTCCAGGAAGAGTAAAAAAAAATTAAAAGGCAGAGGCTAAATATAAGGACAAACAAACGGGGCAAACATGGAAGAAGGCACGTAGGGTTTCAGTAGAAGCGCCCTGTCCTGAACTGCCATTACTTCTAGCAACAGGCTTTCATTAAACTTACAAATCAACGTCCTTTCATAGGTTAAACACTGGCATCCAGAATGCTAGATGTAACAGCCCATAATTACATTTTTGTCCACTTGATCCAATTTGAAACCAACAAAATCTCTGAATATCTCAGACTTCTTGTTGCTTATCTAAATTACCTGGCTTTGATTCAACATAAATTGTGCAGATATGATAGGTTTCAGAATATATTAATAATCATAAAATATTGCTGAGACTATCTGCTCATATGTGACACTAAATGAAAAGATCTTAGTACGTTAAATTTTTTTCAAAAGTGTTCTTTCATGTATCCGATAATTTAGAAATACTTTTACTTCTTGGAAAATTTCAAGCATTTGTACAATGTATTCATGCTCGTCTACACGTGCTTCCCTTCAGTTTCTCTGGTACCAACCACTTCTCCCTGCCAACTTAATGCCCTCTCCTTCTGTTATTATTATTAACTTCTTGAAGTTCAGTTAATCTTGCCCATTTTTATATAAACATTTGCACATCTCCTTGTAGCCACATGTTAAAAATGCCAAAGCTGAGGCCAGATCTGATATAGAAACTCACTGTCATCCTCTCTGTGTGCTAGCCTGTCTCTGAGGGTTGGGAGCCCTTGCACTCACACCCTGATGAAGGTCTGGAGCCATTGCCGTGCGGTCACTCCCCACGTGTCCGCAGGTGGTAGAGACTTCAGAAAGAAGTTCTTCCTCTTCCGATTCAGCTACAGTGTACCTGAAGATGGCATCTTTGTATCCGGTCCCCATAGGTTTCTCAAACTGCCAGAAGGAAAGGTACAGCCCGTTTCTGCTTTATTGTCGTCGACCATGCACCGCACTGCTGTTTACCGACGCCTCTGGACGCTTTCTCCGTTGATCTGATTTCTAAGGAGGTTCTCTGGTTTGTCAGAGAGAACAGGGTTGTGAGGCGTTCAGACTGGCTTCTCATGTACACACTTCTCAACATGGGGTTTGTACAGCAGCCCTATGCTCTGGCTCATCCTGGAGTTGTTGCTGATACTGGAAATCTATATGCTGAAAATGTCAAGTATTTTCACTTCATTCACCATCTACTGCTATTAAAATTTAAACTGTAAAAAAAATTTAAACTGTTAAAAAAAGTTTAAACTGTAAAAAAAATTCTAGTCACTTAGGTCTTTCATCCTAGGGTATATATTTACCCTCAACCAAAGAGAATATAAGAAAAAAAAAGATGTTTAAAAACCAACCAACAAACTAAAACAATAAATCAAATTTTGATTTCTTAGTCAAACATAACTCCATAGATCTGTCTAACTTTACTCATTTCTGTTGAAATAAGGTCTTCAGTTCGCTCCCGAGGTCCCCACACAGTGGATGTGAAAACAGACCTCAAAGCACATATTCTATGTGCTTGGTCATAGTAGCACTCTTCACATTTATGAACTTGCTGAAACATCTCATGTTTTTAACAGAATAATTAATAAACATATATGTATACAAGTGCTTATAAAGACATTTATAAATAATTATCATTCAGCTGTAAAATAAAATATTGGTATATGCTAAAGTCTAGGGTCAAATGTTGCATGAACTCATGCACAGAAACATCTAGAAGAAAGAACTGAAATGTGCAGTTGTCAGGAGAGGGGAGCTTCAGGGACTGAGTCTTAAAAGGTATGACATTTTTACTTTCAGGGATGAAAATCGTCTTGAACTGGAGGACAGTTGAGTTAGCAGAATTATGTAAACAGTTATTACCACTGAGTTAGTCTTATACTATAAAGTTGTTAAAATAATAAAAAGTGTTTTCTCTATTTTGTCACAGTATAAATGAATACAAAATGAATAAACAAAATTTTAGGTCAATCTTGGCTGTTACTTATATAGTTGAAGATATCACCTGTCTGTTAGGATCTTGTTTTCAGAATGCTCCAAATAGTTTCCTGGGCCCTGAAAGTGTTCTTCCAACACATGAAAGGTGCCTCTAGCTTTGTGTACGATCTGGGCAGGGGGCTGAGGACAGGTGCCTGGTGTGGTGGAATATCTTCTTTGTTCCAGTAACTTCTGCCTCGCTTCTCTACACTTCGGAAGGAATATGTTTCTTCTTAGACCATAAGGTTGGCCATGCTCCAGTATATAGAACATGAAAGTTCACCATCCATATGTCTTCAAGTGACCTTAAACATGAACACAAGGCTTTCATATTTGGATGGTATCTATTGCTACATTAGGAACAAGCATGAACTCACGTAAAACACGTGTCATAAAGAGTGTCACAGGTGCTTCTTGGACCTTGGGTAGGATTACAAATTCAACATGACCATAGTGGCAAGCTGCAGTGGAATCCACATTCCCATACACAGAATCCAGAAAAAGAAAATACACTGTATTTTGTTAGGAAAAATAATATCAAGGCAGATTTGCAAAACTGATGTGAGGGAGAACAGATGTAATGTCTGAAGAAGAAATTTAAAATTTTGCCTTTGAGAAAGCCCTGGCTGGTTAGCACCCTAGGTGAAATAGTGTTAAGAAAACTGGAGTTTAAGGCCTGGCTTTCTGTGAAGCAACGGTTCAATTCAGAAGAAACAGCCTCCTGGGGTGGGAGACCTCATAACTTACAACAGGAGACATAAAAAAATGGACATTAGCATCAGGCAGGGCCTTGCTTGCAATTTGCTTGAGACCCTGACATTCCGACACTCGGACCAAGAATGTGCATGCCTAGTCATTTCTCTGGGCTCCAGGAATGAGGGACCCAGAATGCACCTATGAGCTGTCAGTCTGGGATTTAGTAAGCTCCGAGGAGGATGGAGGATTCTTTATTAATGACATAGAGTGTCACAGGGGTTTTAACACATGAGACTTAAAATCTGACTATGGGATGATTTCAACCCCTTGTTTGTAAATTCTAAATGAATACTGAGAAGAGAAATGCCAGAAGATTGATGTGTAAGAAGAGAGGGTGTAGGTGGGGGGGGGAGAGAGAGAGAGAGAGAGAGAGAGAGAGAGAGAGAGAGGCCAAGCCAAAGACCTTTTTGAAAAGTCTGATATATCCTTAGGATGAGTGAGACTGCACATCTTTGAGTTGACCTTTTCTGTGCCCACACACCCACATCCACACATCACCATTACTGCTAGGTTTAGACACTTGTTTTATATTTCTTGCAGTGTAAAACTAAGAAAAAGAAGAAAATATAGAAGGTATATCTTTCTGTTATTAAATATTGAAAGCCATAAAAATTATTTAAAAATAAAAAATATTTAAAAAAGAAAAAATATTGAAAGCCATTAAAAAATCTTTCTCTTTATGCTGAACCTCCCAATATTATCTGGTGTGTTCTATTTTACTCTAAAATTTTGTAAGGTTAATGTTTGTAAGAATTAAAGGCACCACATAAAGATCATTACTTGCTAACTTAAAAAAAAACAAACAAAAAAACAATTGCTTCAATTTTAGGGCTCATTCAAGAAAAGAGAATCATTAAAATGTCACTTCATACTTTTATCTTTTAGGAAATAAATTATGTTCAACACGAACATTCTGAAGGTCACTGAAGTTAAGAGTCGTTGCTTCCCATAGGATTTAAACCTTTGGAGTTTGGGGCAACATTTATCACTAGGAACAAGAATTTTACTGAAGAGGAATAAACACATTTACAGTGTGTCTAAATAGTGTCTGAGACCAATTTTCATTCGCTAGTGACCCCTTCCACTCCTTCTTACAACTTTCCCTTAAACTGCATGATGTTTATTGGTTCATTATTTGTAAAATAGTAAAACCTCAGCTTAAAAAAAAAAAAAAAGCATTGTGTCTTTAATTTAAAAACTGCCTAAGGGCCCTATGGGGTATATTAAATCTGTCTCTTTGCCGTATATCTTGATGTACATTTTACTTGAAACCAGGTGTTTTGTATATTGAACTTTTTAACACTGCAGGGAGGTAAGTATTCACAGCTGGAGTTTTATGCTTCGCACATTTTCATGTTTGAGAACAAGAAGGAACCCCTAGGAAAAACCCCTCCAGCCTGAAGAGAGGCCAAACAAAGCGCTTCTGTATCTAGTGGCAGGACACGGATATGATGAAGTCACTGATAGCAGCCCTGAATGCAAAATAGCTGCCAGGGAAACCAAGACAAAAAGTTTCATGGGATCCAAATGCACAGGTTCTCAGATCAGTCACAAGCGAGGAGGTTGTCACTGCAGAGAGCCACTCAAAGGCAGCATCAAAGGCTTGAAGAGAGGGAGACAGCCTTTTGTCCAGCAGGCTTTTGTCTTCTCAACCAACTTTGGAAGCCAGCTCCTGTCGACTGAAAGGCCGAGTTAATCTATTTCTAGGGAACATTGTTCCTCTGTGTGTAGTTAGCTCCAAATCATTAAAGAAAATAACTAGGTTGGCATGAACCAAAAAGGTAGTGATTTTCCTGTGGGGTACGTTTGTATCTACTGCATTTCTTGCATATCTTTTTTGTGAAGGAGAGTAAAGAGGTTCCTTATCCCACAAAACAAATGTGCCCAGCCCAGTGCTTCACAGCCTCAACAATGAACTTGGTGTTTGCGGATCAAGACACGAGAGGGTTGCTTAAAATTCAAAACCATGAACTAATACCGCATTGATTCTTTTCTAGATCATTTCTTCTCTGAAGTCTTAACAATCCTACAACATAAGAGTGTTCGCCTGCGTTTGGCCAGCCTTCCAGAGAGACTTACAGTATTACAGGGGGATTTCTTTCTGTGCTGAGTGGGGATGGTTGAAGGGTTGAGGTGGGTCCTGGGTGAGGGGTAAGGGACAATTAAACACAGGCAGGCAGAGATACAGAGTCTTTGTAACTTCTTATGATGAAGTTCTCACGGCTGCCCATCCACAGAAGACTCCATTTTATCTCAGATGTCCATAGGCCAATGTAGACTCCACAAATCAATCTGTCACTCCCTCTCCATTCCATGCTGCTTAAGACTATCATCTTTGAAAGGCAGACACATCCAGCAGGCATTGTGTGAACTGTGTTGTTCATATCTCAAGAAGTAAAGAATACCTCCAGCTTTGCCCTAAGAAACAAAAACCACATTCTTGTTTAGATGTTAGTATAGGAATATATGGAGAGTCTGAATATTGTATTCTTTGAGGCTCCTATAGTGGACACAATAAATGGTATAATAACCATTTAAAATTGAATGAATAGCCCATCAAAATTACCAAGGGAAAATATGCCTTTCTGTCACCAGAAGGTACAAAGGAAAGACTAACTCACATATGACAGGAGGAGAGAACACAGAAAAGCAGTTTGATTGACAGCAGTGTTTGAAGCAGATTGTCTGATTTTTCAAATTTAAACCCAAGCATACCAGGTTTTGCTAATCATTTTCTGAATATACTTTTTAATACTTTTACTTCACTAAAATCACTTGGATTGTTCATCAGTTCATATTGGGAGCTGGGGCTATGGTTGTAAAATAAAGAGATAAATTATTTCCCCTGTATTACGGGGACACAGCACTGCTTTGTAGATGAGATGGATGGGGTTACAAGGAAGAAGACTGAGAGAAGAAGTGCAGGAGTTGAGATGCTGTGATGACCCAGAAGGGGTACTGGCTCAAATGAAAGAACATGACCAGTAAGTTAAGACTATAAGTGATAGGGTATCAAAGCAGAGGCTGAGACTACAGCCAAACTTTGGGCAGAGTGCAGGAAATCTTATGAAAGAAGAGGGAGATAGGAAGACCTGGAGGATCAGGAGCTCCACAAGGAGACCAACAGAACCAAGAAATCTGGGCCCAGGGGTCTTTTCTGAGACTGATACTCCAACCAAGGACCATTCATGGAGATAACCCAGGACCCCTGCACAGATGTAGCCCATGGCAGTTCAGTATCCAATGGGAACAGGGACTGTCTCTGACATGAACTCAGTGGCTGGCTCTTTGATCACCTCCCCCTTTTGGGGGACCAGCCTTACCATGTCACAGAGGAGGACAATGAAGCCAGTCTTGATGAGACCTGGTAGGCTAGGGTCAGATGGAAGGGGAGGAGAACCTCCCCTATCACTGGACTTGGAGAGGGGCATGGGAGAAGATGAGGGAGGGTGGGTCTAGGGGGAAGGAGAAAGGGACCTATTGCTGGGGTACAAAGTGAATAAACTGTAATTAATATAAAAATTAAAAGTTTTTTAAAAAGAGCATGCTTGCAATGCAGAGGTTTATGGGAAACAACAAACAATGACACTGAAGGTAGCTAGGCGTCTTTTCCTTACCCATGTGTCCTATCCTTTTTGTTATACACACCAATACACAAATTTGACACATAAATAAATGCATGTTTTTGCATATATGTGGTTTTGTGCACAGTTGAATATTTTTTACTTATACTTTTGGCAATTATTGGAGTCTAATTTTTATTAACCTCTCCCTAGAGGCCAAATTATTTAGGTAAGAAATAAAAGTACTATTTTTTCCTAGTTAGAATGGACCTGGTGATTTAAAGTCCTAAGTTCTGCTAATTTCACATGAACCAGAATTAGAACTCTCAAGAATTTATGAGATCTTGGAAAATTCAAGAATGTTTTTCAATTTGTAAATTTCTTTCCAATTAAGATACACTAATTTAACTATGGCAACTGAAATGTGATATGTATAGACCTAAATAAATGAAGAAATAAAATTTTCCTCAAAACAATTTATTAAACACTTTAAATATTACTAAATATTTCAAACAAACCAGTGGAGAGGTTACTATGTGATCAGCCTTAGGTAAACTCCAAAGCTTTGACAATAAGATGCACTTCTAATCTGGAAAGACCATGGTGAGCAAATCCCACTTGAAATGTAATCTTGACAGCTCAATTTTCTTTTGTCTTTTTCATTTTTCTCTTGTTGTCATGGATATTTGCATTAAAGAACTCAGAAATTATAGTTTTGAGTTATGGTATATTTTTAAACCAAATATAAAATGAAAAAGAATTTTTATTGGCTACAGACCATGGCCAGCGAGTATGTAGGAACCAAAGGAACAGAATGAAATAAGAGCAGATCTGCTTTACAGGGACCTGAAAGACTGCAGCAAACCCTGAGCCTGTGAGGTCACTACTGTGAAAAGGACATCCAGCAAGGAAGCATACTGAACAGGGCTTCTCACAAAGTGTTGGATTTTGCTTTATTGTACAAAAAGGTGATTAGTATCAATAAGTGTCTGGAGACACAAGTCACATCATTACCTGATTAAATGATCCATTCAATAACTGATTCATTACTCCAAACCATTTTTAACCATCAACTATATAATGGAACTTTGCTAGCAGCTATGTTTATAAATCCACATATAAATTAGATGCTTTATAAATTAGATGCTTTTCTAATGGGCAAAAGTGCTGTCTCCTTGCTTCTAGACCAATCTGCTTGTTTAAATACAGGAGAAAGAAAAAGACAAGTGGCCTGTAACTTGAGTGGATCCATACAATGTCGCAGCTTTTAGAAGTAAAGTTTACAGTTATAAGGTACTCAATGAAACTTGCATGAGCTGTTATTTAAATAAGGGGTGCTTCAAGAGACAGCACTTACTGGACACCGAGCTTTCTTTCCCTGCCACTCTGGCCCATGTTGGTTTTTCTTTTCAGTATATATCCTAAAGAAAAACCCTGTTCAGGGAAACATCTAAACAGCAGGCAGAGATGGTGTGACGCTCTTCTGATTGTTGTGGTAACATTAAAAACACAGACGGGGACATAGGTACTGAAGGGCATTGGGTCTTAAAGGGACACACCTAGACGATGCCAGGCCCTGGTGTGAGCTCTGGTAGAGGGGACAGCAGAACTGTTTCAAGCTGTGCATAGCTACCTCTAGGTTCACAAGAGGGCCAGCTGCAACTCTTCACCAGCCAGTAAATGGTTAAGTCTTGCAGCTGAGATGCATGATGCAGGATCAATGACAGCTTTTCTCTGACAACATCTCCTGTAGAACCGTGCATGGAGCACTGGACACAGGTGCAAGGACAACTTGAGATCCTAGTTAATCAAGGCTGACTGAGGATTGTCACTAGCACTAGGTCAGGGCCCCTTACTT
Organism: Meriones unguiculatus; assembly: GCF_030254825.1. Lineage (NCBI taxonomy): Eukaryota > Metazoa > Chordata > Mammalia > Rodentia > Muridae > Meriones > Meriones unguiculatus. The sequence continues at coordinate 2,701,690 of NC_083352.1, read as the reverse complement.
TTGTCATCACTGTGACGAGCTGATAAAATCAAAGCCAAGGAGATTTGTTTTTGCTTGCACTTTTAGAAAATACAGCCCCTCAGATCTGAGAACGCATGACAAAGTTTGTGGAAGAAGAGGCTTGAGGTTGGACTTGCTCTCATCATAGACCAGGAAGCACCAAGCTTGGGTGTCTTATTTAGGGTTTCCAGTGCTGAGGTAAAACATCATGACCAAAAACAACTTGTGGACACAAGGGTTTATATTGCCTGATCCACAGTCCACCATGGATGGAACTCAGCAGGAAGTCGAGGTAGGAATTTGGAGGCAGGGATTGAAGCAGAGGCCAGGGAGGAATGGTATTAGTGGCCTGATCTTTAGAGTATGCTCATTCTGCCTTCTTATGCATTCCAGAACCCCCCCCCATGGGTGCCACCACTCACAATGGGCTAGGTCCTTTCACATTGATCATTAATTAAGAACCCCTCCCCACAGGCCAAACCAATGGGGGGATTTTCTCAGTTAAGGTTGTCCTCCCAAATGACTCTGGATTTTGTAAGGTTGACATAAAACTAGCCAGCATATCTTGTGTAAATCAGGTCAAGACCTGATTCTCAATCTCCTGATTCTCAACCTGACTCTCTGCCCCAGAGACTCTTTCCCTCACATTCTAAAGACACTCCCAAAAGAGTGCCACAAGCTGTGAGCTAAGGGGGCCATTCCATTTTTTAAACAGTAATAGGCAGTGTCCAGGTGAGAATGAATTTATGCCTTTGGTGAGTCAGCTTCAGACAGTCCAATTGTATCTTTCATTCTGGATTCCTCTGTGTATTCATGTAGTACAGCAGCACACCAGGACTAACTTGGAGAAAAAAGAAACATGGTTCTCTGCTTTGTCTTTCGACTGCTAGCATTAACTACTACTAAGAATGCACCAATTTTCCATGATGACAATCTAGACTAATTTTTACTTTGAGAAGTTATCAAAATGGATGTTAATAACAGAACGTGGGTATGACAATTTCTTATCCACAAATGATAATTACTTGTTTGTTTGTTTTATCTGGAGAAAAATAAAGGTTAATTTGGTATCGCAGCATATCATAAAAGTTTACAGGCTGGACTTCCAATGGCAGGAGGGGGACACTAACCCAGACACAGAGCCTTCGATCTGGCCAACCAGTGACTAGCCCAACTTGAATCTCATGCCATGAGAGAGAGTCCACCCTCACCACTAACACTATCAATAAATATTCTGCTATATTTGCAAACAGGAGGCGAGCATAACAGTCATCTGAGTGGCTTCACCCAGCAGCTGACAGAAACAGGCAGAGACCCACAGCCAAACATTAGGCAGAGCTTGACGAATCTTAGGGAAGAGGAAGAAGGATTGAAAGAGCCAAAGAGAGCAAGGACACAACAAGAAAACCTACAAAATCAACTAACCTGAGCCCATAGAACTCACAAAGACTGAGCTACTAACCAAAGAGTATCCATTGGACATGAGTGGGACATTTCCCCTAATTAGACTACCTTGTCTAGCCTCAAAAGAAGATGCACACAGACTTATTTGACATGCCAAGGCAGGTTGGTACCCATGAGAAGAAAGGAAGGGGGCATTAAGGATAAAGAGGGAGATGAGAAGGAAGGCCTGGGAGGAGAGGAGGGAGAAAAAGTTCAGATCTGGATGTAAAGTAATTAATTAATGGAAACGAGGTTTGGTATTTGAACATGTTGCATAAACTTCAAAAATTAAAATAGTTTTATTTATATTTATTAAACTAATTTTCTTAATGCAGATAATGAATTTCAGTAAGTTTAGCTACTTAAAATTAGCTATGTAAAATTAGTTCTTTGCTAATCAAAAATAATTGCCTAGGCATAAATCAAGAACATTTTATTAACAATACTAATAATTTTGTTTTTTCCAAATATTTACAATTCCAAGTGTCATGTTTTAGAATCTTTTAAAAATTGAATATTCTAATGCAGTATATTTTGAGTATTTCTCTTATTCTGCCAACCCAGCTTTATTTACAAACAAGTGAGAAAAGAGGTGTTTAAAAAGCAGACTGTAATGTTTGGCTACCTGTACTCTTTGTTTCTTCATAAATAAGCCATCAGAAAGACATACACCTACCACAATTTGTAACTTAGAACTCGACAACTCTAAGGAGAGTTAAGTCTTATCTACTAAGGAGTTAATCCTGCATAAATTTCCCTATTTTCTCAGCAATTAAAAGAAAATCCTTAGATCTGCATAGAACAAAATCCAAACTAAAGAAGATATAGCATTCATCAGGAGCTCTGGACAGTGAGGTCAAAATCAGAGAAGTTCTGTGCAAAAGGTGTTTATCACTGTTGAAAAGTCCACCATGTCAAACTCAGTACTCAGGACTCTGACCAGTCGGCCCTGGAAGGCAGGTACTTCTCCTGAGCTGATAGATACTTTTAACTCTTTCTCTGCACTATGATTCTAATGCATTGCCAAAGGCCAAGTCTATGAAAGCCATTTGGAAATGAATACTTGGTTTTGAAAATTTGATACTGATTTGGTTCCTAGACACGTATGTTTTACAACACATTTTTATTTAGGTGGTGAATTCCTTGTCTGTATATTTTTATACAGAAACAGTTTGGTGGTCATTGTTTCAGTAAGCAGAAATTAACATTTTCGTCATAATTCACAATCTTTTGCTGTGGTTTTCATCATATTTTGTAACTCCGAGTTTCCTCTATCCATTTCATATCCTCCTAAACATTTTTTTTTTCAGTTCATTAAGAATGTCTGACAAGCCAAAGTTCACAGAGTTCACTGGATGTTAAGATTTCCATTTTTGAATAAGGCTTGTATCACCTCTGGTGAAATCACTACAAATGAATGCCAATAATACTCAAGAAGACAGAATCTTAATATAAACCAAATGGCATCCCTTGAGGGAGAAAACAGAGCTTCCTCAGGGCTTAGATGTACATGTGTTCACAATGATGATCACCCAGCACGGATATCTCGGAACAAGCCTGCTTGTTTACAGTGGACGTAATGAGGTTTCTGTGCTAGAGTTCAACTCTTAGAAATCTGAACAAAGAAAGAGTGCATTGGAAGAGCCCTTCAACTTAGACCATAAACTGGACTTGCTGCCAAAATCAGGAGGAATCTGAGGCCTTGACTGGGGTAAGTGGCTTTTAGCAGAGTTCATGACAAAATCACGAACCTGGGGGTGTTTTATGAAGAGCATAAGCTCTGTGCTGTGCTCCTCTTATACTTCCAGGGGCCACATCTACTCTCAGCATTGTATATGCAAACGTGCCTAATCACTAGGAAAGATGCAGCACTTTGTGCAGTTTGATAGAGTGTTCCCCTCTGTTTTTGTCAAATTTTTTTTGAATTCTTTTTTTATTTTTATTTTTTTTATTTATTACAGTTTATTCACTTTGTATTCCAGCTGTAGGCCCCTCCCTCTTCACCTCCCAGTCCCACCCTTCCTCCCTCTTCTTCTCCCATGTCCCTTCCCAGAAACAGAAAGACACAGTTATACTCACTTATAAATGGATATTAGACATATAATATAGGTTAAACATACTAAAATCTGTACACCTAAAGAAGCTAAGCAAGACGGAGCACCCTAGGTAAGATGCTCAATCCTCATTCATAAAGGCAAACAAGTATTTGGCTCTTAAAAGAAGTCAATGTTATCATCAGCTAAACATACTTAAATCAGCAGGATGGCAAATTTTGCCTATGAAGTGGGATGAAATGTCACATAAATGGTAAACTTCTAGAGGTAAATATAAACATGTTCTCATTTCATCATTTTAAATGTCTTTGAAAATAAAAATACAGAATCAAAACTCTATGGTAGATACATATATCTGTGAAAGGAAACAGTTTGCTAAGTGACAGTATATAATAAATATATAGACATAAATTATAAATCAGATATCTGAGGGAGGGAATTTACGCTTATGTGTAAATGACTAATAATGCTGGCAAATGTGTTGTTATGTTTAGTTGGGTTGGCTCAGAAAATAGATTGGCTGGCTCTTTGATCACCTCCACCTGAGGGAGAAGCAGACTTAACAGTCCACAGAGGAAGACAATGTAGCCAGTCCTGATGAGGCCTGATAGACTAGGGTCAGAGGGAAGGGGAAGAGGACCTCCCCTATCATTGGACTGGGGTAGGGGCATAGAAGAAGAAGAGGGAGGAAGGGTGAGATAGGGAGGGGAGTGAGGAAGGGCTACAGCTGGGATACAAAGTGAATAAACTGTAATTAATAAAATAATTAAAAAAGAAGAAAATTCATTGTTTTTTTTTTTTTTCAAAGATGCAAAAGGGAAAGAAGCACAAATCATTGCCCCACAGAAATGGATTTTTCATTGGATTAAAGCATATAAATTAGAACTTCGTAAGTGCTATGTGTGATCAACAGAGGCTCAGTCTGGTCCTCATTCTTACATCTTCTGGGGTCAAATCCTTTATGTTGATGTTCTGCTAGCAACAAAACAGAAAACGCCGGAGGGTAGAAAGGTTGACACTTGTGTAAAGACTTGATTGTGACATTCATTGTTTTGCAGTTAGTGTTTCAATTCCTCTCATTTGCTGGCTTTGAGAAAGCAAGCAGACATGTTCTAGACTCAATTTGATAAATTTCTATGGTGATATGCTAGGGACTGCAGTACTCCAGTCAAAAGCCAGCAATAAAATGTTGCAGGCTTAGACAGAAAAAACTCTGAATATATCTGCCTACTCAGTGGGTGGAGGGGACATTTCTTCTCTGGTTAAGCAACAGACAATAGTCCTAGGCAGCATTTGACTGGAGAGGAATTAACTACGCTGGCCCAACATTCTCCTCCCATGCACATGTGTAAATGATGAAAATGTACTACTTTTGTTTCCTAAGTTTATAGTAATATTTTCATGTCATAGTTGCAAAACTGACATATGAAATGACCTGAAATTGTTCTTTTTGTGCCATTACAAGTTTTATTTTCTCAGAAGAATTTATCCAAGGCATTAGCAACACTGTGTATAGGTGCATGCCTGCCATACGAGATACACAAAAGTCAGAAGGCAGCTTGCAAGAGTCAGCTCGTTCCTAGTATGCTACCAGGGGTATCAGACTCAGGTCACCAGGTTTGGAGCAGGTACCTGCGAACACTGAGCAGTCTTGCTGTTCCAGCTTAGGAACTTTTAAAGCACTTTTGTTGTGGTGTTTTTATGCTACGTCCTTTGTCAATTTTATTCTAAATATGTGTCCTCTTGGAGTATTAGGTCAAATAATCATTATCGACATCAATATCAGGAAGCCTTTATTTTTTTATGTTATTCAAAGAATGTATCAAGTCAGTGTTACCTGTAGATAGCAGATTCAATATTATTTAATAGTCTCATATACTGTTAAATTAAGGTCTAAATATATATTTACACTGGCAATTTTTCTGCAGCCTTTCCTTTGGTATTTTTTTTCTGTCACTCTATGATTTGGGCCTGGATGCTCCTTTTGCGGTAGATTTGAGCAAATATGTGAGGGTTTATTTGGACACACTGTGCTTCATTTCACGGGTCTGCATACATGTCTTCATATAGATGTCTTACTGCTTAGCTGTGAACACTTCAGAATCTTGAGAGGCCAGAAAACAAATACGACAGCTCTTCCTCGTTTTCAAGATTGGCTTAGCCTCTAGAAGTTTCACTAAACTCCATATTTATCTTAGAATAAGATCTTTCATTTCTACAAGCCACTATATTATAATTTTTGACTGGGTTAGGTTATATATGAAGATTTCTTTAGATGTTACTGATATATTAACAATATTGTATCTTTTACTAGAATATGTGACAGTTACCCCTTTTATTTTTTAATTTTTATCTTTTTTATTATGATTTATTCAATTTGTATCCAGGCTGTGGCCTCCTCCCTCAATCATGTTCGTAGAAGCTCTAGTCATAATAGCCAGAAGCTGGAAACAACTTACGCATCCCCCAATGGAGGAGTGAATATAGAAATTGTAATACATTTGCCACTTTTAATATTATTTTAAAAGAACTATTTACAATAGCATAAAGCTAGAATAAAGTCTTATATGATTAATATTGATTCTTCATAAAATGTTATATGTAAAATTGTATATCATACACAAATATTTAAATATAAAACACAATGAGAACTATTTTGTTTTGTTTTGTTTTGCTTTAAGATTCCACTTAAAACAAAGTTGATTTCTGGTGAAATATTTGGTATGGTATCTGGGCTTACTTATGAAATCATGCCTACAAACTTTGTAATCATCACTTCATAATAGGTTCACAAGTTGCCTATTATGTATAATGAGCTAAATAGCTACTTAGCACATATTCACAATGCAATTTATTTGTATATAACTATGATATTTTTATTTGCTCATAAAACATGGGCAAAATTATTTATTTAGAAATAAATAATACTAATTAAATTGTATTATTCCTGTCAGAAATAGACCCTGTTTATAGATTCCTTCACTTAGATACTGAGCTGCCATAGGCTACATCTGAGCAGGGGTTCTAGGTTATATCCATGCATGGTCCTTGGTTGGAAATAGAGTCTCATAAAATACCCCTGTGCCCAGATATATTAGGTCCTTATGGAGCTCCTGTCCTCTCCAGGTCATACTAACTTTCCCTTCTTTCATATGATTCCTTGCACTCTGCTGAAGGTTTCCTTATGAACGCTTTGACCCCCGCCCTCCAAGGGAGAAGCAGCCTTGCTAGGCCACAAAGGAGGACTTTGCAGCCAGGCCTGAAGATACCTTATAAGCTTGGGTCAGATGGAAGGGGAGGAGGTCCTCCCCTATCTGTGGACTTGGAAAGGGGCGGGGGGGAGATGAGGGAGGGAGGGTGGGATTGGGAGGGAATGAAGGAAGGGGCTACAGCTGGGATACAAAGTAAATAAACTGTAACTAATATTTAAGAAATAAAAATTAAATAAATAAAAAATAATATTATTCCTGTTTGGAAGATTAGAATAAAGAAAATCCTGTTAATAAACATGTTTTTAAATAAAATATGTCTATAGTAATATATTAAAGCCTCAATCTTCTTTAAAAATGATATCTTCACAACTAACACTTAAAAATAGAAAACATAGAAAAATGAATATAATTATGCATGTATATTTGCATGTAAATTTACATTTATACATATGACTTTACAGGAATTTATGAAAACGGCTGAGTGTCATTGTTTGGTATGTAGATGCCATTGTTTCCGTATATATGTTTATGCATTCCAAATTCCAAATTCTCTTTTTCATGGAAAAAGTTTAGGTTTTTTTATAATCTCTGTAACATTCTTTGTCACATTGTTTGTTAGAGCTATATTTTAGGATGATGACTCTCACAGACCAGCCAAGTTATAGAAAACTCGGAGAACATGCCATAGCACTCTACTTAAAATGCAAAATTAGAATTAGGGGATGGTTGAAAGGGAGCGAGGGAGCAGGCTACAGCTGGGACACAAAATTAATAAACACTAATCAATATTAAAAAATAAAAACTTAATTAAAAAAGGAACCCTAGCTATACACTTTTCAGAATTGACTACCAATTTTCATCTCAAGAAATATCTCTAAATGCTCTAACACGTATTAGTCAAAAATTAAGTTTCTGTAGGTGTGTGGTTTTATTTCTGGGTCTTAGATTCAATTCCATTGATCCACCATTCTGTCTATAGCAAGCTCCTCGGCCCTCATTTTTTTCTTGTCTGTGGGTATAGGCAGCCATAATGAAGACCAAGTCTGACTAGAGCAGGGTGGGCCCAAGGTTCGGTCACTGCAGCTCTCTTCTCTGCTTCTACCTCTCATGGACAAGGGCTCATGACAGAACCTGTTGGCCAAGAACACAGATGTGTTCTAATCTCAGTTTTATACTTTTTTGGATATGTTGTTAAGTCTGGATTTTAACATCAATGCACTGGCTAGGTTCAGATCACCACAACAACGCATTTATCATAGCCCCGTCCCACCTCTCCTCCTAATTTCACACTCCCTCCCTCTCCAATTCCTCAGAAAAGGGGGGTGTCCCTTTCCTATCCACCCCAGCTCATCAAGTTGTATCAGGGCTGAGCATGTCCTCTTCCCCTGTGGCACGACAAGGCAGTTCCTCCAGGAGGAAGTAATTGAAAATCTGGCAAGAGAGTCCATGTCAGAGACCCAGCTCCCCCTACAAATGCACCATATAAGCCCTGAGCTGCCCATCAGTTATATCTCTGTAGGGGGCCTAGGTTCAGTCCATGCAAGGCTGTGGTGGTTGGTGTTTCAGTCTCTACAGGCCCCTCTTGGTCCTGTTTAGTTATCTCTGTTTGTCTTCCTGTGGAGCTTCTGTCACTTCCAGGTCCCTTTCTCCTTCGTTTGACTTTTCCACAAGGCTCCCTACACCTCACCCAATATTAGACTGTGTCTCAACATCTGTTTCAAGGTGCTGCTGGGTAGAGGCTCTCAGAGGACAACTCTGCTTGACTCCTCTCTGTAAGCACAGCACAGTATAGGTAATAGTAATAGTAATAGGTAATAGGTAATAGGTAATAGTGTTAGAGGTTGGTTCTCTCCAATGGGGTGGGTATTGTGTTGGTCCAGTCATTAGTTGGACTTCCTTCAGTCTCTTCTACATCTGCTCTACCTTTATCCCTGCACATCTTGTGGGCAGGGTGAATTTTGAGTTGAAGTTTTTGTGGGTGGGTTGGTGTTCCCCTTTCTCTAGTAACGATTCAATTATAATAGCTTTGAAAAATAAAGAGACCCAGTATTAAAATGGATATCTATTTCAGGCAATTTTAGTTCACAGTTTATACCGTTACAACTTCTTACTGTAAGTTGATATTAACTTTAGGAAAGATTTAAAATTATCATTGTTCATATTAGTTTTCCCAATTAAAACAAAACAAAACAAAAATTAATGACTTTAACTAAGAGAAGACATTCCAACTTAAAAAAAAAAAACAACTTAAAAAAACAATACCAGATGGCTATTTAACAAATGCAGAGGCAACAAATGTGTTTTGTAAAAGTACAACTAACAATGAAAAATCAGGGAGTGAGTCCATGGTTATCAGGAGACACAGGGAATGTTCTAGGAAAAGTGAGTTTAGACATCAGGACATGCTTACTTCTGGTATTGCATGGAACTGTGAACAGTTGGCAGAAGTTAAGGAAAATGATTGTTTTAATGACATAGGTTCTTTTGTTCAATCATACAAATAAAATCTATTATAGCAAATGAAATTGGGAAAATTAAAAATAGCCTATATGCGTGTGTGTAAGAGAGAGAGGAGAGAGAGAGACAGAAAGAGAAAGAAAGAATAATAAGAAAAGAAGAGGTCATGCATTTGAATGGAAATGGACGTGCATCTAAGGAGTTGGCAGTAGGAGAGAAGACAGTGAAATGATACTATACTATTGTATACCATACTATTGTAGGACACTGTGAAATGATATTGAACGAGAGTACATACAATTCCTATTTGTGGCAAGTGCTTCTACTCCATTTGTTCTACTTTTACAAACATGAATGACCTGGGCAACACTATACAGATTATAGAGATTTTTTTGTTTGTTTGTTTTCATTATTATTTTTTAAATTATTACCATTTTTTGACTTTTTAATTTTTAATAATTTATATTTTTTATATCAATCACAGGTTATTTACTTTGTGTCCCAGCCATAGCCCCCCCCCATTCCCTGCCAATCCCACCCTCCCTCCCTTATCTCCTCCCTGCCCCTTTCCAAGTCCACTAATAGGGGAGGTCCTCTTCTCCTTCCATCTGACCCTAGCTTATCAGGTATCTTTAGGACTGGCTGCAATGTCCTCCAATGTGGCCTAGCAAGGCTGCTCCTCCTTGGGGATTTGGGAGGGAGGTCAAAGATCCAGCCATTGTGTTCATGTCAGAAATAGTCCCTGTTCTGCTTACTAGGGTACCCACTTGGATACCGAGCTACCATGAGCTACATCTGAGCAGGGGTTCTAGGTTATAACCATACATGGTCCTTGGTTGGAGAAACTGTCTCATAAAAGATCCCTGTGCACTAGTGAGTGAGGTAGCCCAGGAGCAGAAAAACACACATGGTATATACTCACTTATAGGTGGGTACTAGACCTATAAGATAGAATAAACATACTAAAATCTGTACACCTACAGAAGATAAACAAGAAAGAGGACCCCGGGTAAGATGATCAATCCTCACTTAGAAAGACAAATGGGATGGACATTGGAAGTAGGAGAAAACAAGTAACAGGAAAAGAGCCTTCCATAGAGGACCTTTGAAAGACTCTATCTAGCAGTGTATCAAAGCAGATATTAAGACTCATAACCAAACCATCGGCAGAGTGCAGATATCATAGGAAAGAACGGGGAGTTAGCATGACCTGGAGAGGACAGGAGCTCCACAAGGATTTTTTTTTGATCCCTTCACTGTCTTCAGATTTGATCTGCTTGCCCTGGGTGACCACCGTGCCGTATACACAGCAGGATGGTGGATATGTTTCCTTATCTTCAATGCCGTCTTTATATCAACTCAATGAGAAGCAGGATTTGTACTGCATTGGCATTGTCCACTGTCTCAGAAACACTGTGTACATGTCACCACTTGTAGGTTTTATCATAGGGACGTGTATCTCATGGAAATTACTGCTTTGGGAGTGGACATAACTGTCTAGCAAGTGCTAACACTGAGACACGGCCTCAACCATTGGAACACTTCATTCTCTGGAAGAGTATGTACAGTTGGTCTTTCCAGCTTTGCTGGTTTCTCCTTTTATGGTTATTTTGAGATTTTTAATGCCCACTTCTTAATTATACATATGTGTCTACTTATAATGCATATTTCCAATACTGGAATTCATGTCTATTCTCAGATACACCTACCTTTTCAACATTATTACTGCCTGTCCATCCTCCCCATATTATTTGCTTAGCTTAGATACAGAGTCTCTCTCTCTCTCTCTCTCTCTCTCTCTCTCTCTCTGTCTCTCTGTCTCTCTGTCTCTCTGTCTCTCTCTCTCTCTCTCTCTCTCTCTCTCTCTCTCTTTCACTGACATTCTGTAGAAAGGCCCTCTGAATGGATGTTGTGCCCAACAGCATCATGTATTGGTTTGGTATGGGGCAATCTGTATACACTTAATCCTTTTGGATTTCTTGAGTATGACACAGGACAACTGACTCTGCACCTTATTCAGGAAGTTTGTATGGCCATCACTTCCTCTGTCTACCTGAAATGAAATGTCTTATAGTCTATGCACACTCATTTTTGAAACAAATGATGTTCCAGTCATAAGATGTATATATCTCAGAGGCTTATCTCTGGTAACAGGCTTACTGGAAGTAATTTTCCTTTCCTGCATGAAATATATCTGTTAGTCTTTATCCCTCATCCAGTGTTGTCATGCTGCAATTTTTCACCAGAGTATATCCACTGGAACTGATGTATTTGGATGTAGACAGCCATCCACAAGCTGTAGGCATACTGCAGTTCCTGTGAAGTGTATCTTTATGGTCCTTGGAATTTTGATACTGAGAGAAGATGGTAAAGAATGGAGAGGCTTCTTTATGGAATGCTACTTATGATTACATTTTAATGTGTGGTTTTCTACTTTTTACCAGCTACCTTTTACGTCAACAGAAAACCAAGGAATATTCTACAGAAATGTTCCCTCTCAACATCTCATCATGGTATGTGGCAATTTTGACACACTAATTAGAATTTCAACAAAATTACTTGAAACTGTAATTTAAAGCAAAAAAAAAAATCTTCACTAGATGCTTCATTAGTCACAACCCAACATATGAAAAGCCAAAAGTGGTTCCATATCAATCTTCATTCACATTCTTGAGAGCATCCAGAAATGTGTTTCCTCTCTTTCCTGCTAAGAAATTTGCCTTTATTGCATTTCCTGTCCAGTGTTGCCTCAGGCAGTATCACCAACTCTCCAGAAAGCCCTCATTTTGCTCCATTCCCCTTTTCCATCATCAAGTTTTCCCTTTGGACAGATGAATTTTGTTTGTTTAACTATTGCATTACCACCAGTATGTGGGAAACCAAGTAGGTGAAAATTTGATTTAAAAATTTCTAGTCCATGTAAGTTAAAGAATTAAAATACTCATGAGAAAAATAATCATGATATACATGGCTCTATTTTCATAACTTGACTTCTTCAAATTTTAAATTACAGTTGGTCCATGGAGTAATAATAATTATACCTAGAAAACAGAGGTCAAATTATCACACTTGAAGATGTATAATGGATATTTATTCTTCATCGAATTCTAAGCTTCTTCATTAAATCATATTCTGAAGGATGCCTTTGAGGAATCCAAGTTAATAGCTTCCACATTGTTCTGTCTTACATTTGAAAATCAATTGTCAAACATTAAGTTTCACATAACTACATTTGTAAAATTGTTCAGAGTTTGACAAAAACTACATTGATCCCAGATTAAATCATGCCTCTCTTCTCCATGTGAATGGTGCTTGGCATCAACTGGAGACATTTTCATCATAGCTAAATTTACTGTAAAATCCGGGGAGGGGGGTTTGGTTTGTTTTCTAGATTAAAAATCTATGATAAAATGGATTTTGAAGAAAATTATCAGTATTATTTTGTTGAACTGGCTTCTGATACAGTAAACTCCAGTAAAAGATTTTTATAACAACGCTAATGCACAATAGGTACCATCTGTGGAAGTTGTAGGTAAGAGATATTCTGCCTATGTGCTGGCAGAACTAAACTACAGAATGGCAAAACTTATAAGGCAGAACATTTTACTCATCACCTTGATGGGTTTAGCCTGTTGGGTCACGACAGTTGCTCATGCTAAAACCCGAGAGTAAAACATTTGAAATAAAAGCCACAATTCCAAATCCCAAGGCCTTTACACTACCAGTACCCCTGCTGGGTGAGCAAACAGCAGTGACCTGTGGGCAGAACACCCTGAGGCCATGGTGCTGATGATGCCAAGTTCATAGATTCAATTACTGCATGGACTGCTTAGCTTTATGCTTCTTGATGAACCCCAACTAGCTACAGTGTCAAATGTCATTAAACATAAGGATGCCAGGATGAAAGAGTGTGGGTTGAGGAGTGAAACTCCTTCCCCTCTCCTGGAAGAAAGAACTCAGCATATGTCTCTCTGAAAAGGCTCAGTGACTTTATCTACACTTGAAGAACATTACTACTTGGAAACAAACCAAATGAGGTCTATCCTACTCATGCATGGAATGCTATTCAGTTAAGTCAGCTATAACGACTTTAGTACCAGGCATTCTCTGCTCACCACAGCAAAATAGCATATGGCTTTAATTAACAGGATGAACCCTAAATACCAGGTAGCTGAAGCAGTTTCCATGAGTAATTCTTCATAAATCATAGACTGGTAATGACCTAACTTTGGTGATCTACTATCATAGCGTAAGCAGTGAGCTTGTGTGAGCAATGCATTCCATGAAGATAGATGCTTATGTAAAATGTAGCTGCCACTAATAATGCATGAAATCTCTTATGTTGGATGATAACATTAAGATCAATAAATTGTCTTTGAAAAATAAATATAACTACTAAGTATAAGTATTGGATATTTCTCTTGTTGATGAGTCCCTTTGATAACTAGTTAATTTTAACTTACTAAAATACAAACAACAGATGTGTTTGCATGTGTTTAGATGTGTTAACATGTGTTTACATGTTAGTATAGCCACAGAATACTCATTAGAAATTACAAGGATGTCAGGCTTATGAGACACTTTTTTCCTAATAGTTTTTTTTTTTTTTTTAAAGCTTATGTTGCTTTTAGTTATGTACATCTGTGTGTGGTCACGTGTATGTGTAAGTGAGTACCTGATGAGGCCAGAGGAATGGTATACCCCTGCAGATGAAATTGCAGGGGCTTCTCTGCCACCTGATGTGATTGCTCAAAACTTTCTCATTAACAGCTGATCCCATCTGTCCAGGCCCCTAAACTTTTCATCATAAACCATTTTCGCAGATAGAGCACATTGCTTAAAACTGGACTTGATGGCTGCAAGGCTTGTGGTAAGTGGGAAAGCAGGAGATTAACAAGCCTGGGTGAAAATAGGCAATGTCTAAACTTCCCTTGTTGGCGACGTGTGGTGACCCTTGCTATTTATTTTCACCTTGAAGAGGTGGCCGTAGTTTGGCAACTCCAACTCAGACTGTGTCTAAAGAATATTAAACCTTAAGAAACCTGATATGAACAAAGCAGCCTAGTAGAGGAAAGCAGGCTTCCTTTTTGTACATTGGATCAATAAACTCCACCTGAAAAATAAATAATACAAATCCATTATATCTACTCCATATAACCACATCTAGTCATATACCATGACTAGAGCTATCTACTTGTACTTACTTTTTGTTAAAGATTCCTGTTAGATAGCCAGGGCTGGCTTGGTGTTCCCTGTGTATTTCAGGCTGCCCTTAAACACATAGAAATCCTCCTGCTTCAGGCTCCAGAAGTATGTATTACTACATCTTAGGCTACTCTTTATTTATTTGTCAATACATACACATATATATGCACATTTGAATATATACGCAACAACAATTAAAGAAAAAAACACGGAATCAAAGCGCTCAAGGGGATATATGGGAGGACTTTCAGGGAGGAAACAGGAAGAGGGAATAATACAATTATAATATAAAAAATAAGTATTTAAAAAACACTTCTCTAAGTGATGAGAGAAGACATCTGAGTTGCCTTTGTATGCAGTGAGTGAAATAGAATATCATTGGGGAAATAAACAAATCCAAGTAGTCCCACATACAGTCAGTAATCTTCTATCATCTGCTGCTGAAGTCCGCTTCTCAACTCCCATCTTACTTGAATCTAAAGACAATGTGACCCTTATTGTTTATCATTGAGGAAACCAAAGATGCCAAAGCAGCACCACATGAGCTACTAAATACCCCAACTTTAGAGCTTAAAAGAGGAGAGTGGAGTGCTATGGAATTAAACTGTTTGAGATACACACATTTGCTATCATGTCCTTGGAAACCATAACAGTTCAAGCCACTGATTGTCACAGGAACACTGCATGACACTAGTTCTCTTCATGTTGAAATTTACTCTCTCACTGGTCATTCCACCTACATTTGTTCTTCTGAAATGATTGTGGTGATCTGAGTAGGATAAAATCATTTCTCAAATTGTTTCTTGCTCTCTTATGCTAAAATCTTTAAAGGAAGAGTTTTCAGAGATCAGAGTATCTCATACTCTATTCATCAATCCTGAAAATTTCAGGCTCAATATTTCATATCTTAAATAAATAATACATATGTGGAGTGTGTGTGCCCGCTCTTTTAAGAGCTTATACTTATACGAGAGCACCAGAGACCCTTTCTTCCTGGATATCTACTTGGCATTCTGGCCAGGGAATCAGGCAGGATACCTTTACTCTTCTTTCATCCTTTAACTTTAATTTCACAATTTCATCCCAGTAGATGACCACCTACAAGGGTATAGCTTCCTTTTCTACCTCAAACCTTGTGTCAGACCTAGCTTTCTTCATCCTGTAGACCCTCTCAGCTCCTCATTCACCCTATCCTTCTAGATTATCCCTATTACTTCATGTCAGTTTCCAACCCAAGACCCTGAGTGGCCATACTTGGATGAAACTCCAAGGCATTCTCAACCAGGCAACACACAACTACCACATTCTCCTAAGATCCAAGGGGGCAACAGAAACCAAGGAGCAGAAAACACATCCAACAAAGATACCTATTATTATAATCACTCCAAATCCAGATACATAGATACCAGAATAAAAACTCAATTAATAACAGCCAGGACAATACATCTCTATTAGAGTTTAGCAAACATACTACACGAGTATGCCGTATAGCTGAAGCACAAGAAAAGAACTACAAAATAGACCTTATGAATAGGCTCAGAACTGAATAATCTGCAATGAAGTCTGTGAAAATACAAGCAGTTGACTGAAGGAAAGAAAACTGTTCAATACATGAAAGGATAAATAAAGAAACCCCAAACTGAGGGAAAACTGTAAATGAGAAATTTAGAAATTAAAAAAGGAACTTCAAAGGAAAGCCTCACCAACACAATACAAGAGGTGAAGAAAAAGTATCTTATCAATTGAAAACAAAATAGAAGAAATAGATATTGCACTCAAAGAAAATATTAGGTCTAAAATTTCCAGACAAAACATTCAGGAAATGCGGGACACTATGTAAAGATCAAATCTATGAATAAGAAGAACAGAGAAAGGAGAAGAAGTCCATGTCAAAGGCACAGAAAATATTTTCAACAAATCCATAGAAGTCAGTTTCTCTAACCTGAAGAAGCAGATGCCGACCTTATATGTGACACAGAAGACAAAAACTAGAGCGGAACAGAAAAGAATTAGCAAAGACACAGGGTAAATCAGAACACTAATGGCAGAACTATGAGAATAAAACCTGACTTCTAAATGCCATATGAGCCTGGACAGATGTTCTAAACCTCAAAGAGACCATCATCAGATGCAAGGAAACTGAAATAATATTCTGCATCTTATCTTACCACTATGAATTAAATCTAGATATCAACAACAACAGTAATCCTAAAAATTTGTGGAAACTGAAAAATTCACTACTGAATAAAAGTAGATTTTTTTTTTTTTAGGAAAAAAAAATCCCCAAACCTATGGGTCCCAAAGAAATCGTTCTAAGAGTTAAGTTCATAATACGAAGTACCTACAATGAAAGACAGGGAGAAAGAAAGGAAGAAAGGAATGCAGGAAGGAAGAAAGAAATACAGGATGGAAGGAAGGTAAGCAGGTAGAAAGAAAGAAAAAGGAAAGACAAGAAGGAAGGAAGAAAAGAAAGGAAGAAAAAGGAAGAAATAAAGAATGAATAAAAATAGAAATCTGCAGAGAACTATTTTATTATTTTAATTTTTAATAGTATTTTAATAACACCTGAAACTTTTAAAATATAAAATAAGAAATAAATTTCTAAAGGTGTATATAGTAAGAAATAATCAAACTCAGGACTAAAATTAATAAAATTAAGTAAGAAATACAAGTAAGTAAGGAATAAAACAAGAGTTGGTTCTTTGAGAACATAAGTAAACCTTAGCCAAATTAACTAAAAGGCAAAGGAAAAAAGAAACATATCAACAAAATTAAAGAAGAAAAGGAGGATATAACAACATATATTGAGGAAATCTTGAGAATCATAAGTCATATTTTATTTTTTAATTTTAATTAATTACAGTTTACTCACTTTGTATCCCCCCTGTAACCCTCCCCTCCTCCCCTCCTCCCCTCCTCCCCTCCTCCCCTCCCAATCCCACCCTCCTTCTCCCTTCTCCACCTATGCCCCTCCCCAAGTCCACAGATAGAGGAGGTCTGCCTCTCCTTCCTTCTGACCCTAGTCTATTAGGTCTCCTCAGGACTGGCTGCATAGTCTTCTTCTGTGGCCTGGTAAGAGTGCTCCCCCTCAGGAGGAGGTGATCAAAGAACAGGCCAATCTTGTGCTCTACAAAGTTGGAAAAATCTAAAAGATATAGACAATTTTATATTTATATAAACACCTACCAAAGTTAAATCAAGACCAGATAAGCATATTAAACAGACCTGTAAGAACTAGTAAAATAGAAGCACTAATAAAAATCTCCAAATAATCAATCAACGGATTGAACCCAGAGTGAGGTTTTAGTTCAGTTAATGCAAACTTCTACTTCTAAAAAAAGAGTTCATCTTTTCCAGATCCCACCATTTGCCTGCACATTTCATGATTTCTTTGTTTTCACTTACAGAGTAGTATCCATTGTGTAAATGTACCATGATTTCTGTATCCATTCCTCAACTAAGGGGCATCTGGGCTGTTTACAGCTTCTGGCTATTACAAATAAATCTGCTATGAACATGGTTGAACAAATGTCCTTGTTGTGTACTTGAGCCTCTTTTGGATATATGCGTAGGAGTGGTAAAGCTGGGTCTTGAGGAAACATTCCTATTTGTCTAAGAAAGCGCCAGATTGATTTCCAAAGTGGAAATAAATTTACAAGTTTAATTCCCACCAGCAATGGAGAAGAGTTCCTCTTTCTCCACATCCTCTCCAGCATGCATTGCATCTTGTGTTATTGATTTTAGCCATTCTGATGGTTATAAGGTGAAATCTCAGGGTCATTTTGATTTGCATTTCCCTGATGACTAAGGATGTTGAGCATTTTTTAAAGTGTTTCTCTGCTATTTGATGGCCCTCTCTTGAGAATTCTCTATTAAGCTCTGTACCCCACTTTTTAATTGGGTTACTTGATGTGTTGCTGTTTAACTTCTTAAGTTCTTTATATATTCTGGATATTAGCCCTCAGATATGGGGTTGGTGAAAATCCTTTCCCAATCTGATACAGAAATTGTGGTACATTTACACAATGGAAAAAAATCTGGGCACAGGGGTCTTTTCTGAGACTGATACCCCAAATAAGGATCATTCATTGAGATAATCTAGAACCCCTGCTCAGATGTAGTCCAAGGCAGCTCAGTATCCAAGAGGGTTCCCCAATAATACAACCAGGGACCATCTCTGACATGAACTCATAGGCTTGCTCTTGGATCACCTCCACCTGAGTGTGAAACAGCCTTACCAGTCAATCAGAGACAGATAAAAAAAGCCAGGCCTGATGAGACCTGATAGACTATGGTCAGATGGAAGGGGAGGAAGACCTCCCCTATCAGTGAACTGGGGGGGGGGGGGAGCATAGGAGAAGAAGAGGGAAGGAGGGTGGGATTGGGAGGGATCAGGGAGGGTGCTATAGCTGGGATACAAAGTGAATAAACTGTAATTAATAAAGTAAAAGAAATAAAAAAAGAAGAGTTAATATCCATACTCCTCAAATTACTCCAGAAATAAGAATCAGAATAAATATTGCCCAGTTCTTTTCATGATGCCACAGTTACCTTGATACCTAAGCGCTATAAAGTACCTATAAATTTGGAAGGTACAAACCAATTTCCCAATGAATATAAACACAAATTTCTCAATGAAACACTTGCAACTCCAATTCAAGAATGAAAGGTGCAAGTGGTGCCTGGTAGAGATGAAGGCTATGAGCAAAGAAGCACGTGGATGGAGAGTTAATGCTAAGGGCGATTTGAGGCACTGTGTGCACACCAATGCAGTAGAAGCTTCTTAAAATTCATACATGGAAGCAAGCCAGATCCTCGGCCTTAGCCAAATGTGGAGTTGTTCGTGACAGAGAGCACTCACCATCGGGAAGGTGGAAGGCGGAAACCAGCTCCATCTTTAAGGCATAGCATTCCGCAGCTCTCTACAGTTCCCCCTTTTTGTTTTAGACGCATCAGGCAAGAGTAGAGGTCTGATGTATGTGGACCTATCTGCATTGCCCCCGTGGCACGCCTGGGTTGGCTACCCAGAGGCTATTTAAGCTGTGGGCTGGCTTTCCCCGGGGTCCGAGGAGGATTGTTCAATGTTCCTGAATAAACTGCATTGAAAAAAAAAATTCATAAAAACATGAAGGTGATCAAAATGAAATTTCCAAATAATGGAAGATGAAACTCTGACTGGTAATCTCTTGTCACCAAATGAAGACACTAGTTCCAGGAATGGGTCACATCTAATCAAATTCTTGGCCAAATGGGGTCCCATAGAAACCCCAAATAAGCCAGGCTATTGCCAAGGGTATTGGGGTTGCTCTCCAGAAACTAATGGCTAGGCCCTACTGCTGAAGAGAACACCTGCACATCTCATGCAAATGCAGACATTGAAGTGGTCCCTAATAGAGCCTTCACCCCTACACAACAGTGTCCATGATACTGGAAGTTACTCTACAAGCTACAAAGGCAAAAGATAAACACCAACCTAGATACAAACCATGTGATCTAGAATTAGAACCTCCCTGAAAGAAGTGCTAGTGCAATAGCTGTACAAAGCTTGTGGAAATGATCAACCAATATCTGATTTGAGACAAAGCCCACTCCATGAGAACAAATCCAAACCCAATACTGCTCAGATGACCAAGAACCTGAGACTAGATAGTCAATGGATCTAGAGAAAAAATAAAATTTACTTAAAAAATACATAGGAATTGTGACAGCATAATTTTAGAAACATTTTCTCATGTACAAAAAAAAAAAAAAAAATCAAACAAACAAGCAGACACAACCTTTTCAGTTTCATCAGGTCCCACTCGTTAATTGTTGATCTCGGAGCCTGAGCTGTTGGTGTTCTGTTCAGGAAGTTGTCTCCTGTGCCAATGAGTTCAAGGCTCTTCCCCACTTTTTCTTCTAATAAATTTAGTATCTCTGGTTTTATGTTAAGATCCTTGAGCCACTTAGACTTGAGTTTTGGGAAGGGTGATAAATATGGATCTATTTGCATTTTTCTTCATGTAGACATCCAGTTATACCAGCTCCATTTGTTGAAGATGCTTTCTTTTTCTCAGTTTTATGGTTTTTGGTTTCTTTGTCAAAAATTAAGTGTTCACAGAGGTGTGGATATTTTTTCTGGGTCTTCAATCCAATTTCATTGAACCATGACTCTAGTGGAGACCCCTACAAGCAGGGGACATGGAGACTAAGAAACCACCTTCTAACTAGACAGGACTCCAAGTGGAGGAAGGATAACTCCAACTCACCCACAAGCACTTGGACCCAAAATTTAACCTGCCTGCAAGATGTGCAGGGATAAAGATAGAGCAGAGGTTGAAGGAATGTTCATCCAGTGCTTGACCTACTCTGAGACTCATCCCATGGGAGAGAGCCATGGGATGCACTTAAATAGCACTATTAAAGATATCCTGCTATGGCTGCAGACAGGAGCCTAACATAGCTGTCCACTCAGAGGCTCCACCAGCATCTGATTGAAGCAGATGCTGAGACTCACAGCCAAACATTGGGTGGCAGTCAGGGAGTCTTCTGGAAGAGTGACGCGAGGAAGGATAGAAGACCCTGAGGGAACAGGATCATCCCAAGAAAACCAACAGAGCCAACTAACCCAGGACCAGGGATGCTTGTGGAAACTAAAACACCAAGCAAAGACCGCACCTGGACTGGACCTATGCCTCCAACACATATGTATATTATGGACAGCTTGTTCTTCATGTGGTTTCACTAGCAAGTGGAGCAAGAACTGTCTCCAACAAAAACTCCCTTAAATGCCTTTTGATCACTTTATCCTGGCAGGGATGTCTGGCCAGGCCACTGTGTTAGAAAACATACTCAGTTCTGATAGAACTTGATGTGCTGGGATGGGGATGGGGGCTTTCCTTTTCTGCGGGGGAGAATGGGGAGATACAGGAAAGAAGGAAGTAGGATAGGACAAGGAGGAGAGAAGGGGGCCATGATTGAGATATGAAGTCAATAAATACATAAAGTTTCAAGAGTAATGAAATAAAAACAAGCAGGTGTGTGTGTGAGACACCACTTCAGTTGGTAAATATGAAATTAAAGAATATTGTGATTTTAATCAAACATAAAATTTGATATAAATTTGTTTATGGCAAATAAAATTCTGGACTATGTCTGAGAATTATAGTTAACTCTTTCTAAACATTTATGTTACAAACTAGAAGTCTGAACACATGGAGAATAATAATGAACTTTAGTTTGGTAAGTCATTTATATTTGGTTTAATTTGAAAGCAATCTGAATTGACAATAATTTTATTCTAAGTTTATATTTTCTTTTTTGCTCAAAGAAATCATGAATTTGATTAATAATTTTTTTAGAATAGCGACATATAATAAACTGGATTCTTTTATCAATTTAATTAAGTTTATTGTCACTGACAATGTTAAAATCTAGTTTACATAAGGAAAAATTTAGAAATGTAGATCCTAAAATAACTTTTATACTTTTCACTTACATTTAACATCTCTAAAATAATTCTAAGAAGAATAAAGTGGCAGAGTATTTCTTTATATTTCTTAGTCTTGAGTCAGTGAATGTGGTATCAGGAGTCCATACAAAAGTATCACCATATGTTATCCAAGAAGGAAGGGATAATGTTAGAAGAGTAGGAGGAAGATGGAGAGACAAGGATGGTCATACTTAGGCTGTTCTTTCTTTCTTTTTTTTTTTTCTTTTGCAGTTCATATCTTGTATCTTTGGAATCAATGGTAAAGGAAAAATTATATAGGAAGAGAAAAGCTTATTTTTGCAAAGACAGATGTTGAGTTCTTGATTCTTAAAGATAACGAATGACTCAAGGAGTTTTTGTTAGTGGTTTCCATCCAGGCAACTTTGATTCTTACATCTTACTTCTAAGTCTAATCTTAAAGTAAAATATAATGAAGAAATTTATCTGTGGTTTAATGAGCAGCAAGAGATGATTTTCAGACATTCAGGAACTTGGTTCTGAGATTTTCAAATGTTTGTCTTCTGTTCTGCAAGGTCCTCCTCATTTACAAACCTGCTTCACATCACTGTGAGAATTAAGTCGATGTTATGTATTTATGTGCAGCCTCTGGCATATTATTTAAAACTAAAATACAGAATCAAAAGGCATTTATACTTCAGCACAGTCTCTTAAAGTGACTAGGTTGATGTCTGCCTGCAGCATTGGAAATCCAAACTTTCTCTGATTCTGTCTCCTTAGCATTTCAATAGCTCTGATATTTTGGCTTATCATATGGTTCTTATTTCATGACCTGTGATTTTTATAGCATCATCATCCATGTAGCACTTTGCTCATTCCCACACGTGTGATATTTCTAACATTTCCTTTTGCAATGGCTCTGGAGTTCATTTTCTGGAACCCTGTATGGAGTGAAAAGTAAAGAATTGTCTTGTGGTATCAAATGTAACCTTTTTAAATTGTGACTAGGAAATCTGGTTGTTAGGGACATATAAATTAAAATGCATCATACAACTATATTTTCTTTCAGTAATTATATTACCAAGTCTTAGTATTGATCAAAAGAGCAACCTGGTAATATCCTAACGCAATGTTCTAAATGTTGATGTTCAGTCCTGTCATCCTAGGTGCTATTTGGGACATTTTAAAGATGGATTTTTCTAATTACATAACACATCAGCAGTCTTTTCATTGAAGTTTTAAATGCCCTTGCCACTCATTGAGATTAATCCTGATTGGTAACTGGGGAGAAATTCTATATAGTTGCATTAATAGCTCACATTACACTGTCATGAGTGTAACCTCAGTATTGCAGCTAAGGAATTCATCTGACGCAAATCTGATTCCATTTATCTCAAGCAAGGTCTCGTTATGAAGATCAATGGTTGTCCTTCACTCAGACAATTTAAGATCGTTTGAGGTATTCCATTCATTAATATTTAAGTTCCTTAAATATTGTTTGAGGAAAGAAATTAAAAAGTCTGAACTATGGGCCACGTAGCTACTGAATCTCTAGTCATTCCTACAAGACCTGAGTTTTGGTTGTTTGTATTTTTCAGTAGAGAAGATTATTCACACAACTGTTACAGTGAAATAAAACCTTTCATTAAAAAGGCATAATTTTCATACAGGTTACAACATAGCTGTTCTCTTCCCCTTATAGACGGTGCCTGAGGTACAGTTTAAAGATTTGCCTGTACAGTCAACCTCCAGACAAAATCCCTGCATGGATTTGGGGTAGGATCCTAGAAGCCCCACCTTGTTCACCTGTGGCACTACTGACAATTTTTGGTTGGTGGGAGGGACAGCCAGTTCTCTTTAGGAATGTTGCCTCCAAGAGATTTCCCATGTTTCCTTACCTGGTCCCCACCAATGCACACACAGGCAGTAGCAAGTGAAGGCAGCCAGTACTGTATACCTACTCTATGCATGTAGTTTCTCAGAGATTAAAGTTCTCAGCCCCCGAGGGAGGAGCAGCCCTGCCAGGCCACAGAGGAGGGCAGTGCAGCCAGTCCTGATGAGACCTGATAGGCTGGGGTCAGATGGAAGGGGAGGAGGACCTCCCCTATCAGTGGACTTGGAGATAGGCAATAGGAGGAGATGAGGGAGGGAGGGTGGGATTAGGAGGTAATAAGGGAGGTGGTTACAGCTGGGATACAAAGCAAATAAAATGTAACTAATGTAAAAACAATAAAAATTTAATTAAAATAAAAAATAATAATAAATGCTATTTAAAAAATATTCTCCATTGAATGGATTTGGCTTCTTTGTCAAAAATCAGGTGTCCATAAGTGCGTGAATTTATGTCAGGGTCTTCTATTCGATTCCATTGATCCACCATTCTGTTTCTATGCCAGTACCATGCAGTTTTTATTACTGTTACTCTATCAGGGATGGAGATACCTCCTGAAGATCTTTTATTGTAGAGAATTGTTTTAGCAATTCTGGGTTTCTTGTTGTTCCATATGAAGGTGAGAATTTTTCTTTCAAGGTCTGTAAAGAATTGTGTTGGTAATTTGATGGGAATTGCAATGAATCTGTAGATTGCTTTTGGTAAGATGGCCATTTTTACTATATTAATCCTGCCAAGCCATGAGCATGGGAGATTTTTCCATCTTCTGATATCTTCTTCTAATTCTTTTTTCAGAGACTGGAATTTTTTTTCATACAAGTCTTTGACTTGCTTGGTTAGGGTCACACCAAGGTACTTTATGTCCTTTGTGCTTATTGGGAAGGGTGTTGTTTCCCTAATTTCTATCTACACAATGGAATATTACTCTGCAATAAAAAACAAGGAAATCATGAAATTTGAAGGTAAATGGTGGGATCTGGAAATGATCATCCTGAGTGAGCTATTCCAGAAGCAGAAAGATGCACACGGAAAGATGCATATGTCACTCATATAGACATATATTATAGGATAAACCTACTAAAATCTGTACACCTAAAGAAACTAATCAAGAGGGAGGTCTCTATCTAAAATGCTCAATCCCTATCCAGAAAGACAAAGATGCTGGACATCAGAAGAAGGAGAAAAGAGGGAACAAGTCAGGAGCCTGACACAGAGGACCTCTGAAAAGCTTTGCCCTGCAGACTATCAATGTAGATGCTGAGACTTATGGCCAACCTTTGGGCAGAGTGCAGGGAATCTTAGGAAAGAAGTGGGAAACAGGATCTGGAGAGGACAGGAACTCCACAAGGAGAGCAACAGAACCAAAAAATCTGAGCACAGGGGTCTTTCCTGAGACTGATACTCCAACCAAGGACTATGCATGGAGATAACCTAAGATCCCTGCACAGATGTAGCCCATAGCAGTTCAGTATCCAAGTGGGTTCCATTGTAATAGGAACAGGGACTGTATCTGACATGAAATGATTGGTCTGCTCTTTAATTACCTCCCCCTGAGGGGGGAAGCAGCATTACCAGGCCACAGAAGAAGACAACACAGCCACTCCTGATGAGACCTAATTGACTAGGATCAGAAGGAAGGACTAGAAGTCCTCCCTTATCAGTGGACTTGGGGAGAGGCATGCATGCAGAGGGTGGAGAAAGGGTGGGATTGGGATGGGAGGAGGGAGAGAACCACAGGGGGGATACAAAATAAATAAAGTGTAATTAATAAAAAAATATATTCTCAAGTTGTAGAAGCACGTTCATTATTTTCTGTATTACACTTTCTCCTATGTCAGACTTCATGGATCCCTACTGTGTGGTTTGTGGTACCAGGGTTTGTCCTATTGGGACCTTTGGGAAATCCCTGTACTAAAACCTTCCTGGGCTGAGTGGCCAGAATACATCCTATTGGTTCATCAAACACCACATTGTCTCTGATGTCTTCATTGCCATCCTATTGCTCACACAGATAAGTGCATAGGATCCTGTTTTCCTAGCAACTATTGTTTTGCATGGTATTATGTAGCTATTTTTACCCTATGGGTTTCTGAGAGCACCAGGATCCTTCTTCTAATTTCCATATTCTCAGCAGAGTCTGCTGACTCATTTAGGAGTAGCTTTAGCAAGTCACCATTCAGTTGACTTAATTCAAATTCCATAGCTGATCATAAAACTGGAAGGACTACATCTTAAAATTAAAAAAGAAAGTGAACAAAACAATAATACATCTGCATAGGAATGTAAGCAGCATTAAGTTTTACCTATTCTGTATTCTGTATAGTGACCTATATTTAGTTCTATGCTACTTTGATAAGAATATTTCAATTTGTTCTGCTCACCCTACTTCAGTGTGCTGATCTGTATAGGGTTATTTCTGTGGTAATTGGGACTTTCAGCAACTGTAATAATTTAAGTTTCAGTCATTTACAGGCTGCTCAGACTCCTGATTCACAATAGGAGCAGCCCTTGACAATGGAGCACAATGACAGAATTGAATTGGTCCTTTCAATTCTGATTTGACTTGATTGCCCAGGGTAGAGAAAGGAAGGTAATTATAGGACCCAGAAAAGTATATCATGACAATGACACTTAATAACTTGCTCCAAGACATGGTTTGCTTTCCATGATATCTACATGAAGCACGGAGATTAAAAAAAAAATCTCAAGAGTAAAATTATCTTGGGCAAATATGATATTTTCTCCCATTGTTCATTAAATCACTTTAGGCATTTATAATGTAATTTTTGAAGCTGCATTCTAATCCTAATGTATTTGTGCTATAACGGCAATCTAGGTGGAAAAGTAACAAGCTTATGCTTCATTCTCACTCATCATTTGCATGCCGTAACATATCTGCTTCCCGTGAAAAGGTGATCAGTATAACGCAAGCATTCATGCACCACTCTGATCTTTCGTTTACCCAGGAAAAAAAATTTGCAAAATTTCAAATAATTTGTTCCCTATGAAATATTTAAACAATTGTAATAACTATCCAGTTTTGTTAAACTTATCTTCAGACTTTATTTCCACATGATGTTCCAGTGTGTAAAATAGCTTCATCCAGGACTCTGAAAAAGTTTAACAATTCTGCGGCTGCTTCTCATGTAAAGTTCACATGAAAGGATTTTCCGTTTTTTTTTCAGTGCAATTCTTTTTTTAAAAACTTTATTATTTGTTACATTTTATTAACTCTGTATCCCAGCTGTATCCGTTCCTTCATCCCCCCACCCCCCAATCCCATCCTCCCTCCCTTATCTCCTCCCTGTCCCTTTCCAAGTCCACTGATTGGGGAGGACCTCCTTCCCTTTCATCTGACCCTGTTTTATCAGGTATTTTCAGGACTGGCTGCAAAATCCTCCTTTGTGGCCTAGCAGGACTGCTTCTCCCTTGGGGATTGGGGAGGTCAAAGAGCCTGTCATTAAGTTCCTGTCAGAAATAGTCCCTGTTCCCCTTACTAGGGTAAAGCAATTGGTTACTGAGCTACCATGGATTACACAGGTTCTAGGTTATACCCATACCTTGTCCTTGGTGGAGTGTCAGTCTCAGAAAAGATCCCTGTGCCCAGATATATTTGGTCCTTGTGGAGCTCCTGTCCTTTCCACGTCATACTAACTCTCCCCTCTTTCATATGATTCCCTGCACTATGCCAAAGATTTGGTTATGAGTCTTTGTATCTGCTTTGATACACTGCTAGGTAGAGTATTTGAGACGCCCTCTGAGGTAGGCTCCTGTCCTGTTACTTGTTTGCTCCTACATCCAATGCACCTCCCATTTGTCTTTCTAAGTGAGGATTGATCATCTTTTCATGGGTCCTCTTTCTTATTTATCTTCTTTAGGTGTATAAATTTCATTATGTTTATCATATCTTATAGGTCTATATAAGCGAGTATATGCCATGTTTGTCTTTCTCCTTTGGGGATACTTCACTCAGAATGATCTTTTCTAGATTCCACTATTTGCCTGCAAATTTCATGATTTCCTCATTTTTTATTGCTGAGTAGTATTCCATTGTGTAAAAATACAATTTCTGTATCCATTCCTCCGTCGATGGACATCTGGGTTGTTTCCAGGTTCTGGCTATTACAAATAAAGCTGCTACAAACATGGTTGAGCAAATAACCTTGTTGTGTACTTGAGGAAATTTTGGGTATATGCCTAGGAGTGGTATAGCTGGATCTTGAGGTAGCGCTATTCCTAGTTGTCTGAGAGAGTGCCAGATTGATTTCCAAAGTGGTTGTGCCAGTTTACATTCCCCCCAGCCATGGAGGAGTCTCCACTTCCTCTCCAACATGTGTTGTCATTTGAGTTTTTGATTTTAGCTGTTTTGATGGGTGTAAGGTGAAATCTCAGGGTGGTTTTTATTTGCATCTCTCTGATGGCTAAAGATATTAAACATCTCTTTAATGTTTCTCTGCCATTCTATATTCCTCTACAGAGAATTTTCTATCTTCATACCCCATTTTTAATTGGATTACTTGATTTACTGCTTTTTAATTCTTTATTTCTTTGTATATTCTGAATATCACCCCTCTGTCAGATGTAGGATTGGTGAAGATCCCTTCCCAATATGTAGGCTGTCATTTTGTTCTGACAACAGTGTCTTTTGCTTTACAGAAGCTTTTGAGTTTCATGAGGCACCATTTACTGATTGTTGCTCTTAGAGCCTGTGCTGTTGGTATTCTGTTCAGGAAGTTGTCTCTTGTGCCATTGAGTTCTAGGCTCTTCCCCACTTTTTCTTCTAACCGATTTAGAGTATCTGTTTTTAGGATGATGTCTTTGATTCACTTGGAATTTAGTTTTGTGTAGGGTGATAAATTTGGATTTATTTTCATTTTTCTGCATGTAGACATCCAGTTGGACCAGCAGCATTTGTTGAAGATGCTGTCTTTTTTCCATTGAATGGTTTTGGCTTCTTTGTCAAAAATCAAGTATTCATAAGTGTGGGTTTATTTCTGGGTCTCCTATATGGTTCCATTGATCCTCCTTTCTGTTTCTATGTCAATAACATGCAGTTTTTATTACTATTGCTCTGTAGTACAGCTTGAGATCAGGGATGGAGATACCTGCAGATGATCTGTTGTTGTACAGGATCTTTTTGGAGATTCTGGGTTTTTTTGTTTCTCTATATGAAGCTGAGAATCTTTCTTTCAAGGTCTGTAAAGAATTGAGTTGGTATTTTGATGGGAATTGCATTGAATCTGTAGATTGCTTTTGACAGGATGGCCATTTTCACTATGTTAATCCTACCAATCCATGAGCACGGGAGATCTTTGCATCTTCTGATATCTTCTTCAATTTCTTTTTTCAGAGACTTAAAGTTTTTTTTTTTTTTTTCCAAACAGGTCTTTTACTTACTTGGTTAGTGTCACCCCAAGTTACTTTATGTTATTAGTGGCTACTGTGAAGGGTGTTGTTTCCCCAATTTCTTTCCTTTCTTGGCCTTCTGTCTTTGGTATACAGGAGGGCTTCTGATTTTTTTGACTTGATTTTATATCCAGCCACTTTGCTGAAGGTGTTTATCCGTTGAAGGAGTTCTCTTGTTGAATTTTTGGGGTTGCTTATGTATACTATCATATCAGCTGTGAATAGTGACACTTTGACCTCTTCCTTTCCTATTTGTATCCCCTTGATCTCCTTCAACTGTCTTATTGCTTTAGCTAGGACTTCAAGTACTATGTTGAAGCGATATGGAGAAAGTGGGCAGCCTTGTCTTGTCCCTGATTTCAGTGGGATTGATTTAAGTTTCTCTCCATTGAGTATGAGGTTGGCTATAGGCTTGCTATATATTGCCTTTACTATGTTTAGGTATGTGCCTTGTATCCCTGATCTCTCTAAGTCTTTAAACATGAATGGTGTTGGACTTTGTCAAATGCTTTTTCAGCATCTAAGGAGATGATCATGTGTTTTTTTTTTTTTTTTTTTTTTTTCAGTTTGTTAATATGGTGGATCACATTGATGGATATCCATATGTTGAACCACCCTTGCATGCTTGGGATGAAGCCAACTTGGTCATGGTGGATGATATCTTTGATGTGTTCTTGTATTTGGTTTGCAAGTATTTTATTGAGTATCTTTGCATCAATGTTCATAAGAGAGATAAGTCTGAAGTTCTCTTTTTTGTTTGATCTTTGTGTGGTTTAGGCATTAAGGTGACTGTGGCTTCATAGAATGAGTTTGGTTATGCTCCTTCTGTTTCTATTTTGTGGAATAGTTTGGAGAGAATTGGAGTTAACACTTCTTTGAAGGTCTGGTAGAATTCTGCACTGAATCCATCTGGCCCAGGGCTTTTATTGGAAGGGAGACTATTCATGACTGCTTCTGTTTCCTTGGGGGATATAGGAATATTCAATCTTTCTACCTGATCTTGACTTAATTTTGGTAGATGGAATCTATCAAGAAAATTGTCTGTTTCTTTTAGATTTTCGTGGCATATAGGCTTTTGTAGTATGACCTAATAATTATTTGGATTTCCTCAGTGTCTGTAGTTATGTCTCCCTTTTCATTTCTGATTTTGTTGAGTTGGATAGTTTCTCTCTGCCTTTTAGTTAGTTTGACTAAGGGTTTGTCTATCTTGTTGATTTTCTCAAATAACCAACTCTTGGTTTCATTGATTATTTGAATAGTTTTATTTGTTTCTAATTGATTGATTTCAGCCCTGAGTTTGATTATTCCAGCAGTCTGCTCCTCTTGTGTGTATTTGCTTTTTTTTTTCCTAGGTCTTTCAGTTGGGCCATTAACTTGCTTGTATGAAATGTCACAAATTTCTTCTCGAAGGCACTTAGTGCTATGAATTTTCTTCTGAGCACTGCTTTCATTGTGTCCCATAAATTAGGGTATGTTGTACCTTCATTTTCATTGAATTCTAGGAAGTCTTTAATTTCTTTATTTCTTCCTTAATCCAGCTGTATTTGAGCAGCAAGTTGTTCAGTTTCCACGTGCTTGTAGGCTTTTTTCTAATTCCATTGTTGTTGAGGTCCAGCTTTAGTCCATGGTGGTCAGACAGAATACAGGGGATTATTTCAATATTTTTATATCTGCTGTGGCTTGCTTTGTGACCAACTATATGGCTTATTTTGGAGAAGGTTCCATGAGGTGCTGAAAAGAAGGTATACTCTTTTGAGTTTGGGTGGAAAGTTCTGTAGACATCTATTAGGTCCATTTGATTTAGGACCTTTCTAAGTGCCTTTATTTTCCTATTTGGCTTCTGTCTAGATGATCTGTCCCTTGGTGAAAGTGGGGTGTTGAAGTCTCCCCACTATTAAGGTGTTGGGATCGATGCATGATTTAAGTTTTAATAATGTTTCATTTATGAATGTAGGCACTCTTGTATTTGTTGCATAGATGTTCAGAATTGTTCTCTGTTTCTGGATTCTGCAGTTCAGACTGGTACTGTCTGTCTCTGGAGAGTTCTTCAGGAAGCTGAAAGAGGTCCTGTGGCCTCAGAGTGTGCATTGGTGCTTTAGCTCTACCTGTGGGAGGAAAGTGCACAGTAGCAAAAGGGCAAATTCAGTGCGAGTTTGTGTGTGTTTGTGTAAATGTGCATGGAAGTGTACCTGGAAGGACAGAGTGATAGAGAATGTTGAACCCTTGAGTGTGTGGGAGGAGCTCTGCCTTTCAGACTTCTAGGGGGTTACTTGTGCACGCACTATAGATGTAGCAGGTGCTCGTGATGGTCTTGGTGCAATTTCCGGCATTATCTGCCTTAACTCCTCAGTTGGCCCAGTAGAACAAGGGCTTCAATGTCCCAAGAGACCCCTGTTTCCCACAGTGGGTATGTGGGTGGGAGGGGTCTGTTGCCTGGCTTCTATTTTAGAAGGACCCTGGATCTGGGGTTCTGTAGAGACTCAAGGGTGCACTCACTCTCAAGAGGTCACATTGGCAGGGATGGGGGTATTCCGGCTCTCTGCTCTCTGGTTTGGCCCTGCTTGGTCTTATGCAGGAAGACTGATGTGCTCCACTAGCTCAGTGCTGCTGCAGCCGCCAGGTTAGGAAGTCCAACTGCAGCTGGAGACTGGGATGCCAGTCCAGATGCCTTCTGGGAAGTCCTGGGGGCCGTCTACTGTGCTCTCCAGGCCTGGAAGCCCAATGCCTGGTGTGCCTAGCTTGTATGGTGGGTCTGCTGGGCTTTGGTGGATATATAGCATATTATCTGTCACCGAGGATTTGGGCGGGCCATCCAGCCAGTGGCTGAGAGACCCTGCAGAGTCAGTATGGCGGCTAGCAGACCTGGGACCCTGGGAGGATGGTGCAGCAGATCTGCGACTCCAAAACAGGTACAGCTGGCAGTTGCAGCTAAGGGGCTAGGAGCCCCACTTTAGCCTCTGCAGACCCCAGGCAGTGAGCTCTGAGCTGAGAATCTTGGTGAGCCAGCTATCCCGAGGAAGAGGGAGGTCAAAGGATCGTTTCTTTCCTTCCCCAAACAAGTCCATGGGTGACCCGAGACCAAAGTTCTCGCCTCGTGTGACGTTCCCTGTCCTTTAGAAAGCCTCACCGTCATTTCCCTGGCTTCAGAAGTCCTTCCCCTCACCAACTCAGGTGTTCACCTCCGCTGCAATTCAGAAACTGTGTATGCTAGTCGCCATCTTGGCTCTGCCCCCTCATATCAGAATATTTTTACTTTCCCAGGAAAAGTAGGAAGCATGACCATGTGACCATGACTGAGCAGTATGTCATCTCTCTACAGGCCACTTGTTACCTAAGTCATAACCTGTTCCAGCCATTGCTTCTGTGTAGTTTCATGGTTTCTATTTTAGCATTACCATCCATAAATTTATTTTTCATTCTTCTGATTTTTCATCTTACACTCTTTTATGATGTTGCACTGCTATCCATGATCTATTGCAAAAGCATAAAATTTCATTCATCATATTTACTTTAATATGTTAATTTTTAATAGAGAAATGAATGCATAAAAACATATTTTAAACATAAGTATGAACTGTCTTCATGTTTTAAAAAATCAGGATAGATGGATACCATTAGCAAAAAAATTAAAAATATTCTAAAACACAGGATAAAAGAAAAATAGAAAGGTGTGACAATATATAGTATTATTATTATTTTTAATTCTCAGTGTGGACAGCACATTTTGATCTAAAAGTAATTTGAAGGAACATGAATCTGAAATGTTGATGGTTTTGTATAAATAGTATAATGTGCGTATATCTCCTTTTATATCTCCTCACAGTCCTGCCCTCCCTCCCTCTTCTTCCCATCCTCATCTTCTAGTCCACTGATATTGGAGATCCTCCTCCCCTACTGCCTGACCCTAGCCAATCAGGTCCCATCAGGTTTGCCAGGATCCTCTTTCTCTGTAAGCTGACTAGGTACTGTTGTGCCTGATTTGAGAGTTCCCCAAAAGACCACCAGGAAGTTGAGTCCTTTGCAAAACACGTGAGGATTTTTATTCTCAGCCCAGGCTGGACTCCCGAGGCACCAAGGCATTGGTGTCCAGGAGAGAGCCCTGAGCTTGGCATTGTGGGAGATCTATACGTTTCAGTCCCTTCCAGCGCTCCCAAAGCAGGGGATTCTAGCCTGGGAAGCTTCTATTGGTTAATACAGAAAAGAGGGGATTTGCTGTGTTTGCTGTGGGGATTTGCCAGGACAATGAATGGTGCTGGCATTCTTTGTTCTCTTTTGCCTGTTGTTGTTGTTGTTGTTGTTGTGTATGAAGGAAATAGCTGCCCTTGGGCTTCGGTCCTGTCCTGTGCTGGCCTTGGGTATCAGTTCTGTCCTGGACTGCTAGACTGCAGCTAGAGAAGAGGAGGCAATGTTCTCCAGGAGCAGGGCCATCCGGGTCTGTTTCCTGGGGACAGTATCTCTAATGAGCAGCAAGGCCTCTACTTCCCTGCAGTTGGCTGGATCTATCTAGAAGCAGCAAGGTCAACTGGCCTGATATGTTTTAAACTTTTTTTTAGCTCAGTACCCCAAAAACCTAGTTTTTAATTCTTTAGTCGCTCCTCCAGGAAGACGTGACCAAAGAGCAGGCAACCAAGTTCATGTCAGAAACAGCCTCTTCTTCCCTTACTAGGGTCCCACCTGAAGACTGAGTGGCTTATGGGCTACATCTGAGCATAGAGTCTATGTTACCTCCATGCATGGACCTTCGTTGATTCATCAGTCTCTGCAGTTCCCCCTGGGCTCAGAGTTTTTGGCTTTGATGGTCTGCTTATGGAGTTCCTGTCCCCTCTGTGTCATATCCCGCCTTCTGCCATAAGATGCCTTGCTCATTGCCCAATGTTTGGCTTTGATCCCCTGCTTGGTGGAGTCCTTCAGAGGACTTCTATGGTAGGCTCCTGTCTTGTTCCCTCTCTCTTACCACTTCAAGTGGCTATCCTGTTTCCATTCTGAATGAGAATTATGAATCTTCCCTAAGGTCAGCCTTGTTTAGCTTCTTTAGGTCTGTAGATTTTAGTATGTTTAGCCTATGTTATGTGGCTGGTATCTGCTTATAAGTGAGTACATACCATGAGTATATTTCTGGTTCTGAGTTACTTCACTCAGATTATCTTTTCTATTTCCATCCATTTGCCTGCAAATTTCCTTGTTTTTAATAGGTGAGTAGTATTCCATTGTGTGAATGTATCACAATTTCTGTATCAATTCATCGGTTGAGGGACATCTAGGTTGTTTCCAGATTCTGGGTATTATGAATGAAACTGTTATGAACAGAGCTGAGCAAATGTCCTTGTTGAATGGTGGAGCGTCTTTCAGGTATATATGCAGGAGCAGTATAGCTCGATTTTGATGTAGGGCTAGTCCCAATATTCTGAGAAAGCACTACAGAGATATCCAAAGTGCTTGTAAATGTCTTCACTCTTTTTTTTAAATTTTTTATTTAACTTTATTAATTGCACTTTATTCCTTTTGTATCCCCCAATAAGCCCCTTCCTCCTCCCCTCCCACTCCCACCCTCCCCCTCTTTCTGCATGCATGCCTTTCCCCAAGTCCACTGATAGGGGAGGTCCTCCTCTCCTTTCTGATCTTTTTTTTGTTGTTGTTGTTCTTCTCAATGCAGTTTATTCAGGAACCTTGAACAATCTTCTGACCCTGGGGAAAGCCAGCCCACAGCTTAAAGTAGCCTCTGGGTAGCCAACCCCAGCGTGCCTCGTGGGCAATGCAGATAGGTCCACAAACACGGAAGCAAGCCAGATCCTCAGCCTTAGCTAAATATGGAGTAGTTTGTGACAGAGAGCACTCACCATCTGGAAGGTGGAAGGCAGAAACCAGCTCCATTTTTCAGGCGCAGCATTACACAGCTCTCTACAGTTCCCCCTTTTTGTTTTACACGCATCAGGCACGAGTATAGGTCTGATCTCTGATATTAGAAATAAATTGGGACTTTGTACCTATGTTCATTTAGGTGTCATCCACCCAAAGAGCATCAGACCCATCCGATACCTTTTTCTCAGAGGCGGGACCTGGGGCATCAACCCGCATGCAATCAGACATGCTCTTCTCTGGGTCGAAAGCAGCTGAACCTGAGTGCAGTGCTTAGCCTTGCATCCTGAGCGTAACATTTTAGCTTTTGATGGTATCCAACCATGCTTGGGGAGACTGTCCTGCTTCAATGGCTGTAGAGGCCTGAATGATCATGGCTGCATTACCTGAGACTCTAATCTTGCATATACACCACAGGCAAATCAAGGAGACCAACACCAGAAGGCCTGCTAACGCTCCCATGCCTGCCCATTCCTTCAGATGATTCATGGCTGCAGCAATCCATGATGATAATCCTGTGGCTAGTCCTGCGTCCACTCTGGTAGAATTTTCCGTAACAATGGCCACTCTCAGCTGCTGCATCATAGTATCGAATTCTCCAGTCCAATTACCTAAAATATAGCTAGACAATTGGTTAGACAGACTTGCAGCACGGGAAAAATTCTCATATTGTATGCTAGTGACACAAAGTCAGGCATACTTCCATTGACAGCCAAGTTGAGCGATTTGCCATAGTGTATCAATTTGCTCCTGCACGAGGTCAATCCTCTGATTGAACACCATCAAGTCTCCTTTTAGTTGAGCATTAATTCCTTTTTGTACATCTAAAGCATGAGCTACATTGGCTAAAAGATTATTTAGGGCCTGAGCAGTCTGCATAGTATGACTCATGGCTAATGCCATGGTGGTAGCTCCAACAGCCGCCAATGAGATGGCAGTAACAATGGTGGCTGTAATTCCAAGATCCCTTTTCTGTCTGAACAGAGTCATAGTGTGAGGGGCATCAATGGGCACAGGCACTCAGCGAGGCATGAGAGTAACCCGGGCATACCTAAATTCACTAGCATTCTGGCATTGGGCAAAAAAGCAAGTATCATTACCACAATTACTTGGCTCTATCTGTCTAACAGTAAATAAAAATGGGGGTTATAAGAGCAATGGAGGAGGGTTCCCCTTTCTCCACATCCTCTCCAGCACGTGTTATCCCTTAAGTTTTTGGTCTTAGCCATTCTGATGGGTGTAAGATGGAATCTCAGAGTTGTTTTGATTTGCATTTCCTTGATGGCAACGGAACTTCAGTATTTAAGTGTTTACCCACCCACCATTCTATATTCTCCTCTTGAGAAATCTGTTCATTTCTATACCTCATTTTTTAAATGGATTATTTGGGTTGTTGATGTCTGATTTCTTGAGTTCTTTATATATTCTGGATATTAGGCCTCTGTCAGATGTAGAGTTGGTGAAGATCTTTTCCCAGTTTTAGGCTGTCATTTTGTTCTATTTTCCTTTGCTTTAGAGAAGCTTTTCAGTTTCATGAGGTCCCATTATTAATTGTTGATTTTAGAGGCTGGGCTGTTGCTGTTCTCTTCAGGAAGCTGTCTCCTATGCCAAAGAGATCAAGGCACTTCCCCCACATTTTCTTTTAACAGATTTAATGTGTCCATTTTTATGTTGAGGTCTTTGATCCATATGCACTTTAATTTTGTACAGGATGATAAATATGGGTCTATTTGCATTTTTATAAATGTAGGTATCCTGTTAGACCAGCACAGTTTGTTGAGGATGTTATTTATTTATTTATTTATTTATTTATTTATTTATTTATTTTTTCCATTGTAGGGTTTTGGCTTCTTTGCCAAAAAAAAAATCAGGTGAGGGAGAGCATGAGTTTATTTCTGGGTCTTTCATTCAATTCCGTTGATCCAATGGACTGCTTCTATGCCATTACCATGCCATTTTTAAATTGCTGTTGCTCTATAGTACAGCTTGGGATTAAGGATGGAGATCTCTCCAGAAGACCATTTTTTGTTTAGGATTGTTTTAGCTGTTCTGTTTGTTTGTTTGTTTTTCCATATGAAGTTGAGAATTGTTCTTTCAAGGCCTATAAAGAATTATGTTGGTATTTTGATGGGAAATGCATTGTAGATTGCTTTTGATAGGATGGCCATTTTTACTATGTTAATCCTACCTATCCATGAACATGGGTGATCTTTCCATCTTCTGATGTCTTTGATTTCTTTCTTCAGAAACTTGATTTTTTTTTTCATACAGGTCTTTAACTTGCTTGTCTAGAATAGACAAAGATATTGTATGCTTTTTTTGTGTGTGTGGCTACTGTGAAGATGTTGTTTCTCTAAATTTTTATCAGCCCATTTGTCCTTTGTATACAGAAGGACTACTGATTTTTTTTTTTTTTTTGGTTAATTTTATTTCCAGCCACTTTGCTGATCGTATTCATCAGCTGTAGGAGTTCTGTGGTAGAATTTTGGGGTACAAACATGTATACTATCATATCATCTGCAAAGAGTGATACTTTGACATCCCTCTTTCCAATTTTTGTATCTGCTTCATCTCCTTTAGCTTTCTTGTTGCTTTAGCTACTATCTTGAAGAGATGTGGGGAGTGTGGGCAGTCCTTGCCTTGTCCCTGATTTCAGTGGAATTGATTTAAGTTTCTCTTCATTTATTCTGATGTTAGCTATAGGCTTACTGTATATTGCCTTTACTATGTTTATATATGTGCCTTGTATCCCTGGTTTCTCCAAGACTAAAAATGAAAGGGTGTTGAAATTTGTCAAATGCTTGTTAAATATCAAAGGAGATGATAATGTAGGTTTTTTTTTCTTTCTTTCACGTTATTTATATTGTGGATTGCATTGTGGATTTCCATATATTGAGCCATCTTGCAAGCCTGGATGAAGCCTACTTCATCATTGTGGATGATATTTTTGATTTGTTCTTGGATATATTTTGTGAGTATTTTATTGAATATTTTTGTGTCGATGTTCATAAGGGAATTTGTTCTGAAATTATCTCATTTTTGTTGGGTCTTTGTGTGTGTTAGTTATCAAGGTGCATGTGGCCTCATAGAATGTGTTTGGTAATGTTCTTTCTTTGTTTATTTTGTGGAATAGTTTGAAGAGTATTGGTATTAGGTCTTCTCTGAATGTCTCGTAGAATTCTGCTCTGAAACCATCTAGCCCTAGGCTTTCTTTGGATGGGAGACTTTAATGACTGCTTCTATTTCTTTAAAGGGTATAAGACTATTTAATTTATTTACCTGTTCTTGATTCAACTTTGGTAAGTGAAATCTATCAAGAAATTGCCGATTTCCTTTAGATTTTAAAATTTTGTGGCATACAGATTTTTGAGGTGAGACCTAATGATTCTTTTGATTTCCTCAGTGTCTGTTGTTCTATCCCCTTTTTCATTTCTGCTTTTGTTGATTTGGATAGTCACTCTGCCTTTTAGTTAGTTTGGCTAAGGGTTAGTCTATCTTGTTAATTTTCTCAAAGGACCAGCTCTTGGTTTCACTGATTTTTTTTAATTATTTTCATTGTGTCTAATTTATTGAATTCAGCCCTGAGTTTAATTATTTCCAGCCATCTACTCCTGTTGGGTGTGTCTGCTTCTTCTTCCTTCCCTCCCCTAGGGATTTCAGGTGTGCTGTTAAGTTGCTTGTATGAGATGTCTCCAATTATTCATGAAGACACTAAGTGCTATGAACTCTTAGCACTGCTTTCACTGTGTCCCACAAGTTTCACTATGTTATACCTTCATTTTCATTAAATTTTAGAAGTCTTTAATTTATTTCTTTATTTCTTCCCTTATCCAGCTGTCACTGAGTATAGACTTGTTCAGTTTTTGCTATTTCTCTTGTTGTTGAGGTCCAACTTTAGTCCATGGAAGGTGGTGTGGTAGGATACAAGGGATTATTTCATTCTTTTTGTATCTGTTGAGGCTTGCTTTGTGACCAAGCATATGGTCATTTTTGGAGAAAGTTCCATGAGGTGCTGAGAAGGTAATATATCCTTTTGTGTTTGGGTGAAAAGTTCTGTAGATGTCTTTAGGTCCATTTGATTCATGACATCTGTTAGTGTCATTGATTCTCTGTTTAATTTCTGTTTCATTGTCCTGTCCTTCGGTAAGAGTGGGGTTTTGACATCTCCCACTATTAAATGTGGGTATATTTATGTGGTTTAAGCTTCATTAATTTTTCCTTTCCAAATGTTGATGCCCATGTATTTGGAGTGTAGATGTTCAGAATTGAGATATATTCTTGGTATAACTTTCCTTTGATGAGTGTGAAATGTCCCTCTTTTCTCTTTTGATTAACTTTGTTGAAAGTTTATTTTATTAGGTATCAGGATGGCTACTCCAGCTTTTTTCTTGTGTCCATACTTGTAGCCTTTTTCTAGTCCTTTACACTCAGGTAAAGTCTATCTTTGTGACTGAGGTGTGTTTCTTGTATCCAGCAGAATGATGGGTCCTGTTTACATTCCATTCTGTTAGTCTGTGTCTTTTTAGTGGAGAGTTGAGTCCTTTGAGGTTGAGAGATATTAATGACCAGTGACTGTTAGTTCCTTTTATTTGATGTTGGTTGCAATACTGTGTTTGTGTGCTGTTCTACTTTTGGTTTTGTTATAGTGAAGGTATTTATATCCTGTGGGGGTTTTGGGGTGTGTGATAAACTTCCTTGGTTGAGATTTTTCCTTTTAGTATCTTCTATAGGGTTGGGTTTGTGCATAGATATTGTTTACATTTCTGTTGTGGAACATCTTGTTTTCTCCATCTATAGTGACTGAAAGTTTTGCTGGAAATAATAATCTGGACTGGCATCTGTGGTCTTTGAGGGTTTGCAAGATTTCTGCCCAGGCCCTTCTGGTTTTTGTGGTCTTGGCTGAGAAGTCAGGTTTGATTCTGATAGGTTTGCTTTACGTATTACTTGGTCTTTTTTACTTGCAGATTTTAATATATTTTTGTTGTTGTTGTTCTTTACATTTAGTGTTTTGATTATTATGTGACAAAAAATTTTCTATTCTGGTCTAATTTATTTGGTGTCCTGTAGGCCTCTTGAATAATTATAGGCATCTCTTTCTTAATGTTGGAGAGATTTTCTTCTATGATTTTGATGAAAATATTTTCTGGTTCTTGGAGCCAGGAATCTTCTTTTTCTTCTATTCCTATTATTCTTAGGTTTCTTCATTTCATGATGCCCTTGATTTTTTTTTTTTTTGGATGTTTTGTATCAGGAATATTTTGGATTTAACATTTTCTTTGATGGGTGCATTGATTTATTCCATTGTGTCTTCTACACTTGAAATTCTTTCCTCTGTCTTCTATATTCTGTTGTTGATACATATCTCTGTAGTTCCTGTTTTCTTCCCTAAGTTATCCCATTCTGGGATATCTTCATTTTTTTGCTTTCTTTAATGTTTCTATTTCAATCTTCAGATCTTGTATTGTTTTCTTGATTTCCTTCACACATCTGTTTGTATTTTCCTGCATTTCATTATTTGGTTTGTCTATATCCTTCACCCTTTTGTTTGAATTTTCCTTTATTCCCTTCAGTGCCTCAATTACTTCCTCTCTAAAGACCTAGATCCTTTTGACTGTATATTACTCTATTTCTGTATGGATTTTATTAGTTTTCTTTGTTATTATCTTTGTAAGAATAAATTTAAGGTCATTTTTCTGTGTTTCAGTTGTGCTAAGGCATCCAGGACTGCTTGTTTTGGACAGCTGGGTTCTGGGGGTGCCATACTGCTTTGGCTTCTGTTGACTGTGCTTTTATGCTGTCCTTTAGCCATCTGGTTGCCTTTGTTGTTGGATATTAGGTTCCATTGCCTGTAGGTGTTCTCAGGGATGAGAGAAGAGCCCTGGGAGAAAGCTGAATGTTCCTGCAGAAGCCTTTTTCAGGTTTATGGGAATGATCTTGGATGAGCAGGTCATGCTCAGGGAATTGCCTGAGAATCTCCTTAGATGTTTGATCCTGGGGACCACTTGGATTTCTCAGGAGCTCAGAGATGCTCCTTTTGAGGTGGAAGTCCTGGAATCAGCTGTCCTACCACTGGCTTTCTTGGTCTGAGGTTAGTGAGCCTAGGCACTTTGCTTAGACTTGTAGAGATCCTGTAAGCTTAGAGGTCCTCTTGGTCTCTTTAAGGATTTGGGTTGAGTCTTGGAGCAGTGTCTGAGATTGCTTCTGTAGTTCCCAAGCCTCAGCTGGCCTGTGGTTGGATATGCATCCCTGCATGGGATGATGAGAGTGGGCCCTGAGTTTGGAGCCCCTGTACTGAAATGTACCCATTCCATGGACAGTGAGTGTGAGCGTCCAAAATGAGAGCCACCAGTACGAGGAATGTATCCACAAATGGTGGGCTTGGGCGATTGGCCTAGTGCTGTAGCTGTGCCCTGATGGAGCCCAGATTTTTTCCTGGGATTAGCAGGGTAGCATGAAGATGGACCCTTGTATTTTTCTGCGTGTTCTCCTCTCACTTGAGAAACACAGACCTCAGGGTTTGGGGGTCGTCCATATAGCCTGCTGGTCACTCTGTGCTCACTGCAGAGCTGCTGTCCGGATACCCGGGCTGGTTGGTGCTGCCACCTTTGTTCTCCCCTGTGATAGCTCATACCAATGAAACAAGTCACTGAGTAGCTCTCACCTTCACAGTTTTGTTAACAGTAGTTAGGTTTACATCTTCTTTTAGTAAAGCATTCTTAGCACATGGGAAACCTATCCTAATGCAATACTGTGGGCAGCATAGAGTAACACTGGAGTTTGTGGGGAGTAGACTGGGGTTCAGAAAACTTTGTTCTTTTTTCAGATCTTACTAACAACATCACTTAGGTCAACTAGTTAATACTTCTGAGCTCTGTTTTCTTTTTTTCTGTGAAATGAATGATTTAGTGAGAGTATCTGTAAGACTGAAAAATCTATATCTATGATTTTTAATGTGATAGGTCAAGCAGTGTAGAATGCTGAATGCCAATCTAAGGATAACAAACGTGATCCCCTAGCAAATGGAATCAGTGATGTCTGTCTTAGCAAGAGGATATCTGAAATATTGAAGGTAGAGGTTAGCATAAAAAAAATATTTGATTCTGGGAGGCCACTGCAATGGGTAGAAAATGCTTGCAGTGGAGACTAATGTGTAGAAACGAAAGGACAGTCTAGAGCCCAGTAGCTGAGCCTAGACCATAATTACACTAGAGCTTATTTGTAAGAGACATAATCTGCATTGATTGAAAGAAGGCTTAGAAGTGTTTTTGGAATTTAAGGCTTCAGTGTACATGTGCTTCCTGTCCATCCATGTTTATGGAACTTCCATAAGAGGTATTCCCAGCTGAGTATTCAATTATGAGAACACACATAATCATAGGTTTCTAAAGTGGTGTTGCTCTATTTTAATTCCAGAAGTATCAACCTTCAGGGAATGTCTTAGGCATTTTATTACAATCAAAGAGTTGACTATACAACTTTAAACTTACTAACCCTTGTCCTGAGAATCTATGTATAAACTGATTTACATGACCAAAAATATTGTTGTTGTAGATAAACTCAAGAATTCATTCAAATGTATGTGAGCTGGGGAGATTATCCTAGAGAAGGGAATGTTGTCATTATGGTGAGGCAAATCTTTGCAACAGATCCATATTGAAGAGAGTTTTCTCAGTGGTGTCAGATAAAATAATTCCTAATAATGGTGATATCCTTGTAGAGAAAATGCAGGGCACAAAGAGCATTTTAAAAGCTGGAAAAGTATAAG
This sequence comes from Meriones unguiculatus, assembly GCF_030254825.1. NCBI lineage: Eukaryota > Metazoa > Chordata > Mammalia > Rodentia > Muridae > Meriones > Meriones unguiculatus. The sequence goes on along the minus strand of NC_083352.1, from coordinate 2,658,972 downwards.
GATAAGAAATGTTATTTTTCAGCTGGGCATGGTGGTATATACCTTTCATCCCAGCATTAGGGAGGCAGAAAAGGAGGATCTCTGTGAGTTCAAGACAGGCCTGGTCTACAAAGAGAGTTCCAGGGCAGCCAACACTTTCACACAGGGAATCCCTTTTTCAAACAAAACAAAAAGAAATATTATTTTTCCCAGAGTTTACAGAAAAGAATATGGTCTGCTAACAACATCACTCAAGCACACTGAAAATGCTATTGACATATTACTTACGGTGTCCCGCATACATAGATACAGAGTAGATTCAGAGAAGTCGTCCACTTCAACAAATTTAAGGGTTTTTTGGTGCCCTCACTACAGCTCTAATTAAACCCTGGAGGTAAAATAATAAACTGTGTCTGATTAAATTCCACCAGCAGCTACAGATGCAGTCATCCTTCCTGACCCCCAATTTAACATATTGACCCTTTCTGTAAGTAAAACCAGAGATAGCTAGAATTAGAAAGACTATCTCAATTCAGTCTTTTGTCTTTATTTTCCCATTTTAATACTGAAATATGTCATACATAGACGTTATAGACAGCAGAACACTGGGTTCAGGTAAGTTAGAGTTGAGAATATCAATGGTTGAGGCCAAATTAGCAAGACATAAATTTTTCATGGAAATAACACTGAAAGCACATCAGCCTTGGCAAGGAATGATTTTCCCTTGCCATTTGCTCTGGCTCTTTTTCCCAATCATAACTCTGTGTTAATTAAAAATACATATATGCACAGGAAACTCATGTTACTACACCCAGGCTTGGAACTTGCGAGGCCTCCCATAGCCTTGTGTTCTGTTATATATGTATAAACAAGTTGTAATATATATTTTACGGTTTATTCACTTTGTATCCCAGTTGTAGCCCCCTCCCTCGTCCCCTCCCTATCCCATCCTCCCTCTCTCTTCTCCTCCCATGTCCCTTCCCCAGTACATGGATAGGGGAGGCCCTCCTCCCCTTCCCTATAACCTAGTCTATAAGGGTCTCATCAGGAGTGTCTGCATTGTCTTCCTCTGTGGCCTGGTAAGGCTGCTCCCCCTTAAAGGGGAGATGATCAAAGAGCCAGCCACTGAGTTCATGTCAGAGACAGTCCTTATTCCCACTACTCGGGAACCTACTTGGAGACTGAGCTGCCAAAGGCTATATATGCACAGGGGTTCTAGGTTGTCTCTGTGTATGGTCCTTGGTTGGAGTATCAGTCTCAGAAAAGAACCCTGGGCCCAGTGTTTTTTTGGTTCTGTTGCTCTCCTTGTGGAGATCCTGTCCTCTCCAGGTCTTTTTATCTCCCCCTTCTTTCATAAGATTCTCTGAACTCTGCCCAAAATTTGTCTATGAGTCTCAGCATCTGTTTTTATACCCTGCAGGATAGAGCCTTTCAGAGACCCTCTGTGGTAGGCTCCTGTCTTGCTCCTGTTTCAGCCTCTTCAGATGTCTATCCCATTTGCTGTTCTGAATGGGGATTGAGCTTTTCAATATTCCTCTATTGAGAATTCCCTATTTAGCTCTGTTCCCCATTTTTAATTGGATTACTTGATTTGTTGCTTTTTAACTTCTTTGGTTCTTTATATATTCTGGATATCAGCCCTCTGTCAGATATAGGGTTGGTGAAGATCGTTTTCCTGTCTGTAGTCTGTGTTCTGTTTTGAGGAGCACAATACTAAAAAGAAGTACTTCTCATAGTAATTACCATAGACTAGACTGCGAATGATTCCAGCTTCCTCCTTTTTTGTGTGAATATTCTTATTTTTATTTTATGTGCGTGATTGCTGCCTCTGTGTGTGTGTGTGTGTGTGTGTGTGTGTGTGTCTCCGTGTCTGTGTACCATGTGCATGGAAGCCATAAATGAAATTGTATTTCTTGGAACAGGTACCACTTACTGTTGTGAGCCACCATATTGGTACTGGGAACTGATCCATGGTCTCCTTGAAGTCTTTAACCACTGAACTTTCTCTTCAGTTCATATATGTATATTTTTTTCTTTAACGATTAGCCACATGTATTTTGGCACCTAGAACTTAACCCACAGAATAAGAACTTGTAGACATTTAAGTTATAAGTACAAGGCAACTAAAATCTTAAATTAATTGTTTCATGTACTCTATAAAATGTATTTTACATTTAATCATAATTATTATATTGAACAATATGTTCTTTCAAGTCCATATACTCGCATGTTCACATTACTTCAGCGTAAAGGCATGCACCCAGCTGTGTGTCGACGAAACAAAATAACTAAATGAAGGTTGTGTTTCCCTTTTCATAATGATGACTACCCCAGATCATTCATTCACCCAACTGCACACATGATAACACCTGTTGGCATGTTGCCGGGCCTGATCAGTCTTCACAAAGGGACCTGGGCCACTGTGTTGACTTTGTACCCACGTTAATTCCGAGTGTTCAAAACTGTTTGTGTGTCTATATTCTTTGTACATTCATCCCTATAATACAGTAAATAAGCCTCGTCTCTAGTTCATTATGTGAAAATCATTTTCCATACCCTTTCCTCTTTACTCTAACATTTAAATTTATACAAGACTTTTAAAAATCCACATCCTTTCTGTCTCTTACTGTGCAAAATTGTGCATTCCTTCATTAATGGAGGATAGTAGGTAAAGTGGGAACCATGCCTACCTTTTGTCTACTGGCTACATAAAAGCTAAAACTACAAATTCTTTAGATTTTAACATAGTCCTTAAATCACCACTTCATCTAAACAGCAGATCTGTCAATCAATTTCTAATGTCTCTCAGAGCCTTAGGTATAACACAATTTGCTAATTTATTATTCTAATATTCCAATTCTAATATTATTCACTGCTTGTCAACCAAGAGCTACTTTGTTTTTCAGAGAAATTTGGAGATATTTGGAGGCAATTATTTTTCTTGTCCCAACTAGATTTAGAAAGTACATCATCCTTAAGAGATAAGAAGTCACAATGCTACTAAGTATTCTCAAACATATATCTGACCTGTGACAACCACATGCCACTCAGCCTAAAATATAATTCTAAGGAGTTTGATAAACTTTCCTATATTCATACTGAAGCAAATCAGTCAAGAACCCCATTTTTAACTTTAGCAAATAAAACACAAAAATGTTTTCAAATAAAGTTATTATACCATTCAATACTCATTGCCTTACTAAACAAACAAACAAGCAAAATTAGTTGAGGCTTATCTATAACAGTAATGTCAGATTTGGCAGTTCTATTGATCACTTCCAAACTTAATAAAAATTCAATAACAATATGTGTGAATACATATTTTTTTTCTAAGCAGAAACTATGTATTGTATGGGGAAGCTACTTGAGATTTTATTCTATTCCATCATGTCCACAAAGACACAGAAGTTTCAACAGAGTCTCACCACATGGCTTTGCTGAGAAGTCAGTGATGAACCTACATATTAGACAACTATGTATTTTTACGTTGAGTTTAGTGTTTTCTATGTATAAATGAAGTTTGGTTATACAACACTAGAAGTTGATATTATTCTTTTGTTATAATCTATTTTGATGTTAAAAGGAACTCAGCAAACTCTATTAATTAAAAAACAGAACAGCAAAATATCCCTTCATTAGTCTGTAAGGCAGTCTTTGGTCTTTTCTTGTTTGCCCTTGTAATATGTCATTGTTATTTTCCTGATCGTTGTTACCATCTGAAAGCATTTCATGGCATTTTCCATGTGTGTAATATAATACAGTTTAAAGGAGACTGAAATATTATATGTTTCTACACTCCGGAAAATGAGAGGTGAGATTCAGAGCTGTGTCTCTTTGTCTAGATCATTTTGTTGTAGGTGTTAATTTGTCAAGGTATTTCTCAATTACTTCTCAGAGCTAAGCATTGTACTCTCTTATTGGATAAGTATTTATGAAAATACTTAGAGAAAATACATCCCTGGAAAGTGTTTACTCCCTGTTTCGTGTTTGATCTTTTTGCTACAATCTCCTTAGAAAAGCTGGAATCTATTTTCAATGACGACATATGAATTCGGCGCACGTTCTGCGGCCTAACAGATGCCATCTGTAAAAGCATTTACTTTAAATTAGTGGGATAAGTAATCAAAAGGGCTTTGTACTTAATGCAAAACTTTTGGTGACTATTAAATGCTCATTAGAGGGTGTTTTTGCTGTATGACTGTCAAAATCAGCAGGACGTTTATGTTACGTTTCCTGAGTGGGTCAAGATTGAATATGATTTTACAACCTAAATAACATAAATGGATGCAGGTTATTTCAGCATCTCCAGATGTTTTTTAAACTCGTTACCCCTAAATCCAAAACTTAGTGCCACTTCAAATTCTGCAATGACGTTTTCGTGAGGATTGAAAAAAAAAAAGGTATTTGTTATCTTTAGATATACATAGCCTGTACCTTCATGCCCTTCGTATTTTGAAATGAAAAAAGTGAGGCCTTCAACAACGTTGTGTATTCCAACCAATATTTTATGGAAATATATGCCATAATAATATAAAATTAAATCAGCTTAATTATGCACTTATTACAATAGCTAATTATTTAAAATTTTTAATTATTGTATGATAGCTTATTTACTAGATTGTGTGTGTATATTACAGTTTGATTGAATCTCTGGAAATATGTCCTTATTATCACTTTGTTTTTAATTAAACAGTCAATTGCAGTCTTGTTTAATCTAGAGAGACGCATCTATTAGTTTCAACATTATTATTTTTGTGGCACCATTCACACGGATAATATTGGAAAAAATTAAAAATACAATTTTTTAACTTAAAAAATCCTCTTTGTACTTAGTAAATTGTGTGTCTTCATGGATGTCAATAAGTGGTCTCTATCAAAGAGATTCCTTTGAAATTTCTTCCTGTGTTGTAGACGTGGCAAGAGAAATTCAACTGCTGGCAGGTAGAAACGAGCATAAAGCCTATTTACACTGATGTCATATACAGGCAACAAAGCAATGCTAAACTGAAGTGGAAACAAAAGTTTTTAATAATCTTGTATTATGCCAAAGTCATTTTCTCCTCTTATTTTTAGGCTGAGAAATGTATATATTGGCAGAATAACTTGTTTCTCACTTTTCTTTAAGAATATTTACAGTGGACTTTAATCATATAACTTCCTACATTGGGAAGAGTGAGACTTATTTCTGCGATTTATAAACCTGCAGTTGTCTGTCACTTGGTCTCTGCTGGGTCAAATACACAATAGCCTGAAGAGGACCAGGGCAGCGTGGCTCACTGTGCTCCTTTCCAAGGGCTACTGCCCTTAGTTCAACAGACTTCCGGTGTCCAGTGTCTTTCTAAGAGGGAGTTGCTTCAGGAGTAAACACATCTAGTTCCCATTTGAACTGAGCCCACTTAAGAGGAGCTTTTGAAATGGCAGAACATTTTCTTGAAGGTTCTGGAAACGGCAGACCCAGGGTTTTGTGGATGCAGTGACTTACTAGACAATCTGACAGTGCTCATGGAAGCAACATAGGGTAATGGGATAAAAATCAGTGCTCCTTTCAGTCCCTGTCATAGGCTGAAAATAAATAAAAGGAATCATTCAATTATTAACTACTAATTATTTATAAAAATTTCAAATGCCTCTTCAGTTTAATTGTATTTGTGTACAGTATCTTACAAAAATAAATGTAGTCCCCATTTTGAACTCCATATAACATTTTAGAAATTTTGGTACAGTGCTGAAATCAATTAGAAATTCTGAAGTGAAGGAGAAAAGGCACAAAGAAAAGTGTGGCTCTATGAAAGCGGGTGAGCGAGCAGTCCAGGATGCAGGCTTCAGAGAGCAGCTCCTTGGAGGGTGACCAGGATCACAGCTGAGGGGAGGAAGTGAAGGATGGGTTTTTTCAAATGTTTACGGAGTACTTGGTGTGGAGGTGTGAAGTCAAGAACTCTGCTTCTATTGGGACCTTATTCTCACATTTTATATTCAGAGATAAGAGCATCTCACACTCATGGTTTCTGTTTTCTCATGAAGAGACGGGAATGCCCTGCCAACACAGATATCGTCAGACATGGTGTCAGATCCTGGAGGGAAGGCAGGTGTTCTTTGGAGGCCCCAGACCCGGAATGTGGTATCACACACACATACATTTCCTTAGTTAGTGAATATACAGGCCATTAAACCATCTTCCCATCAGTAAATTACTGAAAGAGAATGCAACTATTTAACATGGCAAAACTATGAACCAAAGCTAATGAACTGGTTCTGTTGGTTGCACGGTAACAATGTTTATTTAACTTGAGGATTTCTCACAAGGTGATGAGTCTGTGAGTGTCAATGTCTCCTACAGGGAAATGACCCCCTCCAGGTTATCTGCCCCCCCAATACTCTAGACCATGTACTATACCCTATAATTTTCTGCCTTTGTGAGTGTATTTCATGTTCTAAAAGTTGGCCTTGGTATTAGAAATGATCAGACCTCTACTCTTGCCTGATGCATCTAAAACAAAAAGGGGGAACTGTAGAGAGCTGTGGAATGCTATGCCTTAAAGATGGAGCTGGTTTCCGCCTTCCACCTTCCCGATGGTGAGTGCTCTCTGTCATGAACAATTCCACATTTGGCTAAGGCTGAGGATCTGGCTTGCTTCCATGTATGTGGACCTATCTGCATTGCCCACGTGGCACGCCTGGGTTGGCTACCCAGAGGCTATTTAAGCTGTGGGCTGGCTTTCCCCAGGGTCCGAGGATTGTTCAAGGTTCCTGAATAAACTGCATTGAAAAAAAAAAAAAGTTAAAAAAAAAAAAAGTTGGCCTTGGGACCTTTTGTTCCAACAGAGTAATATTAGCTTTTGGAAGCTCGAAGCCATCTGTCCTCATCTGGATAGAAAGGAACACTGCAAACATTTATGTCCTATTCCATGTCTCAGAATACTCAGAAACTGCCTCTGTGCCTACTGTGTACCAGACTAAGGCAACTGTAAGTTAGACATTTTGTCTGGTAAGATAAAGATCAGCCTTCTCTAACCTGTGGCCATAACCTTCATGAAGCCAGTACACTTTAGGTCTGGAGGCTACATGTCAGAGGAGTTAAGTAATACAAGGCTGACTTTTCAGTAATTGTGCAAAACATGTGCTTTCTGAACTATCAAAGACCACACAACAATCTAATAGCTTGGAAGGAGTTGGGCATCTCTCCAGTCAGAAAATAATTTTGCATTCCATATTTTCCTCTTCGTACATTGTTTTCTCTACTTTCTTTTCTTGTCATCTCAGAAGGAATGAAAACATTAACATTGTTACAATGATACTTGAAGAAGAGACACTAAAAATACTTGTGCTTCATCCCAAATGACATTTGGCTATCTTGGAGGGCACCACAAGGTTGAGCTGATAATGTAGCATGTAGCTTCATCCTGGAGCTCCATGGTTTGTTGCATGAAGTACCTGGTTCGCAGGCTTTGGCCATCCACCTCTAGAGTGTGTCACACAATTTCATGTTAGGTAAGATGCAGCTGTTACTTCCAGCATGTCCACTGGGAGTAATAACTGTTAATTATAACACTGAAAAGTAAATAAAATAAAATTGAAGTTTTAGAAAATGTTAGATCAGAGTTCAAGTGCCTAACACTTTCCAAACTTTAAAACATTTCTTCTTAAGATTATTGACCTTCCTACATAACATTAAAAAATATTTTCTACACCTGGGATACAATGTGAATAAACTGTAATTAAGAAAACAATAAATAATTTTTAAAAAAATATTCACAAATAAAAAATTTTCTACAAAAAAAGTGTCAATATTTGGAATGTTATCAAAACTAAACAAAGCGTTCTTTTTTAAACAATTAATCCACGATGCAGTATAAAGGGTCTGTTTGAAATGCAAACTGGTCTTAAAAGGCCAATGGATTACACAGAACAATTGTTTAATAAAGCAGAACAAAGTTTACTGTAAAGGTTCAGATTTTACATTGCAATTAACCTTAAGACAGTTCCACTTAATGAGCTTGGGTATAGCATCAAAGAAGAATGTTCACAATTATCTGAAATGGCTATTAAATAAATATTCCTCTCTTCCCATTTTGTATCTGTGTGAGGCCATATTTCCTTAATATACTTCACCCAGAACAACATATTGAAGCAGATTGAAAGCAGAAGTCGATAGGAGGCCACAGCTGGCTTCTATTAAGGCAGACATTAAGGATATTCAGGAAAAAGAAAAAAATAAAATAAAACAATGCCACTCTTCTAACTGAATTCTTCTTGTCTTGCAAAATATACTTGTGTAAAAAATTCATTCATATTAATGTGTAGTTGTTGAGTAGACTATCGCTTTAAGCAAATTAGTATTTTTAAACAATCTTATCAGATTTAATCCACTAAATAACATATACTGGTAAATCCCGCCTGTGAAAACACATACTCTTTATGGGACTTCAATAATTTTTAAGAATATAAAGGTTTTCTAATGCACACTTTCAAGATTCTGTGACCATTGATTTCCTTGGACAGCCGTAACAAAGCCACACATAACCAAATGATAGCATGGACCGGGGTGCTGTAAGCCACAGCATCCTGTCCTGTCATGTTGTTCAGAACAGAGCCTGGCCTCAAGGTGTGAGATCACCTGCTCCCTCTAGTCAGCAGAGGAGACTGGATCCCATGTGTGTCTTTCAGCATCCTCTAGGGCTTGAGCCCCTGTTCCTTTTGCTTTCTCTATCATCTTCACTCTAGAGTTTCCCCTCACTTGGTGCCCTCTGTGTTTCTATGTTTCTCTTATCTTATGGTATAACCCAGAACTGAAGAATTGATGGCCTGCAATTCCTATTGTAACTTCATATGGTTCACCTTTAATACCTGTCACAAAATTTCCAGGTAAGAGTCTAATCTCATCTATCGTTAATTGGGCCTTAAATATATCAATACAACATAAAAAAATAAAATTCCACTGACAACACTCTGTTTCAAACATTCCATATTTTCTGTGACCTATCATTTCTACCCTTTACTTTTGTTGGTTACTATTTGTCTGAGGACACAATGAGGACGTTTTGATATATTCATTTTCCAGTGGCATACTTGCAGCAATTGATTCAAAATTTGTACTCAGAAAATAATTTGTGACTGACTCTAGCCTGTCAGGTCCTATCATAGCTGTCTGGATCCTCTTCCTCTGTGGGCTGGCTAGGTTGCCCCACCAGGAAGAAGTGACCAAGGACCAGGCAGCCAAGTTCATGTCAGAGACTGTCTTTTCTCCACTTACTAAGGAACCCATGTGGAGACTGGGCTGTCTATGGATACATCTGAGCCGGGGTCTAGGTCTTCTCTATGCATCTTTGGTTGATGCACCGGTCTCTGCAGTCCCTCCCACCTGGGCCCAGTAATTTGCATTTTTCTTGTTCTCCTTGTGTGGCTCCTGTCCCCTCTGGAGCCTTCTGTATTTCCCCTTCTTCCATAAGACTCCCTGTGCTTGGACTAAGGGAGAGGGATAGGGGAGAAAGAGGGAAGGTGGGCAGGACCAGGAAGAGATGAGTGAGTGGGCTACAGCTGAGATACAAAGTAAATAATGATAACAGTAATAAAAGAATAAAAGTAACTTGTGACTGATAAACTGATTTCCAATTAACTAATTAACGAGCCAAAGAAGCCTTATAGATCTACTGTTTTACTTAAGCTCTGGAAGCTTCATGGAGAGTCTAAAGAAATTTTTTTTTTCAGATCTGCTTCCCTGGGGTTTTTCAATTTTAAAATATGTTTGGATGATGCCTATGGAGTCAAGTATTGGAATAATTTATTATGTGAATAATGAGAAAGTCGAAGGCATTTTACACACACTATGGGACAGACACAAATTTATTTGCTCATCCAGAGATCCAGAAATGTTGGAATTTTTCTCAACTGAGTTGGGCCAAATTATCTGCAGCTTATTTCAAGGGTTTCTTCCAAAAAGGCAGCATTTTCTCTTGCTTTGAGGATAGCTGAGCCTCTATCACCTTGAATTAGGTCTTCTCATTTCTAAAACATGAGAACACAAGCTTCTGTGACTTTAATCCACATAGTTCATTGTATGACTTTCTTATTCAAAGTCATAGAAAAATGATATTCAGAAATTCATGAAGGTATGTAGTTGAACACCTTACATTGTTTTATGTCTCTCTTTATATTCTGTCTGTGTATTCCTTCTTCCACGTTAGCTCTTGACTTCTGCTTTTGGCCACGTAGGAACTGAGAGATTTATTTCCATGGCATGTTTTGCCTTTGAGCTCTCTAAACTGTCCATTGGCGAGGACACTTTCTTCACACATTTGAGTTTTCAGTTTTTCTGTGGGCTGCAAAATAGGGCTCCGTGTTCACCACGTATCTTATGCTTAATAATCTCTAGATCACTTCTGTACAACTGGTATTCATGTGAGAATGGTGATTTATAGGAATTACACATGGATTTCATATACTGTCCTGCAAGGTTTCATTTTATCAATAAAACAATGCTTGAGAATAAAATTTGTGAAATCATACAATTTACTGTGATTGTGTTCGTTTTCCTCCCCCCAACACTTCTCAGATCCACTCCACCTCCCTACACACTAATTTCATCCTTTGTTAGCTCTCTCTCTCCTCTTTTTGCCTCCCTCCTCCCCGTACTCCTCCTTCATCGCTTGCTTTTCCTATCCATCTACTACAGCTTTTCTTGCTCAACGGTTCTTGGGAGTTGATTCTGCTTTGAAGTGTGGGTGACTTATCAGAAGTCTCAGAAAAACAACTCTCTGCCTCTCAGAAGCTATGAAATACCAGTAACTCTTTAGCTAAGGGGGGACAGTCATTCCTTCGCTCGTGCTGGGATTATGTCTAGCTTGAGCTGAGAGGGTTCCTGCCCATACCTGCTGCCACAATCACAGTAGATTCATGTGTGCAGTTGTCCCGATGTCTGCAGAAATCACCGTTTCCTTGACGTTACCCACCACCTCATGTTCTTCTAGTCATGGTTCTTCTCATTACTCAAGGGAAACAAGTGTGTCAGTCGTGTTTTCTAACATTTTCAAAGCAAAGAGGTGAATATTAAACTAAACACACCTCCAAGTAACTTAATAAATTGTCATTTTAAGAGGACAGAGATTCAGTAAACAATGCCCATGTTCTAGACCAAAATTTGTCAGATTTTTAAGAACTTTGATAACCACACATTTTAGAAAAAACAAACAAACAAAAACAGTTTGAGCTTTAAAGTTTAAACCACAGAATTTTATGACAAGGTTTTTGCCTAGCATATATATTGACTTGGTTCAATCCAGAGCACAACAAAAAGTAATTAAAATTTCCAAATAATCTAACAAAGCATACAACACCACCAAGGTTCTTTATTGTCTTGGCTGCTAGCATAACAACACATACTTTGTTGGTGTTGTATACTGAAATCCTTTGCTCATTTCTTACAGATATGCTTCCTGTTGCTCTTAAACAAAACTTGCTATATTTATCTATATGGTGGGATGTTTGAAATCTTTGTGTAAGTTTTAATCAGATTTTAAGCCAGTATGAGTCCTGAATGGGTGAAAAGCCAGTGACATTTTCCATCACACCTGGATTAAGAAGAGTAACTGACTGCAGGGAAATGTCCACTTGAGTTTACCAGCAACTGCAAAACCAACTGGCATGTAAATGCACTTGTTTGTTGGATGTGTCCATAGCATACTGGTTCATGTGTACGCTTATGACTGCAATAAAAGCAATGGTGATACAATTATCTCTTGGGAATTTCTTCAATTCAGCTCGTGCATTTTTACTTTGTTTTTCTAGAGTTAACATACAATAAAATTACAAAGAAAGGATATGTAATTTCAACTGAAATAGTAAAATACACACAAACACAAACACACACACACACACACACATATATATACCTATGGTGAAGATGATCAATCTTTATTCAGAAAGGCAAATGGGATGGACATCTGAAGAGGGAGAAAACAGTGTGCTGGACAGGGGCCTGCCACAGAGGGCCTTTGAAAGACTCTCCTGAGCAGGTATCAAAACAGATGCTGAAACTCATAGCCAAACTTTGGGCAGAGTGCAGGGAATCTTATGAAAGGAAGGCGAGATGAAAGACCTGGAGGGATCGGGAGTTCTACAAGGAGAGCAACAGAACCAAAAAATCTGGGCACAGGGGTCTTTTCTGAGACTGATACTCCAACCAAGGATCATTCATGGAGATAACCTAGAACCTCTGCACAGATGTAGCCCATTGTAGCTCAGTGTCCAAGTGGATTCCGTAGTAATGGGAACAGGAACTCTCACTGATACGAGCTCAGTGGCTGGCTCTTTGATCGCCTCACACTGGCCGGGGGTGGGGTGGGGGAAAAGCCTCACCAGGCCACAGAGGAAGACAATTCAGACAGTCCTGATGAGACCTGATAGGCTAGGGTTGGATGGAATGGGAGGAGGACCTCCCCTAACAGTGGACTGAGGAAGGGGCATAGGTGAAGAAGAGGGAGGTGGGTGAGATTGGGAGGAGACAAAGGAAGGTCTACAGCAGGAATAAAAAATGAATAAATTGTAATTACAAAAAAATAAATTAAGACATAAAATACAAAAAAAATGCACAGATACCACATTCTTCAAGGCAATTCACAGTGGAATTTCATTTAGGGTGGCCTTTATGTTAGAGGCCTTGCTTTAAAAGCCAAAATCAAGAAATGAGTGCATGACTAAATGTAAACTGAATAAAATACTAAACATGGAAATAAACCTTACATTTTAAAGTGGCTTCTCTGTGTGTCTGTGTTTATGAGGGAGTGGACATGTGCATGTGTGCACACACGTGTGTGTCCACATGTGCATACCTATGTCAGAGGATGCTGGTGTCTTCCTCGGCTGTTCCTCATCCTTTCAGCTGTTTGCTAGGCTTTTACTCTGTTTTATTGTTCTTGTTGTTTGTGTGTTTCTTTTGCTTTGTTTTTCATTCTGAGATAGTATGTTTCATTGAATCTGGAGCCTACCAATTGAATGAGGTTAGCTAGTTAGTGAGCTCCAGTAATCTACCTGTGTCCACTTCCAAAAAACTCTTGGCTTACACATTCACGTTACCTCACCTGGCTTTTTATCTGGTGGTGCTGTGGCGGTTTGAACAAGAACCACCCTCACAGGCTCCTGATTTGAATGCTTGGTTGCCAGTTGGTAAAACTGATAGGGAAAGATTAGGAGGTGTGGCCTTATTGTAGGAGATGTGTTGCTACAGTTAGGCTGTGAGGTCTCTACAGCCCACCCCCTTTCCCGTTTCTCTGCCTTGTGCTTGTGCATCAGATGCAGGCTCTCAGCTACTGCTCCTGTGGCATGCTTGCATGCCTGCTGCTATGCTGTCTGCAATAAAGGTCGTGAAATCTAGCCTTGCCTGCTGCTATGCTGTCTGCAATAAAGGTCGTAAACTCTAGCCTTCTTAAATCTTAAGCCCCAAGGAAATGCTTTCTTTTATAAGTTGCCTTGTTAGGACACATTGGACTGAATAGGTAGGATTTGAAGATTGTAGTTCAGTTCTACGTTCAACTGGGCCTGAGATGGGAATAGCCACCTTAAAATGTTCTGTTGTCATGGATGGGGACCCAAGCATGGGGCTTTGCATCTCTTTAAACAATATGAATTCTTACTTTCTTAGATTGTTATCATCAAGAATTTAACTTCAGGTATAAGAAAGTCATTAATATATGGTTGTAAAGGAGAGGTTCGTGGGGTATTGTGGTCACAGATTATAGTGTGTCATCTCTTTCATTACACAGATAATACTTTTATTATGAAACAACTAATGTTGCTATTTTAGTTTATGTCTTTCAACTTTAATAGCCATGCAAGACGTTTTCATCATTTCTTAAGAGATTTTTACTTAAAATATTTTAACTAAGCTAAATATTGATACTTATAACTACTTTTACAAATATTATACATTGATCAGTAGATTTCTGTGACATTCTGCAATAAGTATGTAATTAATAAAATGAGTCTTCAATACTTGTCAGTGGGGTTGACAACATCTTGCAATGCAGAGTTGACAGACTGTACCACAAAAAGATCAGCAAAACAGGAGAAAGAATGGGAATGTGGAGGATTCGTGCTTCCTTTATGTTTGGAAAATCATAGAATCCTCCATGAAAGAAGCCTTGAAATCCAAACCAAACAGCACATACACACACACACACACACACACACACACACACACACACACACACGTATATATGAGGTGTCAGAAGCGGGCATGAGATCCCCTGAAGTTTGAGTTATATACCATCAGTTCTGGGCATGGTGTTGAGAACCAAGCCTACATCCTCTGGATAAATGGTGAGTTCTCTTAACCACCGAGTTAACTCTCTAGCCTTTCATCTGTTTTTTTGTTTGTTTGTTTGTTTTGTTTTGTTTTTATTTTTTTCATTTGTTTTATATAATATATTCATTCATTAACTCACTTGTTTTATAAGTTATTGCATATGAACATATCTATTGCTCTATTTCTCAGAAAAATATAATACTATATTGTTTAACCTAAGATATATTTACTTCTTCCTTAGAATTTAAATTGCTATGTATTCCCCTTTTTCTAGAAAAATATGATAGCAATACACACTCTATGATGTTCTTAAATTGTGTGGCCTTTTCTTCTGGTGTCAGAGGCTGTTTTCCAAGTCCCCTTTTTCTTCCTAATGACCTTTCTTATGAGAATGGGTTACCTGGTTATTCTGAGTATCAGTTGCCTGTCCTTGACAACCTCACCGTAGTGTTGAATTGAATTCCTTTTCCATGGTGGATGGACAATAAAGGGTCCATTCAGCCCCTGGAGATCATGCCATGTGAAATGGAGAAAGGAAGCATTTTCTTTCACCTTAATTAGCAATGAGGGAGAGATACACTGATTTTCCATGACTTCTCACGGCCTGAGAAGAAACAGCCCTGAAATTGAACTCCCTCACCTGCCTGTATTCATCTAACTCAGCCTCACTTTGCAGATAAAATGAAGTTTCTGAGCTTGGAAATATGAACTTTAAGATATCTTTATGAACCTGTTCCCAGAAGTGTAGACTACTCTTTCTCCATGCAGCAAACCCTGTACATCCTTGCCTTCACCCAAAAGTTAAGACTGTTGAACAAGGAAAGTGAGCACATGCCATCTATGCAGTTAAACCCAGACTTTAGTTTTTTTTTTTTTTTTTTTCTCTAGGAGCTTTATATCTTTTAGGGTAAGCAAGCACCAGGTAGCTTCTTAATTTTCATTAGGAAGGAAAATTTGCTTTGTATCCCCAAATAGGTGAATGTAATTTCTCAAAAACCCAATGGGCTCTTACATAGGTGTGCCAACCCCTGGGTGGATGCTGAAGAGCTCAGGAGATTCATGAAAGGCTCCATAGAATCTGCCATCTGCTGGGAAAGGGAGAGTCTGAGTTTTTCTCAGTGCTGTGCCCCCTGGCAGGCTGTCCATGCCCAGAGCACGGTCACACAGCCATGCATGCACTGTACTACCAAGTGGACTCAGTGCGGGGTAAGTACCTGAAACTGAGAAGTAAAAGTGACGGGGGATATGGGTGGATAGAGTGTTGGAGGACTAGACCAGAATATATTATGTACATTATTATAAAATACTCAATAAAATATGTTTACCAAACAACAAAATGTTGAAATTCAGTCTCTCCCATTTTATTGTCTCCCTCCTTTCTTTCCTTTCATCTGTTTTTATACTTGCTGTTATTTTTATTTTCTTTCCCTCCCATTCTCTTTTTTATTAATTATTTTTATTTTTATTAATTACAGTTTATTCACTTTGTATGCCCCCTGTACATCCCACTCTCTTCCCCTCCCAATCTCACCCTCCCTATCCCCACCTGTGTCTGTCTGTGACTGGGAAGTCCACTGAAAATGGAGGCATTCCTCCCCTTCCCTCTGACCGTAGTCTATCAGGTCTCATCAGCAGCAGCTGCATTGTCTTCTTCTGTGGCCTGGTAAGGCTGCTCTCCACTCAGTGGGAGGTGATAAAAGAGCAGGCCAATCAGTTCATGTCAGAGATAGTCCCTGTCCCCATTACTATGGAGGCCACTTGGATACTGAACTGCCATAGGCTACATCTGTGCGAGGGTTTCAGACCATCTCCATGACTGGTCCTTGGCTGGAGTATCGGTTTCAGAAAAGACACCTGTGCCCAGGCTTTTAGAATCTTTCACTGTCCTTGTGGAGCTCCTGTCCTCTCCAGGACTTAATATCTCCCACTTCTTTCATAAGATTCCCTATACTCTGCCCAAAATTTGGCTATGAATCTCAACATCAGCCTCGATAACCTGCAGGGTAGACCCTTTCACAGGCCCTCTGTGGTAGGCTCCTGTCCTGTTCCCTGTTTTCTGCCTCCTAGGATGTCCATCCTCTTTACCTTTCTGGATGGAGATTGAGCATCTTAGCCAGAGTCCTCCTTCTTGATTAGCTTCCTTAGATACAGATTTTAGTATGTTTATCCTATATTATATATTTAGTATCCACTTATGAGTGAATATATATCTTGTGTGTCTTTCTGCTTCTGGGATACCTCACTCAGGATGATCTTTTTCAGTTCCCACCATTTACCATTTACTTGCAAATTTCATGAATTCCTTGTTTTTTATTGCTGAGTAGTATTCAATTGTGTAGATGTACCACAATTTCTGTATCTATTCCTCAACTGAGGGGCATCTGGGCTCCTTCTAGCTTCTGGCTATTACAAATAAGACTGCTACAAACATGGTTTATCAGATGTCCTTATTGTGTACTTGAGCCTCTTTTGGATATATGCCACTTTGGAAATCAATCTGGTGCTTTCTTAGACAATTAGGAATACCTCCCCTTCTCTTATAGCTTTCATTAAAATATATATTTATTTACTCACTTTACATCCTGATCACAGTCTTTCCTATTCTTCCCCAGTCCCTATTTGGAGAAAAAAAATACCCTACCCCCATTCTATCTTTTCATTCTCAGAGAAAGGGGATGTCCCTCCTGGGTACCAACCCGCCCTGGCACATTAAGTCACTGCAGCATTAGGTGCATCCTCTCCCACTGAGGCCAGACAAGGCAGCCCAGTTCAGGGGATGGGATCCAAAGGCAGGCAGCGGAGTCAGAGGGGCCCTGCTACAGTGAAAGCCTGCCACATGAAGACCTAAACTCCTTCCTAGCAGCAGTAGGAGATATGGAACCTGAAGTGGCTACCTCGTGTAGCCAGGCAGGACTTCCAGAGGAGGGATGAAGACACCAATCCGTCCTCAAAACCTTCAACCCAAAACCTGTCATGCTGACAATATGTGCATGGACAAAGAGGGAGCAAAGTTTGAGGGAATTACCAACCAAAGGCTGGCCCTATGGGAGATCGATGGAAAACTGTGTCCTCACCTCCTGCCCCTCATCTCTGCTGAGCTTCCACCTGGCCATAGGTAGGTCTCTAACCTCCCTCTTCGCTTTGGAAGAGCAGGATTAGGTTACCATTCTGCATTCCATGGTCTCCTCTTGATCAGGACACTCAATTCCTCTGATTCTGCAGCTTCTAAGGTCTAAAGAATCAAATTTTACATTATAGTATTTAAATACAATTTTCCTCTTACCCTTAAACTATATCATGCGATCAAAAAGTGATTTTAGACTCCCTAGGTATCGACCATGTTTGGCTGTGAGTCTCGGAGGATAGGTCTGATCAGTTCTTGTCTGCAAGCCAAGCAGACAAGAGTACCATTCATAGTGTCAGGGGCTGAAACTCTACAATAGGGTAGGTCTTTGGTTGGGCCAGTCATCAGTTAGGCATGGCCTCAATCTCTGCTCTATCTCGTAGGCAGAGTAAATTTTAGGTAGAAGATTTTTTTGTGGGTGGGTTGGTGTCCCCTGCCCTGTACTAGAAGAATAGTCTAGTTAGAAGGTTTTTTCTTCAGTCTCTATGGCTTCTGCTACTAGGAGTTACTGTTTGAACTCCCGTCATACACTCTGAGGGGACTACCCTGATTTAGGTCCCTACCCTCTGGTTATCATTTAAGAAGTTTTGGAGAATAGTGGGAGGAAAGAGAAAAAGGACCTGGAAGTGACAGGAACTCCACAAGAAAAACAACAGAGCCAACTAACCAGGACCCAGAGGGGCTTGCTGAGACTGAAGCATCAAACAAGGACTATTCATGAACTGGACCTAGGCCCCTACAAAGATGTAGCAGATGGGAAACTTAGGCTTCAAGTGTGTCCTCTAGTAAGGGAAGTGGGACTGCATTGGAAAAGGACTCACTTGCTAAATCACTTTCCCCTGACAGGACTGCCTTTACTGGCTACGGGGGAAGCCAGTTGCATCAGGCCTGATGCAACAAGATAAACTGGGTGAATGGGAAAGGGAGTTCCCCTTTTCTGAGAAAAACAGTGGACGAGGGAAGGGGCTACAAGGATGTAAAGTAAAGAAAATAAATGAGAAAAAATAAATTAAAATAAGTGATTTTAGAGTCACACCATAGACATATGTGTGTGTGTGTGTGTGTGTGTGTGTGTGTGTGTGTGTGTGTGTGTAACAAGAAAGGAAATGTTTTGATGAAGAAGATGAGTTTCCCCCATACTTCTTCTTCTAACAATATACTTGCAGCCGGATGTAGTGGTGCACACCTGTAAACCTAGCACTCAGTGAGGCAGAGGTTGACAGATTTTGGGGAGTTAGAGGCCAGCCTGGTATACAAAGCGAGTCCAGGAGAGCCAGTATTACCCAGAGACTACGTCTCAAAATACTAATATGTATGTATGTATGTATGTATGTATGTATTATATATGTATATATGTATAGAATGTAAAAGAAAAAAGCTTGGAATTTATAGAGTTTGTTCATTACCAATGAGGTTATTTATACTAACACCAGAGGGAACGTGGAGTTGGATTCTTAGTGCAATTTTATGGAAAACATGAAGACTTACATAATAAGGATTAAATAAAAAAAACTGATAGAGTTTTTATAATTACATTATATGGGATGAGGTAGGAATGCACCAGCAAGAGTTAGACTAATCATGATCTGTCTTCAATGATTACAAGCTTTGCAACCCCAAACAAGCATTACTGAGTATTTGTTACTAAGGATAGTTATTGTTTGGTGTTATCTCTGGGAAAACAATGAGAAGGATCTAAAGTGAATGTTAATAATTCTACTTCACCATAAGTCTCTCAGCTAGACAAATTAATTAGTGTCTATGATTCATACAACGGTTAGTCTTATTTACTATTAAGTTGATTGGATTACAGAAGACATAATGTATGATCACCATCCCTCTACCCATCTGCATAGAGGCCAGAATTAGACCAGATAGCTCTGACTTAAGAATTGGTTAATCACTTGATGGATTTGTAGGGAGATGGGACTGTTTGGAGGTGATGAAAGGTAAGAAGTGAGACCTGATTAGACTCAGTAAGCCGCTGAGTTGGGACTTACTGGTGGCTGCACCTTACTCAGCCCTCTTCCAGCTTGTCCTTCTCTGTTTACTGGATGTCATTATGAGCGTCTATTGCAACTACTATAATGATCTTCCCAATCACATTGGGCCAAGCAACCATTGCCTGATGTCTTTAGGTGCATTGATTAAAATATCACCTTCTTTCTTAATTGTTTTATAGGCATGTAGTAACAACATGAAATAATTAAAAAGTGATAAAATACTTCCAGTAGGAAAGGCATTATTTGTAACTGCATAATTCACTTGGGGAACTGTAGAAGGTCCTGATACTAAGGAACACTCAATTGACTTGACAGAGACAGGCACCAACTCCTTTTCAGCTCCATTGGTGGGATATAATAAAGCTACCCAGCTTAGCTGTCTGAACGACAAGGGAGATAAACAGCATCATCCTCAGAAGCTTTTTCTTAGACTTTGTCATGATTCATCTATGTATAGAGAGGACACTTTCATTGTCAGTAGAGTTTTGGTGAATTCCCCTCCTACCAGTGTAGACCTTTATTTTCACACCAGGAATTTAATTAGAAATAAAATATTAGAATGATTCAAAAAATTTTAGTATCTTATTTATTGTAGCATTGATTCTGCCAACTACATTTTATTTTATAGCTTGTAAGGTACTTCAGATGTGGGTTGGAGATCATGGTTATGAACTTCATGACATTTGGAGATTTCTAAAAAACAAACAAGTGCTGCACATAAAAATCACATAATCTTTGTAGCGAGCATAATAAACACATATCTCATAAATCATAGGTAATGCTCTATTTTTTGTATGTCCAGAGCAGTCATGCTGGTTCTTGTTCTGATATTATTTATTTACTTAAAATTTCTGAATGATTTCCCAGCAAGTGGCTTCTATAATATCTTATTGGTTTTACTCAGGAACCTTTAAATTCTAAATTGGGTGTAAGCAGGAGACTCCTGTTTTGGACACAGCAATGTGGAAACCCAGGTCTGAGAAATTGATGCAATCATGTTTACCCTGAGTCATGAGGGTAGAGAGACATTGAATTCTGGAATGTGCTCTTCTCTGTTTCTGGTCTCGCCATGACTCCTGATAAATCAAGGTAGGTCCTAGGAGTAACCAACAGAAAGAAGTCCATAATACAGTTATAAATTAATTTTTAAAAATTGATTAATCTTATTTGAATATGAAACATATAATTCTCAGGATATATGTAAAATAGACCAGGGAAATCTGGAAAGATGGGCTGTCACAATAATCCAGTAGGAGATATTAATCAAATTAGAGATAATTGAATTTTCTTTTCAAATTAGCTATGAAAATTATAAATTGCATAGGCAGTGGATTACTCTATGATCTCCTTGAAAAGAAAACCGTGTGTTCCGATGTGTAGAAAGGATGGAGTTCATTTTATTTCAGAGCTCACAGAGTTGAAGCGAGCTTATTGAAGAACAATGCCTACAGCAAAGCTTATAACAGAAGCGCCCCAAACATGCTTCAGAAATGCTCTGAAAAGACAGTTACTAACACAAAATGCAGAGAGAAAGCCATGTTCCTTCGGCATTTCTTTCTTTGTTTTTAGTTGAAAATAGATTCTTTTCTCATAGGATGTATCTTAATTATAGTTTCCACTCTGTTTACTGCTCTCAGTTTCTCCCCACTTTTCTTTCCCTCCAGATCCACTCCCTTTCTGCCTCTCAGCAGAAAAAAAAAAAAAAAAAAGAAAAGAAAACAGATTCTAAGAGAGAACACTCAAACATGACAGAATAAAATAGAGTAAAAAGAAGCAGAAACTTTTTATACTGAAGCTGGACATGACAACTTAAGAGGAAGAAAAGAGATCCAAGAGCAGGCAAACCAGTCAAAGAACCACTCATTCTTATGGTCAAGAGCTCCAACCCCCCCCCCCCCAAACAAATAAACAAACAAAAACCCAAGCTTGGTGGACTCAGAGGGTTCCTGAAAGAGAAACATGGACACCTACCAAGAAACAAAACTTTTGACCTACAATCTGTCCTGCCTCCAACATATGCTAGCAATGGTGGCATAGAACCAATGTCGGATTTGACTTAACACCCACTCCATGAAAAGGCACCCGTAACCAACACAGCTTGATATCCAGAGATAGAAGTCCAGAGACCTAGGGTAAAATAAAACACTACAGGTTAAAAAAATCAACAAAACAGTTCCTAACTATATTCTGCTATTCTCATAAACAAGTGTCTTGTCCAGTCATCAGACAGGCTTCCCCAGCAGCAGATGGGGACAGATGCAGAGGTCCAGACACATTACACAGAAAAAGCTCTATAATGGAATTCTCCATAAAGTTCTTCTCCTCAGAGCTCAGGGAAAGTGCAGAAGGGGAGATGGAAATATTCTAAGTGTTGAAGGGCACAGAGGACGCCAGGAACCCTCTGAGCCCACCAATCAAAGAACATACGAGATCAGCAAGACTGAAGCAGCAAGCTCAAGGCATACCCCAGCTCCTCTGCATGAATAATTTAGCTATTAGCTGTTGTTTTGTTTGTTTTGGTTTTGTTTCCTTTTTTCTGATGAGATGCAGAAAGGGAGTGGATCTGGAGGGAAACAAAAGTGTGTGTGTGTGTGTGTGTGTGTGTGTGTGTGTGATGTTATACTCAAGTGTGCTTGCACATGTATAGAAGACTACAGGGAAGACATGGAGTCTCCTTATCATTCATCTTTGCATACTGCCTTGAGACAGTGTTACCCACTAAACCTACATCTATGTTGGTAGCCCACAGTGCCCAGAGAGCCTCCTCTATCTACCCGATGCAGCCTTGAGGATTATTTGGCCACAAGAAGTTCTGGTTCTGAGGATTTGACTCAGGTCATCAATTTTATGAAAGTACTCTTATCCATCGAGTCATCACTATAACTCTCCCAAATAAATACATATTAAACAAACAAAAATGGATTAAACTTGTTTTCAAGTTCAAAACATATGCTTAAGAAATATAGATAACAAAATCACATACTGTGAAATAAACTTATTGACCAAAAAGTTTATTTAAAAACCTATCTAGAATTATGATAAATTATTAATTAAAAGGAAAAGAACACAATGGAAAGTAAATAGTGACTTCATAGATAACGCAACAATTCCAAACTTCTGTATGAACACTGCAAATAGTACCCACATAAAACTGTCCATTTTGGCATTACTGAGTATTGTCTCAAGTCAAAAACATTTCTAATGTCCACACACTAATAAATGGATGGACAGATCATGATATACACATACATATAGTCGGTTCTCAAACAGAAAGAGGAATGTGGTCCTGTCATGCTTCTGTGTGGATATAACTTCAAAAATTTGATAAAAATATCAAGCACAAAAACACATAATTCTACTTTCGTTAACATCCAGAATAGACAGGCACACAAGACAGAAGGAAGACAGATGGTTTACAGAGGTTGGAGGAAGTACGGTTCTAGGATAATTATTAGTGGGAAATGTAATGTTTGCATTGGAATTAATGAGGGACAGTATCATACAAGAAGGGTGAATACGCTAAGAAATGTTGAGTTCCTGACTGCAAAACGGTTCTTTTATACTTTGCAAGGTTTGTTCAAAATATTCATGAAAATAGAGAGTCAAAAACTCTTGAAACGTCTTCTGAAATGATTCTTTGTTTCTAATCAGATTAACTAAAACATAACTATCATTACATTTCACATCCATTGGCAACGTGAAATAATAAGCCCTTTCTTTTCAGAACTTGGATAGAGTGGATATAACTGATGCTTTGAGGTTTTAGTATTGAGAATGTAAATGGCTCAAGAACCTTGACTTAGTGATTGGTAATTTCATAAAAGGAAAGATTTTAAAGATAATCAATATCTTTCCTTATATGGTACAGAAGATAAAGTAAAACCTATTTTCATTTTTAAAATTTATTTATTTTTTATTAATTACAATTTACTCACTTTGTATCCGAGCTGTAGTCCCCTCCTTCATTCTCTTCCAATCCTGCCTTTCTTCCCTTTTCTCCTGCCATGCCCCTGCCACAGTCCACTGAGAGAGGAGGTCCTCCTCCCCTTCCATCAGATCTCATCAGGACTGGTTGCATTGTCTTCCTCTGTGGCCTGGTAAATTTGCACCCTCCTCACTGGGAGGTGATCAAAGAGCCAGCCACTGAGTTCGTGTCAGAGACAGTGCCTGTTCCCTTAACTAGGGAACCCACCTGGACACTGGGCTGCCAAGGGCTACATCTGTGCAGGGGTTGTAGATTATCTCTGTGAATGGTCCTTGGTTGGAGTATCAGTCTCAGAAAAGATCCCTGTCCCCAGATTTTTTTTGTTGTTGTTGTTCTGTTGCTCCCCTTGTGGAGCTCTTGTCCAATCCAGGTCTTACTACATCCCACTTCTTTCATAAGATTCCCTGCACTCTGCCCAAAGTTTGGCTATCAGTCTCAGCATCTGTTTTGATACCCTGCAGGGCAGACCTTTCAGAGGCCCTCTGTGGTAGGCTCCTGTCCTGTTCCCTGTTTTCTCCCTCTTCTAATGTCTGTACTCTTTGACTTTCTGAATGGGGATTGAGCATCTTAGGCAGAGTCCTCCTTCTTGATTAGTTTCTTTAGGTGTACAGATTTTAGTATGTTTATCCTATATTATATGTCTAATATCCATTTATGAGTGAGTATATGAGTGAGTTCCCTGTGCATCTTTTTGCTTCTGGGATACCTCACTCAGGATGATCTTTTTCAGTTCCCACCATTTACCTGCAAATTTCATGATTTCTTTGTTTTTTTATTGCTAAGTAATATTCTATTGTGTAGATATACCACAATTTCTTTATCCATTCCTCAACTGAGAGGCATCTGGGTTGTTTACAGCTTATGGCTATTATGAATAAAGCTGCTATAAACATGGTTGAGCAAATGTCCTTGTTGTGTACTTTAGCATCTTTTGGATATATGCCTAGGAGTGGTATAGCTGGATCTTGGGGAAGCGCTATTCCTAATTGTCTAAGAAAGCACCAGATTGATTTCCAGAGTGGTTGTACAAGTTTACATTCCCACCAGCAGTGGAGGAGGGTTCCCTTTTCTCCACATACTCTTCAGCATGTGTTGGCATTTGAGTTTTTTATCTCAGCCATTCTCATGGGTGTAAGGTGAAATGAGAATTCTATGTTTAGGTCTGAACCCATTTTTTAATTAAATTACTTTCTTTGTTGCTGTTTAGCTTCTTGGAGTATTTATATATTCTGGATATTAGCCCTCTGTCAGATATAGGGTTAGTGAAGAACCTTTCCTAAACTGTAGGCTGAACCCCTGCACAGATGTAGCCCATAGCATTTCAGTGTCCAAGGAGGTTCCATAGTAATGGGTACATGATTGTTCTGACTTTAACTGATTGCCCTTCTCTTTGATCACCTCCCCCTGATGGTGGAGCAGCCTTACTAGGCCATGGAGGAAGACAATATAGCCACCGCTAATGAGACCTGATAGACTAGGATCAGAAGGAAGGGGAGGAGGACTTCCTGTATAAGTGGACTTGGGGAGGGGCATGGGTTGAGAAGGGGTGGGAGGGTGGGATTGAGAGGGGAGAAGGGTGAGAGCTACAGGAGGGATACAAAGTGAATAAACTGTAATTAATAAATATAAAAATACATTAAAAAAATAATTCTCAATAGAGGAATATCGAATGGCAGAGAAACAAATAAATGATCAACATCCTTAGTCATCAGGGAAATGCACCCTGAGTTTTTACCTTACATCCATCAGAATGGCTAAGATAAAAAAAACTCAAGTGACAACAGATGCTGGAGAGAATGTGGAGAAAGGAGAACCCTCCTCCACTGCTGGTGGGAATGTAAACTTGTACCACCACTCTGGAAATCAATCTGGTGCTTTCTCAGACAATTAGGAATAGTGCTTTCTCAAGATCTAGCTATACCACTCCTAGACATATAACCAAAATATGCTCAAGTACACAATAAGGACATTTGCTCAACCATGTTCATATCAGCTTTATTTGTAATAACCAGAAGCTCAAAAAATCCAGATGTTCCTCAGATGAGGAATGGATACAGAAATTGTGTGGTATTTACACAATGGGATACTACTCAGCAATTAAAATCAAGGCAAACATATTTTCATTAAAGTTACTTATTAAGGAAATTCACAGGTACTAAATCTGTAAGAGCCTTTAAAAATGAATAATCCCACTGATCATCAGTAAAATAATAGATGAAACACTGCAGTTGACTCCCATGCTATAGATTGTAGATTTCCAATAAAAATGAATCACCTAACTGGTGAAACAACAAATCCAGAGGCACATGTTAAGTGACAGAAAGTAGGCATGACACCAACTTATAGATGTATTGCATTCATGTTATATCCATGAAGAGTCAGTGTGCTCAGTGCATTTCTTAGAGTCCTAATTTCATGGTTATATACACTTTTCCCAAAAACTTACTACTGCAAATTTCATTTGTGGCTCACATTCATAATCGCAGGATATAGGGACCAAAGGATTTCTGAGGTTAAAGCCAGCCTAAGCTACATAATGTTTCAGGCCAGCCTGAGCCAGAGAATGAAAATCTATTTCAAGAAAATGATGCAAATTAATTAATAAATAGCTGGAGAAATAATTAGTCTCTCTTTTTGTTAATAACGCCAGAACTTCTCATTGTTAGTGTGATCTTTTTACATACTTTCAGCTACGTAACATCTTTTTTTCTGTCAAAAACTGTCATAGATGACAGTGTCTTAGCTGCTTCTTTTCTGTGAAAGGTTTTATAGTACAGTTTGAACATGTTTTGCTCTTCTTTTACAGTTAGCATTTTGCCTATCACACCTCTGGCCATGCTCAGGCAGGCTAAAAGCAGGTCATCTGCTGGTTTGTCAACCTATAGCGTAACTCCACAAAGCCCCACCTGCTACTCCATACTGCACAGGTCCCTTCCAAAACTTTACGAATATTAAGCGAATGTCCTTGCCTTCTTGGATGTATTTGGGTGTATATCCTCCTTCCCATGCATTACACAGGTGTTGATTTAAAATTCAGTAAACCAATGATTATCATTCTGAATTATCTCCTATTCTTCCAGCCCTTGACGTATCTGAGACAGAAGCCTGGGAAACATGTTCTTTCCCATTGACCATATAGCATGTCTTGTCAGTGAAGGCTGAAGCCTCATCATTGGAATTTCAATCTAAACAAAGACCCACAGCAAGCCTCCAGCAGCTGCCTTGTCAGGTTTGTGAAAGGAAAAATTAAATCTACTGTATCTATTCCAAGTCTCCTCTGTAATAGGTTCCATATGAGAGCTTAATTTTATTTTCTGTTTATCAAAAATACAGCCTACTGGAGACAGGGTGTGGAAGCAATTATGTGAAGCCGTCCCACAGATGGTGGGCGATAATAAGAAACTGTTGATGGGAATCTTTTCCAGTAACAAGCCAAGAGAAATGGCATTTGACTCTCCTCTTTATAAATGGTAATACCTAGTACCTTTTAAACTGGATGGTTCATCTACTTTATCAGAACAGGAGATGTGAAAAAGGTAATAAACATTACTAAATGTGAATGAAGAAGCTCATAGTCTTTATTCTATCAGTGTAGGCAGGGATGTTAGGTAGATAGATAAATGGAAAGATGGGTAGGTAGATATTATTTAAAAATGTCTAAAAGAAAAAAAAAACAGAATTGTAAAGAGGAAATTTATGGATGATAGATATCCTTTTTCATTAATTTTTTGAATGCCAATCTTCAAGGAATCAATGTGTAGTATTGTAGAGTTTCCATTTATCCTATGTACACCATTACTGTTAAATGCTGTGCATATGAAATAATTGTTTAAATATTCATTTGCATATATGTATAGAAGTATATTTTTACTTTTTAAATTTTTTTCTTCCCAATTTATTCATTATATACTCCAACTGAAGCCCCTCTCTCAATTTCCCCAGTCCCATTCTCCCTCCCTCTTCCCTTCTATCCCCTTCCCCTAGTCCACTGAGAGGGGAGTTCTCCACTATTGCCTTCTGCCCATAGCTTGTTAAGTCTCATCAGGACTGCTTAGATCCTCTGCCTCCATGGCCTGGCTGCATCATCAGGGGTGAGTGATCAGAGAGCAGTCAACTGAGTTCATGATAGAGGCAGCCCCTGGTCCCCTCACTCAGAAATCTACATGGAGACTGAGCCGCCAATTGGCCTCATCTGAGCAGGGGTTCCAGGCGCTCTCCCTGCGTGGTCCTTGGTTGGTGCATCAGTCTCTGCAGCACCCACTGGGCCCAGATCTTTTAGTTTTGTTGCTCTCCTTGTAGAGCCCCTGTCTCCTTCATGACTCTCTAATCCCACCCCTCTCTTCCTCCATAAGACTCCCTGTGTTCTTCCAGACTTTGGCCTTGAGTCTCATCATCTGTCTTGATCTCCTGTTGGGTGAATCCTTTCAGAGGATCCTCTTTCCACAGCTTCTGGTGTAGAAGTAGTTTATAATTAAGCTGACATTTCCAGGTACAGTGGGAACAGTAAGCTCTTAATAAGAATCTATGTCCACATCACACACTGTGAGTGGCCTAGAACCTAAAGGTTTGTCAGGCTGGAGAGATGGCTCGGCATTAAATGCTGAGACCAAAATTAAAGGCTCACAACCAAAAATGCAAAAGACAGTTTGTCTAATTTAGCAAACGTATTTTGTTTGTTTGTTTTGAAACAGAGTCTTACTCTGCATTCATAGTTGTCCTGGAACTCAGAACAGAATATTCATGTCTACTGTATTAGACATGACATAAGTACCACACCTGGCTTTTCATTCAACATTTAATACTAGTATTGTTTGGATACATATTATTTCACTGCCTACTAGGCTAAGATGGAAAAAGCTCCAATAAGCACTACATAGAAAATTACTCTGAAGTTCTTTAGCCTCTTGATATTTGAACTCATTACTAAAGTCATTACATTTCCTCTGTTATATCTGATATAATCTACATCATTAATGTTAGTTACAATCCCAAATGTAAATTTATTGTCATCATTACCATAATTATTAGCACTGCATGATACTTCTTCTGTCTTTTTCTTGCACATTGGAATAAAACCTTATGGTCAAACCAACCTAGATTTGAATATCATCTTTTACCATGATTTCCTGTTTTGTAGTTTAGGATGAGTGCTGCTAATAATAGACAAATTATTATGTGATTAATTATCAAGAAAATATATATCATTAATGGCGACAGAAAAAAATTCTGTTAGTATAAAATGTTAGCATTTAATTTGTAATATTAGTATGTTCACAATCTTTTAGAGCATGTTTTTTTCTTTAATTTATTTTAAATTTAGCTTCAGTTTTTGCTAATGTCACACATACAATGTTTTGTGAACATATCAGTCCATGTCACTCTCTGATATCAATTCACTGATAACACTTTCCTTCTTGCCAGTTATTCTTCTGCAGTCTTTTCTTATACTTATTTCTCTTCTCCCTGTTACCCGTCCTTATTTTTCTCCTCCTTCTTTGGAATTTTTGTGAATCCCATTCTAGGAGCTGAAAAGGTAGATCGTGAGAAAAGAATGTATACTACTCTTCTTGGGATTCTTCACACAAATAGGTGTCTAACAGTCACCTGTAACTGTAGCTCTGAGGGTTTCAATTGTCTTTCCACAGACTCCATGAGCATCTTCACGACTATATTAACACTACTCCACACACACACACACACACACACACACACACACACACACACACAATTAAAAACAAAGCCAGCCTTAAAAAAAATCCCCACTCTGTGAAGAGCAGCAATTTTGATTCACTCACGGATAGAAGGAAGGAAGGACTGTATCAGTTTAGTGAGGGCAGTGATTCTCAGAAGTGTGTGCTGTGCTGTTCTAGTGTAGGCATTTTTGGTATTTTATGTCAGATAATTCTTGTTGAATGGCGTGTTTTGCACACAATAAGTTGGCTATTGGAATTTCCGACTGCTGCCTGATAAAGATATGTAATAAATGTCTCCAGACACTGGCAATGGTGACCCAAGGAGACTGTTCCTCAGGTGTTGTGTCTTCAGAAGAAGGAAAAACCAACCAAGCAAACAAAAACTCTTATGGTCTTCTCTAACCTAAAAACAAAGTATCTTTGAGACATGACTCACAAATAGGTAGAGCCAATGTCTAAACAGCACCAAAGACAAAGTGTCAGTTATTTAGAGGGTTCAGAGGCAATTTGCAGGGGAAAAAAAAAAAAAAAGCTCAAAAGATTTAATGTTGTAAAAATTAAAATAGTGAATATTCAAAAGACAGGTGAATGATTATGTAATTCTGTAACAAGAACAATTAATATTTGTAATCTGTGTTTATTTCAACATTTGTTTACAGTTTTGGGGTTATGCATATGAAGTTAACAGATACTAATTTGGAGTAACTGTGCATCCATATTTTGATATCATTTTTAAAAGATGAGAAATATGTATACTAAATAGGATATCATGAGTTTCCTCAATTATCCAAACAGTAATTATCTCCAAAGACTAACCTTAATGAAACACCTGGTGTCTTTAAGAGACTGAAATAATTTAACCAGAGTTTTATCAATAATTTCAACTAATTTTAAGTGCTGAAAATTTCTAACTTGTTAAGATTTATTTATGTTAAATATGATGTTCTCTTAAAATATTTTAAGATATGCAGTAGGATGGTGTAGAAATATTACCAAGTGCTTAGTAGTTTTGTTATTTTTAATATATTATATTGATTGGTTGCCAGTTTCATAGTGTACCTGATGTGTATGATCATAGTAACTCTCTCTTATTTACTTATCTTCTACTATATCTGGAACCCCTCTTCCTAGCAGGTCTCCTTCCTACATTCCTGTAATTGTTTGTTTGTTTGTTTCATTTTTAATAACTCCCTGAGTTTAATTAGACTGAATCTTGAGTAGCTTGCTAGTGGCTACATTCCTGTGGAAAAATGATTCCCTTTCCTCACAGGTTCTACAAGTAGCTGTTTAGCTTGGCTTGGGAACTCTATCCTTTGATCCACGTGTGAGGGTTGGAGGCTCTGTCTTGCCTAGGACTTACATAAATAACCTCAGGTAAAAGCTCACCTTTAACAAATTGATCACAATAATCTTTCCATCAATATTTTCTGTAGATTTAATTTTTTTTACAATTTATTCATTATATTATCCCAATTGAATCCACCAATATTTTAAAAATAGAGCCCAAAATCCCAAAAATCAAAATTATTTTGTCTCTGTATGATGAACTTAAACCTTCCTTAAATTGCAGGTTTTGATATTAAGGTCCTAGGGCAAAGAACGAGACACCAAATGGAGCTCTGCCGTCTCATAGGAAGGGCACTGCATTGTGCTCTGGACCAACCACGTTCGCCCTAAAACACAGAGGAACCTTAATTCGGCAAGTTTGTCCTTCCTTGGGGCCACTATTCCCTTTGGACCTCTCCATTACTTCATGCAGGCATCCTCACGAATATCAACAACAAAAACAGTGAAATATTTTTACAAAGAGGAAAAGAGCTTGCCCTGCTTGAATTACATTATACTGAGGAATATCAGATTGTACTAAGGAAAAAAATATTTCAAAGAGAAAACGATTTGATCTCTCTTCAGAGGAGTACTAAGCTGATAATCCATGGTTAAAAACATTAATGATTCAGGTATGTAAGGAATTTGGACATAACTTTTTCAAACATTGAGTACTAAGCATATGGAATGCATTCAGCAAAATGACCATCAAAGAAAATAAATAAATGAGCTTAGGAAACAGATGTTTGTACATGACGGGAGGATTAAAGTAACACAGAGCAGCCAGTGTGAGGAATTACGATAAAACTGGACAGCTTCTTTGAGCCACATGCTGCTTTCAGTCCATCCATCTAAAATATAAATCAATATTTTTAATTAAATATGCCTCGCTAAACCAGCCCCTGCTTCTTAACATGCTTAGAAGTAAGCGGGGCCTGGCTTAGGGCATAACTGACTTAGGTGTGCTAGGCCTTTGCTGGTTAATGAAAAACACACGTGGAAAAGCGGTGCGTTAGTGCAAGGGGAATGAGGAATACATTTTATAACTCTTACTGAGCCTATACAGTTCCGTGTCTTGTTAATGAAGCTGATAAATTAGCTGGCCACTGGCTAGGCATGCAGATGCCTAGTTGAGCCAATCCATATAATGTTTTACCCACAAACTTAGTACCTGAGAGATGTTCTCTTCTGGAATTTGATTTAGGGTAGAGCATTGTGGATTCCTCATTGCTTTCCTTGTGTTTCTCTTAGTTATGATCCAATAAGTCTGCAGCAGACAAGGGTTTGCTTTTCATTTTAACCCTTTCTTACTTAAAAATAATCTATTGCTCCTGCTTACTCATCAAGCCTGCGTACTAAAGGGCACTGGAGAAAGGGCACTCTGCTTTGGTTTCTCTACGGCAACAATACTGCTAGGAAATTAATATAAAGCAGACAATACTCGGTGGTTTCCCACAAATTGGTACATTTATCTTACTGAAAGTACAGAACAGTCTGAGCCTTCGACTTCTTTTTGCACATAAGTGACATATATGTAGCCTTGTATAGTGACCTTGACTATGCTTTCACCACTGTGCCAGCACATGGTGTAATTTAATTCATTTATCTCTAACAAAATTCTGAAAGATAATTTTTAATATTACTGTTAAAAATGGAACTGTGCCTTATCTCACAGTTCACATATGGAAGTCCTAACCTGCAGCCTTTCAGAATGTGGGCATATTTGAGAATAGGTTAATTGCAAATGTCATTAGTTAATGAGGTGATATTGGACAATACTTAATTGTATATGGTTGTTGTCCATACAGAAAGGATAAAACTGTGAAGAGAAACTGGCATGGAGAATGCCTCTTGGGGTTAAAGAGGAAGACAAGGACATGCAGCTATTTCTCATCAGACCCCAAGTGACATAAAAATGTCATGAAAAGCCTGGAGGCTTTTCCAGAGGCAAGCACTGGACATGAGTTTTCTCTGTTGCAGCTCTTACTGGGAAACACATGTCAACTTTTGGCCTCAGATTTCTAGCCTGGAACACTGCAAAACAATATCTTGTAAAAAAAAAAAAAAAAAGTCTGGCTGCCAATCCTAGAATAGTCTTGAAATATTCTAGTTATGTTTAGTTCCTCCTAAGAGTCTGTTCCTGTTGACCTTTCTTGGAGTTGGGATTTAGTGTTTGGAGCCCAATGTCAGCAGACATTTGCTTAGCTGAGACACACAGCTTAGGGTACCTTCCCATGCTTGCCATAGTAACATGAATTATATCATTTTCTTGTTGAAGAAACTGGGCTTTGTCGGTCATCCTGGTGCAGTGACAGAGTTCAGGTGGAGAAGTGAAAGTTTCCATATACAGCTTACCCCAGTTCAATATTTTCTTCTACAAATCTGGGAATGACCTCTTCTTTCCCAAGATTCCCTGCACTCTGTCCAAAGTTTGGCTAGAGTCTCAGCCTCTACTGCAGCACCTCCATCAGCAAAGTCTTTCAGGGGCCATCTGTGGTAGGCTCCTGTGCTGTTCTCTGTCTCTCCTGATTCTGATGTCTATTGTGTTTGTCCATCTGAATGAGAATGAGCATCTTCCCTAGAGACTTTCTTGTTTAGCTTTTTTAGCAGTATAGATTTTAGCATCTTTATCCTATATTATGTGACTAATATCCACTTATGAGTGAGTATATACCATGTGTGTCTTTCTGCTTCTAAGATACCTCACTCAGTATGATCTTTTCTAGATCCCATAACTTGCCTGCAAATTTCATGATTTCCTTGTTTTAAATAGCTGAGTAGTTAGTATTCCATTGTGTAAATATACCACAATTTCTGAATCTGGGGACAGGAGCTCCAAAGGGAGACCAACAGAACCATAAAAACTGAGCCCTGAGGTCCCTAAAGAGACTGATACCTAAAACCCAAGCTCAGATGCAGCCCATGGGCAGCTCAATCTCCAAGTGGATTTCCTCGTAAGGGGAGCAGGGACTTTCTCTGGCATGAAGTCAGTTGCAGGCTCTTTGATCACCTCACCCTGGGGGCTTGAGTTGCAGTCTTACCATTCCACAGAGGAAGACAATGAAACCAGTCCTGATGAGAACTGATAGGCTAGGGTCAAATACAAGGGGAGGAGGGCCTCCCCTATCAGTGGACTAAGGAGGGACATAGGGGGAGATGAGGGAGTGAGGGTGGGCTTGGGAGGAGATGAGGGAGGGGACCACAGCCAGGATGCAAATTGAATAAATTATAATAAATGATGATGATGATAATAATAATAAAGAAAAAAATGCTCAAATCATACATTTCAGAAGTGTTTTTTTTAATTCATAAGTTCATAAATTTAATTTACCAAAATTGTATTTGAACTCATTACTTCTGTCTTAGGTAGGGTTTCTAATCCTAAGAACAGACACCATTACAACAGCAACTCCTATAAAAACCAAACCAAACAAAAACCACCAACAACAAAAAGCATCTAATTGAGCTGGCTTACTGTTTCAAAGTTTTAGTTCATGGTTGTCTTTGTTGAAAGCATCGAAATAGACAGGCAGACATGGCTCTGGAAAAGGTGCTGAGAGTTCTAATCTGGATCAGCACGCAACAGAGAGAGAGAGAGACAATGGGCCTGGCTTGAACAGTTGAAAACTCAAAGTCCACCCCCAGTGACACACTTCCTCCAACAAAGCTACAGCTCCTAATAGTTCTGCTCCCCCTGAGCTTTTGCAGGCCATTTTCATTCTAACAACTACCATACCATAACAAACACAATTTTAAAAACACAGATTAATTAAGTTCTTCAAGTGCTAAGTGATAATTTGAGATCACTTAAAACTGTTCACTGCTTCCACCTAAACATTTAATGAGAAAGTGCATGCTAAATAAGGAAATAATCTCCCACCACTCATATTTATGGTCAGTGACAGGTAGTGAAAAGACCCTGAGCCTAAGGTTTGATATGGAACTGGACTGCTGTCATTAAGAGAATAACGGGATAACAGTAGAAAGTGCCACAATTGAAAAAAAAAATGTCTAAAGTCAAATCAGATAAACAATTAATGTGAGGCTGATCAGATGAACAGTAGTTATTTATTAAACCTTTCTTAAAGTTTAAATTAAATCTATGTTCACTTTACATAAGCATTGTTTGACATAGTTAGACACCTATGATATTTTATGTAGAAGTTGGACACCATTTAAAAGAGAGTAGCCAACTCTGTCAGCTTGACTATGCATCATTTTATTTATATGCATTTAATAAGTCAAATTCCTTGCCTTCAGCCATTTGAGATAGTTTGTTCACTATTTGTTTCTGAGGCACCCTCTTGGGTAGAACCCCATTAGAACATCTTCCCTGACTGCGGCCTACTTTCCCCTCACCAGCCTTCCCCACCTCGGATTCTCTTTTTCTAAAGTTCCAGTCAGTATGAACTACTCTGAGAATCTTTCCTTCCTGTCTGTCTCTCAGATATCCTGCCCACATATTTACTCAGTTATCATTACCTCTAAGAGCACTTCAATGGATTTGTTGTCTAATACAATGATATCCCTGAAGTCATAGACTTGCAAACAAGAATGAACTCAGCAGGTCCTCTTTATATATTTTTGTGGTAGGATAATAATTAAACAAAATGAGACCATTAATTTGAGAGGGAGTTGGGGGTGAGGTGTTAGAGCAAGGGGGTATGGGAAAGGTTGGAGGTAAGGGAGTAGGGAACTATTTCTTCTCTATACAGTTCCAGAAGCCCTACCTAGAGCAAAAAGGCAAGGGGAAAAATCAAATCTATACAGATAAGAAAAAAAGGAGTCAAACTATCCCTACTTATAGTTAATATTATATACAGGAGATAGCTAAAAAATTCAATCAGAAAACTTGGGCATATTGAAAATAACTTATAAAAATTAGTAGTGTTTATATACACCAAAAACAATTCTGAGAGAGATCATAGACATATTTACATTTACAGTAGCATTAATGACAATAAAATATCTTGGAATAAATCTAACCAAGGGGGTGAAAGAACTCTACAATGAAGACTTCAAACATAAGAAAAAAGAGATAGAAGGGGGCAATAGAAAATCAAAAGGCATATTGTGTTTATAGAATTGCAATATTAATATTGCTGAAATGTTCACCTTACCAAAAGTAATTATGGAGTTAGTACAATCTCAATAAAAACACCTAAAACATTCTTTACAGAAATTTAAAAAAATGTAATTCTGCAATATGTGGAACTAGTGGAGATCCTGGTTACTGGATGGGTTCATCAGTGTATGTTACAGAGACATTGTGATAAGAACAATATGGTACCATCATAAAAACAGGCATGTAGACCAAATTAACAACAGAAAAGTTGCAAACTTCTGTCATCATAACACAGATATCTGATATTTGACAAAGAGACAAAAAAAAAAATCATTAACTGGAGAAAAGACGTCATTTTCAACAAAATTGGAAGAAGATGGTGTTGTAGTGATAAAATTCTTTCTTTTATATCCAGAGCATTCTGGGACATAGATTCTGTATTAAGCCCTGGTCAGCACACCATGTATTAGAGATAATTGTTGGTGGCAGGGCCCAGCCTATCTTTACTTTGCAGGTATGACCTACTTTGGAGGCAGTTAAGAAATGACTGTGTTTGAGGAGAAAGCCAGTTGAACTGAGTACAAAAGTGGTTTAATATACATAGAGAGACGTCATGTCTACACAGCCCTGATCTGAATTTGCTGGCTAGTCATTTTTGGGTGAAATGCAGATGTTCAGGTCCTGCTTCTCATGTTTGTTTAATAAGGTAGATAGTGGGAATTCTTAATATAACTATTGTCAGAAATCCTGTATATACATATAAAATATGCATTATTTCATACTGTATAATCCTCAGATGATGTTTATAAATTTCACCCGTAATATTAAATTATAACCTTTCATTTTTTAATTATGAAGAAAATTATCAGTTATCATTTACCATTTTGCTTCCACTGAACTTACAGACACTTATTTATCTATTTTAATCACAGGACTATGTCAGCTTCACTTGAACCACCCTTCATGATAGTGTCTTATGTTTTGTTTGCTGAAAGATCTCATTGCCATATTGGCTCATTTACTTTGAGAGAAAACTTTTAAATTTGACAAACTGTTTTAGCAAATGTCACATTTATGGGTGCTTCTTTGAGGGTTAATGGATTATTCCATGTCCAGGACAACTCAGATAGAGATGGAAAAGGAGATAGGAGAGCTGTCCATGTGACTTTAGTTTCAGGGCCATTATATTAAGAGACGGATAGTTATGAGACACCGTGTGGTTGCTGGGAATTGAACTCAGGACTTCTGGAAGAGCATCCAGTGCTCTTATCCTCTGACCTACCTCTCCAGCTCAGGGGACTTGGAAAGGGGCACGGTGGAGATGAGGGAGGGAGGGAGGGACTGGGAGGGAATGAGGGATTGGGACACGGCTGGGATACAGAGTTAATAAAATGTAACTGATAAAAAAAATAAGAAAAAAAAAAAGAGACGGATAGTTAAAGACAATGAGATCTGAAACAGCCAGGAACTGGAAAGAGAAACCAGAGGATTGATTCAGCTTTCTTTGTTTGGATATTAATCCACTAAAACATGTTCTTCAAACGGTGGCTAATACCAGGCGATGAGACCCTGCAGCTGAAGAAGTTGCAGACTGAACTCAGTACCTGTAATTAATTTGTTTTTGCTCCTTGAACTCCTGAATTTTCATAGCCTTTGAGTTATCTCAGCTTTTCCAGTTAAGACGCCTTGGGGTTTCATCCAGCCTTAGTTATGAACATTCTTGGAAATCTTTTCCATCTTTAGCTTCATCCAACTCTGCTGCTTCCAGTACTAGAAATGTCCCCTCATTTTAAGAGTGAGCTTACTCTCTTTGCAACAGATGGAGAATAATAGAGAAAACCACAACTAATCATGATGCAGAGTTGTAGAGCCTAGCCCCAATGGTTCCGTCTAGAAAGTATTTCTGCTCCTTGGGTTCAGGGGACCTTGTACAAGAGGGTGGAGAGATTGTAAGAGCCAGTGAACCAGGGAGTTTTTGGTGAGAGATATAGCAACCTATGTATATAACAATAAGTATCTATAAGGCAGTTCAATACTGTCTTATATTTAATACTACATAGTACTTAATTTAGGGAAATTGTAGAAGCATGTTACCCATGAAAACCTTATGAACTCCTGAGTCCTGCATTCTGATTCTTGGTTACAGTACCAGGCCTAAGATCTGTCCTGCAAAGTAAGTCTTAAAGCCAATACAAAAGCAGTTGATTATCCTTATAACATTTGTGCCATTGTTGCTCTAGCGAGCATATCTTGCCAGACTGATGACTATTGCAGCTTGGAGGACTCACAGCTAGGTAAGACTGTTGATGGCTTTTCTCCTCCAGCAGCTTGCCTGGCACATGTTTTCATTATTAACTATGACAAGTTCTGTTTTTCATCAGATTTTTATTTAATTTTCACTTATATTTCTTAGGATAATACTTTTGATAACATTTGCATTTGATGTTTCAAGCAGCTTAAAGTCATTTAAAGTCACTTGAACTCCTAGAAACCCTTCTGTATTTTGAATATAATTCATTCCAATCCACGATCAAACACAAAATAGATGAATGCCCTTACATGTCTGAATATTCATAAATTTACATGGCCATGAAAGTATACATGACACAAATCAACTGAAATTCCTAATTGACATGCTTGGAGTTAACTTGACAATTTCTCCAGACTCAGCTGCCTCTTCAGCATGAATTTCTTGTCTTAATTTTTTTTTTCATTTGGAACAGTCCTGAATAAAAAATATATCATATTGAAAAGACAATAGCCAGAATTTCTTGAGTCTGCTGCAAAATTAATGCTTCAATATGTTTAAATAATTTCACTAAGAATATTGAGTCATGAAAGTTTGATATTTATTAAGGTTTTCATGTTTAAACTTTAAGAAACAGAGTGCAATTATTACAAGGACACGAGGGGTCACTGTCTTTATTATTCAGCAAAATTAGATGGAGAAAAGATTAACAGTCATGTTCAAGAATCTAAGCTCAGAATCTGCCTCTTAAAATAGCTACAGGAGATATATTTTAATTATGAAGAGGAAATTGTTATAATTCAAATTTTCTCAGTAATATAATAAATATATCTATTAAAGAAAATAATACCTGTCCTTTATAAGAATAATTATTCTTACAATATATAAGTTGATCTTAACTGGTAAATTGAGTTATTTTAAATCACTTATTCAAAATTGCTACTCTTGGATCCATATATATATATATATATATATATATATATATACATATATACTCTGAATAAAATAATAGTTGTATTATACATAAGTATATTCATGTATATTCAAAATACTTTCTATAAAGTTTGAAGTAGTTTATCAGTTTCCAAACTCCAGATAAAATTTATTTGAGGATAATTTTGAGCATTGAAATATCACTTAAAATTATTATCAAAATCAGTTTAAAATATTAACTCAAGAGTGAAAATGGTAAACTTATCAT
Source organism: Meriones unguiculatus (assembly GCF_030254825.1). Taxonomy (NCBI): domain Eukaryota; kingdom Metazoa; phylum Chordata; class Mammalia; order Rodentia; family Muridae; genus Meriones; species Meriones unguiculatus. The sequence continues at coordinate 2,620,052 of NC_083352.1, read as the reverse complement.
TCTTTCACTTCATGTAGTTATGCCTCTACCAAGCCTGTGCATATAATGCATCTCCTTCTAACAAGACTGAATAGTAAGAAAGCCATGGAGAGTGTGCAAATTAAAATGGATCAGCCTTGACTAGCTATGTGAGCAAGTGCACTCTGGTGCTGAGTGCTGGGAAACAGACTGTCTCCAATAAACAAAAAGAAAGGAGAGAGGGGAGTCAGAATGGAGGAAGGAAAATGGGAGAGAAAGAAAGGATGAGAGACTTGTATTCATAATGACACTGCCATTTATAAAGAAAGAGAAGAGAGCAAAACTCAAAATATATTTATATAAAGCAGCCAGAACAGAATGTGGTGCTGAGAGGAAATCCAAGGCATAGATAAATCCAGAAAATTTAGTCACGTGACTGTTGTTTCTAATGAAGCCAAGTTTTGCTCTGGGTTTAAATTTTATTTAAGTGCAATATTTTAACTAATAGTACTTATTGATGGTGCTTTGGTATACAGACTAAGAAATAAAGAGCTATTGTCACCTCCCAGCAGGCAACATCACCGTTCGATTATGACGCAGTCCTGCCCTTGCCCTTAGGTTATGTTTGCAGCGTGTTGAGTGGCCCATTAAAGTCCCTGCAGTGTACCAGGGCAACACTGTCCATGCCGTTCCACATTAACGAAATTCCTGCAGCATCGCATGGCCCACAAATAGAGCGGCATAGTTTCCAAGATGTTTAGAAGGCCTGTAAACTTAATGGCAGGCTCTTTGGCCTCCCCACCCCCAAGGGAGGAGCAGTCCTGTTAGGCCACAGAGGAGGGCTTTGCAGCCAGTCCTGAAGATACCTGATAAAACAAGATCAGATGAATGGGGAGGAGGTCCCCCCTATCAGTGGACTTGGGAAGGGGCAGGGAGGAGGTGAGAGAAGGAGGGTGGGATTGGGAGGGAATGAGGGAGCGAGATATAGCTGGGATACAGAGTTAATAAAATATAACTAATAATAAAAATATAAATAAATAAATAACATAAATTAATTTTTAAAACAACAACAAAAAAAAAAAGAATGAACTTTGTGAGGAATCTGAGGATTCCCCACCAGGAAATCCTATTCTCCATCTTTATTATAAGATTAACATGAACTCACAGTTGTAAGTAAGATTGAATGCACTAATTAAAGCCTTTGGTTTAGGAGAGTGCCAGAAAACAGATTCCCCACTGTCTAGTTGCTGGAGAATTGGATTTGGAAAGAGCACTGAGCCTGCTGAAAAAAGAAAGCTCTTGCCTGTATCTGAGGGACAATCGAGAGGACATTTCTCAGGCTGTGCACATGGAAAGCTTACTTTTCTCTATATCATTATATAATTTGGTAGCATGTGGTTTTAATATATGTGATAAAGCCTTATGGTGGTGGCATACTTTTAATCCCAGCACTAAGGAGGCAGAGGCAGGCAGATCTCTGTAGGTTCGAGGCCAGCCTGATCTACAAAAAGTGTCCAGGATAGCCAAAGTTTCATTAGAGAGAGAGATCCTGTCTCAAAAAAAAACCCAAACAAAATAAAGAAAATAAAAAATGAAGTATATGATAATAATGTATGCATCACCCGACCTCTAAAACTGCCTAGCAATTTTTCTTCTTGAATAACTTTTCACCCATACTCCTCTCCTTCCAACGACTGGTCCCATTTTCCCTATTGGCCAGATAGTTTCCTATTTTATTTCTTTAGCCACTCCATCCTCTTCAATGAATCTCATTCCATATTGCTAAATTTTGATGGGATTGTCTTCTTTAATTGTGCAATTTTTCTTTGGTATTTACATTTTCCCCTGTCTCTCAGAATCTCCATGTGAGCTCAAACAAATGACCCAATACTGTTATTTTTTTAAAGTGAAATATCTCTTTACTATCCATCCAAACCTTCTGCCTTACCCCACAGACCACAGCACTGGGGTGTGGCTGTCTAATAAGGTATCACTGCCCACTCCACTGCAAACATACTTGGCTACTACTCTGTTGTAAACGTGATTTGATTGGCCTTCCTAAAGATGTCTACATTCATCAGATATTTGCCTTTTTGCAAAGACATTTTAGCAGCATCCATCATACTTACAAAATTGACTGCCTCTATGATTTCTGCTTTTTGATAGTAGAAACAGCAATCACAGAGCCTCCTTTTCACTGTTCTCTAACCCTCACCGTTACCAGGCTAGAAGTACTCAGATGAAAAGAAATGCAATTATTAGCTGTCTTTTTAAAACATAACATAGATGTCACTTCAATTTCTTAAATTACTACCTCATCTAAGGCTCTTTCCTAGTTTGTGAGAATGATTCCTTGTGTTCCTTTGTTTGTCCTAGTTACTCTGTTGTTCTGAGGTAGAATTCCATCCTGCTTTACTGGAACTCCCTTTCCAACCCAGGATGACAAGGACTCTCAGTCTTTCTTCCTGAGTTGTGAATAAAGGTGTGCAGGACCACATTCCTATTTGCCTGGCTTAAATTATGACTCTCACACCAAATTTTTACCATAGCTCTGGACACTTTTGTGTTCTCCTCTGGCTGGCAGTGGCACTTTGGGGCTGCATACCACACATCATGACACTCTCTATCTTCAAACCTAATGGTGCCTAATAAAAGCTCATGCAATCATTTCCCATGTGGGACATTTTATTCCAGAGAGCCTGAGAGTGTGATCTTTGTCTGGGTCATTCATATTTAGTTCATAATAAATTATTTCACTGCAGAAACAGATAAGTGAATGAAATGAAAAATTAAATGAAGCAGGAGCAACGAAATTACTCAGCAGGTAAAAATCTTTGTCACCAAGTCTGAGGGCCATCCTGAGGTTACAACCTCACATGTGATAATCCACTCATTCAAGTTTGCCTCTTAGCTCCACAAGTGTACTGTGACATAAAAACATACATACACAGAGACACACATGCTCTTTCTCATACACACCCATGCGCAAATACATACACACACAAAGTAATAAAATATTAAAATCAAGTCACAAAATATTAGAAATAATATTTAAAAAATAGACTTAATTAATTATTCACTTTGCACCCTAGTCTTAGCCCCATCCCTCCTCTCCTCTCAGTCCCACCCTCCTCACTCCCTTTCTTCCATCCCATGCCCGCATTCCTCAGCAGAAAGGAGCCCTGTTTCCCATCTACCCCCCTCCCAACCTCCCCCCCCCTCATCAAGTCTTATCAGAGCTGAGTGTATCTTCATTCCCTGTGACCTGGCAAGGCAGTCCCTCCAGGGGGAAGTAATTGAAGATCTGGCAAGAGAGTCTATGTCAGAGAGAGCTCCTGCTCCCCTTTCCTTAAGGGAAGCACATGAAACCTGAGCTGCCTATTAGCTACATCTTTGTAGGGAGCCTAAGCCCAGTCTATGCATGGTCCTTGGTTGCTACTTCAGTCTCAACAGGCCCCTATGGCCTCTGGTGAGTTGGCTCTTTTGGTCTTGTGGAGCTTCTGTCATCTCCAGGTCCTTTTCTCCTTCCCCCCACTTTTCCACACCTCACCCAATGTTTGGTTGTGAGTCTCAGCATCTGTTTCAAGGCGCTGCTGGGTAGAACCTCTCAGAGGACAACTCTGCTTGAATCCTTTCTGCAAGCACAGCAGAGTACAGTTAATATTGTCAGGGGTTTGTTCTCCCATGGAGTGGGTCTTGGGTTGGGCCAGTCATCGGTTGGACTGTCCCTCTGTTTCTGTTACATCTGCTTATCTTTACCCCTGCATGTCTTATAGGCAGCCTGAATTTTGCATCAGAGTTTTTGAGGCTGGGTTGGTGTTCCCCTCCCTCTACTAGGAGACTTGTCTACTTAGCAGGTGGAGAAATGGCTCAGCAGTTAAGAACACAGGCTGCTCTTCCAGAGGCCCTGAGTTAAATTCCCAGCAATCACATGGTGGATCACAACCACCTGTAATGGTATCTGTTGTCCTCTTCTGCTGTGTGTGAGAGGGGAGCACTCATATATAAAATAAGTAAGTTTAAAAAAAAAAAGAATCATCCATATAGCCAGACACTATGGTACATACTTTTAATCCCAGCACTCAGGGAGGCAGAGGCAGAAGGTTCTCTGTGAGTTCAAGGCCTGCCGGGTAGACAAAAGACTCCACAGCAGTCTGGAGAAACCCTGACTAGAAAAAAAAAAAAAAAAAAAAAAAACCTAGATATAACATTTTAACAGAACAACATATCCTATTCTATTGAGGTAAGAGCTGAATTTTTATTTAAGCATAGCAGATATCATTCTAATATTCAGTATGTTTATGAAATCAGCAGGTTCCCTGAATCATTATATCCCATCAACACTCACTATTAACATGAAACATACATGTTCAACAAGATTGTCTAGTCAATGCTATACTTTCACATTTTGCAGAAGGGAAATGGACCTGAATGGTAAGATCATTCATCTTTCCTTAGTGAGCTTCATGATTATGGTAATTAGCAGATGTAGCAGTAACAATGATGTATGCTGACTCCTAGCACTAACTGTGGATACATCAAGTGGACTTAATTCCTAGCCTCCTGCTTCCTCTCATTGTTCAAAGTGTTTCTTTGCTATGCTCACCAGCTTTTATCTTTGAGTGTGAGTTGTCTCTCCTCTGAGGCATGAGCTCTGCAATTAGGGATCCTTAATTGTTCAGCATGACAATTTACCTGCCTTTACCCTGGACTCAGTTCAGAGTGTGCTTAGGAAGTGTTTTATAAAGGACAAAGCTAAATGTGGGTGTGTGGTACAGGTTTCACTGAAGATGAAAGGCAAATGAGCTACGTCCACTACACACAGTGACATCCCTCAACAGAAGGAACTGTGTGATTTGATTTTAAACAGTTTAAACACATTTAAACAAACTCATAACCGTTCTGGTGAGTCAGACCTTACTAGGAAACATAATGTATTAACATTTGCATTTTCTATGTCATTCTCTAAGACAGGAAGTGATAGAACATTCATTGACATCCGCAGAACCTGAGAACATTTTGTCCAATAACATAGCTGACAGGTGGGAGAGATGAGAGCTAAAGCCAGGAGGCTCATCTCCATGCTCATCTCTTACCCAAGGTGGGAGGAGGAGGCCTGAGCCACTTCATTAGATAGAGAAATATCCTACAAACACAAAAGATAAAAATCCCAGAAGTGGGTTGAACAGGGAAAGAAACAGAATATCATAAAGAATATTTGGCAGCTATTCAACGAGGGTAGGCTTGTATCTCTCCACTTTTAGAGTGAGCAAGAAAAATCCCCACCAGCAAGAACTGAAAGTCTTCAAAGTTATAATATGTTATATGTATACATCCTCTTATAGGCTTGGTATTTCCAAGGAAACAGACTGAGGTGGTTTACAATATACATAGAATCACATACAATCACATGGTATTTGCTGGTTTCATACAGATTTCAGCAGAACATATTTAAAGCACAATAAACTTGATTTCCTGGGGTGAATTTTTCATGAGAGCCCACTGGGAAGGAAGGGGCAGTGCATGAACCTCAGCTTTTAGTTCTTGTTTCATCATCCTTGGGTTCTGATCTCAGCTAGTGTTGCATTTAGTACATCCTTAAAGTTAGAACAGGAATGCTTTCATGGATAAAATCGCACTTAATTTGTGCATTTTTATGAACAACAAAATATGTGTGTTTATTTAACAAGTACTTCAAAACATCTTTTTGTTGTTCAAAACTAAACAAAAAAGATGTCTACCGAATACCCTCTCCAGAATTTAAGTCTTCTTTGTGCGATTAGAGGTAGAGCATGTAGCACACGCAAGCAGAAAAACAGTACAGAGCTTTGTTTGTTGGCGTCATGTTTAGATGAGTATATGAGTATATCATTATCATTATATAAAATTTAAAAATATAGTCTCTCCACTGAAATACATATTAGAATATTAGGCCAGGGTAGATAAATGAGAATTAAATAAATTTTATTTTACATCACCAATGACATAGCTGTGTTCCATCTTATTCAATACTCATTATGCAATGTATACAATGTTATTAAATATAGATAAACTATATGTATATAAGTTACATATTTTAAATAAAATGTGTGTATATGTTATAAAATGCAACCTATGCAACAGATAACATGCCAATTATCATGTATTTCTTAAAAATAAAATTTTACCTAATATAGAAGCCTGAATTCATTGTCATGACACCAGATTAAATGTAAGAATTCAGTTCACATACTGCACCTGAATCCTGGAAATCAGTCAGTCTGTTTTCTCACTCATTGTGACCTTTAATCCATATCTTCCACACTGTAGTCATACCATCAATGTTGCAATCCACAGACGAAACTGTTATTATAAGTTCAGGCTTGTACCACAGATATATATATATATATTTATTGACAAGAAGATAATTGTCATCTTCCTGGCCCTATGAACATATATCCATCTAATCCACAATACACATAAAATATTTACCATTGTATTTTATCAGACATTAGATTAGCAAACATTTTCCCCTGACGTATAGTATTGGCAGCTATGAGGTCATTACCAAGGAATTTAAGGGTAAGATCACGGTCTTACAGTTAATTTCTTCATTTCTCTTCCATTAGCTTGGGTTGAGGTGAGGCAGCTCTTATAAATTTTCTGAGCTTGAATTGATTGAGGTTGGTCCAGACTACACATCTTCTCAAATAGCACTTAGCGGTTCAAAGTAAAAAAAAACATAAAAATGGCCTAGAATGAAATGTACTTTGTGAGATATTAAACACAAGGTGACTTTCATTCCAAGATCTAATAATGAGAAAATGCCACTTTATATTTGGTTATATAGAAAAACAAAGCTCTTTGGTAGATACTTGAGGACGTAACTGTCCTCGCTGTGAGGCTTTTTAAAGCCAGTGCTCTCTCTCTCCAGTCATCTATAAAGCCAGTGCTCTCTCTCTCCAGTCATCTATAAAGCCAGTGCTCTCTCTCTCCAGTCATCTATAGAGGGTGTACATTGCCTCTGGCTCATCTCTCCTGCAAAGTGATGTCATGGGTTTGGGGAAAGATGCAGAGCAAACTGAGCTAAGGCTTTCTTTAAGCTCTGGGTGTCTGTAGTCTACAAAATTACCCTGCAATACATAGAACTAGTTGAGTCAGTACACATTTACAGAAAACTGCAGCATGTGTGCTAGAGTGCTGTCATGCTCCCTACCTGAACGGTCTAACTGAGGACTGAGGGTCATGATGGGGTCTTGGGCTCAGGACTCACAGTTTGTGATGCTGCTTTGTTGCTAGCATCCCTGTTACACTAGTATGATGAACATATCACAGCACATTCCCATTTTTAGTGTCAACTACCTTAAAAGCAACAACTGTGAAAACAAGGAGCATGTGTATGGGAGATTATGTAAGCATATATTAGGTACATAAATACATCTGTTTAAAAGTACATTGTGAAAATCAGGCATTTCTGCGTTCTGGTTGCTTGGTGGTACATAAAAATTCAATATTCAAGTATCTTGCTCTTAGTGATTCCACTTTTGAAAGCAAAAGTTTGTTTCATTTTGAGTACAAGTTCTAAGGCAAATGGTTCTGTAAATCTGTACAAGTCACGAGCCACCAGCTGTCCCGTGCAAACCATGAGACTTGGGCTGAGAAATAACTTATTTATGCAGACAAAACTCATGACCTACAGACTTACCAAACTAGATCATGAATTTGTGGATACATGGACTAAGAAAAAAAAAAATGTTAGATAAGCAACACCCAAGAGTTCAAAGAGGAGCCTTCTGAAGAATAGTGCAAACCCTAATCTGAGTGATAAGAATCCAGGGGTTCCCTGCATTGGGTCCAGCAGGATGTGTTGTTGTGTCTTTAGTTCTCCTGGTACATGTTCTATGAAACAATCAGGACACATTTCCCAGCTGTCATTAGGCTCAACTTACCAAGGCTCTTACTAGATCAGATCCCTCTAGACCCATGCTCTGTAAAGCTCTGTTCTCTCATGACAGCAGCTGTCTTTTACCTCTTTGCTTGTGACAGCACTATGACGAGGTTGTGAGTTAGCACTTTCGATTCTTTCTTAGATGGTTTGATCTGTACTTACTCTGAAAGGTGTGCTGTGTGAGGATTATAAGACTGTGTAGGAATGGGCTGAAGTGATAGCTCACACATCAAGGGCACTGGCAACTCTTCCAGAAGAACCAATTCAGATTTCCAAAAGACAGGTTTCCACCTGCTGTACCTGCCATTCCAGGAGATCTGACCCATTTTGGCTTCTGTGAGCACCAGGCATACACATGGCATATAACTGACATGCAGACAAATCATTACCACACAAAAATAAATAAATAGAATCAAAATAGTTATATAAAAATAAAACAACCTCTACCTGTCAGTGGTCATGATCACTAAGTGAAATCAAGAGTGTTCCATGACTTAAGGTGGGTGAAGTCAGCAACTCAAATACATGTGTTGCTGTTCAATAAGTTCTGGCATTATAGAAAAATAAAATATGCCATCTATGTTACTGGAATAGCTTATTCATGACACAGTCACTTTAGTATGAATTGTTCATATGCATAATTGTATATACATTCAGGAGAGTGGCAGACTGAGAGAGAGGCAAAGGGAAAGAGAGGCTTTGAGAAAAGACCTGGTGCATATTAAATGCCTTTATGTTATGTGTATTTATGTTTTTTGAAGCTTTGCCTTTTTAAAAAATCAATGTCATCATTGGTATGACATTAGGCAGAACATACAAAGCCCTTCCCTTTCACAGCTGCCAAATAAAGCCAAACACTCTCCATTATCACTACCACACACAATGGTGAGTACACACATATCCACTGACAGAAGACAATAGCACAAGTTCACAGTGTCCGCAGGGGGCTCATTCCCAGTCTTGTGCACTCCATCAGCTTTGAGGAGAAGTACAAACATCCTTTTATTGCCGCTGTGCCCTCACTGCTCCGGAATCTTTCTCCAGTGAGTCGTTTGTTCTCCCTTCATGCCTGAAATTTCTTGTTTTCCTGTGTCACTTTGTGTGCCATGCTCTTCACTTCATATAGTCTACAATCTTTCCAAATGGACAAATTTATTTGTAACATAAAATTAATGATTCTAAGTATCTTTCATTGTTTAATAATTTACTTAGAACCTCATAATATTCTGCTATCTGCATTTATCAGCTTATCAGTTTTAGTATATTGAACAGCATTACATAAGTTATATTTCCATTGCTATGATTAAGTTATCTGACACAGATCGTTTATAGAAAAAATGAATTATTTTGGCTCATGATATCAAAAAGTTCATTCTGAGAGAAAAAAACATGATTATCAAGCTCTGGTTAAATCAGTGTAGGACAGAAGGAAGCCTTGTTATTTTCTCTTCCCTATCCCAGGGGAAACTGCCATCCACTCAAGGATTTTAAATCCAATCAAGTAGTCAATGAACATCCATAACCATAAATGTCATGGGTGTTTCTGAGTTTTAACAACAATAAATTAAACTATTAGAAACATTGGTGTCCAGGTTATTGTGTGATAATAAATCCTCAGATGCCTTGAGGGTCACCAAGAGGCTCAGTGGTTGAGCAATAGCAAGAACATTTATGTTTGGGGGAAATCAGGTAACCTGGTTCCCATAGTCACCATGCTAGACTTCATTCCCACCACTAATGATCTAGAGCTGATGTCACTGCACATTGGCATCAGTAATTGCTCATAATAGCTTGTGGATATGGGGCATTTGGTGAGGATATTATCTAAGACATTACTTTAGTTCATATTCTTCAGGACATATGACACAGTGACATCTTTATTGGTATGCTATTGTCATGTTGGTTATAGTGTTGTTATGTTTAACAATTCTTTGTATATTTTGGCCAACACATTTATATCAGATAGTATTTTGAAAGTGATTTTCCCTATCTTACCTTTCTATATTGATCCTTGACATTGCCTTTTAGACAAAACTTGTATTTTAATAATGTCTTTTTAATGAATTATTTCTTTTCTGAGAACTGATGTTTGAGTTTAACTGAGAACTCATAAATGGATATCAATGCAATGTTATCATGGGGAATTATAACTTTATATTTTTCATTTGGTAGGCTAAAAATTTTATTAAAGCAAGGAAGGAAAATAGAGGTATATGAATGTATGTTTGCACATGTGTGTATTTGGTTTGGGGCTATCTGATTGTCCCAGGACCATTTGTTGGAATCATGTTCCCTCTACTCTTGTCTTTGCTCCTTGGTCAGCTGACTATGCTTCTCCATGTCTATTTCCAGGCTCTCTCTTCCACTCACTGATTTCTGCATTCTCTCAACAGTACCATGCTGTTTCCAGGAAGCCTCAGCATTAGAAACTGTCAGAACTTTGTTCTTCACATAATTTTGCTTCTATTCAGGATTGATGAATACTATTTAATGGTGACTAAAATTTGCTCCTATAAATTGGGAGGAAAAAGGAAATAGAAACAAGTTGTTATGATTGATGATGGAAACTGATCTCAAAACTAAATTGGGAAAATTTATTTAAATTTAAATATTTTTTTAAATAATGTTCTGAAGCCTAGAAACTAAGGATGGTGAAGTGTTAGTGCTGATGCTGAAGACAGAACAATAAAATTAATCAGCCTTGATATTTTATTTTCTTCACTTGCATTTTTTCTTGTTTCTCCCTCCTATTCCTCCTCCTTCTCCTCTTCATATCCATTCATTAAATGGAGTCAATTGTTAAGAAATAATGAAAGATAGAACTCGGAGCTAAGGAAGCCAAAAGGAATGTGGGGGACGGTATGCTGTGAGAGTAGGAGAGGAAAAGCAGATGATCCCTGATGTTGTCTTAGAAGATGGAGAACATCTGCTCCTTCTCAGAACTCTTGGCATGTGAAGTGTGCATTGTAAAGTATCTGCTGAGTTCCTGCTTGCTACTCTGTCCAGTTACGTTCTCTCTCCGGCTTTAAGTCAATGGAAACAGTGTCTCATAGAGCCACTTCCTGTCCGTCCTCTCAGCACCTCCCCACAATCTCAGGCTCCCCAGGGTCCCCAACATCTTCAATGAGCTATGCGAGGAAGGGGGACAAGTGCAGTGTGGCTCTGTGAGACTCCCTGGTGAATTCTCACTGTTTCCAGAAAATGTAGATGTCCCTGGAAGAGAACCACCTCAGGAGTATTTTTTGAATATGAGCTGCTAATAGGTCAATAAACAAGATTTATTAAACACAGCTGCACTCAAGGCCAGGCAGAACTGCTAGCTAGGGGGAAATGCAGAGCTAAAAATCTTAAAAGTAAGGGGGATTAAGAAAGACTCAATTAGAGTTTACTAAGTAGGAAAAACTTAATTAGATGAAAGTCGTGTATCTGTTCTAGTGGAAATGGTGGGTAGAATTGAACTGAGGATTTGAGCTGGGTTCTGTCTACTATCCATTGTTCTTATGAAGCCACAGCAGCAGAAAGGCCAGGTGTGACTGTCTCTCTCTCTCTCTCTGTCTGTGTGTGTCTCTCTCTCTTTCTCTCTCTCTCTCTCTCTTTCTCTCTGTCTCTCTTTCTCTCTCTCGTGTGTGTGTGTGTATAAAGATAATGCTACTTTAAGTAAATCATGAGAAAGGTGTTAGACATGTGTTTGAGCTAAGTTAACATAGTAACATTGGGCTTTGGTCCCACAATATTGTAGAGTTCGGTAACCATAAGCATACTGTTGAATCTGTCTGTATGTACCTCAGATTATATGTCTGTGTGTTTCTGAACAATTATCTTGTGAATTATTAACCTGGCTTACACTTACATTTTTATTACATTTTATTGAATGACTGTGTGTGTTTGTGGGGAGTGCTCTTATGATATACACAAGCTGCTGAGAATCTGTGAAGATTAGAGGATAGCCTAATGGAATAGTTCTTTCTGCCATGTGGAGCCGGGGACCAAAATTATGTTCTCATAGCAAACAAGGTCTGAGTCATCTAGCTGGTCCTGATTAATACTTTTAAAGCAGTAAGAATACCTTTATTAATTTAAATCTGTGTTTGCATGGTCTTCATGAGTAGTTTAGATGAAGGTTGGATCATGTGTGTGTTTCTAAGTGTGTGAAGGTGCCATGCATGTGTGGGCACATAAAATCAGAGGCCAATAGGTTAATGCCATGTGTATTATTTCCTTGCTCCCACATTAGGTTTTGAGGTAAGGGTTCTTGTTTGCTCACAGAGCACAGCTGATTCCATTAGTCTAGCTAGCCAGTTTGTTCCTAGAATCTCCTGTCTCTGCCTCCACAGGTCTGAGCTGTCAGGGGCTGCCACACTCAACTGACAGTTACTTGGCTGACATTGCAGAAACTTGCCTACCTAGTCTTCAACCACTGACTCATGTCCCCAGCACATAGGGTGATTTTTCTTGAATCATAACTATTCAAATCAATGAGTATTTTTAGTATTAGCATTCTCTGTCTTTCTGCTTGAGATTCTCTAGCCTCACCCTTATAGCCCTTAACTAATACACAGCATTGCTATTGAATGGCCTTCCCACAATTAGACTTTTTTTTTGCCACTTTGTTACATACATTTCTCCAATGGCTTTCCATCTATCTTTTTGTGCATTCTATCCCAGATCTCCAAGCCTTTTAAGCTCTGTTTTTGTCAAATACTGTTGTCCTCGTTGTTTTGCTCCCGAGCTGCTCAGGTTTGAGAACTACTTGCCTGCATCAAGGCAACACTGGTTATTTTTCTGCTCCACCCTCAGCACATGTGGAGCCCTCTGCTTATAATCTTTACCACTTATCATGTTAAACCCAATTATAAATTCTCCTTTCCTCAGCCCAGCTTCTCTCCCTGTCAGAGCTAAACACATTCACGTGTATAGTAACTCCATCTTTCAGATAAACATGCAGCAGCACATACTTGCCTCCCTTTTTCATTTATTCATTGCCCATGATCTTCACGATACTGTGGATGCTGGAAATTCATTGACAGTGTAAAATCTCATTATATGTGTGAGGGAGACTTTGGAACAAAATAGCTTACTAATGAAAATACTGAGTCACTCCAGTAAATAAATGTACAAACATATGCTTTAGGTCTACTTAAATAAGACTGTGAACCTTCATGCATTTAAAATGTCTTAGCAAGTGTGAGAGTATGTGCACATTCATAGGGTTAGTTTACATGAGTGTTAGTTTACACGTATGATGATAATGTTATATTTTCAAGTGAGGAATCTATGGAGAGGTGGTAATTTGGTGAAGTAAGAATTTATTACAATTCTAAATAAATTAGAATAATATGAATAAAATATAATTTTACAGTGAGGAAAGTAGAATTCAAAAATGGATAAGAAATTCCACTGATAGGCTTCACTGAAATGGTTGATTCTGCGACATTAACAAATATGCATATATCAATTTGGAGAGAGTTCAAATAATGAGATTGGGATAAACTGTTCAACGAGGCCAGTGATCTGCTATAAATGCTTCTAGGATATAACATTTTTAAGAAATGAGGTAAAACAGCTCAAGTTGTTCTGAACTTTTTTCCTGTAAAGAAAGAAGATAGCCATGATTATGAAGCTGTTGGCAAAAATATTAAAACAAGAACTCATCTGTAATGGATTTTATTCAGAGCTTCATTTCTTAAAATGTTGCCATAATTCAGGCGATCTTGAGGCAGGAGACAGCTGGAATTGATAATAGGGCTGCTCAAGCCTGTCATTAGTTCTGCAATATTAGCTTAAAATTAGTATGGGGGAGAATGCAAAGTTCATGCAGATTTTTGGTTCAATTCCTTACAGCACATAAAAGATGAAACAACATCTTTTACAAATTACAGGGACTTGTGTTCTTCAGAGCACAGTGGTCTCCACTTTTAAAATGTACTTTTAGAATCTCTATTTTACTAAGCATATAGAAATGTGTTTAGTCATATTTTAATCTAATTATAAAATAAATTAATTCCACAAAATAAAAAAAAATTCTCTAAAATAAATATGCTTTTGCTGAATTATCTAATGAGGACTCACTCCAGAAACGTTTATGTCCCTATAAGGAAAAGACATCCTTCCTTCTCAGCTTCTTTTCTGATCTTTAAGGTGAAATGTCCTCACGAAGGCATCTTAAGGGGAAGGGTACTATGACTCACCGCTCCAACAAAGCGAAATTTCATACCAGAGAACTCAAGTCTGCAGGAGCATTGCAAATATAGTCAGAGACAGTGAGCAAAAATGCATGCTAATTCTCGATCCGTATTTACACTGTATACAGTGCAGGCTTCTCTGCCTAGGGAAGAGTCCTTCCTATGGGTAAGATTTGTCTTTCAACACCAACTAACATAACTGCTGCTTTCTACTGATATGCTCAGCAACCCATCTCCCAGGCTACTCTGGATTTCATTAAATTGAAAATTAACCCTAACCATCAAACTATATATTGCATAAATAGGGTAAGTTTGCAATGTGTAGCAGCTTTGGTTTTCAATAAATTAGTAGTTCATCTATTAGACACCAGCAGTTTAAACCAGGCTAAGCGTTCATTAGGGCAGTGTAATCCCTCCAAGGGCCAAGTCCTCGGACTGGATGCACACATGTAAGACAACACCAGACCAACATACACACACAAACAGCAGAGACTCAACAAAGGTTATTAATTTTCTCAAGCCACACAATCACATCAGATAATTCAGGAGCAGAACAAGAAACATTAGGTGTTTAATAAAATTAAAGCAACATATAGACACTTTTACAATGTTTCTCACATTGACACAAATTAATACCAATATGTAAATTATATTGAAATATCAAAGAAATACTGTTTAATTCCACATATATAAATTCACATAGGATATATAGTGTTACAATATTTAGAGTTACATAATCATTCATAATGAACCATTTACCTGTCTGATTGTCATCTTGTATATTTTGTCTTTTTCTATCTGCATTCTTTTGATTGGTGTTTTAAAGAACTGAAATTAAGTCTGATGTTTTAATTAATACAATTGCTGAATCAATAGCATCTCTATGGCTTTATTTTTATTTACAAATTTCTCTGTGTAGCATTTCTGATGAGCCTTGAGATATCCGCTAATAAAGGACATAATGATAAGTCATTAAAAATCATTTTGATTCTACATTCATACAGAAGTATAAAAATAGGTTTCTTCTTGAGCCTCTGACCTATCAATTCACAGGCTCCTAGCCCTCTTAATAGTGCTAGATATGGAATTATTCTTATATAGATTCTTGTGTAGATTCAGACTGACGCACAAGCAGAATATGGTTGGCCATTCCATAACATCTGTGTCATTATGGCTCTCACGAGCATGTCTTACTAGGAGAGTCATCATTGCAGCTTTTGAGGTTCACAGCTTGATCTTTTACCTCCAGCAGCATCATTAAATTTAGCCAATAGAACTGAAGCTTCCCAGTAATGGCAGTTTGAGTTCTTTGTGTTCTATGGCTCAAATAGGTGGTATCCTTGGCAATAGGGTACTACTGCCTAGTTCTAAGGAACACTAATCAACAATATTACAATAATCTTTAATATTTGGAGGTTCAAAGACCTTACCTGTCAACAAGTGCAAACGAATTGACCCATTCTTAGCATTGATCTCCACCCCTCCCCCCATTTAGCCTGTGTCATCTATTAGGGGAATTCTTACCCTGTTATAAGGCAACTTTATGTTTAAAATCATTTTATATGGGGTTTATGTGCTATACTTACCTTTTTACTAATGTGAAAATATATTATGACCAAGGAAACTTACAGAAGAAAGATTTTATTTTGGCTGACAATTTGGTGGAGTGGGTTCATTAGCATCGTGGAAGAAATTATGAGAGCATGCACACATGGTGCTGGGGCAGCAGCTGAGAGCTTACATCTTTAGCTGCAAGCTGGAGAGAGAGACAGAAACAAAGACGGAGACAGACAGACAGACACACACATGGGGAAAGGGGAAGAGAGATGGAGAGAGAAAGAGAGAACTAGAAAACCTTTGGTTTATGAAACCTGAAATCCCTTCCCCAGGGACACCTCCTCTAACAATGCCAGACCTCCTATGCCTTTTGCCTTCTCTAATAGTTCCACCTCCTGGGTTCAGCATTCACAAATATGAGCAGATGGATTTCATTCTTTCTAACCACCACAGTAAGCGTTTATTTTAGGAAGCTTTTGCAGTAGGCTTCCATAAGACTTTCAAAAGTTCCTTAATGGCAGCTGTCCCTCTCTGTATGCTCTCCTCTACTCTGCCCTCTCGTCCCACATCCAGTTCAAGCTGCTTTTCCTCATCACTTCCCTTTGGCGTTTATATCACTTCATTCTGTATTTCTGCCTTGTTAACTGAATGGTGTCTATCGTTATTCCAGTTGACGCATGCACACATGCAGATGCAGAGTTGATGTCTACAAAAGAGAAAATGGTTACCATTTGCCTGTCTATGCCTTGGCTACTTTACATGATTGTTTATGACTTGTTTTGAATAACGCAGAGACTCTCAAACGATCAATATGTTGAGACTAAGTGACTACACATAGGACATCTATATCATGTCTCCTCCATGTCTCAAGTATCACTGAAGAAAGGGGAACAGGCAGGGTGGTTGTCAGAGCCAGAAGTAATGGATGACTTCAAGGAAACTGTTTTTCATAAAAATTGAGGGAGTTTCACATATTAAGTCACAGCAGTTATGACAGCATACACAAGATCTGCATAAACTCAAGCAAGATAAAAATCAGATCATGGAAGGTGGAGAGGAAGGCTCAGTTTTCTTGAAGAGTATGACCCGTTGTAGGTCAATAACACTGCGCTGGATAGCCATATCCAAGGGTATATGATGAGCAGGAGGAACTGGACTTAGTGGATTGTCCTTTATAAAGTGTTACTGCATGCTCTGCTGCTTTTTATTCAGCTGTTAATTGCCCCGCTCCCCAGATTCTTACTGTTTTATGAGCAGGCTATCACATACCCCAAAAGTTGCTGTGTAACCTTGCCTCCAAATAATCCCTATTTGACCAATTAAATGTCTACACCTGGGCAGGGCAGAAATGCGGTAGGTGGAGCAAAGGTTCACAGACTGCCAACAGAAGGTTCACAGGAAGGAGAGAGACAGGAAAAGAGAAGAAGGAAGCAGAGACCACCATGGGTTAGCATAAAGAAGAACCATGTGGCTGGGAAAAATTTACTCTGAGGATAGGCATGGCTGGAGAGAAGCAGCTCAGAAGGAAAGCATGTGAAGGTATTCATATTATTCTGGCTGGGAAGTAGCCCAGATAAAAATGATTAGAGCAAATGGACTGGGGTGTGGGACTTAAGATAATGAGGTAGTTTAGGCTTAAAACAAATCTATCAAGTGTCTGTGTCTTTTATTGATATGGTGGTGGATCAATAATTACCTCCACAATAAACATAGGCTATTAATAGTATATATTAATAGGCATTTTGTTTTCTACAATAAAGTGAGGTGAAACAAAATTAGGTTAGTAGTAACATGGGTGACTATGGCAAGGGTTGGTGAGGCATTTCATGATAAATTTTAAATAATTCCTAAGGCAAATGCTCTGCAGTCATTTTTCTTCTTAGTGCAAGATTACCATGAATAAGCAGGTTATTCTGGATTCAGATGGTGTCAACTAAAATTCCAGTAGCACATGCCGATCTGGGAAGATTTGTATCTCTCAAGTTCAGGGAAGATATATGGCTGGACTCAGAGAAAGAATTGAAGTTCCTAGTCTCTAGAGCTTTTCTATAAGGGATGGGGGCCTCTATGACCCTAGAGCATATGACATTTTTTTCAAGATCAGAGTGGGCTCAACTAAGGTCCGTAGAACATGCATGAAGACCAAGCATCTTCATCATCAAGAACACAAGCAGGGCAAATCTGAACTGCCAAGATTCAGACCAATAAGTGTGTTATTTTAAAAATGATATTTGTAAGACAAACTTTTACTGTCCAAAAATGACTAAAAACTTGAAATATTCAGTAAAAAGTATCAAGTAGTTATATATGAATATTTATTGAAAAAAAAGTGACACATTTAAAAAGCTGTTTGCCAGACATTCAGAAATTATCCAGTATAGGTAGGTAAGTCTGACAATTCAATCTCTGAGGTCCTTTCCTCTCTCTCCTTTTCCCTTCACCATATCTCTCTTGCTCTCTCACACTCACTCTTGCTTTCTCTCACATACATATGCTTCTATTTATCATGTATTATTTATATTTCTATATGTGAAATATATTAAATAAAATGTATTGGATATGCACCCTTTAAATATTTAATTTTGAAAGTAGGAAGAAAACTCAATACATTAGAGTTGAAGTGAAACACAAAAGTAGAAAATGCAAGTTAAAAACATGAAAACAAACATACAAAAATTTTGGCAACACATTGGGATAGAATGAGACAATTTGTCACATGTAATAGTCAAGCATAATGCAGAAAATGGAAAATACATATGAAGATAAAATGAGTAAAAATACTATAGGATTGACATTATGAATGGAAGTAAGGAGGAAAAGCACAAATGAGAGAAAATTTACCAAACTGTCTTTACTGCACACATAGTAAGTAGTGGATTTCCCTGGACTGAGAAGTGTAAGCAAGAGAGCTAGCTCAGGACAGTGGTTGTCTGTGGTTGGGAGATGAGGCACAAGACAAGAGTGAAGCCCAACATCTTCACGTGACTCTCAGCCTTCTTGTTGTAGTGACAGGGTTGTAAGTTTCTTTTATTTATAAGTTAAAATATAGTAATACAGCTTTGGAGTGTTGTATGCTATATTTCAATACATAATTTGGAATAAAACGATTCATATAGTCATTAACAAAGAATGTATGACCATATGACCATATTCTATACTCTTCTGAGGGTTGCTAATATATCTAATGCTTTTTTTCATAGAATTCCATAAAAACAGTTTTGGAATTTCAATGTCTAAACAATGTTTATTTCCTACAACAGTTTTTCTGGAACACCCTGGCATTGGACTGTAGATATTTGCTGTTAAAGGAAATTACACTGAAAAAAACTGGGGGAAGTGATGCAAGTTGTGTCATCAGCAGCAGTAAATCAGGTGGACCACACTGTTTTCTCTTTATTAATGAAATTAGCAGAGGAATTAGCTCTATCCTGATGTCTCTCTAAGGCATAAAATTTAATCCCAGTGTCATGATGAGTTGTTATACCCACAAATAATAAAATAATGCTGAGCAACTCATATTAATTTGACCTTAACGAAATGATGCACATATTTTTATTAATCAAGCTAAAATGCCTTTGAATACTTATTTAGCTGTTTTTATTTCAAAGCCTATAAATAAGTCTGCTGCAAATTCTGAAATAATGTTGAAAATTTCTATAAATAAGTGCAGCCTTAAGATAAAAAAATAAAAGTAATTAATTAAGAATCCTGATAAAAGCTGGGCGTGGTTGTGGACACCTGCAGTCTCAGCACGAGGGGAGGCAGAGGCAGAGGCAGGCAGATCTCAAGGAGTTTGAGATCAGCCAAGTGAGTCCAGGACACAGAGAAACCCTGTCTGAAAAAAACTAAAAAGTAAAAAAGATGAAAAATTAAGAAAATAAAACTAAAAAGTCCTGATGAACTTTCTAACGATGAAAGGAGACAACACTAATTATTGAGTCAAGGGCCCTTGACTCAATAATGCCCGCAACTGATTTTAAGACATTAATGTTCTGACCTAATGTGGCTAATTCACAATTTTCATATGAAGTGAATTTAGAGCAGTTTCTTTTTCACTTATGGACAGCAGAATGAGGAAATGAAAATGAATGTATATATATATTCTTTATTAATTACACTTTATTCACTTATTAATTATACTTTATCCCCCCTGAGGTTCCCTCCCCACTCCTGTCCCAATCCCTGCCTTCCTCCACCCTCCACCCCACCTTTCTCCACTGCAACAGGAGTGGCTGCAGTGTCTTCTTCTGTGGCCTGGTAAGGCTGCTTCCCCCTCAGGGGGAGGTAATTAAAGAGCAGGCCAACCAGTTTATGTCAGAGACAGTCCCTATTACTATTACAATGGAACCCACTTGGATACTGAACTGCCATGGGCTACATCTGTGCAGGGCTTCTAGGTTATCCCCGTCAATGGTCCTTGGTTAAAGTATCAGTCTCAGGAAAGACCCCTGTGCTCAGATTTTTTGGTTCTGTTGCTCTCCTTGTGGAGTTCCTGTCCTCTCCAGACCTTACTGTTTCCCAATTCTTTCATAAGATTCCCTGCACTCTGCCCAAAGGTTGCCCATAAGTCTCAGCATTTGCATTGATAATCTGTAGGTACTTTCAGAGGTCCTCTGTGTCAGGCTCCTGATTTGTTCCCTCTTTTCTCCTTCTTCTGATGTCCATCCTCTTTGCCTTTCTGGATAGGAATGTTTTTTACAAATTCAAAAATCTGCTATATCTGCAGGTGTTTTTGTGTATGCCTAAATACCAATATTTGAAAGAAATATACTTTGTAGTGAAATGGTTGGTGAAACACAATCGATTTCCTAATACTCTACATGCACATCAAGGAAAACATGATTCTGCTTGATACAATTTTTGAAATTCAATTTTTGAAATTCAATGAGGTCATTTATATTTATTAAAAAATTAAGGAAGCCTCAGATATGATACCTTAGAAATCAATAGGCAATGTGGAAAAGAGCTGATGGCTTATATATTAAAATGTATATTTTCCTCTAGAAACAGATTTTGACAGAGTTCTGACTATTAAGAGAAGCATATTATTACTTTACCTAGTGTAACTGTCAAGGCTGTGTAAAATCATGAGATAATTCACATTTGTATTTCAAATGCAGGTTTCACCTTAGCTTACTTATATTTTTACCTTGAATATTTTCCCATGTGCTTTCCAAAACAACACAACTAAATATTTCTCCTGGGAAAATATTTATTTTAATTTAATTGCTATGTGTCTATAATGTGGTTTTTTGATAGGTAGACATTTTTGACAAGTTACATTTGCAGAGGGAAACACTGAAAACACATTCATTAGTCCTTTGTAATAGAACATCTAATCTACTGAGAATACATGAGGACACTTCAAAATGTCACTTTAGATTTTTATCTCTTCTGCAGTTTTAGCCTCTTCACACTGCCCTATTGTGTTTTATGTTGAATAGTCTGGCAAGAGAGAGAAACAGTTTTTATGGTTGGTGATAAAAACATCTTTGCAACAATGTATATATCCAATCAGTCTGTCTCTCATCCTGCTAGCTATAGAATGCAAATAGCTGCCTGCCATTGTCCTCTCAGGACAGCTGGTTTTCAGAGCACATTTTCTGGAGAGATCCCATTCTGACAAAGTGCATGACACTATCGCGTCTTCTTTGGTCATCCTTGCCTTCACCTGCATTTTTACAGTCTGTCTTTGTTGTGATGTGGGGGGCTCTTGCCTGCCTTTCAGAGCAGGTCCGTATGTGTTCAGAGCAGGTCCGTATGTGTTCAGAGCAGGTCCGTATGTGTTCAGAGCAGGTCCATATGTGTTCAGGTTCCTGTTCATGTGCAAGTGTGAGTGCACTCATGGATGCACTTGTTTGTGGCTGCAAAGAGTCAAAGCTACGTGTCTTCCTTGATAATCTCTACCCTTTATTATGGCAGCTTCTCTATCCCAGAACTCCCTTATTTGGTTATTCAATCTGGCCATATTATTCTGGGGACCCTCTTTTCTCTGCCCCCACCACATTGGGGTTATGGATGTGCAGCCTGGACAGTCAGGCACTTATATGGGGTCTAAGGATCCAAAATATATTCTTTACACTTGTCTAGTAAGTTATCTGCTTCCCTGGGCCTTATTTCCTGTATCCTCTAATTTTATTTCTTTAAATATTTGAATTTGTAATTTTAAGGTATATGTTAATGTTTTGTGTTTTAAAAACAGTGAAAAGGAGATATGAACATCCTTTAAATTATCTTCCAGGTTGTTCCTGAATTTGGTAACAATGTTGAATATATGAGATAACATTTGCTGTTCACACTGGTGTCTTAATTCCAGCACTGGGGAAGCAGGGGCAACAGGAGGTCTGCTTTGAAGCAAGTCCAAATGAGCTTCACAGTGAGTGCTACACCTCAGTGAGGTGTGTCCTGAGAACTTGTCTGGAATAAAAGAAAATAAAGCAAGCACTTATTATTATTATTATTATTATTATTTGCAATTGAGTGAACCATCACTTTTGTTTGTCTTGTTGTTTGCATCTTCTACCCACTCTGGTATATCTTCCCATTAGATGGTCATCACTTTCTAATAAATATATATCTGCTACATGGTGATTCTTTTTATTCTTCGTGATAACTGATTTATTTAACTGCCTTTGGTATTATAATCTCAAATTCACGTATGTGTTCCATTATAATGGAACAATTTGAGTGAAGCTGAACAGGTTGCAATATTATAAACTTAAAATCACAAAGTTACTGCACAGAGGGATGAAACTTAGCCTTAAAACTTTATAATGCATAAGAAATGCACAAATCAATAATATAATGGTTGAAAACAGAACACTTAAAGCTATGGATGATTTTTCAAGTGAATAATTTATTAACTTGTGTTTTCCTACTACTTTATTTAATCACTTAAAGCCTGATCAAAGTTGCCACCTTCCTCCTTCCAGTCCCACCCTCAGCTCAGTCCCCATTCTTCCCCCATGGGCTGGGACATGAAGCTGAATCAGGACTAAGGCTGCCCAGCTAGGGGAAAGGAATCCAAAGGCAGGCACCAGAGTCAGAGGCAGCCTCTTCTCCAGTTGTTAGCAAACTGGTGTCATGACCAAACTGCACATCTACATGTGTGTAGGGGACCTAGGTCCAGCCCATGCAGGCTCTTCGGTTGGTGGTTCAATCTCTGTGAGCCCCCCTGCGCCCAGGTAAGTTTACTCTATAGATCTTCTTGAGGAGTTCTTGACCTCTGTGGCCCCACCAATCCTTTCTCCCACTCTTGCACAAGCCTCCCCAGCCCGGCCTACGATTTGGCTGTGACTCTCTGCATCTCTTTCTATCAACTGATCCATGAAGCCTCTCAGAAGACAGTTAGAGCATCATTAATACTGTCAAGACTGGCTCTCTCCCATTGTATGGTTCTCAAGTTGGGCCAGTCATTGGTAGGCCATTACCTCAGTCCGTGCTCCGTATTTGTCCAAACACTTCATGTAGGCGAGACAAATTTTGGGTCAAAGGTTTTATGTGTAGGTTGGTGTCCTCCTTCCTCCACTGGGTGTCCAACCTGATTACAGGAAGTGGCTACTTCAGGTTTCAGATCTGCTGCTGCTAGGAGTCTTAGCTAGTGTCACCCTCATAGACAGCTGCGAGCCTCCTCCGGCCCAGAGATGACCCCCACCAAATAACATTCCTTCTCCCAATTTGCATCTCCCTGATGTCCTCACTCCTTATTTCCACCCCCACTCCTCTCTCCACCCACCCCTTTTCCCACACAGTTTCCTAACTTCATATGTTTCAGGTGTTTATTTTATTTCTCCTGCTGATGAAAATTCAAGCATCCTCTCTTATGCCCTCCTTGTTATTGAGCTTCTTTGGTTCTGTGGATTGTAGCATGGGTACTCTGTACTATATGGCTAATATCCACTTAGAAGTAAGGACACAACATGCTTGTCTTTCTGGCTCTGGGTCTCGTCAGTCGGGATGATCTTTTCTAGTTCCATCCATTTGCCTGAAAATTGCATGGTGTCTTTGCTTTTAAAAGCTGAGTAGTATCCCATTGTGCAAATGTGCCACATTTTAAAATTCTTTCTTCCATTGAGAGACATCTAAGTATTTTCCAGTTTCTGGCTATTGTGAATGAGGCTTCTATGAACATACTTGAGTAAGTGTCCTTGTGGTATTGTGGAGCACCTTTTGCGTATGTTCCCAGGAGTATTACATTGTATTTTTATTACCTATATTAACTTAAAAAAATAATAGGCTTCATTTATTCAAGCTTTCGTAAAATTTGTCATATTGGTCCTCACTCGTTTCTTTTTCTTTTATAAATTTTATTTACTTTTTATTATGAATATGTGCATAGGTGAGTGTGAGTTGTGTGCACATAAGTACACTCTGTGCTGAGTGCAGAGGTCCCAGATCTCCCTAGGGCTGGATTTACAGGAGACTGTGCGATGCTGAAGATGAGTGTTGAGAACCTAACTCAGTTCCTGTCAACCCTCTCTTATTATTCACTGTCTGTCTTTCCCAGAACTCCGGTATCATGTCAGGTCAATTGAGCGAGATGTTTGTATTTTGGAACAATATCTAAAAGGAATAAGTTTATAATTATATATTCATATTAATATATGCAAAGTCGTTGGTATTTCTAAATATATGTTTATATAGATAAAGTTGGTGTATTCCACAAGCAACCACAATGACATTTGTATTGTTAAGTTACTTTTAATTCCTGCACAAGCATGTAATGGGTGTTGAGAATGTTCCCTCTTGCACTCTGTCTT
This sequence comes from Meriones unguiculatus, assembly GCF_030254825.1. Taxonomy (NCBI): domain Eukaryota; kingdom Metazoa; phylum Chordata; class Mammalia; order Rodentia; family Muridae; genus Meriones; species Meriones unguiculatus. The sequence continues at coordinate 2,595,669 of NC_083352.1, read as the reverse complement.
CCATTCTGCCACCCAGATTTTGAGGTAATGTAACACAATTTTCTTCATGTTACTTTTTAATAGGAAAAAAATTCTTTCTATTGTATGACACTAAGTTTATAACCTGAATACTTTGCATTTTGCAAGTTTTAATTTCTGACAGTTGTATATATTGTTTTATTTGTGACTAGAATATTTCATCATTACAGTGTTAATAATAATAATTCTTCATTAAAGGCATTGAAATACAGTCAACTTCTTTCCATATAACTCTATGGATCTCAATACTGAAAGGACTTCTTTTAAATTTATGCATTTACATCAAAAGAAACATTATTTAGGAAAGATGATGAATGGATCAAAAATAAAAACAGAATTTTGATAATTTGTTATCACTCTTGGAAACTGGTTTCTGAATACAAAATACCATCACTTTAATGTTTACCTCTTTGCAAAGCTTCTCATGTGCTACCCAAATGATTTTTAAAACAAAGATTAACTAGCCTCTACTCTCATGAGATGTTCTAGAAGGGATCAGAGAATAGAGAACAGCGATAAATTCCTGTTTCTTCTCTTGCCATAAGACAAACTGCTTTTACATTAAATCATAGAAAACATGAATGGCTCTATGGAAGGTAATTGTGCTGATGTGAAATGGTGCTGTGATGGATTGGACACAGTCTCCTTGCCTGGTGTCCTTCAGGTCAGCAACACTCATCAGTCAGCAATTGTCATGCTGCTTCAGTCTCCCATAGCTCATTGCTGTGCAGAACAACCATGAGGAATATTAAATTTATTTACTCTATGGGTCTCATCATTTGCATAACAACTAATGAGAAAGGGATCTTGGGAGGTCTTTCACTGAAAAGAGGAAAGGGAATAAATTATGCAATTACATTTTAATCTCACAAAGTGTTAGAAAAAAGTGAATCAAAGTACATTTTTGTTCATATATGATTGGCCAAATATAGACTCATGTTTCCAACTATTTATGCAGTATATCATAATCAGTTGAAAATTAAGCTGAAAAGGGACTTATAGTTATTCATCTGAAAAACATCAATGATATTTTAACATTATTTGCTGCTTTGAAAATACAGTAGCTTATTGATGTGGTTTGAATATGTTAAATGAAAAAAAGTTTTCACAATTTAACAGTAACATAACTGCTGTTGGAGATGAGAAAATATCTGATTGTGTGTTATTTTTTTAAGAGGACTTATTTAAATTGATGGGTTCAGAAATGTCCTCAAATGCCTTTTGAAAAGTGGATATTTAATTGAAAGTTCTTTGAAGATAAAGTTGTATTGCAATATATTATCATATAACTTTTCTACATTTAACATATTCAAACCTCATCAATAAACTACTAGTCTTTTCAAAAGAGCAAATCATGCTCTCTGTGGCTATTGTGAAGGGAGTGGTTTCCCTATTTTATTTCTCAGCCCATTTGCATTTGTGTACAGGAGGGCTACTGATTTTTTTTAATTAATCTTATATCCAGCCACTCTGCTGAAGCTGTTCATCAGCTGTTGGTGTTGGGGTGTTGGTGTTCTCTGGTGGAATTTTTTGGGGGCTGTTGCTTACTTACAAGAACATCTCATTTGCTTACTTATGAGAACATCTCATCTGCAAATAGAGATATTTCAAGTTCTTTTTGGAGTTGTATGCCCTTCATCCCCATTGATTGTCTTATTGATCTAGCTAGAACTTCAAGTACTATGTTGATGAGATATGGAGAGAGTGGGCAGCCTTGCCCCTGATTTTAGTGGAACTGCTTTGAGTTTGTGATGAGTTGGGCTGGATAGGAAAGGGAGCTCCCCTGTTCTGAGGAAAAGGAGAAGAGGAAGGGGGAGGGAGAAAGAATGGGGCTAGAAGGGAAAGAAGGGGCTCTAAAGATGTAAAGTCAATAAAATAAATAAATGAGGAAGAAAAGAAATATGACCCTGACTTACATATATTTAATTATATGGAAGAAAAATTAATCTTTTGGCATATACATATAATTGAAAATAGGTATATAATAAATATAATATTTATTAAATATCATTGATATAAATTGTGTGTGAACTATAATTAAGAAAAATATTTACATAGCCAAACTTGCTGATAATTGAAAAGAAGACATGGATGAAATAATGATAGTAAAACATAGTTACAGATATCAAAAACAAACTAATAAAATGTCTAAATTAACACAAAAGTAAATCCTATTAATAAAATAATATTTTTCCCTTAATTATAGTACTTGAAGTTAACATTTGTCTTGGATTATGTCATGAGCTATTTTTAAGATTTTATATGATAATGCCAAAAAATGTTAATAACTAAACGGGAGTTAACCTTTAGACCAATATGAAAATTTTAGTAGGAACAAAATTATTAGATTTATCTTAATATTTCCACAGATTTGTGATGGCTGATTTTTCACATGCAGGCACCTAACTGACATTTAATCAAGCATACAGGAGTATGTTTTAAATATGAATTAATTACTGTGTGCTAAAATACTGCAATTTTATGGTGTGCAAACATGTAAGAACATTTCAGCTCACATTTAATTACTCATTTCATAGATTATAAATGTATGTTTACCTAACTAACAATTTGTTACCTTTCTATGGAAGTAGATTTTTTTGTCTGTTTGTTAAATATAATGTAAGGTTAATTAGGTGTCATTTACCGTAATGTTTAGAAAATTGTAGTTGGTTTAGCCCATCTGTGTTGCCTCTGATTTAAGTCATCCTATCAGTAAAGTATGCATGAATAACAGCTAACAGGAATGCACACTTACAGAATTGTAATTTGATTACCATCTAATAAAACAATACGTGCATGGAAAATATTTTAAAATTGTGGGTTAAAATAGAAATGGTATCCAGTTATAAAATTATTTTTTACGAAAAAATTCGGCTCTATACCTTATGGAATATACATGGTGTGGCCATGAAATGTAATAATCAACATCATCCCTTTCCTTGTAGAGTTAACTTCCAAGGTACCTCAGAGAGCCAGGCTGCCTGCAGGCTCTTCTGGATAAGGACAGGAACCCACTGTGCGCTCTAACATTTGAGGTGTGAGTTTTCTTTTTTTTTTTTTTTTTTTTTCAATGCAGTTTATTCAGGAACCTTGAACAATCCTCGGACCCTGGGGAAAGCCAGCCCACAGCTTAAATAGCCTCTGGGTAGCCAACCCAGGCGTGCCACGTGGGCAATGCAGATAGGTCCACATACATGGAAGCAAGCCAGATCCTCAGCCTTAGCCAAATGTGGAATTGTTCGTGACAGAAAGCACTCACCATCGGGAAGGTGGAAGGCGGAAACCAGCTCCATCTTTAAGGCACTTGGCATTATGCAGCTCTCTACAGTTCCCCCTTTTTGTTTTAGACGCATCAGGCAAGAGTAGAGGTCTGATCTCTGATATTAGAAATAAATTGGGACTTTGTACCGATGTTCATTTAGGTGTCATCCACCCAAAGAGCATCAGACCCGTCCGATACCTTTTTCTCAGATGGGGGGACCTGGGGCATCAACCCGCATGCAACCAGACATGCTCTTCTCTGGGTCCAAAGCGGCTGACCCTGAGTGCAGTGCTTAGCCTCGCATCCTGAGCGTAACATTTTAGCTTTTTATGGTATCCAACCATGCTTGGGGAGAATGTCCTGCTTCAATGGCTGTAAAGGCCTGAATGATCATGGCTGCATCACACTGTTGTGAGACTCTAATCTTGCATATATACCACAGGCAAACCAAGGAGACCAACACCAGAAGGCCTGCTAACGCTCCCATGTCTGCCCATTCCTTCAGATGATTCATGGCTGCAGCAATCCATGATGATAATCCTGTGGCTAGTCCTGCGTCCACTCCGGTAGAATTTACTGTGACAATGGCCACTCTCAGCTGCTCCATCGTAGTATCGAATTCTCCAGTCCAATTACCTAAAATATAGCTCGACAATTGTTTAGACAGATTTGCAGCACAGGAAAAATTCTCATGTTATATGCTAGTGACTCAAAGTCCAGCATATTTTCATTGACAGCCAAGTTGAGCAATTTGCCATAGTGTATCAATTTGCTCCTGCACGAGGTCAATCCTCTGATTGAACACCATCAAGCTTCCTTTTAGTTGAGCATTACTTCCTTTATGTACAACTAAGGCATGAGCTACATTGGCTAAATGATTGTTCAGGGTCTGAGCAGTCTGCCCAGTATGACTCATGGCTAATGCCCCGGTGGTAGCTCCAACAGCCGCCAATGAGATGGTAGTAACAATGGTGGCTGTAGTTCCAAGATCCCTTTTCTGTCTGAAGAGACTCATAGCGTGAGGGGCATCAACGGGCACAGGCACCCAGTGAGGCATGCAAGTAACCAGTGCATACCTAAATTTACTAGCATTCCAGCATTGGGCAAAAAAGCAAGTATCATTACCACAATTACTTGGCTCTCTCTGGCTAATAATGAATAAAAATGGGGGATATAGACAAACAGGTGTGGGCTTATAGGAAATATTATGAGAAGCCTTAACCCCCTCGTTGGAACATCCTGTGTCAGTTCTAGAACTAGCAGTGGTGTGAGTTTTCTTGAACCCCATTGTAACTTCTCTGTGAAGATGGTCTTAATACTAATTTCTCCTTTTGGGATTCATAGTCTGTGCTCAGTCATCATCCTATTGCTATGAGTCTTCCTGCACTATTTGCATTTCTTTTTACACATTACAATTTAAATTCTGTAAAATTCTACAAAGGAGGAAATAGCTTATTATTGCACACAAATCCAGATGAGTGTAGCTCATGAAAATCACTCTGTTGGTATTAACAAAGGAAAGTTATCTTTCATAGGCGAAGAATCATGTAAAATCCATGACTGATTGTATGTGATTAAAGGCTAATTTCAGAAAGGAAATGTTTGCATATCACATGTTTAATAGCAAACCCGAAAGACTTGCTCTTCTGCCTCCAACAGGAATTACAGTGGTGCTGGCAGACGTACTTTCACAGGGAATGGGGGCAATTAGCACCGTGGGCGAAAAGAAATGAGAGGTGCCCTTAAAACTCAAGTCACATTTCTGTTTAGATTTTCTACTTCAGGTTGTATGTCTCTAGTCCAAAGAGGGTAAGTGTTGACTGCAATAAATGTAATGTATGCATACTGCATAAGATATTTAGGTTGGCCAATGAATAGACATTAAATACCAAGACTGACTACTAGACAGCTTACTATCAAGCCATGTCCAAGTTATTGGAACACAATTAATTCCAAGGCCTTCAATAGCAGTTTTTGGATCTTAGCTTCCTGGTTGCAGCTTACCAATATGTACAGTTCAGATATTAGCAACCAGGTTCTGGCTACCACATATTACTGTGTATGAAAATCCCAAGGTACACATGCTGTAACCACGGAACCAAATGAACAACGATATTGCAGATCTGTGATCTTATTACAATCCTGACTGTTACTGTGTGACGGTAGTGAGTTTTAATTTCTGCATACAGATTGCAAGCATATGAAATACAATCAAGTAGTCTATGCATATTCGTGGTGATAGCAAGAGGTTTAAAGGGTGTTTATGTATGCATTTGTAATATTTTCTATCACTGGTTCTTTCTTGTTTGCAATTAAAGATAAAATGCTGTTTTAGCATTCCATCTAAATAAAGTATTTTCGGAGGAATATTTTCTTCAAAGGAATATCAAGCCATGATCTATCCCCACTGAGTTCATTATAACATGTCCTTGGAAACACGAACCACAAAGGACTAAGGTGCAGAGAAAATTAAAGTTCCATAGTGAGCAATGGAAATCTACATTTAATTAAGTAGTAAGCTGTCTGATGGAAAATAAGCAGAGAAAAATACACAAAAGGAGAAATTCATGTTTAGAATGTCTTCACAGAGAAGTTAGTATAGTAATCATGAATGCTCACACAGCCAGTTAGAAAAATTTGGGGAGACATAGAAGCCTCCTCTTCAGAAATGACCTGATGAGGCCTGATAAACTAAGGTCAGATGGAAGAGGAGGAAGACCTCCCCTATCAGTGGACTTAGAGAGGGGCAGGGAGGAAATGAAGGAGGCAGGGTGGGTTTCAAAGGGAATGAAGGAGGGGGTTACAGCTGAGATACAAAGTAAATAAACTATAATTAATATAAAAATAAAAAATGTATACTAATATATAGTACTAAAAGTATATAAAATACTTTTGGAAATAATAAAAAATGTAAAAAAAAAAAGCCTCTTCTTTTTTGCTCATAAGGTTCTTGAAGGAAGTCTGCCTTCTCTCAAGTTTCCTGGAAGTTAACTTTACAATGAAAGGAAGGGAGTAAGTTTAAACTTATGTTTACTCATCTCCTCCAATACCTTTTTGAAAAAGACATTATCTACTGCCTTATGGCTAATTTTGAAGGCCTTCATATTCTAAGTTTGTCCCGAGGGCTCCTAAAAGCTTTGTTCTTACAAATTGTAACTTCAACATTTACACTATTAAAAATAAAATAAGACAAACATTAAAATTATCATTTATTTTACCAGCAGTACAAAATGTACCACATAATAGTTCACAAATGTGATTAGCCTTTGTCTCTGTCCCTTGTTCTTTCAAGTGAACTTCCTGCAGAAATGGTAGCCTTCTGGGTTGTGGCTGATTGGGGTTACACACATCCACATGTTCCATAAAGCGTCATGTACTTCAACTCAGTGTTATTTAGGGCAACAAACCTGGAGAATGCTGTGGAGAGGGGGCGTTTCCGTTGTGAATTTTCTGTGACAGGTGGCAGCACTGTGATTCAGTAAGAAAGTACAGTCCATTTACATATTCCGTATTTGTTTGCTTGATTGTTATATTGGTTTTTTGGGGACTTTTGAACATGTTTGCTTATTTATTTATTTATTCATTTGGAAAAAGAGTTTTACTATGTAGTCCAAATAGGCTTCAAACTCACAATCCTTCTGTCCTAGCATCATCAGTGTTAGAATTATGACCTGCAATGCTATGCCAAATTTGGCCTTCAAGGTTTTATTTTATTTTATTTTATTTTAGAATTTTTTTTAAAATTCTTTATTAGTTACACTTTATTCATTTGTATCCCCCCTGTGGTTCCCTCCCTCCTCCAGTCCCAATCTCTCCCTTCCTCCACCCTCTACATGCATGCCCCTCCCCAAGTCCACTGATAAGGGAGGTCTTCTTTTCCTTCCTTCTGATCCTAGTTTATTAGGTCTCTTTTGGAGTAGCTGCATTGTCTTCTTCTGTGGCCTTGTAATGTGGCTTATCCCTCAGGGGGAGGTAAATAAAGATCAGGTCAATCAGTTCATGTCAGAGACGGTCCATGTTCATATTACAATGGAACCCACTTGGACACTGAACTGCCATGGGTTACATCTGTATAGGGGTTCTAGGTTATCTCCATGCATAGTCCTGGTTGGAGCATCAGTCTCAGGAAAGACCCCTGTGCTCAGATTTTTTGGTTCTGTTGCTCTCTTTGTGGAGTTCCTGTCCTCTCCAGATCTTACTGTTCCCCACTTCTTTCATAAGATTCCCTGCACTCTGCCCAAAGGTTGCCCATAAGTCTCAGCATCTGGCTTTGATAGTCTGCAGGGCAGAGCCTTTCAGAGGTCCTCTGTGTCAGGCTCCTGATTTTTTCCCTCTTTTCTCCTTTTTCTAATGTCCATCCTCTTTGCCTTTCAGGATAGGAATATATATAGACCTATAAGATATGATAAACATAATGAAATCTATACACCTAAAAAAGATAATCAATTGAGCGGACATGGGGTAAGATGATCAATCCTTGTTTAGAAAGACAGATGGGATGTGCATTGAACGTATGACAGGAGTCTACTGAGTGCATCTGAAAGACTCTAACTAGCAGTGTTTTCAAAGCAAAGACTCATGACCAAACCTTTGGCAGAGTACAGGGAATCATAAGAAAGAAGGGGAGTTAGTCTGATGGGGAAAGGATAGGAGCTCCACAAGGACCAAATATATCTGGGCACAGGGTCTTTTCTGAGACTGACATTCAACCAAGGACCATGTATGGATATAACCTAGAACCTCCACTCAGATGTAGCCTGTGGTAGCTCAGTAACCAATTGGTTCCCCAAAGTGAGGGGAACAGGGACTATTTCTAACAGGAACTCAATGACTGGCTCTTTGGTCTCCCCACCCCGAAGGGAGGAGCAGTCCTGTTAGGCCACAGAGGAGGGCTTTGCAGCCAGTCCTGAAGTTACCTGATAAAACAGGATCAGATGAATGGGGAGGAGGTCCCCCCTATCAGTGGACTTGGAAAGGGGTACAGTGGAGATGAGGGAGGGAGGGAGGGAGGGAGGGACTGGGAGGGAATGAGGGATCAGGACATGGCTGGGATACAGAGTTAATAAAATGTAACTGATAAAAAAAATAAAAAAAAGAAGCCACAAAAAAAAAGAGAGAAATGCCTTCAAGGTTTTATAAAGCAAGTTGATGAAATAACCAAAAAACTCTAACATATTAAATTAAATTGATTGTAAATAGAAATGTGTTGGCATTATATGTATCATGGCTCTATAACCTACTTAAAAGAATTTGTGACAAAATGGTAAAAAGGGATGCAAAGTGAGTAAATTTTAATAAATAATAACTTTTTTTAATGAAAAAAGAAGAGTTCTAAAAAAGATAGAATTTGTGACAGTGCAGCCCTGGAAACATGGCTCCATGGTTAAGATCAGTTTCTGCTTTTGCAGAGGACCTGCTCTTGGTTCTCAGGACCCACTTGCAGACTCACAAATGCTCTTAATTCCACTTCCAGGGGGTCTGTTGCCCTCCTCTCTCTATAGACAGCAGACCATACATGTGGCACATATACATATATTCAACCACTCATATGCATAACATAATAAAATAAAATTTAAAAGATAAATCTTTAAAGGAGCCTAAGTTGTTTATATAAAATGACTGAGCAAGTCTCTCTCTATACATATAAATGCATATATATGGAATATTAAGAATATATTTTTGTGAGTATATGCATTAACAACAATTAATAAAAAGAGACTAAATTTTAAAATGGAAAGAGGGGCATATGGGAGAAAGAAAAGAGGGAATGATATATTATAGATTCTAAAATAAAAAAAATTAAGAAAAACAATATTTTGACATTCTGAAAGTTGTAGCACATAGCTCAGATACACTGAAGGACACACATCTAGCATGTTTTCTACTTCTCCAATGTTTTCTTTTCCCCACTCAACATATTGTTATGCACATAGCAGAAAAGAGAGATGCAATAAATGATAATTGAAAAGATAGCCTCCAGCAGCCAACTGTGCTGTTATAATATTGGCAAGTAAAGTTGCAAATATTCAAGGCATAGATCATGATATTTTGCACTTTAATTGTGAAAAGACTACTATGATTTAAATTGGATATCATAATTCTTTCCAAGATTCATTGTACATGTGGTGGTATATGTGTATGCAAAGTTGGGACTGACTCTGACAGAAACTTTAAGAGACCAATATAATGATTCTACCAATCACTGTACATTAAAATATCAACAACAGGTAACACATGCATTTGGGCTTCAACATTCCTATGTCCAAATCTTACTCCCTCTTTGTTGTACAAGCGTAGCATGTTCTTAGACTTTTGCAATGTGTCTCAATCCCGCCCCCCTGTCTTAGCTGCTGAAAGAATGGTCCATTTTATTATAAAGTTCATGACCAGTGCTTTATTTCTGCTGTCAAATATTCTTAGGCATCACCAGACCCACAGAGAACAAAGAATCCAAAATATATTTTTTCAGAAAGTAATATGAAAACAAGAACCAGTGGACAGAATGCCATGTGATTGAGAGATTGTGCCAATAATTTTATTATCACTGTTAACAGAACTTCATCCTTGAAATATTTTATATGAAAGTCACGGTAATATTTTCAATATTGCAGGACCCCCAAATAATTGTTTATATGCTTTCATTTGAAAGGTGAGGTATTGAAATGTTTGCTGTGTGCATGAATGTATGAATTATCTGAATTCATGAAGAATAGTGAACCAATTACAAGTAAAATTAGTTCTTTGATGTATTAATAATTCTTAAAACCTCTTGCCTTCTCTAGGCCACTTATATTCATCAATGTATCAAATATTTCAAAAGAAAGGAAGCTCAGAAAAGAGACTGGGTCTTTTTTTTTTTTAAAAGAATGCTTTTTATTCTATTAATGAGATGAACGTGTGGTATTCTAATAATACTATGAAATATGATATTTATTTTTTCTTCACAATGTATTCATTATATATCCTGATTGAAGCCCTCAATATATATCCCTCCCTCAACTCCACCCAATCCTACCCCCTTCCCTCTTCCCCCCATTCCCTTCCCCTAGTCTGCTGACAGGGGGGAGTTCTCCACTATTGCCACCTGCCCATAGTTTCTTAAGTCTCATCAGGACTGCCTGGATCCTCTTCTTTGGTGGCCTGGCAAGGCTGCATCATCAGGAGCAAGTGATCAAAGAGCAGTCAACTGAGTTCATGATAAAAGCAGCCCCTGATCCCCTCATTCAGAGATCCACATGGAGATTGAGCTCTCAATCGGCCATGTCTGAGCAGGCGGTCTAGGTCCTCTCCATGTATGGTTCTCCCTTGATGCATCAGTTTCGGCTGGAAACCCTGGGCTCAGATATTTTAGTTTTGTGGGACTCCTGTCACCTCCATGTCCCTCTATTCCCACCCCTTTCTTCTTTCATAAGACTCCCTATACTCTGCCCAAAGACTGGCCTTCATAAGTCTCAGCATCTGCTTCAATACCCTGTTAGGTGAATCATTTCAGAAGACCCTCTATAGTAGGCTCCCGTCTGGTTTCCTCTATTCCAACCCTTCTGGTGTCTATCCTGTTTGCATGAGATTTAAGCATCCTCCCTAGGGTCCTCCTTGTTGTTTAGCCTCTTTAAGTCTGTAGATGGCTGTCCTATATTACATGGCTAATATCTGCTTATAAGTGAGTATATACCATGCCTGTCTTTCTGTTTCTGGGTTATCTCATTCAAGATGATCTCTCCTACTTCCATCAATTACCTGCAAATTTCATGATTTCTTTGCTTTTATAAGCTGACGCGTATTGCACTGTGTAAATATACCACAATTTCTGTATTCATTCTTCTGCTGAGGGACATCTAGGTTGTTTTCAGATACTGGCTATTATAAAGAAAGTTTTTGGTTTGCCTTTCCTAATGACTAAGAATGTTGTGCATTTAAGTGTTTCTCTGCCGTTCTACATTCCTCTGTTGAGAATTCTCTGCTTAGCTCTGTACCCCATTTTTTAACTAGATTACTTGGTTTGCAGGTGTCTAAATTCTTGAGTTCTTTATATATTCTGGATATTAGCCCCCTATCAGATGTAGGGTTGATGAAGATTTTTTCTCAGTCTGTAGGCTGTCATATTGTACTATTGACAGTGTCCTTTGCTTGTCAGTTTCATTAGGTCCCATTTATTGATTGTTGATCTTAGAGCCTGAGCTGTTGGGGTTCTGATCTGGAAGTTGTCTTCTGTTCCAATGAGTTCTAGGCTCTTCCCCACTTCTTCTTCTAACATATTTAGTGTGTCTTGTTTTATGTTGAAGTGTTTGATTCACTTGGACTTTATTTTTGTGCAGCAAGATAACTATTGATCTATTTGAATTTTCTACATGTAGATATCCAGTTAGACCAGCACCAGTTTTTGAAGATACTTCTTTTATTCCATCATACTGTTTTGGCATCTTTGTCAAATTCAGGTGTCCATATAGTGTTGTTTCATTTCTGGGTCTTCTATATGATTCCATTGATCCACCAATCTCTTTCTATGCCAGTACCATCTTTTTTAAATTATTGTTGTTTGTACAGCTTGAGGTCAGGGATGGAGATACCTCCAGAAGATCTTTTATTGTAGAATATTGTTTAAGCTATGTCATCATATTTTCAAATATTGGTGTATTATTTACAATACTCCTTACACATATATAAAATATGTCTCTGGTTCTAACTCAAACATATGTGAAAATAACTTATCAATGAAGAAGATATAAAAAATTGATTTGCTAATACTTCCAGATGTTTGGGTATACTTTTATTAGATTATGTATGTCATTGTTAATTTTATAATAAGTACTTCCAAAATGATAACATAATAAAGTTATATTTTAAGGCTAAAAGTGTATATATTATGTCAGAAATAGGCATATGATAATTGCCTACTACTGAGTAGTCAAATGATAATAAATGATCCTCAACTGTGATGCCAGTCAGTTACCTAACCATAGCTCACGCATTCACTAATTAAGAACAAACATAAATTTGTGCATCAAGGCAATTTTAGTTCAAAATAATATTGTGAACTTTTTCTACAATGCATATATTACAAATGGATGTATATACATATATATGTATATAAGTGTATATATATTCATATATATATAAATGTATATGTATATACATATAATATATACTACTAATAATTACACTCACTATATTTTAAATAAAAATTATTTATGTATAAAACAAGTATGTAGTAACGAGAAAGAATATCTTGGTTAATATTTGTACTGCATGCATAGCTTTATTATGTACTTAACATTGTGTTACACCTCACTGTGATACAATATAATGATAAATTTTTACTATTTACATCATAAAGTTTTAGAAACAGTTTACTAATGAGTTATAGTTTGAGGAGCATTGTTTACAGGTTATATAGAAACACCACATCGTTGTTATTACAGGCCTCAGGTTTCTGTGAAATTTGTTTTCCAGAGAACATTTCCCAAAGGTACAGAGAGACTCATATCCCGAAGTGTGGACCTCACTGCACAGCAGGAAAATCAAGATTAGTTACTTATAAGATGATGTAATGACTGAGTGCTATCAGAATTGTGTTAGTAGTTACAAAACATTTCTTTTTTAAATTTATTGATTTATTAAAGTTTATTCACTTTGTATCACAGTTGTAGCCCCCTCCCTTGTGCCTTCCCAATCCCACTCTTCGTCCCTCTTCTCCTCTCATGCCCCTACCCCAGTCCACTGATAGGGGAAGTCCTTCCTTTTTATCTGACCCTAGCCTATCAAGTCTCATCAGGATTGCCTGCATTGTCTTCCTTTGTGGCCTGGTAAGGCTGCACTCCACCTCACAGAGAGTGATCAGAGAGCCAACAACTGAGTTCATGTCAGAGAGAGCCCCTATTCCTCTTACTAGGAAACCCATATGGACAATGAGCTGCCATGGGCTACATCTGTGCAGGGGTTCTATGTTATCCTCATGCATGGTCCTTGGTTGAAGTATCAATCTCACAAAAGATCCCTGTGTCCAGATTTTTTTTTTTTTTGGTTGTTTATCTACTTGTAGAGCTCCTGTCCCCTCCAGGTTTTCCTTTCTCTCCATTCCTTCATAAGATTCCCTACACTCTGCCCAAAATTTGGCTATGAATCTCAGCATCTGTTTCGATACCCTGATGGGTAGTCTTTCAAAGAACTTCTGTAGTAGGCTCCTGGCCCGTTCTCTGTTTTCTCCCTCTTCTGATATTTATCCATTTTGCTTTTCTGAATTAGGATAGATCATCTTACTCAGGGTCCTGCTTCTTGCTTAGCTTCTTTAGGTGTGCAGATTTAGATGTGCAGTTTGTTTATCCTATATTATATATCTAATATCCACTTATAAATGAGTATATACCATGTTTGTCTTTCTGCTTCTGGGATAGCTCATTCAGGATGAACTTTTCTAGTTCCCTCTATTTGCCTGCAAATTTCATGATTTCCTTGGTTTTAATTTCTGTGTAGTATTCAATTATGTAAATGTATCATTATTTCTGTATCCATTCCTCAGTTGAGGGACATCTGGGTTGTTTCCAGATTCTGGGTATTATGAATAAAGCTGTTATGAATATGGTTGAGCAAATGTCCTTGTTGTATACTTGAGCATGTTTTGGATGTATGCCTAGGAGTGATCTAACAGAGGGTTAATATCCAGAATATATAAAGAACTAAAGAAGTTAAAAAAACAACAAATCAAGTAATCCAATTTAAAAAAAAAAAAAAAAGAGGTACAGAGCTAAGCCGAGAATTCTCAAGAGGAATATCAAATGGCAGAGAAACATTTAAAGAAATGTTTAAAGTCCTTTGTCATCAGGCAAATGCAAATCAAAATAACCCTAAAATTTCACCTTATACCGATCAGAAGGGCTAAGATCAAAAACTCAAGTGACATAATCTGATTGGCCTGCTCTTTAATTATCTCCCCCTGAGGGGGGAGCAGCATTATCAGGCCACAGAAGAAGACACTGCCGCCACTCCTGATGAGACCTAATTGACTAGGATCAGAAGGAAGGAAAAGAAGTCCTCCCCTATCAGTGGACTTGGGGAGGGGCATGCATGCAGAGGGTGGAGGAAGGGAGGGAACCACAGGGGGGGATACAAAGTGAATAAAGTGTAGTTAATAAAGAATTTTAAAAAAAAAAGAACTCAAGTGACTGAACTACCATGTGCTACATCCAAGCAGGGGTTCTAGGTTATATCCTTAAATGGTCCTTGGTTGGAGAAACAATCTCATAGAGGGCCCCTGTGCCCTGATCCCTGATATATTATGTCCTTGTGGAGCTCCTGCCCTCTCCAGATCATATTAACTCTCTCTTCTCTCATATGATTCCCTGCACTCTGCCCAACATTTGGTTATGAGTCTCTGCATCTGCTTTGATACACCCTAGTAAGGCAAACAGGAACTATTTCTGACATGAACTCAATGGCTGGCTTCTACCCTGAGGGAGGAGTAGCCTTGCTAGGCCACAGAGGAGGCCATGGCAACCAGTCCTGAAGATACCTGATAAGCTAGGTTTAGATGGAAGGGGAGGAGGACCTCCCCTATCAGTGGACTTGGAAAGGGGCAGGGAGGAGATGAGGGAGAGAGGGTGGGATTGGGAAGGAATGAGAAAGGGGACTACAGCTGGGTTACAAATTGAATAATCTATGATTAATAAAAAGAAATAAAAATTAATAAAACAAACAAATAAACAAAAAACTCAAGTGACAATACATGCTGGAGAGGATGGGGAGAAAGAGGAACCCTCCTCCACTGCTGGTAGGATTGTACATTTGTACAACCACTTGGGAAATCAATCTGGTGCTTTCTGAGACAATTAGGAATAGTGCTACTTCAATTTCTAACTGTACAAAACTTTTCTTTTTTTTTGTAATCAAAATATACCATATATATATGTATATATATATATATATATATATTTTTTTTTTTTTTCAAAGCAGCCACCCTGCTAGATCTTCTGGCTCTTACATTTCTACCTCCTTTTCCAGTGCTTATAACAAGACCAGAACAATGGCAATATCAAATGATGCACTAGTATTGGAGGGGGAAATCTCCTAACAGGTTTAATGTGTCTGGTTTCATGTTGAAGTTTTTGACCCACTTGGACTCTAGTTTTATGGAGGTTGATAAATATGGATCTATTTCCTTTTTCTCATGTAGACATCCAGTTGGACTAGCATCATTTGTTGAAGATGCTGTCTTTTTTCCATTGAATGGTTTTGGCTTCTTTGTCAAAAATCAAGTATCCATAAGTGTTTGGGTTTATTTCTGGGTCTTCCATTCATTTCCATCGATCCACCATTCTGTTTCTATGCCTGTACCATGCAGTTTTTATTACTGTTGCTCTGTAGTACAGCTTGAGATCAGGAATGGGGAAACCCCCAGACGATCTGTTGTTGTACAGGATCGTTTTGGAAATTCTGGGTTTTTTGTTTCTCCATATGAAGTTGAGATTTTTTTTTTCTTTCAAGGTCTGTAAAGAATTGTCTTGGTATTTTGATGGGAATTGCATTGAATCTGTAGATTGCTTTTGGCAGGATGGCCGTTTTCACTATGTTAATTCTACTGATCCATGAGTACGGGAGATCTTTTCATCTTCTGATATCTTCTTCAAAGACTTGAAGTTTTGTTTTTTTTTTCAAGCAAATCTTTCACTAGCTTTTTTAGATTCACCCCAAGGTACTTTGTGTTATTAGTGTCTATTGTGAAGTGTGTTGTTTCCCTGATTTCTTTCTCAGCCCTTTTGTATTGGATATACAGGAGGGCCTCCGACTTTTTTTTTTTTTTTTTTTTTTTTAGTTGATTTTTTATCCAGCCACTTTGCTGAAGGTGTTTTTCACCTGAAGGAATTCTCTGGTTGAATTTTTGGGGTCGCTCATGTATATTATCATATCATCTGTGAATACTAAACTATGACCTCTTCCTTTCCATACATCACCTTGATTTCCTTTAGGTGTCTTATTGCCTTAACTAGGACTTCAAGTACTATGTTGAAGAGATATGAAGATAGTGGGTAGCCTTGCCATGTCCCTGATTTCTGTGGGATTGATTTAAGTTTCTCTCCATTGAGTTTGATATTGGCTATAGGCTTGTTGTATATTGACTTTACTATGTTTATGTATGTGCCTTGTATCCCTGATCTCTCCAAGACTTTAAACATGAACAGGTGTTGAATTTTGTCAAATGCTTTTTCAGCATCTAAGGATGTGATCTTGTGGGCTTTTTTTTCCCTTCAATTTGTTTATATGGTGGACTACATTGATTTATTTTCATATATTGAAAACACCCTTGCATACCTGGGATGAAGCCTACTTGGTCATGGATGATGTGTTCTTGGATTCGATTTGCAAGTATTTTATTGAGTATTTTTGCATCAATGTTTATAAGAGAGATAGGTCTGAATTTTCTTTTTTTGTTGGGTCTTTGTGTGGTTTAGGTATCAGGGTGACTCTGGCTTCATAGAATGAGTTTGGTAATGTTCCTTCTGCTTCTATTTTGTGGAATAGTTTGAAGAGAATTAGAGTTAGCACTTCTTTGAAGGTCTGGTAGAATTCTACACTGAATACATCTGGCCCAGGGCTTTTTTTGGAAGGGAGATTGTTGATGAATGTTACTATTTCCTTGGGGGCTATAGTACTATTCAGTCTTCCTACCTGATCTTGACTTAATTTTGGTGGATGGAATCTATCAAGAAAATTGTCCGTTTCTTCTAGATTTTCAAATTTTGTGGCATATAGGCTTTTGTAGTATGACCCAATGATTGTTTGGATTTCCTCAGTGTCTGTTGTTATGTCACCCTTTTCATTTATGATTTTGCTGATTTGGGTAGTTTCTCTCTGCCTTTTAGTTAATTTGGCTAAGGGCTTGTCTATCTTGGTGATTTTCTCAAAGAACGAGCTCTTGGTTTCATTGATTCTTTGAATAGTATTATTTGTTTCTAATTGATTGATTTCAGCCCTGAGTTTGATTATTTCCAGCCATCTGCTCCTCTTGGGTGCATTTGCTTTTTTGTTTTCTAGGGCTTTCAGTTGGGCCATTAACTTGCTGGTATGAGATGTTACAAATTTCTTCTTGAAGCAATTTAGTGCTATGGATTTTCCACTAAGCACTGTTTTCATTGTGTCCCATAAATTAGGGTATGTTGTACCTTCATTTTCATTGAATTCTAGGAAGTCTTTAATTTCTTTATTTCTTCCTTAACCCAGCTGTCATTGAGCAGCAAGTTGTTCAGTTTCCATATGCATGTAGGCTTTATGTTATTTCTATTGTTGTTGAGGTCCAGCTTTAACCCATGTTGGTCAGAGAGAATACTTTTCTTATAACTTAATGTTGAAATGAAAGCAACTGACACAAGTGAGAAATTTCTGAGAATAACTTTCCTTTGCAAAGTGAAATCCAGTAGTTCCAGATGATGTTCAGATACTTTTGTAAAATCTAATCACATGGCAGAAATGTAAGCAGAGTGAATATCTTGGAATAAGCAGAGTAAAGCACAGAAGACACTGCAGTGTTTGACAGTGATTTTTCAGAAATTTATAGTGATGGAAAAATTGGGCAAGGAGGTGGGTGATATTTAATTGGGAACACAGATGTGAAGCTTTATCACCAGCCAGGTCTTTAACTGGACATGTACAGCCAGACAATACTGGGTGCAGATTCAATCAGTGTTTTCATTTTCTTTGTTGCAGTTGTCCATCACTCCTCTCTTTAGGTTCATGGGGTGATTGGTTTTGTAGGCCAACAGGCGAACTTACATGCTGACAGAAATTCAATAAGCGAAAATAACATGATGAAACAAAGGCTGAGGAAGAAAAGTTGGTAATAAACATAACTGAGAAAAGAGGTCCTACATTGTTTGTAAGGCAGGACAACACCGTGGAAATTACTGAAAGACACGGGAATTCCATGCAAATCTAGCCAACTTTTGAGCCTTACTGGTGGGGGCATAATAATGGAAGATGGTGAATGTAAATAAGACATGCATTATTTAGTGCGTGTGTGTGTATGTGCGCCTTGTGTTCATGTGTGTGCTTGTCAACCAATGGGACAAGCACTGAGAAGTGTCTTCTCACTTTTTCTCAGCCAGGGAATGGTTCATTTCCTTTTCACTTACTCATAGCTGAGTCATCATCTTTTGCTTTATATGTAGACATGGATAATACAGCTAACCTCCAAAGGTAACAACTGCTTAAAGATGTCCAGTGAGTGTGCAGAATTTGTGAATGTGAACCCAATACTACTTAGAAAAGTGAGGGATTTGGAGAAAGTTTTCTAATGTCTGGTCTGGAAGGACTCAAACAGGGTATAAGAGCTTGAACAAGGTATACCAAGATGAGACTATCTCATGAAATGTCTTCAAAGCAGGCCCCTCTCCACATTCTTTTTTTCTCCTCCCGTTTTTTTCTCCCTTTCCCCTTAAGAAGGGTGGACCTGAGGATTCTGTGAGAGAAGCCAAGGTAAAAGATAGACACAGGACACTGTGACCCAGCCTTGCAAGTGAAACTAAAATGATATAATATCTTTATGTTGGAGATTTTGGATGATCAAGCACTAGATGGAGGTCAGCAATGTCTCCTTTCAATCAGTTCTATACCAATGCACACTCCCGTGTAGAAGAATGTCAAAACAGTGCTGGCTTTGTTTCCCCTTTATTAAATGCTAGGAGAGCTTTGAAGTCAAGGCATCCATGTCCAACTTCAAGAAGACAATTTCTTATGTTTATTTATACATAATTAACCACATAGTTGCTTGGGTAGGAAGCTAAAACTCAGACATTTATATTTCCTGTGAAACAAGTTAGCCAAGTATTCAAAAAATTTCCAAAATTTCACTTATCGTATCTTTGCACCTTAACAATCTATTATCATAGTTTTGTTTTTTTAATAATTTTTATTTTTTATATTACTTACTGTTTATTCACTTTGTATCCCAGCTGTAGCTCCCCTTCCTAATTCCCTCCCAATCCCACCCTCCCTCCCTCAACTCCTCCCTGCCTCTTTCTAAGTCTACTGATAGAGGAGGTTCTCCTCCCCTTCCATCTGACCCTAGCTTATCAGGTATTTTGATTGACAAATAGAAAATCTACTAAATTTTACTAAGATAACAATATTGAATTAAGGCATTAGCAACATAACCTAAATATTATTGTTTTGATTTGAATATAAGACATATAATAGTTGAATGTAACAAATGTTGTCAGTGAGAGGTCCAATACACATGAATATGACACTCATCTCAATCTATGACTCCTTACCCAGAGCTTCTTTCTTCCACCACTCATCCCCTGTGCATACATCATGTCTCATAGAAAGCAATTCTATTTTTTCGCTCATGCTTCCCCTTAACAGCAGTCATTAATTTACTGATACCCTGTCTATCAGCCCACATCATCTTGATTAGAGCTGTTATCCTAATCAAAAGGCTGATAATTAAGACTATCCATCTGTAGAGTTCTAAGTGCTGAGATGAGTTGAAGATCCTAATTAAGATTATTTAGGTGTTACTTAAATGCCATCATTTGACTCAGCTAATCATACCAGCAGGTACATTAGATTTGCATTAATGTTGTGCTGAAGCCAGCAGCTATTTAGGCAGATCAAAAATGTAGATTGCAGATACTATTTCAAACGTCTTTATTTGAAAGTGATATTGAGTCAATACATTAAGATAAGCAGAGTGTTAGAGCAGCTCAGGTTATTTCCACATTGCTTAATTTACTTTATGGTAATAAGTGGAGTATTTAGAATAAACAGTCTATTTACTGAATTTGCTGTGTATCGTTTATCATTCTGTACTCTCTCCACATATACACGCTCTCCCTGACACTGACACATGTTTTTCAGCATCTATTGCTATGTCTGCTATACTGACAGGGGCACAGAGCAACCTCTTCAAACTGAGGCTACTAAGCATGAATGTGTGGGAGTATACAGATCATGCTGCAATCCCCCAAAAAGATCACGTTACTCTGAGATGAAGGAAAATATAGCATTTTAATTACTAGTCAGTTGAACTCTAGATAGCATAAATAATCAAGAATATTATTAGAGAAAAGTGTAATCCATTTATGTTTATTTTTATTGCCTTATCTTTGACAAATCAAAAACACAAATTGTATACTCTATTAAATTTATGTGAGTAAATTAGAATAAAATGGGTTCATAGAATCAGTCTCTGCCAGGACCTGCTTCTAGGACTTTTCCCCCTTAAATTCTAATGAAATCTAATATTATGGAGATATGAATAGCAATTTTTGCAGGAACAGTTCTCTTAAAAATATGCAAAGTATCTTGTAGTCAGCTCATCTCATGCTGTCGCTATGTACCTGTCACAAGCTGCTTAGGAGGGGAGGGTGTGTGGGGTTCCCACTTACGGAGTGTGTTGTCTGTCACGCAGAGAAGGATATTTAAACTGGATAGGCCTCTCGTAGGCTAGAGCTCCAGTGTCTAGAAAGACCAGAACGCAGGAGGGAAGATTGGACTTGACTACCCTGTGCAGGACCATCCTGCCCACATCTGTGAGGTAGGCCCCATCTCCTGTTCCACTTCTTGCCAAAATAGTAGTTCCATCTGTGAAACAAGTGTTGAAATATACAAAACTTTGGAAGAAATTTCATATTCCAGCTACGAAATTCTGCTTCTGTCCACACAGATTTAGTAGTGTCTCATAATGCAAAATCCATTTGGCTCAATTTCAAGTGTCCACTGTTTTCTAGAGCCTCAGTTTTGTTCAAAAACCCAGTCTTCTCTGAGACTCAATGCAAACATTAACTATGAGCCAGTTTCAATTTGAAAATAAAAAGTTACAGATTGCCACTATTCATAGGTACAGAATAAAATACTCCTACAAAAAGTAAAGGGGACAATAGCCGAGGGAAATGCACAAAATCAAGCCTGAGACTCCAAAGGACAAGTCTTAAAACACGTGTAGGCCAACAATACCTAAGTGGTTTAGTTAGGGTTTTACTGCTATGAAGAGATAACATGGCCATGGCAACTCTTTTTTTTTATTATTATTATTTTTTTTTATTTTATTAATTACACTTTATTCACTTTGTATCCTCCCATAAGCCCCTCCCTCTTCCATTCCTGGTCCCACCCTCCCTCCCCCTTCTTTTTTTTTTTTTTTTTCAATGCAGTTTATTCAGGAACATTGAACAATCTTTGGACCCCGGGGAAAGCCAGCCCACAGCTTAAATAGCCTCTGGGTAGCCAACTCTTACAAAGGAAAACATTTAATTGGTGCTGGCTTACAGTTCGGAGGTTGACAGTCCACTACCATCATGCCAGTTAGCATGGCAGTGTGCAGGCAGACACGGTGCTGGAGGAGACAAGAGTTGTACATCTTGATATGAAGGCAGCAGAAGGAGACCGTGAGCCACACCGGGCATAGTTTGAGCACAGGAGACATCAAGACTCACCCACACAGTGACACTCTGCCCAAGCAAAATCACACCTATTCCAACAAGGTCACACATCCTAATAGTCCCTCTCACTGTGCACCAAGCATTCAAACACAAGTCTATGGGAACCTATTCAAACCACCACACTAGGTCTTATGGTGGCATCATCTGAGCCCTAACAGGTTTGGGAAAACAACCCCTTAGGGCTCCTACCCTTGCGGTACACATGGCATCTTCCTTGTACCAGCACACTCAGTGTCTTCCATCTCCTCAGTCTATGGCCCACTTTTCTTGAATCTGCATCTTGCTTGGAATCACTGGAATTTAGCCATCACTTTCAGAGATTCATGCAGGAGACTTTCATGGATTTCCTGAAGGAAATATAGCCATGCTATAAATTGTATGACCTGATCCCCTTTCCTCTAGAACCTTAGTGCAAACCTTGATGAGCCTGTAAATTTTGGACCCTGTAGCCCATAAATCTGTAAATCTTCACACCCTGTAGCCTTTGTCAGGTCTAGTCCTGCCTGAAAGGCAAAGGCTTCCTTATAGTGGCACTAACTTTTTGACAACCCCAGTTATAGTCTAAATTCCTGTTTGTACCTCTACTTTAAACCTCCTCATTCCCTTACTTTCATTAAACGGTGCATTTTCCTACCTCTTACTTTGCATTTTGCTTTGAGTTCTTAATATACACCTGAGAAGTAGCAGCCAGTAATGGTCTGGCAACAGTCTGAACATTATGAAGTCTTTTGTTTCGTTTTTGTTCTTTTTTTTTTTTTTTTTTTTTCATTATGAAGTCTTTAACTTAACACCAGTGACAATTTGTTCATTACTTTTGATTCAGCCACACTCAAAATTTCAGGACACGGGTATAATGCAGTGATACTGTTTGTTGGAATATAACAGCAATGAACCCAATCTCTTCTCAACTTAACCTCATTTGAACACTTCTTGGTACCATAATTTCTTCAAAATGTCAATTTTAGAAACATATGAATCTGACACTTTGAGGGATGTGCCTTGTTTTGTGGTATTGTTTATTTTTGATACTATATTTTAATTACATTTCTTCATTGTCCTTCCAAAAATTTTTGTATACTTGACATTTCAAAGTCTTGACCTCTTTTTTCATTAATCCTTATTGCATATATATACATATATATATATATACTTATTGATATATATATATTTCCAGATACAACAACTGAATCCAAATAATGTTACTTGTATATATGTTTTGAGAGTTGACCATTTGGCATTGGACAACAAATTCGTATGCTCTTTCATGCTGAGGGCCAAATCTCTATCAGCTTTCCTTAGTTGCCTATAATACTTTATGTATGGTTGAGGCCTGATGAGGCCTCCCTGTGCAATTTGGCATGTTCCTGGGTGTCCTTGTTCAGTTTACATTGGGCAGTCAAGTTGGTGAGACTTTATGTGTGTGTCTTCTGATATTACTATCAGAGACAATCTCACATCACATGATCTTCTGGCTCTTACAATATTTCTGTACCCTCTTTTGCAATATTCCCTGAGCCTGAGGAGTGAGAGTCTTTTATAGATGAAGGCATTGCAACTGGGTTCTACTACTGCATATAATTGGTTGCAGTTTTCTGTTGTGGTTTCTGCTGCAGAGAAGTTTCCTTAATGAGACTTGAAGACTAAAATTCTCTGTAGTCATAAGAACGAATGCTTACAGGTTACCATTAAAGATTATGTTTATTTAGTTAATTAGTGGTTGTAGATTACTCTTCGATAACCATGATATCCCTAGGACTGATTAGTTAGGTCGGTTTCCAGTACCAGGCATAGTCCCTTCTTGTTGAGAAGTTCAGTTAGAGAGCCAATGGTACACTTCTGCACTTCTAGAGTTATCATGCCATGCTAGTCATTAATGTCTTTCATAGACAGCACAACTGGCTGGGTTTGTTGGTTGCCTCTGTCCTGTGGATTATTACACAGTGTCTCAATATATCAAGAAATCAGTCATCCAGGAGAGGACATTTAGTTGGGTGCAGGCTCAAGGCCTCTGAGACCTGTTTCTGAAACAGGTATATTAGGCAATGGCAATAGGGATTTACTTTTTAAATTTTATTTGTATTAATTACAGTTTATTCACTTTGTGTGGGACTGACTTTTATATCCCCGCATGTTTTATGAGAATCTTAGAAAGCCCTGGCCAACAACTTTAAACATTTTTTCTCAAGTCTGGTACTGGGACTTTTATTAAGTGATTTTTGGCTCTTGGAGGGAGCATTATAAAGGCAGATGAGAAAAGTTCAATATGTATGTGTTTATACAGTGAACTACATAGGAATTTCAGGTGCAGCAAAGATTTAGTCGCTTAATTTCTTGGTTTTTGTTTGTTTGTTTGTTTTTTCCAACTATCCACTTGTTTCTTCTAACTTCCTTCCTCCTCCTGGATGGAATATTTGGTATACCCATTTTCATTTACAATATCTATTTGTTCTATGGTGAAAATTAACCCTGACCTGTTTTCTTCTTTTTTCTTTTCTTTCTTTTTCTTTCTTTCTTTCTTTTTTTTTTTTGTCTTTAGATTTAAAAAATAATCAGATAAAACAATAGATGGCATTATGTAATTTTGAGTAAAGAGCATTTCTGTGACTCATTTTGTGTCTTCCTCGCTGTACTCCCCATTTCTTCCTCACGCCCCATATGTCCTTTTACTCATCCTATGCTTCCTCATCGCGTCTTTTTATGCTCCCATGGCCTCTCTAGAGCCTCAGACTTTTTGTTTGCATATATTTGTACGTATATTTAGGCTAGCAATCAGTATATATGACAACATTTTATCTTTCTGAATTGTTACTTCACTTAATATTATAATTTCCAGATCCATCTATTTTCCTGCAAATTTCTTGATTTATTTTTTAACCAAATAAACATCCTATTGTATAAATACAACCCATTTTCATTATGTATTCATCTACTGATAGACATCTGGGCTGGTCCTCTTTCCTTACGGTTGTGAATATAGTAGCATTACCATGGATGTGTGAGTGTCTCTGTGGCAGGAAATGGAGTCAGCAAATAAAGTTCCCCTGCTTCCCACCTCCTCTCCAACACTTATCAGATTACTTGACTGTCGCCTTTCTCACTGGGGTGAGGATGCCACACAGTAACTTGAATTAGGCTTTCTCTGATGACTATGGATGTCATCAACACTTTTAAGAACACTTACTGGCCAACTGTATTTCTTTTGAGTCTGTCTGTTCATTTTATTGGCCTATTTGTTGAATAGATATCATTTGGTGTTTAATTTTTTCAGTTTTTGTGAATACTAACCCTTGATCTGAAATATAGTTAATAAAGTTTTTCTTTTAGTTTGTGAGCCATTTTCCCACTAGTTTCTTTCACTCTGTAGAAACTATTTTAAAATTGGTGTTCATTTTTTTATTATTTTCATTTTTTTATTCATTTTACATCCTTATTGTAGCCCACTCCCTCTCCTTCCCATCCCCATCTTTCTTCCCTTCCCCCTTTCTGTTTTTAAAGTAATTTATTTTTTATTAATAGTTTATTTACTTTGTATCCCAGCTGTAGCCCCCTCCTTTATTCCTTTCCAATCTCACCCTCCCTCCCTTGTCTCCTCCCATGCCCTTCCTCAAGTCCATTGATAGGGGAGGTCTTCCCCTCTTCCATCTGACCTTAGCCTATCAGGTCTCATCAGGATTGGCTGCATTGTCTTCCTCTGGGGCCAGGTAACTGCTAAGACAAATCTACCTCAGGAAATTGAGTCTCTAACAAAAACATTGATAAGCCCTCAGCAGTAGCAATGTTTTCTCAGCACCAGCAGGGGAAGTAATGAAGCCCTGTTCATGTTAAGCTAGAGTGATTCTTTTAAGGGAATGACTACCTAATTCTCAGATAGAATAATCCAAAACTCAGCTCTCCAGGGGTAGCAGGTGTGTTGCTGCACTGCTATACTAAGTGGTAATAAAATATATTATTCAGATGACCTGAGGTATGCGATTTCGTATGATGGAAAGAAAAGGTTATCTCCTTACCATCACAAGGGCTTTTTTTCATTCA
Source organism: Meriones unguiculatus (assembly GCF_030254825.1). Lineage (NCBI taxonomy): Eukaryota > Metazoa > Chordata > Mammalia > Rodentia > Muridae > Meriones > Meriones unguiculatus. The sequence goes on along the minus strand of NC_083352.1, from coordinate 2,569,926 downwards.
TTTTTTAAATTTTCTTTTTTTAAAAAATTACAGTTTATTCACTTCTTTCACAGTCCCAGTACCAATGGCCTCACTGCCTTCAGTTTCTCAAGCTTTACCAAGTCCACGTCATTGCATTCACTGGGTAACCAGAAATAGGCTACCACATCAAAGTAACTTTCCTTTTGCAACCATTGATAAAATTTGTCTTGTTAACTAACCCCCCTGGGAAAATGATGACAGAGATGGCTGTTGCCTGAGATGTACAGACAGCACTGGAAATGCAAGAAAAGGAACAAGGTGTGTTACTAGCAAAGTGATCCAGTAGCTATGCAGTAATGGTGACCTTTCAGATATGGAAATGTAAGAGTTCCTGGAAAAGAATTTCAGCATAATTATTGTAATGAAGTAGTGAGAGATAGAACACTTTCCATTCCATCTCTGTCATAGACATTGGACCTTAAGAGACACAAAGTAGTATTTCAGATTATAACTTTAGGCTATAACTGGCTTCATTATCTATAATTTACAAAGCAGTCCTTAAAAACTCATGGTGTTCAGGGCTTCCAACCTTTTCCCTGCCTAGACATTGATGCATCAGTTATTTGTCTGATTCTGTGACATAATTTTCTTCTGCCCTTAGGCAGGAAAGACCTGAGTTATTGAACTTAGAGACAGTGTTGAAATTCCTGATGAATAGACACAGCACAGGGGCCTTGAGTTCCCTGAGCTTTGACTCTACTAGCACTGAGTAATTTAGACGTAGATGTGTTTGGCACTATTAAGACACTGAACCCTGCGACAGCAACTCTAATTCCATGTTCTTGGAAGGTGGACAAAAGTCCCTTAGTTATGGCTTCTTTATTTTAATGTGACCAATTTGCATTTTACCCAAGTGAATTTGATGGAATTAATTTTATTTTATTTCAAAGTGTACTTTTAATAAATTTTAATTTAGAAATTTCTTTTAATTTTTTTTACAAAATATACTTTTATTTAAATTTTGTTTGTATTTTATATTAGATCCTAATCATTTTAATGTATCCATAAATTTTCTTGGTAGACAGCCACTTCTAGCATTTTGTTTCAAGCTATTTATTTCAAAAATTAACCGATATTAAACAGTGCGGTTAGTAGGTACACATTAACAGCACAACATAGCACAGATTTTGCATATAACCCTTCTTTATTTAGGCACTCACTCTGCGGCACGCATACAATTCATATTGTTTTACTTTTACGTGTCAGCCCCTATACACGAGCTCAATTAGTCTCCATAACAACCCTAGGACAAAAGCATCCCTCTTAAGTCAGCACTGAGGGCACCTGAAGAGATCTGTAGTATACCTGCTACAGGAAGGAAGTTTTATCTGATTGGTAAGGATATTGTACAGCTGGAGATATTTTCCCCTCATTAAAGTTTATCCTTCAATGTTTTTCATCTCAGTAAAGGACAACTCTTTCCTTTTATTCTATTAAGTTAAAAACTCTTAAAGAAAATATTATTGATTTTTTTTCCTCCCCTCCCCCCACAGTCCCCCAAAAAGCCTTTGACCATGCATTCGTGATGCTGGTAAATTCCTTCTACTCAGTATCATTCTAGTGTAGACACAGGTCAAAGATCAATTGAACTTTAATTTTTTATTATTATTTATTACAGTTTATTCAATCTGTATCCCAGCTATGGCCCCTTCCTTGTTTCCTCCCAAACACACCCTCCCTCTGTCTTCTCCCTCTATGTCCCTTCCCTATTCCACTGATAGAGGAGGACCTCCTCCTCTTCTATCTGACCCTAGTGTATCAGGTCTTATCAGGACTGGTTTCATTGTCTTCCTCTGTGGACTGGCAATGCTGCAAGCCTCAAGTGAGGTAATCAGAGAGCCAGCCTCTGAGTTCATGCCAGAGATAGATCCTGCTCTCCTTATTAGGGGGCCCACTTGGAGACTAGGTCTATGGGCTACATCTGAGTTGGTGTTTTAGGTCCCCTCCATGGAGATCTATCATATAGAACAAGTTAATTAAAAAGGGGTGGGCTTTTAGGATGTGTATATAATACCTTGAAGAGGAAGAAAACTGAACACAGTTATTTTCTAGAACACACACACACACTTTTGAGGTTGAAAAATTATAACAACTGGGAATGATTTTAGACTCAGAAATAACCATTAATAATATCCAAGAAAACACTTTGGGGCAAGCATACATTATGAATTTTCAGATAATCAACTTAAGGTCTTAATGTGTGAGGCAGGCCTTATATTAGAATAAGTGATAAAGATTGAATTTGGGGTTCCATGGTTATACTGCTCTGCTTTAGTCTTGCTCTGTAATGGCACATGCTGATATTCCTGTGTTTTTGAACATCTATAAACTTCAATAATTTTATTGGTTCTTTGATTTTTTAAGTATCTCTTAATGTGTTCAATCTTCATGAACTACCATCAGTCAATTCTGTGTATTGAAGTCACAGGCTGAATAAAATATTTCAATGATCTTTTCTGTGGAGATAAAAGTTCATAGTTACTGAATAAACCTCATTAGAGTAAAGAAAATCAGATTCTTACATGCAGTTCTAGCATGTAGATACAACAGATAACCAATAATGACAGTCAGTTGAATCTCAACCCTTAGGGATATTAGGACTGAATTTTGACCCCTCCTCTAATATCTCAATGATACATTTCAAATATCCTCAAACTAATAATGACATTTTGTTTACCAAAAGAATATTTAGAGGTAACTAAAGTGAGCTTTTCAGAAGAATGATTATTTTTTTACTTTTTTTTAAATTAGAGTTTATTCACTATTCACTTTGTATCCCACCTGTAGCTCCCTCCATTGTCCCCTCTCAATCCAATCCTCCCTCCTCTTCTCTACCCATGCCCCTCCCCCAGTCCACTGATGGGGGAGGTCCTCCTCCCCTTTCTTCTGATTTTAGTCTATAAGATCTCATCAGGAGTGGCTGTGTTGTCTTCTTCTGTGGCCTGGTAAGGCTGTTCCCCACTCAGGAGGAGGTGATCAAAGAGCAGGCCAATCAGTTCATGACAGAGACAGTCCCTGTTCCCTTTACTAGGGAACTCACTTGGACACTGAACTGCCATGGACTACATGTATGCAGAGGTTTCTGGTTATTTCCATGAATGGTCCTTGTTTGGAGTATCAGTGAAATCTCAGGGTCATTTTGATTTGCATATCTCTGATGAATACGGATGTTGAGCATTTGTTTATATGTTTCTCTGTCATTCTCTATTTGGAATTTTCTGTTTAGCTCTCTACCCCATGTTTTAATTGGATTACTTGGTTTGTTGGTATTTAACTTCTTGCATTCTTTATGTATCCTGGATATTAGCTCTCTATCAGATGTAGGGTTGGTGAAGATCCTTTTCAGGGTGATACAAATTAGAAAGGAAGAAGTCAAAGTATCACCATTTATAGATGATATGATAGTATACATGAGTGACCCCCAAAATTCTACCAGGGAACTCCTACAGCTGATAAACACCTTCAGCAAGTATCTGGATAAAAAAGTAACTCAAAAAATCAGCAGCTCTCCTGTATACAAAAGACAAAAGGGCTGAGAAAGAAATTAGGAAAACAATACCCTTCATAATTTTCACAAAGGACATAAAGTACCTTGGTGTGACTCTTCCCAAACAAGTCAAAAACTTTTATGAAAAAAAAAAATTCCAGTCTTTGAAGAAAGAAATAGAAGAAGATTTCAGAAGTTGGAAAGATCTCCCATGCTCATGGCTTGGCAGGATTAACATACTAAAAATAGCAGTCTTACCAAAAGCAATCTACAGACTCAATGCAATTCCCATAAATTACCAACACAATGCTTTACGGACCTTGAAAGAAATATTCTTAACTTCATATGGAATATCAAGAAACACAGAATTTCTAAAACAATCCTCTACAATAAAAGATCTTCTGGAGGTATCTCCATCCCTGATCTCTCTCTCTCTCTCTCTCTCTCTCTCTCTCTCTCTCTCTCTCTCTCTCTTTACTTTTCATGTTTTTTTAATTATTATTATTAGTTACATTTTATTAACTCTGTATCCCAGCTGTATTCCACTCCCTCATTCCCTCCCAAACCCTCCCGCCCTCATCTCCTCCCTGCCCCTTTCCAAGTCCACTGATTGGGGAGGTCCTCCTCCCCTTTCATCTGACCCTGTTTTATGAGGTATCTTCAGGACTGGCTGCAAAGTCCTCCTCTGTGGCCTAGCAGGACTGCTCCCCGCTCAGGGGGTGGGGAGGTCAAAGAGCCTGCCATTGAGTTCCTGTCAGAAATAGTCCCTGTTCCCCTTAGTATGGGAAACAATTGGTTACTGAGCTACCACAGGCTTCATCTGAGCAGAGGTTCTAGGTTATATCCATACATGGTCCTTGATGGAGTGTCAGTCTCAAAAAAGACCCCTGTGCCCAGATATATTTGGTCCTTGTGGAGCTCCTATACTTTCCACATCATACAAATCCCTCCTTCTTTCATATGATACCTTGCACTGTCCTGAAGTTTTGGTTATGAGCCTTAGTATCTGCTTTGATACACTGCTAGGCAGAGTCTTTCAAAGGCCTTCTGCAGTAGGCTCTTGTCCTGTTACTTGGTTTCTCCTATGTCCAATGCCCATCCCATTTGTGTTTCTAAGTGAGGATTGATCATCTTACCCCAGGTCCTCTTTCTTGTTTATCTTCTTTAGGTGTATAAATTTCATTATGTTTATCATATCCTCGAGGACTATATGAGTGAGTATATAGCATGTGTGTCTTTCTCCTTCTGGGATACTTCACACAGAATGATCTTTTTAAGATCCCACATTTTGCCTGCAAATTTCATGATTTCCTCATTTTTGATTGCTGAGTAGTATTTCATTGTGTAAAAGGACCACGATTTCTGTATCCATTCCTCTGTTGAGGGACATCTGGGTTGTTTCCAGGTACTGACTATTAAAAATAAAGCTGCTACAAACATGGTTGAGCAAATGTCCTTGTTGTGTACTTGAGCAAATTATGGGTATATGCCTAGGAGTGGCATAGCTGGGTTTCTAGGAAGCGTTATTCCTAATTGTCTAAGAAAGCGCCAGATTGACTTCCAAAGTGGTTGTACCAGTTTACATTCCCACCAGCAATGGAGGAGGGTTCCCCTTTCTCCACAACCTCTCCAGCATCTGTTGTCACTTGAGTTCTTGATCTTAGCCATTCTGATGGATGTAAAGTGAAATCTCAGGGTCCTTTTGATTTGCATCTCCCTGATGGCAAAGGATGTTGAGCATCTCTTTAAGTGTTTCTCTGCCATTCTATATTCCTCTACAGAGAATTCTCTGTTTAGCTCTTTTCCCCATTTTTTAATTGGATTACTTGAGTTATTGCTTTTTAATTTCTTGAGTTCTTTATATATGCTGCATATCAGCCCTCTATCACATATAGGGTTGGTGAATATCCTTTGCCAGTTTGTAGGCTGTCATTTTGTTCTGACGACAGTGTCTTTTGCTTTACAGAAGCTTTTCAGTTTCATGAGGTCTCATTTGTTGATTGTTGCACTTAGAGCCTGTGCTGTTGGTGTTCTGTTCAGGAAGTTGTCTCCTGTGCCAATGAGTTCTAGCCTCTTCCCCACTTTTTCTTCTAACCAATTTAGAGTATCTGGTTTTATGTTGAGGTCTTTGATCCACTTGGACTTTAGTTTTGTGCAGGGTGATAAATATGGATCTATTTTCATTTTTCTTCATGTAGACATCCAGTTGGACCAGCACCATTTATTGAAGATGCTGTCATTTTTTCCATTGAATCATTTTGGCTTCTTTTTCAAAAATCAAGTATTCTTAGGTGTATGGGTTTATTTCTGGGTCTTCATTTTGCTTCCATTGATCCTCCTTTCTGTTTATATGCTAGTACCATGCAGTTTTTATTACTATTGCTCTGTAGTACAGTTTGACATTGGGGATGGTGATACCTCCAGATGATCTGTTGCTCTACAGGATCATTTTGGAAATTCTGGGTTTTTTGTTTCTCCATATAAAGCTGAGAATCTTTCTTTCAAGGTCTGTAAAGAACTGAGTTAGTATTTTAATTGGAATTGCAATGAATCTGTAGATTGCTTTTGGCAGGATGGCCATTTTCACAATGTTAATCCTACCAATCAATGAGCACGGGAGATCTTTCCATCTTCTGATATCTTCTTCAATTTCTTTCTTCAGAGACTTAAAGTTTTTTTTTTGTTTGTTTGTTTGTTTGTTTGTTTTCAAACAGGTCTTTCACTTGCTTGGTTAGAGTTACCTCAAGGTACTTTATGTTATTAGTGGCTATTGTGAAGGGTGTTGTTTCCCTGATTTCTTTCTCGGCCCTTTTTTCTTTGGTATACAGGAGGGCTTCCGATATTTTTGAGTTGATTTTGTACGCTGCCACTTTGCTGTCGGTGTTTATCAGTTGAAGGAGTTCTCTGGTTGAATTTTTGGAGTCACTCATATATACTATCATATTATCTGCAAATAGTGACAATTTGACCTCTTCCTTTCCAATTTGTATCCCCTTGATCTCCTTTAGTTGTCTTATTGCTCTGGCTAGGACTTCAAGTACTATGTTGAAGAGGTATGGAGAGAGTGGGCATCCTTGTCTTGTCCCTGATTTCAGTGGGATTGATTTAAGTTTCTCTCCATTGAGTTTGATGTTGGCTATAGGCTTGTTGTATATTGCCTTTACTATGTTTAGGTATGTGCCTTGTATCCCTGATCTCTCCAAGACTTTAAACAGGAATGGGTGTTGGACTTTTTCAAATGCTTTTTTGGCATCTAAGGAGATGATAATGTGGTTTTTCTCCTTCAGTTTGTTTATGTGGTGGATTACATTGATGGATTTTCATATATTGAACCACCCTTGCATGCCTGGGATGAAGCCTGCTTGGTCATTCCATCCCTGATCTCAACCTGTACTATAGAGAAACAATTGTAAAAACTGCATGGTACTGGCATAGGAGTCGACTGCTGAATGGAATTAAATAGAAGACCCTGAAATAAACCCACACAACAATGGATACTTGATTTTTGACTAAGATGGCAAAACCATTTAATGGAAAAAAGACAACATCTTCAGCAAATGGTGCTGGTCCAACTGGATGTCTACATGTAGAAAAATGCAAATAGATCCATACTTATCACCCTGCACAAAACTAAAGTTGAGTGGATCAAAGACATCAACATAAAACCAGACACACTAAGTTTGTTAGAAGAAAAAGTGGGGAAGAGCCTTGAACTCATTGGCACAGGAGACAACATTCTGAACAGAACACCAACAACACAGGCTCTAAGATCAACAATCAGTAAATGGGACCTCATAAAACTGAAAAGCTTCTGTAAAGCAAAGGATACTGTTAACAGAACAAAAAGGCTATCTCAAAAGAATAATTTAGGAAAAGACGCATACCCTGTAGAGATATTGCTAGAGGGAGAAGCTGCCTTAGAAATCTTCCTGACACTTCCACCTCAGGCATCCAGGCTAAGGAATTTATCTTCCAGAAAATACACTTCTGTGGTCGGATCCTGTTCCCATTAAGTCCTTGATTATGTAGTCCATTACACTAATGCAGATATAATAATGATGGCAGGTATTTTAAGTTCAGAGGCATGCTGGGAGAGACCAGTGGTAGCAATAAAAAGCCCCTGGGCAATTTAGATTCAGACATAGTGAGATTATTATTATTTTTTCTTTAGGCAGTGAGACCTTCACTATAATGGAATTACCCCACTCTGTCCCGGAAATTGAGGTGACTTTTTACAGAATACAAACTAAAACCTGTGTAGACTAATGAGAATGTTAGCAATATGTATTACAAGGAAGGCCCAAATCAAAGCCTTTAAAAGTTTATCGTTCTTGACATATTTTTACTCAAAAATAATAAATTCAATGATATATTACTAACAAATTATCCAGGAAAACTGTATTAACTCACAATTTAAAAAAGAATGCCATTGCGTAGCATTGTTGATACTATATATAATTTAAAAAATAGGAACGTATGCAATTCTATGTGTTAACTTACACAGCTCAGAGTATAAGATCAGTTGGTTGTTTGAATATGGTGAAACCATGCAACTGTTTTGAAACAGGGTGTCAGGAGTGGTATAGGAACATGTCAGATTGATTATATATTGTAATGTGTTTATAAGTAAGCATTTGATAATTAGGAACATATAAAAACTAGAGTTATTGGTTGAGAAATTTTATGGGCTGAAATTGTGTATGTGCCTTTATTTTTTTCTTTCTTTTCTTTTATTTTTTTGCTCTGCCATTATCCAAATTATTTGTATAGACATTGAAAAGCACATTGATTCAAATAATATGACCATTTTCAAATCGAGTTTGTTGATGATTCAAGCTTGTTGCTAGGAATAAGGACTCTTGCTTTGGAAAGCACTTATGAAAACCGGCGCCCATATTAGCTAAAATAAACAAACCAAAGTTTCCTTCTCTTGACCTTAGAAGCTCATCCTTCTGGAATATGTCTTTGCATCTTGTTGAAGTGTTTACCTTCCTAATCACCTCCTGGTGTTTTAGTGAAGTTCCCTTTGCTGGTCTGAAGAGTTCTTCTGGCCCTTGGTATTTGCACACAGAATCTAAATATTTGGGAGAGTACTTGCCCCTGTTCTTTCCTTCTCAGCCAACAAAGGCAAACATCCCCGCAGCTTGGAGAGAAGAAGGGTTAGACTCTCCCGACCATGTCTGTACTTGAGCAAGGACCACAGTTTATTCACTCAGTCCCCAGCCGCTGGCAGGCACTCAGTACCATACTCCTCTGTGAATCTTACAAGTTTTACTCAGCGCTAAGAAGCAGATGTCAGTAAACAAAGCAAACGTAAACAAAAGTAAACCTGCTGTGGGCCCGCGTGTGCATGCATGCAGAAGCAGTGTGACCAGCAGCTAGTGAAGAAGGGACAAAAAATGGATACTGACAGTGTAAAAAAAATTATGAAGCTTTTAATCTTTCTCTTTGTTTTAGAAAAAGTAAACAAACATACTTATCAAACAGTAAACTGGAATATAGTAACGCAGAATGTGAAATGAACACACACACACACACACACACACACACACATTGGAACCACTGCCATAAGTGGGACTGTGATCCATAATTTCAAAGAGATTGAATATGTTGTTGGAGAGGATATGAAGTGCTTCGACCTGCAGTGACTTACAGGCCGGGGTGGCCTGGACCCAGAGGAGACCACCCTCCTCTGAGGAGAAGAAGAGGGGAGACTGAGAAGAAGAGCCTGCAATCAGAACGTAAAGAACAAACAAATAAGTTTTTAAAAAGAAATGATGAAAAAGACAAAGAATACATTTAAATATGTGACCACCTTTTTTTCAGTCCGCTTGTCTTTCCCATAGGAAGCCCTGTCTCTTTGCATAAGATACTGGTCTGAGTGAGTATTAGAGATTACGTTGAAACTTTTAGAAAACTCAGCACTACAATTAGACTATCTGGGCCTTTTTATGAGGAGAGGTGCGGCCCGTTATACTTCACACAGATGAAATAACTTCCTTAGATGAGTTAGTTCTCTCTTGTTTGCTGCACCAATTCCTTCACTTTTTTGCATGTTTGAGAGAGCTATTTCAATATGTACAAGTGACCTGCATAGACATTACTAGCACTGTATGAACATAAGAAATTGACACTGTTTTCTATATAGGTATCAGTTATGCCGTTTAGAATAATAGTCTCTGGTTTATCCTATGTCTGTGTCACCAGATAGCAGTAGAAAGTAAAGGTTTTAAATTTTCTTATTTATTTATTTATTATTAGTTACCTTTTATTAACTCTGTATCCCAGCTGTTTCCCCCTCCCTCATTCCCTCCCAAACTCTCCCTCCCTCCCTCATCTTCTCCCTGCCCCTTTCCAAGTCCACTGATTGGGAGGACCTCCTCCCCTTTCATCTGACCCTGTTTTATCAGGTGTCTTCAGGACTGGCAGTAAGGTCCTCCTCTGTGGCCTAACAGGACTGCTCCTCCCTTGGGGGGGGGGGGAGTCAAAGAGCCTGCCATTGAGTTCCTGTCAGAAATAGTCCCTGTTCCCCTTACTGTGGGAAACCAATTGGTTACTGAGCTACCATGGCTACATCCGAGCAGAGGTTCTAGGTTATATCCTTACATGATCCTTGGTTGGAGAAACAGTCTCATATGAGGTGCCAGATATATTTGGTCCTTGTGGAGCGCCTATCCTCTCCATGTCATACAAACTTCCCCTTCTTTCATATTAAATTTTCAAGTCTTTAAATGTATCACTGTTTAAAACTTTGTGTGCTCTACTTGACATTATACCCAAAATGTCACAAGTTGTTTCCTTCTAGAGGATTTATTGTTGCATTTGGAGCCATCATCTACTTTAAGTTATAAAAGATGTTTTTTTTGTTGTTTTTTTATTTTGTCTTACCAACACACACAGTAAATCATTCAAGCATAATTTGTTCATTTTTAATTAATTCATTAATTCATTCATTCATTCATTCACTTTTGAGTCAGGATCCTATAGAGCCTAGGCTGGCCTGAAACTCGCTATGTATCCAAGGGTGGTTTGGATTTCTCATCTTCTTGTTATCACCTGCTGAGATTACATGCACGCATGCTAATGCCTTCTCTCTGTGGTCTGGTTTTCACATATGCTATGTGCACTTTGTACCTACTGAGCGATGTCCCTGTCCATGCACTGGCTATTGAATTTAAGCCATTGTTTCCCCACTTTACATCTTTGTTAAAACTTAGTTCGTGTACATATAGGTGAATATTTAAATATCCTGTTTCTTTCTACTGGTTTATGTAATTATATCATTACCCCTTAACTATGCTGTCTAGATCATTATCACTTCATAACAGGTTTACAAGTTAGTCTATTTTTACTCTTCAAGTACATTTTTTATACAGTTAACTGAGCTACTCGAGATGCTCTGTGTTTCTATAAATTTTAGAGTAAGCTCACAAGTTTCTGTAAAAGACCTGCCAAAAGTTTCATTTGATATACATTGAATTTCTATATCAATTTGATTCATATATTTCATCTGTTTTTTTCTTTCTCTTAAACCTTGCTAGAAGCAGAAAATGTTCCTATGCTAAGAATATTTCACTTTGATGAAGCTTTTGAAACTGTGGTTATGAAGGTAAATTAAACCTTGAACCAACTGATAAGTTTGATTCTGACTGCAAAGGGGCAAAATGAAGATTAAAAATCAGCGAAAATGTGTATGTGGAGGTGAATCAAAGGCATTGGATGATCGCGTGTTATTGTAGTAGTTGTTGATTTTTTATTTTAGTGGAGATACTTGATAAACAGTAATGATGCTCTGTCCTGAGTTCCAGTCTCCTGGCCTCACAGCCTGACACGCCTTGCTCATGTACTTGTGGCTATTACCAGCTTTTAAGTTTTCCAGCTGTCACACAGAACACCAGTGCAGTCTAAAGCAAAGGATTGGGTGTATGCAGTGTTAAAAAAGACTTAGACTATGTTAATTATACTAAAACACTGCTTCTAACAACGCAAGTATTAGAGAGTCTGATGATTTTCATTTTGTCAGATGACGTGGACAATGGGAAAAAAGAACTCTGCAGTCATGAGACGCTGCATTTCAGAGGCAAACATGAGACCGGGAATAATGTGTGTTGCACAGGTTCTGCAAACACTCCAAAATGCCTTCTTCCCAGGACTTGGTAATTTCTCCAGTGTTCCTTTCAGTAATGGTTAATATGTATTGTCATCTCGACAGGATCTGGGATAAGCTAGAGGAGTCATCTGCAGGCATGACTGAGAGGAATAATCTAGATTACATTAGTTTCCTTGAGGAGACCTGCTTTGTGTGCGGTGGCAACAGCATTTTCCAGGCTGATGTGCTGAGCACAAGTGTTCATCTCCCTGTGCATCTTGAGGACAGAGTCAATGTGGCCAGCTGCCTCCTCATGGTTCCCAGTTGTGACTTTCTCATCACGATGGAGAGCACCATGTGCAATGAGGTAGAAGAATGCCTTGACGTTGCTTTTGTTGGGTATTTAGATGCTCCCTTTCCTATCCTCTGGCAGGTCAACCAGGCTGCTGTTAACATTTTCTCCTTCATAAGACCTTAGGGAACTTGATATGCTGAGCTGTGGTGCTCTTTTCATAAGCATCCATCCTTGGTGTCTGATGAGGGACATGGATCTGAAGAATTTCTACCTACCTATCCACCAATCTATCTGCTACCACGTATATTCTCTCTAGCCTCTGCCATTGTAGTCATCTACCTTCTAATCTTTGTGTTTGTTTAGATGTGTTTACATCTTTTCTGTTTATTTTTAATTAATAAACTTTACTATAAACATTTTATATTTTGTGGGAAAAAAAGTACATAGCACAATTAACCAGACTCGAATTCTATATACATAGTGGACTTCTACAAAGGTAGAATAGCCATTTGGAATAGAAGCTTATTAGCATTACATTGGATTTTACACTTTCAATAGGGAATATATTTTATATACTTGTATAGCACCAAACACAAAAACTTCATGGCAAAGATAGAATTGGATTCATATCATCTTTCATACTTTCTACTCATATGTGTGTTTTATCCTGCTCATTTTCTAATATGTATAGCTGAATTTGTTCTTTGGTCTTCATGTTAGAATGTACCAACATGTACATTTGCTTATTTATAGATATATGTTTCCACTCATAAAGGAGAGCATGCAACCTCCTACTGTGTGGCCTCACTTAATGTTATGCATCCTAAAACTCTCCCTACTGTGTGGCCTCACTTAATGTTATGCATCCTAAAACTCTCCCTACTGTGTGGCCTCACTTAATATTATGCATTCTAAAACTCTCCCTACTGTGTGGCCTCACTTAATGTTATGCATTCTAAAACTCTCCCTACTGTGTGACCTCACTTAATGTTATGCATTCTAAAACTCTCCCTACTGTGTGACCTCACTTAATGTTATGCATTCTAAAACTCTCCTTATTTCCAAATCTTGTGACTGCATTATCCTTCAGTCTAAGTTTTATTCAGGTTTTCATTACTCACTCATGAGTTGATGGACAACTAGGCTAATACCAATTCTTCCCTATCATGAATAAATCAGTAGAAAAACATAGAGTGCAAATATTTTTATAGTTGCTTACATACTTCTCTGGTTATAAATTTATAATCATTTATTTTATTCCTTCAATTGTGTTGTAATTTTATACAAATTTAGTGTTTTAAATCTGATTCAGAATATATTTTTTTTCCTATCCCTATTGTGCTTAGTGTTTGGAGCGTTGTTTGTTTTTTCATCTTTGTCCTCTCTTACCGTGGTGCCTTGCTCCTTTAGTTTCTCTAAGAGAAAATTACATGATGATAAAGAAATGTTTTTCTTCCTTTCTTATCAATTCTACCTTTTGTATTATTTCTTCCTGGCTTTGTATTAAGAAACTGTACTCCTGAATACTGATTAATTTTAATTTTGCTTTCTTCTTTCATACATATATTATTTATTTGGTTAGAAATTTTGATACAAGTGATCCTATGAGTATTTTCCAGCTTCATTTAAAAAATATTTTTTCCTTCGAAAGGGTTTGTTACATCCAACTGCTGAAGTGTTAGAAACAATTCACTATAATTCCAGAAAGTGTGGCTCTCTCTTATTCAAAACACAGCCTTCTGGGACCTCATCGTTCAGACTTTCAGACCTGCTGGGCCTTCGCTGTGTGGCTGTCTCTCCGCTGGGGCTGTTTTCTGTGAGTCTGACAAGCCTGGCTCTCAGCTGTACCTCAGTCTTCAACACTGGAAACCAGTTGCCCCACCTTTGTTCTCCTTATGTGCTTCACTAGGAGACTCTTTAGGAAGAAAGTTCTGTCCATTCGAGCTTTTGTCTTTATTCTCATGTATTAAGGACCACTGTGCTCTGGTAGATGTCTATATTATTTTCATGGCATTAGTGTTTTATTTGCTTTTGGTTTCGGGTTTGAGACTTAAGTCCAACACTCATTCCCAATGACACGTTGTTCTCCTCTTGGGCCACACACAGTCTCTAGCTTCTTGGTAACACTAGACTTGTACATATTTGCATATTCATGAGTGAAAAACTACAACTTGGCAAAGAGCAGAAATCTCAATTCAATTTAATATCTTCCTTCTTCTTACGAATGCAGTGTGACAAAAGCTAGTCCTAAAATCCTTGGCACATTCTGAAATTAGCTTGATTGTGCTTTTCTGATCCACACATTTATATACAAAGAGATCATTTAGCAATTGAAAGTAAGTTCACACATATTAATTACAAATGCATTAAGCATATTTCCAGTCACTGAGATTGAACCAATATTGAGTAGCAAAATCTTCTTTCCACAGATATTCTTAGGCCCCAACAATGTTATTTCCTTAGTGATTATATGATCTCTGCCATGATAATTATCATAAAGGTTGATTCATCTTATTTCTGCTCTCTTCCCCTCTTTCTTTCTTTACTTTCAGTCCTCCTTCTTATGAAACCTCTCTTCTCTGTTTCTCTCTCTCTCTGTCTCTTTTTCTCTCTGTTTCTGTCTCTTGCTCCTGTCTGTCTATTTTGCTAAAAAAATTGCAACACCATTGAACATTGAAACATTCATTGAAAACATTTCTTCCCAGAAATGTAGGTTTAATGGGACAAGGATAATATCTAGGACTAAGAAAAGAGGTTTCAGATCAAGGTGGAGGTGCCCACAAACACATTCCTGTGGGATCTGACTGGTACCCACAGCTCACCTTTCCCTAGCCCACGTGCATTCTTCTCCACATCACTGGTTCTTCTTCACATATCTTAACAGATTGACTCAGAAGCTTCTGTCTTCACTCGGGAACACGAAAAGCAGTTTGGAATCAGTTGTTCAAAGGCATGGTTCTCTAACTACTCCTAGAGAACGTTCTACTGGTGCTGGGGTGGACTCTTCCCTGTTCACCCTTGGAACAGGGAGATCCTGGAGCATCTGTGTCTCCCTTTTAGTAGGTAGCCACTAAGGAGGTGTAAAATGCTGTTGCTTGTGTGTTCATGGCCATGCAATGACAGCATTACTTTCTGAAGTCAAGGGTTAGAGAACAACAGACAAGAAACATGCTCCTGGAATTCTATATCATTTGAGGCATGAGATCTAAATCTTAAGGAAAGACATTTATTCCCACGGGTTTGTTCCAATCACACAATGGAATATAGTAAAATTTGAGAAAGACATTAATCATACATGTGAGAGCTCAGTCAGGTTATTCACTTTCTCTCACCTAGGCCTTGTGACTTAAGATGCTAAAATGTTGAACAGCTTTTGAGTGATGAGTGAAATAAATGAGTCTGGTATTTTCTTTTATAACTTAAATTAAGATGGACAAAACAAAAAACCAAAATAGGATGGAAAAGCAAGAATTCTTTTGAAGCAGGGGACAAAAAAAAAAAAAAGGTTTCTAAAGAAGAAGAGAGTAATCATATCTAAACAACTGAAAGCAAGGGAGAGCTGATGTGAGATTAACTGAGGGTAAATTGACATTAACCCTGTGATTGCTGAATACTGTGGCCCACTGTCAGATGAGAGCAGGAGGCCTGAAAGTCCACACAAGGACATTCCTCTGGAGCAATGAGCTCATCCACACATGCTGTCTTTTAAGGCTTCCTGTGATCTGCTCTGTGTCTCTTCTGCAGAAGCTGTGATGAGTTTCCTGCCTTGCCAGCAGTACCACTTACTCCCTGTTGCCCAGTCCCCCTTCCTCTCTGGGTAAGTTCTCAGAGGCTTTGGCTAGAAGCCAGGCATTTTCTGCAGTCCCTGTGATAAACAAACAAACATCCTCTACCTGCGAAGATAGTTTGGGGAGTCTGAGGGAGGTCTCAACACATTTTTGTGAATCCTCTGTGGATTCAACTTTGTTTCTTGCTGAGAAGTATTCTGGCACTTCAATATTTGTACTTAATTACCTAAACAGATGGTGCTGAGGCACAGCAACACTCATTATAATACTGTAAAACTGTATATCACTGTGATCCCTTAACTTTCCCTCATACTGGAGTTCTGTGCTTATATGACTCCATTCAGGCTAATGGAGGCCAGAGGACTTTTTCATATAACAAATATTTAAGGAATGCATATCAGGAGCTATGTAGACCTTGGCTTTGTGGGTAACCATATTGTGTTAGTCTCTTGATGTATGGGGTAAGTGGTGTGTCTGGGGACGTGTCATATTTAAGCCCACGTGAAACATTTGTGCTTGCTAGCACAACCATAAAGGACTCAGGTAATCATTTTTATGTGCATTGTAAAGTAATTTAAGGGTCAAATGAGAATATTTATTACACAGAAATAAAGTATTCTCATAATTCTTTAACTCGACAACATTTCATATTTCATCAAACATTTTCGCAGAAATTTATACTAGATATAAAATTAGAAGCGCATGTGAGTGTGTGACCTTTTCATGCAAAAACAGTGCCACGATTTTTGTAGCTTAGGTGTGTAATTAAAGCCTTTGACCTTGTTATCCAGACAACTAAGAAAACAGAGTTGTCCTGTGGAAAAGTTTGCTTTTGAACATCAGGCTTTCCTGATCCAAATGAGGATCAGGTTTTCAAAAGTCTTACTTCTCCAGAGAGCTGGGCCACTTGGAGTGTCTCCTATTGTGTGTTGGTCAAATCATTTACTGAGAACACAGAGATATCGCATGCCTTTCCCTGAGGTTGGCAAACAGAGAAAGCAAAATATGAAACCTGTGCCTCTCGTTCTTATTACCATTTCCTATGGAAATTTGTGGCTGGTCCTGCAGGGAAAGGGAAACTTTATTGTCAGGAGAGTTTCATTTTTGTCTTTCTTTGTGTGGAAACCTGTCATGTCATCAATTCCAGCTTTCCTTTTTGCCTACCCCTCATTCCATCCCTCTTCCAAGTTACCCTGTGGTTAAGATGTTAGACTTGTTTGTAGCTTGATACAGACCAATAAATGCACAGGAAAGGAAGTCCACAGACAGGACAAATATATATTGCATATATGTTTGAAGTCAGCTGGATAAAGATGACATTTTTTATGGATGGATTATTTAACATACACTACTGGGCCAATTGTCTATCCATGTGGAAAAGGAAGACAAACTAAATCCCTACCTCACAACATGAAGACTAATAAAATCCAGATGAATTGAACATTCAGATGTCAAGAATGGGAACCAAGAAGCTCTGACGTGAACTGTGGGCAGATATACACTGCTGGCACAAGTGACGGCTGCGTAGACCGCGAGGGAGGGGTAGTAAACTGACTGCATTATAGGGATTTTCTGTTAGTCATAAAGTATACCTGTTGGCAAATACTTCGACACATGTAACATGCAATATTATTCATGTTATGAACAATCATATTCATCTTATGAACATTTTTAATATTAAAAATGAATATAGCAGTAGGAAAATATGCAGAATGCATAATCATTATTAACCATTCGAAGTAAGTGACCAAATGTCAAAAGAGAAAAAATAGACAACTAAGAAAAAAAAAGTTAAATCAGTCAAATTTTATTTTATCTATAAGTTTGGAATTGGTTTGGTTTACGTATTATTTTCAGAAATTTAATCCACTTGTACAATGTAATACTGGTATTACATTGGTTGTTGATGATGGATGCCATAGAAAAATGTGTTAAGATAATAAGAGAAATATGTATATATATTTATATATATACATTTATATATATATATATAAATTTAAATATATATTTATATATAAATATATATGCAAATTGCAGGCAAATGGTGGGATCTAGAAAAGATCATCCTGAATGAGGTATCCCAGGAGCAGAAAGACACACACGGTATATACTCACTTATAAGTGGATTCTAGACCCATACGATAGGATAAACATACTAAAATCTGTAAACTAAAGAAATATATATTTATATGTAAATATATATTTATATATAAATATATATATATTTAAATTATATTGAAGTACTTGCAGCAGGTAAAGTTCACAAGCCTCACTTTATTCAAAGTAGTTAAATGTTAAAAACAATATATATGTTTGTCCATAAGGAATCAAAAACATAACATCCAATAGGATTTTAAACATTCTATGTACAGTGATTAGATGAGATTCTTTTTAAAAAGAACCATAAAATATATATTATTAAATTTATCTAATTTTTAAACTAAAACTCATTACTAGGTTTTCCTAGTCATATGTAATTACACAGTAGACATGTATTATTAATTGTTTCCATATTGAAAAGCTGAGAAAATAGAAAATTTTCATCACTGCAGAAAATTCATTTAGCAAGGCTGTTAGAATTGATCAGCAGAAAATAAAGTAGTTTGGTAGATTGTGTCCTGGTGAGCTTTAATGATGGCTTGACTGGAATTATCAGTAAAGATTCCCAAATGAGGAAGTATCTAGATCACCCTTGGCCTGTAGGCATCTCTGTGTGAAACTCCCCTGATTGTTAATTGAAGAAGAAGGGCCCGGCCCACTGTGGGAGACACTATTCCCTAGGCAGGTGATCTTGAACTCTATAGGGAAATTGAGCCCTGCTTGTGAACCAGAAAGCAGCATTCTCTGGTTCAGGGTAACCGTATTTGGCTGTGAAGTAAGTGTTTTGATTAAATGAATAGCAAGAAGGCCTGCACTGGCAAATTACTGCCCTCAGTGTCTGCCTTTACTGCCCTTAGTGGTGAACTATGAACTGAAATTTTAAGCCAAATAACATTTATTTTTCTTATTGTTGTTTTGGTCAGGTTCTTTTTTTTTTTTTCTATTTATTATAGATTTAGTCACTTTACAGCCTGATCCCAACCCCTTCTCCCTCTTCTTCTAGGCCCATCCTCATGCCTCTCTCCCCCAATTTCCCTTTCTTCCTTCTCAGAGAAGGGGCTGCACTCAAGGGGTCCCAGCTTACCCTGGAACTTCTCACACTGAGGCCAGAAAAGGCACCTCAGCTAGGGGAAAGGGATCCAAAGTCAGTGGACATAGTCAGAGACAGCCCCAACTCCCACTGTTAGGGGACACACACATTGCACATCAGCTGCATTTCCCCTCAGGGTCCCCACATAGGCCTCCAGGGACCTCACCTGTCCCTGACATGACCCCCACTGATTTCTGTTCTCTCTCTTGGCCCTCACGTTGACCCTCCACTCACCTTCCCCCTTCTCTTCCCATACCTGATTCCCACCCCAGTTACACTTCCCAGTCCCTCTTGCACCCAATTCTCGCCCTCCTTCTACTACAGATGTCTAATTTGTTTTCCCTTCTGGTGACATTCGAGCATTCTTGGCCTTCCTTGGCTTCTTCAGATCTGTGGATTGTAGCACGGTCATCCTGTACTTTAGACAGTATCTGCTTATAGATGAGTACATATCATGTTTGTCCCTACAGGTCTGGGTTACCTCACTCAGGATAATATTTTCAAATCAACAGAAATTAAATTATAGCCAATAGACACATCAAAACAGTAAAAAAATTCTGTACTTTGAAAATAGTGAACAGAAATGAACTGATTCATATATAATGCTTTGACTTCATCAAACCACCAATAATTTCTGAGGGAACCCTACATAAAAATGAGGAAATGGAAACATGTATAATTTAATTATAGAAGAAATATGAGTACAGTTTGTTAGACTGAGATCAGTTCAAGTGAAAATAATAATTGACAAACTAGCAAACTAATTTCAAAATCTTCTAATGGACCTTCTGTTTCAACATTCTATCAATAATTTGTCCAATAAATGAAAGAAGTGGATATAATGTTTGAGTTTTTTTTCACTGTGTTAAGAACAGAATAAAATTTAAACAAACATATTTAAAATTTGACTCTATTTTTTTACCATATCCATGGATCAGCATATCGCTTAGCCTGATCAGAGAAGGTTCCTAAAATAGTTGGCGATTAACACAGAGACCCACAACTGGGTGTTACTTTGGATTACTCAGCCGTAGTGGCTGTCTTTATCAAAACCTCCTCCAGGCTCAGTGATCCATGTATAAGAAGAGGCAGAAATGTTATATGACAAGCAGCAGTGCTGAATAACTCCAAGGAAATAGAATTTCCAGATATAACTGTTTATGAACATCTGAACTCGCTGAAGTTGTGATGTGACCTGCCTAAGTTTAAGCCAGACAAAATCCCAGCACCGAGAAGGTGAAGTGGGCAAAAATCCACACACTAAACCAAAAAGCTCCTTGTAACTGAGACATGCGAGTGAAGGAAAAGGACTTTACTTCAATGAGGTGACGTTGGATACCTCAACCACACAGCAGGCCATACCATGCTCAAGTGCAGTCTGCTACTCGGCTACCGCAAAAGAGACGCCATAATTTTGAGTGTGTGAGCCAGGCCCTTGTTCATTTATTTAGGTTTGTTTCCTTTTTAAGAAAGAGAACGGAAATAAATGTGGATATTCAGACAGTGGAAGGATTTCAGAGTAGTTGGGGAAAGGAAAGAGTATAACAAAAATATTTTTTTAATATAAAATATATTAAAAAAAATAAGTCAATAAAATTGTATGGGTGCATACCTTTTGATGACACAGTAGGATTTAGTTATTCCTCTCTTTTTACATACACTAATTCTCTTGTCAAATTAGAATACTTTAAAGTATCATGTGTATTTATAATCTCCAAACAACTTTGTATGGCAGGGACTTTTCAAATTAATCAAGTAGAGGTGACTGCCTCTTCCATGAAACTGCTTTGATTATTCTTCGGAAGCCATTAGGTGAGCAAGCACATGCAGATGCACAGAATTTTCAGTTATTCATTTCCTCGGTAGCATCTTCCCTCTGCTTTCTGCATACACTCAACCTGTTATTGCTGTGTGTAAAAGTTACTTACTCTCATTTGTTCAACCATGTTTGTAGCAGCTTTATTTGTAATAGCCAAAATTTGGAAACAACCCAGATGTCAGTCAAGAGAGGAATGGATACAGAAATTGTGTTACATTTGCACAGTGGAATACTACTAAGCAATTGAAAACAAGAAAATCATGAAATTGGCAGGCAAATGGTGGGATCTAGAAAAGATCATCCTGAATGAGGTATCCCAGGAGCAGAAAGACACACACGTTATATACTCACTTATAAGTGGATTCTAGACCCATACGATAGGATAAACATACTAAAATCTGGAAACTAAAGAAGCTAAACCAAGAAAGAGGACCCGGGGTAAGACGATCAATCCTTACTTAGAAAGACAAATGAAATGGACATTGGAAGTAGGAGAAAACAATAAACAGGTCAGGAGCCTACCATAGAGGACCTCTGAAAGACTCTACCTAGCAGTATATCAGAGTAGATGCTGAGAGTCATAACCAAACCTTCGGAAGAGTGCAGGGAATCATATAAAAGAAGGGGGAGTTAATAAGACCTGGAGAGGACAGGAGCTCCACAAGGCAAGACTGATTCTCCAAGCAAGGACCGTGTTTAGATATAAGCTAGAACCTCTGCTCAGATGTAGCCCATGGCAGCTCAATATCCATGTGGGTACCCTAATAAGGGGAACAGGGACAGTCTCTAACATGAACTCAGTGGCTGGCTCTTTGACTTCCCTCCCAGAGGGAGGAGCAGTCTTGCTAGGCCACAGAGGACATTGCAGTCAGTCCTTATGAGACCTGATAAGCTAGGGTCAGATGGAAGGAGAGGAGGACCTCCCCTATCAGTGGACTTTTGCAAGGGACAGGGAGAGATGAGGGAGGAAGGGTGGGATTGGAATGGAAAGAGGGAGGGGGCTACAGCAGGTATACAAAGTAAAGAAACTGTAATTAATATAAAAAACAAAAATTAAAAAAAAACTTATTTACTCTCACTCTCTTATTTGAAACTATGAGAATCTTAGGTGTATGTCTTTCTGATATGATCTGTTGACAGTTAAGTGAGAAAGTTATTTCTAATCACAGTACTACGTCAGAGGTATAATATGTCTGTCTGGTGTCTGGCTGGCCTTTGAAGCTCACATCTAGGACATGTATGGGCTAAGGGTTTACTCTGTTCCATATGCTACTGTGGTCTTCTAGTTTCTGTGAAGCAAAAGATGGATTTAAATTTTCTCACTTACTGGAGATTCCAGGTCTTTGGGATTCTTCAAGTGTTTCTTTGGTTTATATATATATTTTTTTATCCTGAGCATTAACCCTGTTTCCCTTTAAAAGACAGTTCATTCCCACATCCTTTGATGTAGCAAGTAATTTTATGAAAGTTGGAGTGACTGTGAAGCTCCAGAAATTATTTGATTTAGTCCTTTCCAGCTTTGTTATATTTAGAGGGCTCGCTTTAAAATCACCATGTGCCTGGGCTTGTTTCAGAATTCCTGGTCCTTCAGCCTCCATTTCCAATGTACTTGGATTGCAGTAACACAGCACCATGCATTGTAGTGATAGCGACAGAGCTCAGTGGTTACTGCATGCTAAGCAAGTACTGAATGAGCCAACATCCCCAAGTTTACCCTCCAAGTTAAGTTATTTTGTTTCTAAAGTGACTTTGCTGCAGCTCTGGATGTAACAACTCTGGACAAAGCCTCGTCAGTTCGCTGTTTTCAATAGACACCTGTTCCCACAATCAGCAAATTCGATGATCTGAAAAGAAGTGGTATACTGTTTACTTTTCTTTCAGTCCTCTAAAGCCAGTGAAGGAAAGAGTGAATGGAAAACTTTTCTCCCATTGACACTGAGCATGTTGCTTTATCATAAAGTGCCCAATACACAATAACTGATAGCAATCACTAAGTGAAAGTTTAGCCTGATATTGAATGAAAGTTGGAAGGGGATTCCCAGAAACCACCTTCTTGAGAAACAGGAACTCCTAGTCCTAAACACAAACTCTTCATTATGGCAGTGGAACTCATACACTCTTCTGTTTCTGTAGCCAACGGAGACATAGCATCCATCAGAGGAACATCCATAATAGATTTTGGGGCTGTCAAATTTTACAAACAATGCCTAGGGTAGAGGTAAAGAGTCTTGCAGTTTGAGAGAAACCTCATATCCACCTGAATTATAAATTCATGTCCAAGAAACCTATCCATACATTTAAAACCAGAAACTTTTATTTTTAATAAGGAATAGATTTAAAGACTACAATTAAACCTTTACTATCATGTTCTTCTTAAGATATTAGCTGTAATCCCCAACGTCTAGAACACCCTTACATATTTTTAGGGGTTACAGTTCATCTTGTTTCCTCATTTATATTAGGTAAGTTGGGATGATTCTCTTTTCCTTTAGTAAAATATTTATAACTTTGCTTTACTAGAATTTATGTCTTAAGCTCATCTAAGCCTCTTGCTCCACTTCAGTAGGTTGATAACTCATTTTATTTACTTTGGAATTAGGTGCTGCATATTTGATTCCAGGAAGTGAAAATACTTTTGACTGTTTATCAGGCCCTAAGATTTCTCTGATGCAAGGACATAGAATGAGAAAATATAAACCCCATACCCCAACATCATCTTGCAGTCCTTGTATATTAATGAAAAAGACATCTAGTCTCTCTAGAGGATTTCCTTTTCCTTCTCTGCTAGTATAGCACATCTCAAGAAGTAATGAAAAACAAGTATAGTTACTCACAGGATGGAGTTGATAAATCTATAAGAAATGAATCCTATATGAACCATAGTCACTTTAAATACAGTAAATATCTTCTACCAGGATGCAGCTTTGAATTATTCCTCTGTAATAGTTTAAATATTATTGTAAATATTGCTGTGTAATGCTGTCTGACTTGGACCTTGGCAGTACCAGTTTAACTCCCAATTTATGTGAATGCTTTATTGTATTAGTCTCAAAATAACCCACTGGACGTTTTATCTTCTGCCTTTCTTCCATATGTATGCTGATATCAAAAAGTACTCTTAACAGGTTCTTTCTTAAATCTCTCTCATAGCTTTCTGGCCTTCAGTGTGCACTCACTTTCTGAATGGAACAAGGAAGACCTTTCAATTCAGATCAACTTAGATTTGAATTCTGGTTCTGTTGTCATCTATCTCTGTGATTAGTTACATAAATTATTCTTAAGCCTGATCTTTTCTAACAAATCACTATAATACTAACCACTCATAGAGCCTTTACTAAATGAAATTATCCTAACAACTTTTCCTGTTCAAAATGTTTGAAGACTTCATTTTAACTAAATAGCATTTGAGATTGCCCACACCCTCATTTAAGCCCACTCTCCATAACTGCATATTCTTTTTATTCTTCCAGTGTTGTTGTAACTTTTGAGATTGTTCTATCTGATACTAAAGATACAGAACTTGGTTCTCACCGGTGTTTCTTATTGGGGGTAATTAACTATTTAATTGTTTTTTTGTTTTTTGTTTTTTGTTTTATTCTTTATTAGTTACACTTTATTCACGTTGTATCCCCCCTGTGGTTCCCTCCCTCCTCCCATCCCAATCCCTCCCTTCCTCCACCCTCTGCATGCATGTCCCACACCAAGTCCACTGATAGGGAGGTCTTCTTTTCCTTCCTTCTGACCCTAGTCAATTAGGTCTTGTCAGGAATGGCTGCATTGTCTTCTTCTGTGGCCTGTTACTGCTGCTTCTCCCTCAGGGGGGAGGTAATTAAAGAGCAGGCCAATCAGTTCATGTCAGAGACAGTCCTGTTCCTATTACAATGGAACCCACTTGGATGCTGAACTGCCATGGGCTACATCTGTGCAGGGGTCTTAGGTTATCTCCATGCATGGTCCTTGGTTGGAGTATCAGTCTCAGGAAAGACCCCTGTGCTCAGATTTTTTGGTTCTGTTGCTATCCTTGTGGAGTTCCTGTCCGCTCCAGATCTTACCGTTTCCTACTTCATTCATAAGATTCCCTGCACTCTGACCAAAGGTTGCCCAAAAGTCTCAGCATCTGCATTGACAGTCTGCAGGGCAGAGCCTCTCAGAGGTCCTCTGTGTCAGGCTCCTGACTTGTTCCCTCTTTTTGCTTTCTTCTGATGTCTATCCTCTTTGACCTTCTGGATAGGAATTGAGCATTTTAGCAAGAGTCTTCCCTCTTGATTAGTTTTTTTAGGGACACAGTTTTTAGTAGTTTTATCCTATATTATATGTCTATATGAGTGAGTATATTCCATGTGTGTCTTTTTGCTTCTGGGATAGCTCACTCAGGATGATCTTTTCCAGATCTCACCATTTACCTGCAAATTTCATGATTTCCTTGTTTTTTATTGCTGAGTAATATTCCACTGTGTAGACATACCACAGTTTCTGTATGCATTCATCCCCTGAGGGGCATTTGGGCTGTTTCTAGCTTCTGAATATTACAAATAAGACTGCTATAAACATGGTTGATCAAATGTCCTTATTTTGTACTTGAGCCTCTTTGGGATATATGCCTAGGAGTGTTATGGCTGGATCTTGAGTAAGCGCTATTCCTCAAGATTGTCTGAGGAAGAGCCAGATTGTTTTCCATTGTGGTTGTACAAGTTTACATTCCCACCAGCAGTGGAGGAGGGTTCCCCATTCTCCACAACCTCTCCAGCCTGTGTTGTCACTTGAGTTTTTGATCTTAGACATTTTGATGAGTGTAAAGTGAAATCTTAGGGTCATTTTGATTTTCATTTCCCTGATGGCTAATGACATTGAGCATTTCTTTAAGTGTTTCTCTGCCATTCGATATTCCTATATTGAGAATTCTCTGTTTAGCTCTGTACTCCATTTTTTTTAGTTGGATTACTTGATTTGTTGCTGTTTAACTTCTTGAGTTCTTTCGATATACTGGATATTAGTTCTCTGACTAACTCTAAATCAATGCTTAGATTGTAACAGGCAACTTTTTGACTAGATACAAACCAAAGGAAAAAAAAATCAAAGTTGATAATTTTCTCATTTATCTAAGCTATTTAATCAACAGCAGATTTATAGTCTGAACTTGATATTACTATTATTTTTTTTACCATAAACGTCACTCATGGCAATTATGTTTTGATAAAAAGAAAGTAAACTATAATAAAGTATCCACATGTGAAATTTTATTTTATTTTTTTCTTTAACTGTGGAATTCTTTTTGAAGAACATCCATTCAATAAAAATCACTCATTGAAAAATAATAAAAAAAAAAAAAGAACAAGAACTGAAGAAGTTAAAAAGCAAAAAATCAAGTAATCCAGTTAAAAAATGGGGTACAAAGCTAAACAGAGAATTCTCAGTAGAGGAATATTGAATAGCAGAGAGACTTTGTCTCTTTTCAGGTTCTATCTTTCATGTACAAGATAATTGTTAGTTTATGGTATAGTCACAACAAAAATGGATATCTATATAAATTAAAAAAGAAGATGTTCTATTAGCTGGTGCTATCTACTTCCATAGTGCCTTCATTTTTGTGTATCTTTTTCATTAATTATTCCACTGAAGGAAGTAAACATGACATCATACCTTGAAAGATTTGTACTATGATGCAGTTGATTTCTATAAAATACAGTGATAGACTCCAAGTGAGAAGATGAAGTGCTTTCCCACCATCACTCCATTTCTACTAATGAGATTGAAGAGTAAAAACAAAATAAGTATTAGGTATTTGCTCTTGGAATCAATGCTTATGAAGCTTACTTAGACAATATCTGATGCCTGATTTTTCTAGGCTCTATTGATGGTATGAGATTTGAAAATATTTAGCTAACAACCACATGAAACCATAAAATGACATAAAGGAAACTGTAGTAGTTTTCCCTTGTGAAAAATGTGACTATTTGGAGAATATACTAATGTTATGGACCTGAGCAGACAGCTCTCCATATGTGGCTGATTCCTGAATTAATATATGCTGTCTCCTGTCTCTAAATGCCTTACTACTTAATTGATCACATTAATAATCAGTATTTATGTGACAAGCTTGATTCTGTGTTCTCTTTTGAGCATGGAGGTCAAATGTGAGCAAGTATAAACAGATAGATCCCTGGCATGAATAATGTTCCTGGCCCTTCACTGAGAGATTCTCGGGTCTAAGGAAGACCAAAACTAAAAGGAAGGGAACTTCATTGTATCCATTTAACCAAGGTCAGGAAGACCAAGGGAGGTTGGTTCATAGTGAGTTCATTTGCCACTTTTCAATGTCAAGACAGGTAGTGGATCAAAACCCAAGGAGCCAAGATGAACACAGATGGGATGTCAGAGAAATCAGACACAGACTGCGGAGATATCTGTAGGGCTGCAAAAGAAAGACAAAGCAGTTTAGAGGCCACTGTATTCCATGAAATTTGGGAGTTGTTTTTGTGTAAGAATAGAGTTCTCAGAATGCTACAGAGGGAAATTTTCCTTGATGGGAACAGATTCAGAAACATCACCATGCCTGGGAACTATTTTGAATTAGTTTCCTCCAGTTCATTCATTCCAGCACATAAGAATTCAAAGAGATACTGAAACTTAACATAAAAGCTGGAGGTTTTCTGTGGCTAACAATTTCCACCTGTGAGATCCTGGCTGAGGCGCCCCTGGCTGAGACAGGAGGCTGTGCGTAGAGAAGTGTAGTAGCTGAAAGTAGGAATGTAGGCACACCCATGCTTTTCTGTTCAGTTGAATGGCAAGAGTGGAAATGTGATGGGAGCTATCTAAAGTAAATCCCCAATTCAAAGTCAGCTTTGTTAGTTTTGTTCATGGCCCAGCCTTGTTTGGAAGAGTCTATCATTTTGAATGAAATGCTTATCGGTTTAATCCTATTGAGGAAGCTTAATTGTTTCTGTGTTTGTTGTTCCTCACTTTATTGTTTAATTCTCTTAGCAAGTTGCATGTTCTTCAAGAAGAATATAAAGAGCAAGAACATTCTCAATTAAAGCATAAACCTTTTCAGCCATTAGCTCAATCCCCTGATTAACAAAGGGCATTTTTGTCTTTTTTTAATGAGTTGTCAGTTTAACCATAGGGTAGGCTTATGAATTTAAATTACAAGCAGGAACAAATGGAATTTCATCTGCTGTAAAACACAAACAGGATGGTAGTATGGGGACTGTTGCCAAAATGGTGTTATTCAGGGTTCATATCTGATCCCACTGGAGCACACAGCAGACAAATCTCCCATTTGAAAATGACATTCTAGTTTTCAATGAAGAAATGCTAAGGCAGTAGAAATCGATGAAATGTCTTACTGAATCCAGATGTTTCTTTCCTGCTTTCTGAACCACTTTTTCTACAACATAATATTGTATCTCATTGTATGAGTTTGTGAAAGCAGCCTTCCATTATTTGAAGATGCAAACATCAGTAGTCAAAACACAGTGATCAGCATGTCAGGTTCTCAGTAAGTGCAGGGTAGACTCCCTTGGGATTTACAGGTTGGTTTCACTGTAGGAAAGTAAAAAGAGACCACTGAGTACTGGGTTTGATAACAACCTTCCCTAATATGGTTTTATAAGTAAGACTAATATCACACCACTTTAAGAAGGTTATTGAAAACAAAATGAATAATGAACAGGATACAGCTTACTTGGCTATTTAAGGAAAAATGAGCTGATATCTTGATGCTGAAGTTAACTGATTTCATAATATATGTAAATCTCTTAATCTATTTTTTTCTGATTAAATTTTTATTTCAATGTTTTTTCTTTATATTTTTATTATTATTTACAATTTTATTGCTTTGTATTCCAGTTGTAGTCCCTCTCTCACCTCCTCCCAGTCCCACCTTCCCTTCCTCTTCCTTTTTTATACTTTATGGTTTAGAAAGAACTCAGGATCAGAATATGGTGCCTGAAGCATCCGTAATTTCTATAATGTGAGTCTACAATGCAGAGATTTGACTGTAAGAAAGATTTTGAATACAAGGCAATTTGCAAATGCATACCGTCTCCAGTCTATTAGGGCTGGGGGGTTCTTTGGTGTGTCAAGCAAACTTTTACTTTATAGGAGTGTAAGTTTCACTTTTGTTGCTGTGCTAACACCCTAACAAAAGACAACTTAGTGAATAATGGATGTATTTGTGTAGTTACTGAGGGGAAGCCAAGGCAGAAACTCAAGCATCTAGTGACATCACATACATAGTATTCCTAGTCAGAAACAGTGAGGGGATGAACAGATACATGTATGCTCAGAGTTCCAGGGCTGAGAATTATAGTGGACAAGCTCTCCAACCTCCATTACTGCAACAAATATAATGTGTGTATTACATAACATGAAAATAACTTGTGACAACCAATAACAACAGTCCCTCCTAGACAGGGATTGTAGAAGAGCCCTTCATTTGGTATCACTTTCCGGAAGATTCTAAAACGTATTGATCACAGTATGTGAGTCTGACTGATCTCAGTTGACCCTAGTGACTGACTTATTCACGGGGGAGGGATATAATCCTTATGCTTGACGGCAAACGAAACTCATCTCATTGTAATTTTGTTTTCTGGCTATAAAGACCCTGATGCACAGATAAACATTGTACAGAGCGCCACCAGGGATGATGTGAGAACGGTGTCAAGGTCAGGCTTGATACTACAGCAGTGGCTGGCAGCTCAGGGCACACTAGACTAGTTCAGTGATTCTTTTACAAAGACAAGGAAAAAAGCAAGAGTACCACTCTCATGAAATCTGTACTTGTTTTCCTGACCTACATCTTTTCCCAAAACAGTGGGTGACGCACAATTATTCTTGTCAACATTGTTCATCAAATACAAGACAAATATGCTCAGAGCTCATGTTTTTTTTTCTTTTTTCTTTTCCATATACAGATAGATGAAAAAGTCTATCATCAAGGTCAGCTGCACTGACAAGGACACCACAGTGACCAAGTAGCTGGCTCTGCTACATTTTGCCTTGCTGCCTTTTTGTTGCTAGAAATGAAGATAAATTTCAGTATTTCCCTTGCTTGCATAATCGCAGTGTCACATTCCAGACTGCTGGTAGCTTTTCTACATATAAATTATCAGGCTATCGCCTCACAGAGTCTGGTGTGTGGCTATTTTAAGCAGCCTGTGCATCTTCCCTGCCCTCTCCTTGGAAGCATCGTAGTTACAGACCCATTAGGGGGAACAGAACTGCTGTTAGTGTGCAGTATATGTTATCCGCATTTGGAATCAGATTGCTAAAAGCATCTATATTTGATGAAGCTAGCCTAAATAAAAGGTTATGATGTTTAATAGCCTATAAGAGGCAAATAAAAATATATGAAAATGTCATCATTTTATTACTGGACGTCATACCTAAATTAGGAAAAATATTTTTGTTGCATTAATAAGGATTTTCCTAAAGCATGTTCCTGTTAGAAGAGCAACTTAAAAAAAATGTGGTGAAAGTATTAATGCATGGCTTCAATTGTAGGATTCTGACAATTATAATTAATTAATTTTATGTTTCAAGTTGATGATATAAGAAAATACTCTTCAGAGCACAGAAGGACTAAGGGCTTATTCACAGTATGTATTTTTAATAACGCCATGTTCTTTATTTTTCTGCTTCTTTCCCTCTGAATGCATGAGAACTTGAAGTCATTAAGCAAGCACATTGGCATGCTTTTTATATGCATATGCCCTTAATTGAAGGTGACATACAGTGAGCAGAACAGGTCTGCCCCCCCCAAACCTGAATTTGAGAACACATGTTCTCATATTTGTTATTTGCTTCTGTTTCTTTTTTTTTTTTTCCTGTTTCGTGATAGTGCTTCTGCCACACCCAGACCTCTCACTTGATGATTTTTTTTTTCATCTAATGTGATTGTAATATCTGATGAACCCCAGGACTGGCTCTATGTAAAGACTGGCTTCCTGTTAAAGATTTATTTGACTTTTGCATGTAGATGGCATCTCAGATAAACCAGATATTATCCAGAAGAATTTTTCCCTCAGTGTAGTTTCCATTTGGTGGCTGGATAAAGGGCGAGGGTCTCTCAGGAACAACCAGCACTGGCTGATCATAATAACCTTCTGAAACTGAGAAAAGAAAGGTTTAAAGTAGCTTACTTGTCATAAACTCACACTACAGTGTGATTGATCATTCAAAATTAATTATGTTTCTGTTCTAATTTTTTTTAGAATGAATAAATAATATAGCCTTAATTTCAATAGAAGAGTTTAACTACCATGCATATTTTCAAATAAAGACATTTTTAAATACTTGCTGACAACTTTTTAGAAATTGACTGAGGGTTAAGAGTTAAGACACATTACTTGAGTCAGCCTTTATTTCTGTTGACAAAATAGCATACTTTAAAAAATTCTGTAACCAAAGTCTTTTCACATTTTCTTGATTAAAATTTTCAGAGGGAAACTTGTACCAGCACAAAGATTTTGAAAAAATTCACAACTGTGTTAGAGAAATGGATTCTCCTCTAGATGGTGTTTGAGATAAATGGAGAAGTCAGGATTTGTAGAGGTCATTTGTTTAAAATAACATTTTAATAATGTGCATTTGTCCTAGTAATTTATTTCATTTCCCAGTGTATATATTTTTAAAGCAAAGATGGTTAACATTTACTTTGTGATAAGATCAACATTCAATTAATCTTTTTCTTCTTCAAAGCCTTGAAAACTAGCATTTTTTTATTTCCAATATTTTATGTTCTATAGTTTTTCATTTATGTGATGTCTACATGCACAAAATATTAAATGGTAAGGGAAAGAACGGACAAAATTAAGTTATCAAAAATGATTATGATGTGGGAAAGAACCCTTGGTGTAATTTGTTGCTGAGTGAAACGGCAGAGTAGAAGCATTGTGAATTATTTTGTAGTACTTGGAAATGTAAACAGACTATATGCGGTCTCTTGACTGTGTACTCTTAATACACAGGATGCCTAATGCAGCTGCTCCTCTCCCTGCTCCCACTTCCCGTCTTTTTCCCGCTGTTCTATTACCTAATTGCTAAGTGCAGATGTTATTCCTGTAAGACTTTTCTCTCTTTCCTTAACCTAAGAACAACTAATACAGTTGTCCACTGAATATGATTAGGGAAATCAGCCTAAACAAATGGTTTAATATGAAATCATATTTACAAAGAACATTATGTCAAATTATGAGAAAGTATTTTCCAAAATGATTTATCAAGTAGCAAGTCTGACAGCTTTATTCTTTAACAAAACATGTGAACAACAGTAGTTGTTGGACTTAACTGTTCTCTAAAAATACATATAAAATATGCATTTTCTAGAAATATTCAATATCCTGAAGTCAAGCTCAGTTCTTCATGTTTTGACCAGGTATTCTCAGAATACCTAAATCTGATGTGTAGTAAGTCCAACCAAATGCCGTTCTCATTCTTTAACATAAATTCCTTCCCTTGATGTTGACTTCTAGTGAAGCTGAGCAGATCACACATCTTTCAACACTGCCCCTTGCACAACTTAAAGTGAGAGGAAGTTGGCTGTCTCCTTTTGGTCAGAACGATGTGAGGGCCAGGGGAAATGCCTCAGGGGAGAGAAGCCAGAATGTGAACACTGTTGTCAAACAATAAATTATTGAGTCCCCTGACCACAAAGATGAGAGTAGAGCAGAGATCTGCGACTTTGTAGAATCCAAAACAGCTACAGTGACTAGGCACAGCAAGTTTAGCCATCTGGGTATAGTAACAGGAGCTTCTCAGGCCATCTCCGTAGTACAACCACACCAGGAAGAGAGCTGCAAAAGGGTCTCAGTTATTCCACTTTGTGTTAGACATACAGTGAAGCTCATACTTCTCCCTGTTGGTTTCGTGATGGAACTGAAATTAACTAAGAAACTCTGTTCCAGCTGAGCTAATTTTCTGGATTTCTAAGCAACCTTTTGATAAACAAAAATATATTATGTGAATCTACTTGATAGGGCAGAGGAAATAGTTTTATACAGACATTTTCTTTAGAGATGAAGGATTTTGCCTTTCCTCTACAAATGCCTAAATATTCTGAGCATATTGAAATATGCTGAAAAGAATGCATCAACAGCAGTCTGGTGTCTTTTTGTCTTAGGATAATAGCAGGTTTGCTAGTCCATAGGTCATGCTACTTCAGGGTAAGAAGGAGTCAGGAAGCTAACTTTACATTCTGGGCTTGGTCAGCCCAACACAGTTCCACATGGAAAGCTGATCCTTACCTTACAAATGCTAGCCTTGTCATTCTTATTTTTAATGCTGCACTTTGGAGAGCTCATCACAGTGGAATTTCTTTCACATCTCCAAGCAGCTCAAATCAAAAGTAAAGGTCATTTAAATATTTTTCAACTCTATGTCTGGAGAATGTGCTACAAAATACATGTGAGTTTTAGAATTCCTCTTCAACAATATGGTTACTTTTTTAAAGGGTTGTTTAATATTTTAAATTCTGTGGTTTGAAAATAATAACTTTCCAATGACAATATATTGTGTATGAACATCTGAAATGGCAGAGTTAATAGTCTGATAAAGAACTTTCCTTTATTGATAATGGAGTTTGCCCTTCCTCCAGAAAGGTCCATTCCCAAAATACTCAGAACATGTTGAAACATCCTGAAGATGTTGGTTTCAGCAGGTGTTATTCTTTTTATCATAAAATATTACTTCTAGGTGGCAGGTGGAAATATTTTTTATATAAAGCCAAGAGTTATAAAAGAGAAATAGCTATTTATTGACATTTATTCTATATTTATCATCAATATAAATAATAAATTTTACATATGACTCATGGACAAGTATGATATATCTTGGACATTCATTTGAATCTCACTTTAGACTATACTTGTGAATTTTTTTCAAATTTTCTTTTATGCGTAAATGGTTTACACACACGGAATTTGTAGATAACTACCTTCTATGTGGCAGAACTGCAGCAGCATCCAAATGTCCAGTGGAGAAAGCACATAGCTATACTTATCTCCATTCTGATGGAAGATGTGTTGTCCCTCCTTAAATCTTTTTAATTTTTTTTTACGTTAATCACATTTTATTCTCTTTGTATCCCAGCTGTAACCCCCTCCTTCATTCTCTCCCAATCTCACCTTCCCTCCCTCATCTCCTCCCTGCCCTTCTCCAAGACAACTGGTGGGGGAGGTCCTCCTCCCCTTCCATCTGACCCTAGCTTATCAAGTCTCATCAGGACTTGCTGCAATGTTCTCCTCTGTGGCTTGCAAGGTTGCTCCTCCCTCTGGGAGGGGAGGTGTGTGTGTGTCAAAGAGCCAGCCCCTGAGTTCATGTCAGAGACAGTTCCTGTTCCCTTTTCTAGGGCACCCACTTCAATACTGAACTGTCATGGGCTACATCTGAGCAGGGGTTCTAGGTTATCTCCATGAGTGGACATTGGTCCTGGGTTGGAGTATCAGTCCCAGAAAAACAAAACAAACAAACAAACAAACAAACAAACCTGTGCCCAAATATTTTGGTTATGTTGCTCTCCTTGTGGAGCTCCTGTCCTCTCCATGTCTTACTAACTCCCCTTTCTTTCATGTGATTCCCTGCACTCTGCCCAAAGTTTGGTTATGAGTCTCAGCATCTGCTTTTATACACTGCTGGGTTGGGTAGAGTCTTTCAGAGGCCCTCTGTGGTAGGTTCCTGTCCTATTTCTTATTTTCTCCTTCTTACAATGTCCTTCCAAGGAGGAATGGATATAGAAATTGTGTTACCTTTACACAATAGAATACTACTCAACAATTAAAAACCAGGAAGTCATGAAATTTACAGGCAAATGGTGGGATCTAGAAAAGATCATCCTGAGTGAGGTCTCCCAGAAGCAGAAAGACACACACTGTATATACACTGTTGTAAGTGGATATTAGACATTAGATATTATCTTATATTAGATATTAATATAAGATAAACCTACTAAAATCTGCACACTCAAAGAAGGTAAACAAGAAGGAGGATCTAGGGTAAGATGAACAATCCTCACTTAGAAAGACAAACAGGATGGACATCCTTAACTCTTATGTAGAAAAAGTGGATTGTTTAAACCTTAAAAGCATTTATTATTTTCTTGCTAAGAGATTTTTCTTAACATTCTTTAATAAAGATAATCTAATCATTAATGAAATGAGATCAGACAGTACTGGAACTAATTTCCCTTACCTGGGAAGAAGGACAACACTCTTGTCTTCTAAAATACATAGCTGTCAGTGACCTCACTCACCTCAAAGGAAAACATCATGCTCTTCTTCATCAGTGACATCATGGAAATTGGAATAGATCATTAGGATGCAAAACCTTGGATCCTAATATACAATATACAAAATATATATCCTAATATACAAAAGGAGAAAAGTTAAATCACATTAAAATCTAAAGGCCTGACAACTTAAAAAAAAATCCTCACAGTACAATGGTATGAAGGAATTTGAGAACATACTGAGAAATGTCTGTGTATCCTCCACTACCTAATATAAAGAAAGAGGCATATTCAGTAAGTTACCCTCAGCAATTGACTAAATCTTGTTATGATGATTATTAAAAGTAATAATTGTAACAACCAAGACTACAATAACTCTAGATATTTTAGAAATAAAATGTCATTGTGAGATACGGCAGTTGTGTGAAATTTTTGAAAAAATCCTGAAAGGAACTGCAACCCAATGACAGTTAATCATGTCAAAAGCAAGCCCCAAATTGAGTACGGTACTCTGGGAGCTATGCAACTAGGAGACTATTTATCCACTGTGCTCACCAAGAAACTGGGTGATGTGGTCCTCAACTAAACCATTGGATTTGTATGGATGAATGGAAACAGCATTTACACAGCTGGGCCTATTCAAGTAAGCAGAGGCCAAGTTCTCTGCTGTTTGTGATGCTGTATTCACTACAGAAACTGGGCATTTTCACATCGCCTCTATGCAGTATCACAAATACATATGATGTTTAATCATTTACAGCAGATTTGTTGAGAACCTTAGGGTGAAATGGTCCAAGAGTTATTATATGATTAATATTTTCAGAAGCTTGAGGAAGAACAATGTCCCTCTTTAGAATTAAACAGGCATGTAAAGTAAATAAGCTGAAATAAAAAAAAATTAAAATTAAAAAAATAAATAAGTACCACATAAAATAATAATAATAATAACCTAAAACAAACCCAAACAAATCTAAGTAGAACAGAAAGATTCAAATAAAGAGCACAAGAAACATATATAGCCATAGAGAGATAAGCAAGCTGAAATCCCATAAAAGCACAAAACTGGAAGCCATAATGTAAACAGAAAGGACATCTAAGGAAGCAAAATAATAAATAAATAAAAATCCAAACAAATAAATATTATATGAATGTCTGAGGAAAGATCATGAGATGAAGAACCTGCAAAGACGGCACTGAGTTCTCTGTGTTGGCATCTCGTGCTCAGTATGGAGTCCACCCAATGTGTGCACCTAATGTTACTCCATTGGAGAAAACCAAATTTTCATTTGTGAGTAATTACAATTGGAGATAGCTCTGGATGAGGAATGGGTACTGTGTCTACTTCCTCATTCAGCACTGGGACTCCATCTCGCTAAGATCCATGCATGCCATGTGCATGCTGCAACCGTCTCTGTGAGTTAATATCTGCCATGTTTGTTGTAATTTGGTGCCCTCCATCCCCTCTGACTCTCACAATGTTTTTGCTTCCTCTTCTGCATGATTCCCTGAGTCCTGAGGCTTTGATGAAGGCATACCACTTAGGACTGAGTGTTACAAAATCTCTCTCTGCACACTGTCTAGCTTTCTGTAGGTTTCTGTGTTTGCTCCCATCTGCTGAAAGGGAAGATTTCTCTAATGATAGTTGACCAAGGCAATGACTCCTGAGTGTAACATGGCGTTTTTAGGAGTCATGTTATTCATACGTTTCTTTAACAGAATGGTACCATCTGATTTTCTCCCTCTGTTCTATGTAGTGTCAGGTTCTTGGGCACCTGAAAAGTGGATGTTTAAGGTTAAATCTTTGATAAGCAATTTTCATTCCATATAACTGTGCAGATATTAGGAACAGAGAAGTAGACAATGGGAGAATGATGATTCTCTCTAGGAAGGAGGAAAGGAATAGATAATTATTCATGCAATGAGAAAGAGTGGAAAGGGAGGATCAAACATGGAAGAGGAGAGAAGAAGAGGAATATGGAGAAAAAGCAGAGATGGAAAATTAAGTGTCATTTGAAGGTTCATATGGAAATCTAATACAGTAGAGCTATATATATGTATTATATATAACATTGTTATATACATAATGTATATATTTTATACATTAAATTATATACACACATGAAGGCAGTCTAAATGCAATTTCAAATAAAAGGTGAGACAGGGTCTCAGCTATACATCTCTCATCACCAAAGGAGTTTACTGTACCAAGGAAGGGTTGTGTATATTTGAGTTGTTAGCTAAAGAGGTTCATGAGAAGCCGAAACAACGCAGGCTTAGCCAATGTTACATGTTGCACTCCACAAACTGATGATAAGGTCTTATTGTTGGAGACAACACCAACACAACTCAGTGAACACCGGGAACTAGAGCTGGGTTATCTTGAACCTTCACCCCTAGTGACTAGTGTTCACAGTTTCAGAAGGAATTTTGCATGCTACAAAGGAGAAAGTTCAACATCAACCCTCCTGCAAATCCTAGGACCTAGAATAACCACCTGCCTACAGATGTACTTGTGCAATAGTGTCATGAAGCTTATGAGAGCAGCTGACATCCGATTGGACTGAAAGCCCACTGAATGAGACTGAGCCCATTACCGATACCTTTCAAGGTCCTAGATAAACCACTATTGATTGAGAAACCACTATTGATTAATATTTTTGCAGAGAAGGCTACCCTGACCTTCCTTCCTCTTACCCCTCTGAACAGTTACCTCATACCCTCAGCATGGTCACCCATGCAGCCTGATTTGTTTCTTGAAGTCAGATTTTTCCCCTAGGTTTTCAAAGGCTGATGCACCACCAAAGGAGACAAGACTGCAAGTGAGTCAGTTCTGACAGGACTGAGAAGGGTGACAGGGCTTATCGGCATCTTAAAGAATTGCTGCATCTGTCTGCATTTGAGTGACAGTGAATAAAAGCTTGTAAAGACTCATTTTCAACACCATTCTTGTATAATCTTTAATCTGCTGAGTTTTAACAGGTAAACCAGGCATAATAAAAATAAAACAATGTTGAAATGTGATATGGAAGGTTAAATAAAAAAAAAATGACTCTTTTTAGAGAGGTTGCCAAATTCGGGTATCTTAAAGGTACTTCTTACTGTAACAAAATTTTCCATTATTTTATCATTATGTTTCTGGTTGACTCCTACAGTTTTCAGATATCATGTCAGCTGCATGGCCCCTGTAAGCCTAAATTCAGACAGCTGAAATAGATCTTAGAAACAACCTGAAGAATGAGGTCATCAATTTGTCCCTGATAGTTTTTAGGTATTTCTTATTATGAGAATTAACTAGAGGTATTTATGACAGATGATTCCTTAGCTTCTCCACTTGAGTAATCATTACATTGAATTACTTCTTTCTCTGAATACCTTGATGCAATTTAGTATAATATG
Source organism: Meriones unguiculatus (assembly GCF_030254825.1). Classification (NCBI taxonomy): domain Eukaryota; kingdom Metazoa; phylum Chordata; class Mammalia; order Rodentia; family Muridae; genus Meriones; species Meriones unguiculatus. The sequence goes on along the minus strand of NC_083352.1, from coordinate 2,531,614 downwards.
TAGGGTGCTAGGATATTTAGATCCCTCTTATTCATGTAAAGATTACTCCTCAAGTCATTTCTGGTCATTTAAACTTCATTTCACTAATCTTGCCTTGAAAATGAGAAGCCATTACCTTTTCTTCAGTATTCTAAATAGGAAGAATACTGTGGAACCAAATTGTAGTTCTCTGGTTTTTTAATCTTCATGTAATCCTATATATTTTAATAAATTTTAATATTGTATAATCTTATTTTTCTTCTTGTCATTTGGATTTCCCAAATGTTTATGTTATTTTGTGTTTGTGTGTTCATTTTAATTATAATTCTCTAACTTTCAGACACTTAAACAAGACTTTTCTATATTTCAAATTTTATTTTCTTCTCTGGACAAATCACTGCCATCCTTGTAGGAGACTACATGGAAGTTGATCAAATAGGCACAAAATCTTAGGGTAATGCTCTTCTCTATGCATCAGATCTGTCCACATCAGATATTTATAAAGAAATTATAAGGATAACAGCCATCACTTACATTTTTCTTTTCTGTCTTTTTTTTCTTTCTTTCTTTCCTTCTTTCTTTCTTTCTTTCTTTCTTTCTTTCTTTCTTCCTTTCTTTCTCTTTCTTTCTTTTCTGTCCTTCTCTTCTTTTTTATATTAATTACATTTTATTTACTTTGTATCCCACCTGTTGCTCCTTCCTCCTTCCCCTCCCAAGCCTCCCCTCCCTCCCTGTGCCCCACTCATACCTCTCCTAAAGTCCACTGATAGGGGAGGTTTCCCTCCCCTTTCTTCTGATCTCAGTGTATCAGGTCTCATCAGGAGTGGCTTCATTGTCTTACTCTGTGGCCTGGTAAGGCTGTTCCCCCCTGAGGAGAGCAGGCCAATCAATTCATGTCAGAGACAGTCTCTGTTCCCATTACTATGTAACCCACTTGGACATTGAACTGCCATGGGCTACATCTGTGCAGGGATTCTAGCTTATCTTATTAATGGTCCTTGGCTGGGGTATCAGTCTCAGAAAAGACCTCTGTGCCCTGGTTCTGTTGCTCTCCTTGTGGAGTTCCTGTCCTTTCCAGAGCTTTCTATTGCCCCCTTGTTTCATAAGATTCCCTGCACTCTGCCCAAAGTTTGGCTATACATCTCACCATCTGCTTTGGAACCTTGCTGGTTAGAGTCTTTCAATGGTCCTCTGTGGTAGGTTCCTGTCCTGTTGCCTGTTTTCACCCTTTTCTGATGTCTGTCCAATTTGCCTTTCTGAGTGAGGATTGAGCATCTTACCCAGGGTCCTCCTTGCTTAGCTTCTTTAGTATACAGATATTAGTATGTTTATCCTATATTGACAGTATGAATTAAGTGGAAATGCAAATTTAATGCAAAGACATAATTGAATAAGATAGAGATGATGTCTGCTGTGTGATATTCAGGTAACATCCTGCAGAGTTATTTTTTTTAACGTGGATAATTAGTCCACTGATAAGGGAGGTCCTCTTCCTCTTCCACCTGACCCTATCCCATCAGGTCTCATCAGGATTCTTTCCTAGTCTTCCTCTGTGGCCTGGGAAGGCTGCTAACCACTCAAGGGGAGGTGATCAAAGAGCCAACCACTGAGTTCATATCATAGACAGTCCCTGTTCCCCTTTCTAGTGAACCCACTTGGATACTGAGCTGCCATGAGCTACATCTGTGCAGCGGTTCTAGGTTATGTGTCAAAGCAGTTGCTGAGGCTCATAGCCAAACTTTGGGCAGAGTGCAGGCAATCTTATAGAAGAAGATGGAGATAGAAAGATCTGGAAGGGACAGGAGCTCCACAAGGAGAGCAACAAAACCAAAATATCTGGGCACAGGGTTCCTTTTTAAGACTGATACTCCAAACAAGGACCATGCATAGATATTGGAGCAAAATTTAAATGGGCATCTGTGTTGGATTCAACTCAGAAAATATTAGAGGCAGTTTATTCATGTAATTGACTGAAATTGGGCATAGAAATCATTTGAAAAGATAGTAAACTGTGTTTTAAATAACATGTTATTGTTGGTATGGGAATTGATACAACCTAAGACAGGCAAATATTCTTCATTCTTTTAAAAAAGAACAGCTTTCAGCCAACTCAACCTCTCTGGGAAGTAGAAAAGATCATCCTGAGTGAGGTATCTCAGAAGCAGAAAGACACACAAGGTATATATTCAATTGTAAGTGGATATTAGACATATAAGATTAAACATAATAAAATCTGTACACCTAAAGAATCTAAGCTGGTTTCCACCTTCCACCTTCCTGATGGTGAGTGCTCTCTGTCACAAACAACTCCACATTTGGCTAAGGCTGAGGATCTGGCTTGCCTCCTTGTATGTGGATCTATCTGCATTGCCCATGTGGCACACTGGGGTTGGCTACCCAGAGGCTATTTAAGCCGTGGGCTGGCTTTCCCCAGGGTCAGATGATTGTTCAAGGTTCCTGAATAAACTGCATTGAAAAAAAAATCTAAGCTAGATGGAGAACCCTGGGTAAGATGATCAATTGTCACTCTGAAAGGCAAATGGGACAGACATCCAAAGAGGGAGAACACAGGGAACAGGACAGGAGCCTAGGCAAAGGGCCTCTGAAAGACTCTACTCATCAGGGTACCAAAGCAGTTGCTGAGACTCATAGCCAAAATTTGTGCAGAGTGCAGGGAATCTTATGAAAGAAGAGGAAGAGAGAAAGACCTGGAGGGGATAGGAGCTCCACAAGGAGAGCAACAGAGAGAGATAGAAAGTCCAACCTAGAATCCCTGCACAGATGTAGCCCATGACAGCTCAGTATCTAAGTGGGTTCCCTAGTAAGAGGAGCAGGGACTGTCTCTGACATGAACTCAGTGGCTGGCTCTTTGATAACCTCTCCCTGATTGGCCACAGAGGAATACAATGCAACCAGTCCTGATGAGACCTGATAGGCTTCTATCTGATGGGTCAGATAGAAGGGGAGGAAGACCTCCCCATCAGTGGACTTGGAGAGTGACATGAGAGGAGATGAGGGAGGGAGGGTGGGTTGGGACAGACTGAGGGAGGGGGCTACAGCTGGGATACAAAGTGAATAAACTGTACTTAATAAAAAATTATTTAAAAAAGAGAAAAAAAGAAAATTCATGAGGAAGAGATTGTAAACAAACAAACAAAAACTTACTGTTAGGGAGCTTCAGCCAAGGTCGCCAAGACCAGGTGCAGGAAGACTAGTGAACCAATAACATCCATGATCTGTGGCTAATACAGCATTTCCCTTAACACATCCTCTAATTTACCTGCACAGAAGCTGTTCAGGATGGAAAGCAAACAAACTGCATAGAGAAAACTACATAAATAATCCCCATACAACAAATTGGAGAAAAGAACCAAATGTAAGTAGTGCTATATTTTCTTAAATTTGATGAGTAATGCCTTAATTTCCTTTTGGAGAATCAATACAATTGATATAGGAAAAAAAATAAAAGCAATCATAGCTTGCATTGACTGAGACTTCCATGATACCATCTTGGGCCTGTTTAGATTCTGATTCCTGTATTTGTGTGTAGAAGAGGGAATCTCTCTAGAACCTCATGAGAAGTGTTTTGTAATCTCAACCTTTCAGAGTTACCTGCATCTCAAAACTATATACTATAAAATTAACACAGCAAAACCAAGAGCTCCAAAAGGAGACCACCAGAGCCATAAAAACTGAACCCTGGGGGCCCTGAAGAGACTGATACCCAAACAAAGGCAATGCATGGAGAGGACCTAATACCCTAGCTCAGATGTAGCCCGTAGACTCAGTCTCCAAGTGGGGTCCCTAGTAAGGGGAGTAGGGACTTTCTCTGGCATGAACTCAGGGGCAGGTTCTCTGATCACCTTCCCCTGGAGGGTGCAGCCTTGCCAGTCCACAGAGAAAGACAATGCATCCAGTCCTGATGAGACCTGATAGACTAGGGTCAAATAGAAGGGAAGGAGGACCTCCCCTATCAGTGGGCTAGAGGAGGGGCATAGGGGGAGAAGAGAGAAGGAGGATGGGATTGGGAGGAAAGGAGGAAGGACCCACAGCTGGGATACAAATTGAATAAATTGTGATAAACAATAATAATAAAAGAAAACTGGAAAAAATTAAAGGGAGATTTTTTTCATCAAGTTCATTCTTCTTAAACCTTTAAAGACAGGAAGACATGAAATCTGTGATTACTAAAATGTATGCTCGTCAGAGTTAAGTAGAAAAACAATGACCTTTATAACTGCTTTTTAACTGCTTCCCAGTACCTGCATTCAGTTACTTTATATCTCCTAATGTTTACATTTCTTGTGGTCTTCCCTACATCTTTTTCTGTAGCCACAGGAACATTTAATTACTGCATACATATATTGCTGACCAGATGCCTCATATGAGGAAGAATATGTTTTGTTTTATTTTCTTCCTGAGACTTTATGACTCCTTTAGTATTGTAGTATGGTACTATTCTAACTCTGTCACTGAATATTTTGTTGTTTATTTTGTTTGTTTTGTTAAAAAGTAGGTACAGAAAAACATATTCCATTAATGTGTAGGCAATATAGGAATGATTCATTTTGGTGTGTGGTTTAGTTTTTATTGATAATTTTTTATTCAATTTTTAAAGTTTTATTTAATCACTTTATAGCTGATCCCAGACCCCTCTGTCCTCTCCTCCCAGCCCTACCCTACCCTCATTCACTTCTCTCACCCCACCTTTCTTTTTCAGAGAAGATAGGCCCCCAAAAGGTACCTATGCATTCTGGCTCCTCAGGTCCCAGCAACACTAAGAGCATCTTCTCCCACTGCGGCCTGACAAGGCAGTCCAAGTAGAGGACAGTGACCCAAAAACAGGTAGCAGAGTCAGAGAGAGCCCCTACTCCCTTGGGTAGAGGACCCCTATGTTGACCAAGCTGCACATTTGTACATATGGGTAGTGTAGTGGGTCTAGGTCCAGCCCATGCTTGCTCATTGGTTGGCGCTTCTCTCTGATGGTTCAGTTTCTAATGGTTCAGTCTCCATTTTTAAATTAAATTAATTGCAATTTTTAAATTAAAAATATAAAAATATTTTTGTGCAGTCTGGAATCAAATATAATGTTAGAAATGACAACTACATTTTGAAAATATATTTTATGATCACTGTTGGTTTCAGTTTTTATTGCTTAAAAAAAACAAAAAAAAATTAAAAATGCTGTAGATATTTTATGCCCATGTGGTCATCTTTGCTTTTGATTCTGAGGGTAACATTCTTCCTTATTGCAACATCCTTTGCTCTCTGTCACTCACCAACTTCCTGCAGATTTCTCTCCATTCTCTGAAACATATCCTTGTATTTGTCATCTCTACTAAACCATTGCAGGGTTCTGCAGAGTGATTTAAATCCAGCAATGTGGCTATTCTGGCAGGAATACAGACACACCCATAGTATACACCTTTAATCCCAACCAATGAAGATAAAGTTAGTTTGTAGAAGGAATCACCCAAGTTTGAAAGTGATGTCTAGTTGAGAGGCAGACAAAGTGATGAATCAGAAAAATGACAGAGTAGGATATGCCCAACTCTCAAGAGAACTGACAGGAAAAAGAAGCTACTTGAGAGAGCAGTGCAGAGAGAACAAGAGGCAGGTTTGCCTCGGAAGTTGTACAGAGACAGGTGTGGAGAAGAAGCAAATCTCAGATGAAGACAGGAGAGAGAATGAGAAGGAGCCAGAGGTTTAGAACATATTGCCACAGTTAGTATGAGTCCAAGCACAGCAATTCCGTCAGAGGCAAGAAGCCAGTTTGAATCAGTCAGCTTAGAGAGGAGTTGTGAGCCAGAAAGTTGAGTTCAACCAGCAGCCAGAGTTCAGGAAGAAGTAGAAAGGGAGAGCTCATTCAGCAGCAGCCGAGGGTGGAAACGTTCAACCCCTAGAGAAGATTGTAGCAAGGCTAGAAACCTCCTAGGTGAGCCTATGTAGGCAGTAAACCTCGAGGAAGACAATTAGACAGGCAAATAAAAGCTCCACTTACAGGGTACCTGCTGGGTGAGGTGCTTTCTACATTGGCTCCTACATCATACTGCATTCAGTCACAGACTGTCATAATTACTGTTCTCACACTTAATTTTTTTTTTCTTTAGTGAAGTTGTGCTCGTTGTTGGATGTGCTGAGAGGTGACTCACATTGTTTGCTGTACCCAATTAAGTGTGTGACACATGAATTTTATTGCATGAACATCATTGGGAACGCATTGCCATGACCTAACTTGATAACTTTGTTTCCCCTTTTGAAGATCCATACATTAGAAGTTAGTCATCTGAAATTATCCTTGATGGGTTCTCCAATTAAATAAAATGAGAAAGATTTCATGTACACAACCATATTAGCTTTGTTTTTCAAGAAAACAATGTTTTCACTTGAATCATACAAAGCACGGCAGTATTACTAAACCTAATTATAAAAATATGGCTATCATCTTTTTTATCTTTTCCTGTTCCACAGAATTTTCTGGTAAAATTTAAAGATAAATTTTATCTATAGACTGATTATGACACCAAAAGAATCCTTGACTGAGGGTCTGAAAACAGTTATTGATTAACAAAAATGTCATGATTTGTTTTGAAAAATTAGGTAAAAACTTATTAGAAAATATAAAAGGTCATGAATTTGATATAATTAGTCAAAGTATCTATTGTAATTAAGGAGTTAGATGAAGGAGAGGGAGGGAGGGAAAGAGGGAGAGAGAGAGGAGTACATTTGTGAGTCTTGTTGTATCAGCCAGAAAGCAGCAATAACCAAACCTACAGGGATAGATTTCAAGGTAATTTGCAAACAGAGTGTAAAAAAAATGAAACACAGGGAAGAGAGGCAATTCTTTCAGCCTGACTTTATTAAACGTTTATATAGCTATCATTTGTTGTAAGCAATTTATGGGTAAAGTCTAAAGCCAGATATCCAGCTTAAAAGACGGAATCAGTTTAAAAGAAGGTTCAAGTGCTTGCCTAAGTGAGTCATTAATCTTGTGAGGATTAATCTAAACTACAAAAGAAACTTTTATGGGAATCAAAGTAAAAGTACCGAATAAATCACTATTATACCTAGTGCATATTTTGTAATTTTTTCTATAATTAGATTTTTTGACTTATAAGTTGTTGCTTTTTATTTATTAAGAAACTCGATACCTTAATGTCTTTGATGACTTAGCTCTCACAAATATTTCTTTAATATATTAACCCATTTTTCTCTTAAAGCCACACCAACCTTAAAGGACAATTGCTATTAACTGAAAGTGTCTTTTTCTATGATACAATCAATTGTAGACATTTAAGATTCAATTGGTTTAAGAGGCATTATGTTTTAAAAGTCAATATTGAGGCTTCAGTTTTGATATTAACTAAAGTATTTTTATTTGCAATTACAAAAAATTATGTAAGTGATTCTCATAGTTTATATGAAAGCTTAACAATTCATACTTATAGATTTTCTTCATCATTTGATTAAAAGATAAAGATAAAATGAAAAAAAAACACCTTGTAAAATTTGATATTTAAAACATTGCATAATTATGTTTTTCTTTTGGTTAAGAAGTTGTTCAGGATCACATAGGAATATACTGTGTGAATAACACATGCTAATTTTTTTAACAGTTCCAGCAGGAGATTAATAAAGTGGGCAAGTGAACAAAAAGACCGAAGGTCTGGAAATAGGTTATGGCTGTAAGAAACTTGTAAAGGAACATTGTTTGAATAAGTTCAGATTACTTACAAATCCGATACATAGAATCTTTCTTTCAAAGTATTTCACTTTTCGTAATTTGACCTGGATATTTAACGGGAAAATTGTAGGAAAGGATAGCCATTCAAGTGTTTGTGTAAGTGGATTAATGAGCTTAATATAGAAAAAGAAGAAAAGAAAGCTTAAATATCAATGGAAGAAAGCATTCTTCCTGGAATTAAAAGCTTTTAAACTTTCATCTGTTTGTTTTCTTTATAAATAGAAGATAAGGTTTATAAGGGTTCAACTTCATTTTGTAGCTCTCATTTTTAGCTCTTATTTTCTTGGGTCAATATGAGAGAAATTGAAGTTCATCTACAGCTTGTTTTCATCTGTATACAGAGTCCTTTACACCCATCAAACTTCAAGCATATGACAAAGCACAAAGCACACTTTATAAAAAGATAATGTTTCTTGGAATAAAAATATTACCCTGAAATAAGAGCCATTTTTTGGGTCCTCAGCTATTTTTATAAACATAGGAAACTATGTTGTTAGTGATGTATTGGAGGTTTAAAATAATCTGAAACAAAAGATAAGAAACACTAAATGACTTAAAGTTATTTCATGTCTTAGTTATAGTATAATGCTTAAACCATCTATACCATTGAACGGAACAGAAAAACATCAGTAAGAGCTTCTGTAAATAATTCCAGCATCCAAATCTTGGGGAGAAAAGATTTCCTGATAAAAGCTTAGACTGAGAGCCAAGCTCAAAATATATGCAAAGAAAATGCTTGTATGAGAAGCACCGAGCTGCACAATAGGACCCTCTCCACATTGGTGAAATTATCCACATGAGATTAGAGATAGTAAATAATTTTAAAATCTTAGATACACTTCAGTATAATTACTACACATACAAGTATTTAAACCTTTCCTTGATTGTATCCGTTCATTCTATAGTAAAATATAGTGTAAAAGAAAAGAAAACAATAATTACACGGCCTTCACTTGAACATTGAAATCACAATATTCTTTTAATATACATAGCAACACTAACATGCGTCTGATGACCTTCCACTGAAACTGCGCTGGCATGGCGATGTTCAGGCACTGACCACAGTGTGGTGGAGCTGGATGTTGAGTCTCGTGTCACACCAATGCCTCCGGTACTTCCTCACTGAATCAGAAGTTACGATTTTCCATGAGTGTCGTAAGATAATCTATTTTAGGACAAATTTTGCAAACATCATTCATCCAGAACCACCACAAATATGCAGTCTGTCTGAGACACCATAGAAGAATTTAATGCTCATTAGTTAATACTAATAACTTAAAACTTTTACTTATTATTCTCCCTAGGAATACAAATCTCTGATTCCGATACAGTTGCAAGCACATGTTAATAATCTCAGGAAGCTTATTTCTAACATGCTGGTCCTCAGATTTCATTAGAAACAAAAGCATGACTTAGATGGACCTTTTTGTGTATCACGTAACCTTTTCATCAACTGCACTTCCCAACATGGGCCTTTGTCCTTTTCAATGATTTCACTGTGGACATACTGTGTATACTAAATTTCAAAATTTGTTCCATAGTTTTGTTTTCCATACATTTATGTTGTCAATATATTAATCATTATAGTAATATATTGAGTTTTCTTGCCCTAAAAATGTTTATACTTTGCTTGATATAAAATGTCCTGCAAAGATAACAAATTATTATAGTATTTTATAGTTTTATTATTCCTTGAATATTGTACGCTTGGTATGCAGACATTTTAACATTTTCTTCTTTGACTTTGCAAAGGCAAATTTCATTGGAATGAATTCCTTGATGGGTAGTTCACTTCTCTCACAAAAACATTGTGTCAGTTTCCCAGTTATTTTCAATGTATTTATTTATTAAAGAGATTCCTGGTCATTCGGATTTTGTGAAAATTTAAATAAAGCAATCACAAAAGTTGCCTCCAAGTTACATGTGGATTATTTTTTTAAAACATAGAGAACTACCTCAGAAACCAGTTGTGAGGCTGCATGGAAACGTATGTTTAGATACACCACAGACAACTGGTTCTTCCTAAGCATGTGGTATTGCAAATACTCTGAGAATCTTGTCGTTTAAACAGCTGTGAGGAGTGTTATAGTTGCAGTTGGAATTTTCTGAAGAGAAAGTGTGCTGGATACCTTTTCTTCTACTTTGTCTTATTTGGTGAGCTGACCTCATATCTGTGTCTTGTTTAATGCACAAATCTTTCACCAGGAAAGGTACATGACTTGCAAATGTTGTTTTCAGCCTCCAGCAAAACTTGTCAACATATTATTTTAAATTTGTGCATTTATTCTGATTCTTTAGGGAATTTTAAAAATTAATTTAATTTGTTTTTTTGGCATTTTTCATACTTATGTAAAATGCATGATAAATATTGTCATCTCCTATCCTTGCAAACTTTCCTGCTTATGAATCCTGTGAATAAATTTTGCTCCCACATTCACATCCTTGTGTTCTGGCTTCTGGCCCACTGGATTTGACAAGCCTGTCTAGGGGGCCATGGCCTTAGGACCATCTAGTGGATCTTAACAGGCTGACCAGTTGCCACAAAACTGCAGACAATGACTCCTCCAACCCCAGAGTCTTTTATCAGACCATTATCATCAGAAAATGGTGGGGCCCCACTAGCTCTTCCCCTATAATTAACGTATTGTTAATAGAGTTAGTCTTTTGAGGGCCAAGCACAGTTAATTGCAGTGTGTGCAGAAGGTTACCGAAGTTATGGAATGCTCAGAAGACAGTTAGACAGCCCTTACCCTTTTTTTTTTTTAATATCTCACATGATTTTTCCTATCTTTGATAATATTCCTTGAAATTTTGTGATACTTGTTAGATGACTTGATTAAATTTGATCCCTCTAGCTTAGCAAGCTTGAGCAACCGTAAGTTTCCTCCCTGACTGCTGTTTTCTGTAAAGAGAGGCCTCTCTTTTTACTGTGGAGGAATATATACTTCTGGATTTAAATATGAATAGAGTGAAGTGTGATGTTACATCAAGCTAATTAAACATTAGTAATTTCCTGATAGGACCTAGGACTTCCCCATTCATATGTTAATGATGAGTCTTCAGTTTTTTTTCATGGAACACAACTTAAATTCAGTCAGAGTAAGTTGGTTTCCCTAGAACTTGTCTTGTCTGGTCGTTATTATTAAAGTTTATAGCATTCATAAATTCAGGAATACTATGTATATGTTCTTCTCAGAAGCCTGCATACCACCTTTGTTGAAGATGACATAGGCAAATCACTAGCTGATCTCAGATCTTTCAACGACTGATTGAGCACCAATAACAAAATCCATGAAAAATTTGATTCTGAGCATCATCACAGTGGTTTGTCAAAGATAATGTCAAGAGAAAGAAAAGACAAGCCATACAAAGAGAGAAAAATGTTTTTGAAAGACAATTCTCATTAAGGATTAATATAAATGTAGGAATAATTCTTTAAAGTCAGTAATAAGAAAATCAACAACCATTGTAAAACAGGGACAGGAACCTTAATGAACATATCCGTTTATCTGCGAGCTTTGTTTTCCCTATAAAAGCAGGGCTGTCATCTTTGCTGACTTTCTAAGGGAAACATGGTTGTAAAAAAACATTTCTGTGTCATTTATAACTGGCTGGACAGTCCCTAACAGACCTCTAAGAGGAAATTAACAAAAAAAATTAACTTCCGTGTTTTCTTAATCAAATTACTTACAGAATAGAATGATGCATAAAATGTATTTCTTCACCAAATTATCAGATTATAAAATATAATATTTTCTTAATATAATCTACAGCAAAACACCAATATTCATCTAGCTTTGAATGATAAATTTTGCAAATTTCTAACTGAAATATTTTATATATACAAATATGTGCTACTAAAAATATAAAAAAATCATCCCATTTTGCTTTTATGAAATTGAATAAATTTAACATTGATTTATTTAAAATTATAAAACCTAGAAATTGTGCAGTGTCTATGCACATGCTTTACATATAAAATTCTTTTTTATAATATATATATTTTAAATTTAATTTAATTTTTTATTATTAGTTACATTTTGTTAACTCTGTATCCCCGCTGTATCCCGCTCCCTTACTTCCTCCCAACCCCACCCTCCCTCCCTCATCTCCTCCCTGCTCCAAATATTTTTATATTAATTGAAATTTATTCACTTTGTATCCCAGCTGTAGCCTACTTCCTCATTCCCTCCCAGTCTCAACTCCCCTCCCTCCCATGCCCCTTCGCAGTCCACTGACAGGAGAGGTCCTCCTCCCCTTCCATATGACCCTAGCCAATCAGTTCTCTTCAGGACTGGCTGCATAGTTATCCTCTGCAGTCTAGCAAGGCTGCACCCCTCTCAGGGGGAGGTGATCAAAGATACAGCCACTGAGTTCATGTCAGAGACAGTCCCTGCTCCCATTACTATGAACCCACTTGGACACTGAACTGTCATGGGCTACATCTGAACAGGGGTTCTAGGTTATTTCCATGCATGGTTCTTGGTTGGAGTATCAATTCTGAGAAAAGACCCCTGTGCCCAGATTTTTTGGTTCTGTTGCTCTCCTTGGGAGCTCCTGTCCCCACCATGTCTTTCATAAGATTCCCTGCACTCTGCCCAAAGTTTGGTTATGAGTCTCAGCATCTGCTTTGATTCCCTGCAGGGTAGAGTCTTTCAGAGGCCCTCTGTGGTAGGCTCCTGTTCTGCTCCCTGTTTTCTCACTTTTCGATTATGAAAAACAGCTGGTGGGAATATAAACTGGTACAACCACTCTGGAAAGCTATCTGGCGCTTCCTAAGACAAATAGGAATAGTGCTTCCTCCAGACCCAGCTATACCACTGCTAGGTATATACCCAAAGTTTGTTCAAGTACACAAAAAGGACACTTGCTCAACCATGTTTATAGCAGCTCTATTTGTAATAGCCAGAACCTGGAAACAACCCAGATGTCCATCAACGGTGGAATGGGTACAGAAATTGTGGTATTTTTATACAATGGAATACTACTCAGCAATCAAAAAGGAGGAAATCATGAAATTTGCAGGCAAATGGTGGGATCTAGAAAAGATCATTCTGAGTGAAATATCCCAGAAGGAGAAAGACAAACATGGGATATACTCACTTATATAGACCTATAAGATATGATAAACATAATGAAATCTATACACCTAAAAAAGATAATCAATTGAGCTGACATGGGGTAAGATGATCAATCCTTGTTTAGAAAGACAGATGGGATGTGCATTGAACGTATGACAGGAGTCTACTGAGCGCATCTGAAAGACTCTAACTAGCAGTGTTTTCAAAGCAAAAACTCATGACCAAACCTTTGGCAGAGTACAGGGAATCATAAGAAAGCAGGGGAGTTAGTCTGATGGGGAAAGGATAGGAGCTCCACAAGGACTAAATATATCTGGGCACAGGGTCTTTTCTGAGACTGACATTCAACCAAGGACCATGTATGGATATAACCTAGAACCTCCACTCAGATGTAGCCTGTGGTAGCTCAGTAACCAATTGGTTTCCCAAAGTGAGGGGAACAGGGACTATTTCTAACAGGAACTCAATGACTGGCTCTTTGGTCTCCCCACCCCCGAAGGGAGGAGCAGTCCTGTTAGGCCACAGAGGAGGGCTTTGCAGCCAGTCCTGAAGATACCTGATAAAACAGGATCAGATGAATGGGGAGGAGGTCCCCCCTATCAGTGGACTTGGAAAGGGGCACGGTGGAGATGAGGGAGGGAGGGAGGGACTGGGAGGGAATGAGGGATCGGGACACGGCTGGGATACAGAGTTAATAAAATGTAATTGATAAAATAAAAAAATAAAATAAAAAAAAAGAAAAATTGCATTTCTGAATTAAGATTGAGAATCTTACCCATGGTCCTCCTTCTTGATTAGCTTCTTTAGATGTACTGATTCTAGTAAGTATATACTATATTAAATATCTAATATCCACTTTTAAGTGAGTATATACCATGTGTGTATTTCTGCTTCTGGGTAAGTTCACTAAGGACATTTTCTAGTTCTCTCCATTTATCTGCAAATTTCATGATTTCTTTGTTTTTAATTGCTGACTAGTATTCCATTGTGTAAACGTACCAGAATTTCTGATTCCATTTCTCAGTTGAGAGACATCTGGGTTGTTTCCAGCTTTTGGCTGTTGCAAATAAAAGTGTGTGAACATGGTTGAGCAAATGTGCTTGCTGTATAGTTGAGCATCTTTGGATAGATGCCTAGGAGCAGTATAGCTCAATCTTGAGGTAGCACTATTCCTTATTGTCTCAGAAGGCACGAGATTGATTTCCAAGGTGATTGTACAAATTTACATTCCCACCAGCAATGGAGGAGGGTTCCCATTTTTCCACATGTCTCCAGCATATATTGTTACTTCAGTTTATATATATATATATATATATATATATATACAGTTTGTTAACTTTGTATCCCTGCTGTATCCCTCATTCCTTCCCAATCCCACCCTCTCTGTCTCATCTCCTCCCTGCCCCTTTCCAAGTCCACTGATAGGGGAGGACCTCCTCCCTTTTCATCTGACCCTGGTTTATCAGGTATCTTCAGGACTGCCTGCAAAGTCCTAGAAAATATCATCCTGAGTGAGGTATCCCAAAAGCAGAAAGACACACATGGTATATACTCACTTATATAGACCTAAAAGCTGGATATACATACTGAAATCCATACACCTAAAGAAATAAACAAGAAAAAGGACCTGGGATAAGATGGTCAACCCTCACTTAGAAACACAAATGGGATGGACATTGGATGTTGAAGAAAACAAGTAACAGGACAGGAGCCTACCGCAGAGGGCCTCTGAAAGACTCCACCTAGCAGTGTATCAAAGCAGATACTAAGACTCAAAACCAAACCTTTGGCAGAGTGCAGGGAATCATAAGAAAGAAGGGGGAGTTAGTATGACGTGGAGAGGATAAGAGCTTCACAAGGACCAAATATATCCGGGCACAGGGGTCTTTCATGAGACTGTTTCTCCAACCAAGGACCGTGTATGGATATAACCTAGAACCTCTGCTCAGATGCAGCCTGTGGTAGCACAGTATCCAAGTGGGTAACCTAATAAGGAGAACAGGGACTGTTTCTGACATGAACTCAATGGTAGGCTCTTTGACCTCCACCCCCCACACACACCTGAGGGAGGAGCAGCCCTGCTAGGTCATTTGAGTTTTGACCTTAGTCATTGAGATGGGTATAAGGTGAAATTCAGGGTTGTTTGATTTTTATTTCCCTGATAGATACGGATGTTGAGTATTTCTTTAAGTGTTTCTTGTCCATTTGATATCCCTCTGTTGAGAATTCTGTGTTTAGCTCTGTACCTCATTTTTAAAATTGGATTACTTGGTTGGTTGTTGTTTAACTTCTCATGTTCTTTATTTATTCTGCATATTAGCCCTCTGTCAGATGTACGGTTGGTGAAGATCTTTTGTCAGCCTGTAGGCTGTCACATTGTTCTAAGGACATTGTCCTTTGCCTCACAGAATCTTTTCAGCTGCACGAGGTCCCATTTATTGATTGTTGATCTTAGAGTCTGTGCTCTTGTTCTGTTCAGGAAGTTGTCTCCTGTGCCAATGAGTTCTAGACTCTTCCCCACTTTTTCTTCTAGTCAATTTAGTATGTCTGGTTTTATGTTGAGGTTTTTATCCACTTGGACTTCAGTATTCTACAGGGTGATGAATATAAATCTATTTGTATTTTTCTACATGTAGACATCCAGTTAGAACTGCAACATTTGTTGAAGATGCTATCTTTTTTCCATTGTGTGGTTTTGGCTTCTTTGTAAAAAATCAAGTGTCCATACGTGAGTGGATTTATTTCTGGGTCTTCTATTTGATTCCATTGATCCACCATTCTGTTTCTATGCCAATACTATGCAGTTTTTATTACTATTGCTTTGTAGTATAACTTGAGATCAGTGTTGGAGATGCCTCCAGATAATCTGTTGTTGTACAGGTTCGTTTTGGAAATTCTGTGCTTTTTGTTTTTCCATATGAATTTAAGACTTGTTCTTTCAAGGTCTGTAAAGAATTGCATTGGTGTTTTCATAGGAATTGCATTGAATAGGTAGATTGTTTTTTGGTAGGATGGCCATTTTCACTATAGTATTCCTACAGATCCATGACCATGGTAGATTGTTGTAGGTGAGATTAATATTTACTATTGATGTATCTTCTGGTAAAGCTGTTGTTAATCCTAAACAGCTGTATAACCAAATCACCACACAGATGCTGGGTTTATTTAATTAACCTAGAACACAATGCTGGGCAATAATTACTCCCTCTTAAACCTCCAAACCCTCATAGTTTCCTACCATTAAGATTTCTCACATTATACTTGCTTCGTGTGAAATCTTAGGCCTGGTCCATTCTCCATGTCATTCCAAGATCTGTTCTCCAGCCCTGCTCTTTCCTCTCTCCTCTGCCCTTTCTCTAACCACTCATTTCCTGCCTTCTGGCTCCTCCCCTCTTTCCTGTCCTGTGGCTACTCCCATTGCTCAACATTGTGGCTAGTTGCTTTATTTTGGCCTGTTTACACAAAGTTGAGACTAGATGTTTAGAATAAGTATCACAATACAATATCCAGATTGAAACCAGAAAGTATGTGTGTGTGGGTGGGTGGGGGATCAGCATTTGAATGAATAAGGGTAAAGTGTATATATTTCAAGAGAACATTATACCCACAGTAGATCTTTATACCTAGCCAGAATCACCTTTACCTAAATCAAAGACCCACCAAAAAAGTTAAAGAGAGAGAGAGAGAGAGAGAGAGAGAGAGAACTTCAGACCTATCTCTCTAAGGAATATTGATGTGAAAACACTCAATAAAGTACTTGCAAACCAAATCCAAGAACACATAAATGATTTAATCCACCATGGCCAAGTAGGCTTCATCCCAAGCATGCAGGGATGGTTCAAAATGCAGAAATACATCAATGTAATCCACCATATAAACAAACTCAAGTTGAAAAACCACATCATCCTTAGATACTGAAAAAGCCCTTGAAAAAATCCAATCATGTTTAAAGTTTTAGAGAGATCAGGGATTCAAGGCACAAACTTAAACACAGTAAAGGCAATATACAGCAAGCCTATAGCCAATATCAAACTAAAAAGAGAGAAACTAATCATTCTCACAGAAATCAGGGACAAGGCCAGGCTGTCCACTCTCTCCATATCTGTTCAACATAGTTCTTGAAGTCCTACCTAGAGCAATAAGACAACTAAAGGATATCAAGGAGATACACACCAGAAAGGAAGAAGTCAAAGTATCACTATTCACAGATAATATGATAGTATACCTGAGTGACCCCAAAAATTCAACCAGAGAACTCCTTCATCTGATAAACAACTTCATCAAAGTTGCTAGATACAAAATTAACTGAAAAAAAATCAGAACCCCTCCTGTATACCAAAGACAAAAGGGCTGAGAAAGAAATAAGGGAAACAACACCCTTCACAATAGCCACTAATAACATAAAGTACTTTGGGGTGACTCGAACTGAGCAAGTGAAAGACCTGTTTGAAAAAACAAAACAGAAACAAAAACAAAAACAAACAAACAAACAAAAAACTTCAAGTCTCTGAAGAAAGAAACTAAAATTTGAAATTCTTTATTTTTAATTTTTAATTAAATTTTTATTTTTATATTTATTATAGTTTACTTACTTTGTATCCCAGCTATAGCCCCTCTCTCATTCCCTCCCAATCCCACCCTCCCTACCTCATCTCCTCCCTGCCCCCTCTAAGAAAATTCTTAAAATAGACAAGTTCACTAGACAGTTTAGCTTTATGTGAATTAACTTCAGGTTTTTAAGCTTTTTAAAAATCCAAGATGAAACACCATCTAATCCCTCAATCACATGCATTTTCCCAGACAAGTCTCTTGTAGATCTTTACATATTTAAACTTTTACTACATATTTCAATGGCATTTTCTATAAAGAATAGGAGGAAGATACGGTAGTAAGGAAAATTCATAAAATTTAAAAATCACAGTACAAAATAACTGCATCTTCCTGATTATCTTTAGAGCTCCAGTCTAAAAATGATGACAGTTGATCGTTTTTGGCAGGAAAATTACCTGCTCAATGAGAGTGGAATCTGAAAAATGTGTTGCAACGAACATTAGCAGTTACTAAGGAAAAATATCTATTGCAAAGCACCATTTGTCTACAGAATGCAGGTGTTTGTGCTATGCTTTTCTTTTCCATATTACTGAAACAGAGAGAGAGAGGTTCAGTAGGTCTGGGAAGATTTTGCATTTCTAGAAAATTGTAAGAAATTGCTGATGCCTTTGATCATGGGACATCAAAGATCTCTGCTCAACAGACCTACAGATTTTTGAGAAGCAATTGATGACCAATTTAATTTCAACTTGAAGAAATGCACTCCAACTCAACTCACTAAGGGAAGCTCAGGGTTTGAGTCTGTAAAGTATCTGTCTAATGGAACTGTTTGCTCTTTTGCTCCGAATGTTGTTGGAATTGCACCTAATCTTCACTAACCATGTTTACTTGTGAAGAATTGTGCCAACCCTGCTTGTGCAATGTGCTTATATTAGCTATTAAAACACTACAATTCTTTGTTGTACTTACAAAAAACCCACCATCCTGTCATTATCAACTATAAAATATTAAGTTCATGTTTGTCATTATTTTCTTCTTTTTCCTTCTTTAAATTCATATCTCATCTAAAGTAAATTATTTTATTTGCTCTTGGCTTAATGACATTCATTGTTTCCTGTCACTCAGATTGTTTTAGACACGTAAAACTATTGCAGTCTACATCTAGATATAGTTATAAGGATAAGTATATAACAGAGATACAAAATAATGAACGCTGCTGATTTTCATACCTGTTTAACATGCTATATAATTATCATATTTTTTCAAACTACTCAGCTCCTCTGAAATAGAGACGACGAATTGCATATTCCCTATTTGCCCTTGACATCTTGTCTATCTTCCAGGGAAAGATACTATTCTTCCCCACATAGTACAGCTATTTCCAGTCTATCACAATGACAGAAACACATTTGTGGGGCACTTGGGGGATTATGTCTTATGATGTTTGGGTATGTTCATGATGTCTGGGTATGAGAGTGTCTCTGTGTTTAGTTTGGGAATTCTTCTGCACAGTTAGCCAACTAAACAGTGCTTAGTTGTTTTAATCTTTGTATCTCTCTACTTTACAGATATAATCTCCCATAATATTTGACTTCACTTCAATTTCAGTCTTCTGACAGCCTCTTCAGACACTTTTGTCACTTGTAATTTTATTATGCTTTTGTGTAATGGGCATTGATTTATGCAAATATTCTGCAAACTAGCCATTATTTGTGTGTTTTAAACATGTCATCAGTATTTTAAAGTCATAATGTTTCATGTAGTATAAAAAAACCTACTATTTTTTCCCTTTCACTCCAAGTTTTATAGGACCTTGTAAAAATGTCTAGGTCTGATTTTCTTCTCATGAAGTTCTATATACATATCTTATTTTACATTTGTGTCATTAGGTCTTCTCAGTAATTTCAGGCTACACTGTCAGGACATATTTTGTTTTGTATGGACATGTATTGTGACTAGCACATTTCATGAAATATGACAGTTTGTGGTTTTTACCATATTTATGCTAACATTTGCATGTACAACTCATGGCACAATTCTGCAGAAGGTTTATTTGATTTATGTTACACAAAGTTCCCTAAGATAGCATATTTGTAGAAAGAATTTGGGGGCTTACATTTTTGTCCGTGAGATTTGAGCCTTACACTATGGCAGTTCTGGATTTAAATAGGAGCCTCAGGCATGTGTAAGAAATGACCAACCAGGGAACTCCCTTGGCTTTTTGGACAGAGTCTTATGTGCAATCCAAAATGGACTCAAAAATCTATCTTTCTTGTTCAGCTTCCAGTGGAGTGCTGGGATTTCAGTCATGTTCTAAAACATTCAGTTTTATGTCTTACTTTTAAATACTCTGACAAAATCTTTTAGTTGCTTTTACTTGAAAAGGAGCCTGTTTTTTAATTTTCATATTCTGTGCCACAAGAAATGCAACAGAAGTTGATGGTGTCTTCATTTTACTTACACTTGGCATACGGTTCTAACAATACTATCATATTTATGTTATATGGAAATCTCTTGCATAGTCTATTAGAAAATTCCATATTCTTGCAATAAAAATTTTGTCACTCATTTTCATATTTTTATTTTTATCAGTTACAAAATATTCTGTATACTAGGAACTAGGGTGTAATAGTGGGCACATTGATTTGAAAATATTGAAATCGATTTGAACTGTGATCTATCCCATAATTAAATTGGAATATTTCTAAAGTTTTCATTAGATAACAGTTCAGAATTATATTATAAGGTGTGTGTGTGGGGGGGGGGTCATTCCTGACTATGTGTGTGTGTGTGGAAATGTGACGATTCTCGATTCTCTCCTTCCATTCTCTAGTTCCAGGATTAAAGTCAAGGGTTCAAGATTGTTGATAGTTGCTCTTCTCTGTTGTACTATTACAGATCTCTATTTCAGAAATTAGGTGAAGGGAATATTACTCAGTACTCATTTTTGAAGCACATTGTTTTGTTAAACTTTGATAATATAAATATTTGTAATTTTGACAAAACAACCTTAATACTCTTCTAATATATTTGCCTAAGATGAAGAATATTATGTACATATTTTACCTAAATGTACAATATTTAATCATAATCACGTCTTAACCATTTTAAGTAAAACATTGTATGTTTATGATGATTTGTCATTTTCATACTTTTTTTCAGAATGCTGAAATACTATTTTGCTATTTTTAAATTTTCCTTTCTAATCCTTTGTAATTTTCCTTTCTCAAGATCTTCTTGCCTGGTTTAAGTATCACTGTTATAATTTGTAATCTTTTGTCTGTAATTGTCCTTTCTCAGGATCTTCTTGCCTGCTTTAGCTATCACAGTTATAAGAGCCTCATAAGTGAGGTTGAAAATAGTCATTTTTTTCCTGATTTGGAACATTTTACATAATTTAGAGATTATATGTTCTTCTAAGATTTTACAGATTTTGGTTATAAACTTATCTGGGCCTGGGGTATGTCGGGTGGGAAAAAAGTGGATGATTTATTAGAAACTACAAGCTGATTGGCCTGCTCTCTGGTCACCTCCCCCTGAGGGGGGAGCAGCCTCACCAGGCCACAGAAGATGACAATGAAGCCACTCCTGATGTGATCTGATAGACTAAGATCACAAGGAAGGAGAGGAAGACCTCCCCTATCAGTGGACTTGGGGAGGCGCATGTGTGAAGAAGGGGATGGGAGGGTGCACCGGGAGGGGAGGGGGGAGGGGCTTGGGGGGATACAAAGTGAATAAAGTGTAATTAATAAAAAACAAAAACAAAAAAACTATTAGCTGCACCTTCTGAAACTTTAGTTTTACATATGATCAACGAAGTCTGTATGGAATCTTTTCTCAATTTTAATGGTTACTATTTTTAATGCCTGTTATATATGAATTATAAAAGCATTTATATAATTATTTTGTTGTAGTAGAATCACAACACCTCACTGTATCCTTTTAATTCTTCACATTTCCTTACATACTTTATTTATTATTTTCTTGAACATAACAACCCTGAATTTTCATGTTTAAAAATTAGAATTAGAAATGGCTAAGATCAAAAACTCAAGAGAGAACACATGCTGGAGAGGTTGTGGAGAAAGGGGAACCCTCCTCCATTGCTGGTGGGAATGTAAACTTGTACAACCACTCTGGAAAGCAATCTGGTGCTTCCTCAGACAACTAGGAATAGCACTTCCTCAAGATCCAGCCATACCACTCCTAGGCATAGACCCAAAAGAGGCTCAAGTACACAATAAGGACATTAAGCTCAACCATGTTTTGTAGGAGCTTTATTTGTAATAGCCTGAAGCTAGAAACAGCCCAGTTGCCCCTCAGTGGAGGAATGGATACAGAAATTGTGGTACATCTACACAATGGAATATTACTCAGCAATAAAAAAAAAACAAGGAAATCATGAAATTTGCAGGTAAATGGTG
This sequence comes from Meriones unguiculatus, assembly GCF_030254825.1. NCBI lineage: Eukaryota > Metazoa > Chordata > Mammalia > Rodentia > Muridae > Meriones > Meriones unguiculatus. Next base: position 2,509,835 of record NC_083352.1, on the reverse strand, counting down.
GGATCTGGAAAAGATCATCCTGAGTGAGCTATCCCAGAAGCAGAAAGATGCACATGGTGTAAACTCACTCATATAGACATATAATATAGGATAAACCTACTAAAATCTGTACACCTAAAGAAACTAATCAAGAGGGAGGACTCTTGCTAAAATGCTCAATCCCTATCCAGAAAGGCAAAGAGGATGGACATCAGAAGAAGGCAAAAAGAGGGAACAAATCAGGAGCCTGACACAGAGGACCTCTTAAAGGTTCTGCCCTGCAGACCATCAATGCAGATGCTGAGATGTATTGGCAAACCTTTGGGCAGAGTTCACGGAATCTTATGAAAGAAGTGGGAAACAGTCCTCTGGAGAGGACAGGAATTCCACAAGGTGAGCAACAGAACTAAAAAATCTGAGCACAGGGGTCTTTCCTTAGACTGATACTCAAACCAAGGACCAAGGAGATAACCTAAGACCCCTGAACAGATGTAGCCCATGGCAGCACAGTGTCCAAGTGGGATCCATTGTAATAGGAACAGGGACTGTCTCTGACATGAACTGATTGGCCTGCTCTTTAATTACCTCCCCCTATGGGGGAAGCAGCATTACCAGGCCACAGAAGAAGACAATGCAGCCACTCCTGATGAGACCTAATTGACTAGGATCAGAAGGAAGGAAAAGAAGACCTCCCCTATTGGTAGACTTGGGGAGGGGCATGCATGCAGAGGGTGGAGGAAGAGAGGGATTGGGATGGGAGGAGGGAGGGAACCATGGGGGGGATACAAAGTGAATAAAGTATAATTAATAAAAATTTAAAAAAAATTAGAATTAGAAACCTCTTATGTTCTTTCTTTGCTTAATAATTTATTAAATACATATTTGTTATATTTAATGAGTATTGGTTTTATTATATTTATATCTATTGGTTCATAAAGCTTTGTGGTTTTCATAATCATATCATCTCTTCTTTATCTAATTAAATATATACCATGTACTTCCCATCAATTTTTCAAATTTGCACTGTTTTCTAACTAAAGGATGAATTAGGATAATCATTCTATTATTCCATGTTTGCTTTAGTAATGATTACATTTGTTTATTCAAAATGTGTTTACATGACAACAAAGTGTTCAGGCCAGAATTATTTAATTATTATTTGTCATATGCTTTACATAATGTTTAAATTATCTTTTATTGCTATATTCACACATGAATAGAATACATGTAGAACATATATATTAATGAATTAATCAGTTCTGTCTCAAGCGATATCTAATCTTCTCTTTGCTGATTGAGATTTTAATGTTTATGTCTAAGTCATTCCTTGAAGTCTTTTTTGTCCTTTTCAAGCATGATCCAAAGTTTTGATGTGTTTTCCTCATTGGATATCTGACAACCTTCCTCTTGGCCTGTTCTAACTTTAACAGACTCTTCACTGACGAGAAGGCTGGATAAATGGGCTTACCCATCCCATACTGCCATGGGTACTTGTGGAGACCCTGCAAGTTACCAGTCACATGACAACTGACACTGCCCTACAGCGGCCAGCAGGGGGCTCAGGTCTGTAATTAAGCTCCATGAACATGCCTCACTGCTTGTGACTTCAGATGTGCCTCTCACTATAAGTCATGACCTCATTGGATCCTGACATCCCATTTGCTATCAGCATTCATTGGCATATAAAGGAATCCATTACTTATGGGCTTACCTTAATTTCTCCCCTTGCTCTGCTCTTACCTCCCATAACATTAACATGAAAAATCTTCCCTCCACTTTATCTTCAGCCGTCTGGTATTCCCTGCTGGCTTCTGCTACTTGTTTCATCCTGTGCCAAGTCAAACTGTTATTAATAAACTCCAGGGAGCAAAAAGAACCCTAAGGAAAAAGTGTCAGTCATGTCTGTTCTATCACATACTATTTATTTACAAATCAGTTTATGTTAAATTATATGCATTAATATTCTAATCTTCATATTATAATCAGGTAATTAGAAGCAATTATTATGGTTAAACTACCCTAAAATAGATACCTTAAATCTTACATGCTTTTAATGAACTTACTCAGGCCTCTACAATATTTAACCATTTAGAGATTTTCTTCAGAAAGAATATTTTGAGACTTCATAAAATCATTGGGTTGTCACTTTTTAAAGCCTGGTCCCTACAGGTAACTCACTTAAGTGAGCCTTAGTTGAATGGTATCATTGGGAGTTTTTGAAGGATGTTGTACAGCTTTTGTGTACTCACCACTTAATCAAAGCACTCTTTCAGCTGACAGTCTCTGCACAGGGGAATGCAAGACTTTACATAGCAAAAGAAGTTTTATGGATATGGTCTGTTTGAGTACCTAGAGAAAAACACACTAAGATACCCCAGTGGATAAACCGCAAATACAAAGTGAATGGGAACCAGAGGGAGAAGGGACTAAGGAGCAGAAGTTATGAGTCTATATTTCAAAAGAGCCTTTACTGAAGGTGCAATGGAGGAAAGTAGGCAGAAAGTCTTTTGTTTGGGAGAAAGACAAGGAAATGAATATCTTCTAAAGGAAGTATTTCAGCCAATACTGAAATACTCTATTATATCTCATAATTTGGAGAGGAAGATAAGACCTTTGTGTTGCATTTATTTTATAAGTTGATTACAGTACAACAGAAACTGCACCTAAGTCTTCTCAGTGTTTATAGTAGGATTTCTAGCCACCGGCTCAGGGATTTCAAGACTGACATGGCTGACAACGGTAGTGAGGGAGAGAAAGAACCATGAAACCTTCCTACATGCATGAATTGCCTGAGACTTTCTGGAAAGGTCAGAGTGCCAGAGACAGCTAGCGTCCTGCTTTTCTGGTGACATGCATTTTAAATATCCTATTTTCTTCGTACTGTAGGCATATTTTTTCATAGCAGCTTTGACCACAACATATTGGGCTATTGCTTTAGTACCTAAAAAAGCTCCTTGTGTCCTCATGGAAATGTCTTAACTCTTGAAGTAGCTGAGCAAACATGTAGTGCTTTAACGTCTCTGTCTGTGTATTCATTTCGGTGATAACCCTGTCTCCTCCTGAGGACCTTTAAAAATCCCAGAGAAAAGTGTCATTGCTCTATGTATGGAAGAAGGCCCTCTGTAAATCTCAGAACGACTAAAATTACCTCTGAAAAAAAATTTTCCTGAAACATTTTTATTAATTACAGTTTATTCACTTTGTATTCCCCCTGTAGCTCCCTCTGTCCTCCCAATCCAACCCTCCCTCCCTCCTCTCCACCCCTGTCACACTCAAGTCCACTGATAGGGGAGGTCCTCCTCTCCTTCCTTCTGATGCCAAAACCATTTAATGGAAAAAAGACAGCATCTTCAACAAATGGTGCTGGTCTAACTGGATGTCTGCATGTAGAAAAATGTAAATAGATCCATACTTATCACCCTGCACAAATCTAAAGTCCAAGTGGATCAAAGTCCCCCAATATAAAACTAGACACACTAAATCTGTTAGAAGAAAAAGTGGGGAAGAGCCTTAACCTCATTGGAACTAGAGACAACTTCCTGAACATAATATCAACAGCACAGGCTCTAAGAGCAACAATTATTAAATGGGACCTCAAAAGACTGAATAGCTTCTGAAAAAATATTTTTTGTGTGTGGAAAAAATTTAGATATTCTCCTTTATGCATTTAGCAAACTGTAAACAATAAAATGAAGGAAGATTTTCTTTTTACACTCTAGAGAAAAAATGTGCATAATGAAGAGACCAAATTGAATTATTCAAACCAACCAATAAAAGCTCTACTTTTTCTCTTATTTTCTCATATTGGCCATCTAAGCATGTGCATTTACACAAGAGAATGGGTTAACACACTTACATACAGAAGAGTTATTCCTTGTTGAGTATTCAAAATAATAGCAACCTGTTTTCACATTCAAATATACTCAAGAATATGTGTCAGAGCTTTTTCTTGAAGTATGCAGTAATAAGTGTGAAGCCATCACACATCATCTTTATCTGACTCAATTTAACAATTGAAAAGAGGGTGAGTCATGCCATAAGAATTTTGCATAAATACATAAAGAATGGATAATTATTCCCTAGGAATAATCATAGAGTCATTGACTTGGATCATTTTTTTAAGCAGCTCTGTTAGAATAGATAATATCAGTGAATGCAAGACCGGTGTTAACATCTGTAGTTCTTATTGAATAAGTACCAACCGCCACGGTTTGATTACTCTTTTCCACGGAAGACTTTAAATAATGGTCATTCAGACACCTGGTGCCTGAGATGCATCAGAACCAGTAATGGTCATTTTCACTAGGCATAAAAAGCATCAAATGCAACTGGTCATTGAGAGAGATATAGAAAGAGAGACTTAGAGGGAAAAAAAGTTAAGTAATTTGCAGTCAGCATGCTCTTTTATTGTAATATTAATATTTTAGAGATTTTTATGCATACCAACCCAATATGGTCTTATGTATGGATTAGAATTACCCAAATTGTAAAAAGGGGGATAGGTGTGTACAGATGTTTTGCCTTATAAGTTTAAGAATCATGTAACATAATAATAAAACATTGGGTTACATCAGAAATAGAATTTGTTAATGAATGGATTCAATTAGGATTTAGTCACAGAACAAAACATAAACCTGCAGATTGGGAAATGATCTTCACCAACCCTATATCTGACAGAGGGACAACATCTAGAATATATAAAGAACTTAAGAAGTTAAACACCAACAAACCGAGTAATCCAATTAAAACATAGGGTACAGAGCTAAACAGAAAATTCTCAATAGAGAAACATCGAATGACAGAGAAACACATAAACAAATGCTCAATATCCTTAGTCATCTGGGAAATGCAAATCATCCTGAGATTTCACCTTACACTCATCAGAATGGCTAAGATCGAAAACTCAAGTCACAACACATGCTGGAGAGGATGTGGAGAAAGGGGAACCCTCTTCCACTGTTGGTGGGAATGTAAACTTGTACAACTACTTTGGAAATCAATCTGGTGCTTTCTCAGACAGTTAGGAAGAGTGCTACCTCAAGACCCAGCTATACCACTCCTAGGCATATACCCAAAAGATACTCAAGTATACAACAAGGACATTTGCTCAACCCTGTTAGAAGCAGCTTTATTCGTAATAACCAGAAGCTGGAAACAACCAAGATGTTCTTCAATGGAGGAATGGATACGAAAATTGTGGTACATTTACACAATGAAATACTACTCAGCTATTATAAACAAGGAAATCATGAAATTTGCAGGCAAATGGTGGAAACTAGAAAATCATCCTTAGTGAGGCAATCCAGAAGCAGAAAGACATGCATGGTATATACTCACTTATAAGTGGATATTTTCCATATAATATAGGATAAACATAAATCTCTACTCTTAAAAAAAGCTAAACAACAAGAAAGACCCTACAACGATGCTCAATCGTCATTCAGAAGGAGAAATGCGATAGATATTGGAAGCAGGAGAATATAGGGAGAACAGGATAGGAGCCTACCACAGAGGGCCTCTCAGAGACTCTACTGATTGAGGTATCGAAGCAGAGACAGAGACTCATAACCAAACTTTGGGAAGAGTGCAGGTAATCTTATGAAAGAAGGGAGAAGTAGAAAAACCTGGAGGGGACAGAAGCTCCAAAAGGAAACCAACAGTGGCAAAAGAACTGAGCCCTGGGGACCCTGAAGAGACTGATACCCCAACTAAGGACAATACATGGAGAGGACCTAAAACCCCAGCTCAGATGTAGCCCATAGACTCAGTCTCTAATTGGTTCCCTAGTAAGGGGAGCAGGGGGTTTCTCTCCCATGAACTCAGTGACAGGCTCTCTGATCACCTCTCCATTGAGGATGCAGTCTTACCAGGACACAGAGGAAGACAACACAACCAGTCCTGATGAGACCTGATAGGCTAGGGTCAGATGGAAGGTGAGAAAGACCTCACCTATTATTGGACTAGGGGAGGGGCATAGCGGGAGAAGAAGGAGGGAGGGTGGATTGGGAAGAGAAGAGGAATAGGGACACACATAAATTGTAGTAAATAAATTGAATAAATTGTAAAAAATAATAATGAAAAAATTAAAATATTTTAAAAGCAAGTAAATAAATAAATAAACAAACAAAAAACAACAACTTTGACTGGAGAGATGTTTTGACAATTAAGAAAAATTAAATAATTTTATAGTACTGTTCAGATACACACAACAGTTTACTTAGTTATTTTTCCTAATATAATTTTAAATGGAAAATATAAAATAGCATGTAATCAGGAGTTAATAGTTGAGAAACTGTTGAGAACACTGGAGTAGAGGCATAATCAAGGCTGAGGAGAAATTCCTGGTGTCAGTGTTTCAATTTAATGTTCCGAATGACAAGCTTAAGTGCAGTAGTAAAAACATTCAGAGGGAAGTTTAGCTTGCTATTATCCTGGATATTGGAGCATGGCCTTACTGCCCTTTGGGTATATCAGAGAACATTTAGATAGTAGAAACTGTGCCATGTGGGTTTATTACTGAACAGAGTCACTGTCTTCAGAATGAGATTTAATTATTTTCAAATAATGAGTAACATTGTCAGGGGTATTTCCAGATAGGTCGCGAAGTTTGCCACTCATCTTCCTTTATAATATGTCATCAAATTGATGTCTAAGGAAAATAGAAGTGGGAAGACAGCATTGCAGACACATGCAAATTTGCATTTAAATTCCTTAAGAGCCTTGGACTGGCCTCACTTCCACGTGCAGCAGTCTTCAATAGGAAGACAGAGACTGTGGGGACCACAGCATTTAGGCCTCACAGGTGTCTGAACTGCCCCTCAAGTACCAAGAATCTTACTTACAAACCTATAGTTCTGTAGTCAATGCTCAGGACTTATTTAGGCTTTAGTTGGCAGCCATCTTGCTGCCCTGGACGGGGGACACTGGCTATGTGTTCTCCAGGCCTTTTAGGAAACATGGAGTTGTTCCTTTGGCCACATACATGCGAATATACAGGAAGGAGGATACTGAAGACATCAAAGAAATGGACACAGTTAGAAATGGAATGCCTTGTAAGACCTGGCTCGTCAAAACCAGGAGAGAATACATGTCACCCCGCATGCCCTGGGCATCACTGTAAAGCAGCAAGCTAGGGGCAAGAGTCTTCTCCTCAACAACAACAACAATAACAATAATAATGTGCAGACTGAGCATGTCAAGCTCTCTAAGAGCCAAGACAGCTTCTTGAAGAGAATGAAGGAAACGATCAAAAGAAAGAGGAAGCCAGAGAGAACTCCTGAGTTCAGCCGAAGCGCCAGCCGGTGCCATGCAGAGTGGCACACTTTGTGAGAACGAACAGGAGGGAGCCTGAGCTGCTGAAGCCCTTTCCATACGAGTTCACAGCCTGATGTACAAAAGCAATAAAGGACCTGGACAGAGAGAGAGAGAGAGAGAGAGAGAGAGAGAGAGAGAGAGAGAGAGAGAGAGATTACTTAGAACTTCCACCATTAGTTCCCTGAAACATGGTTGCCACAAACCTATTAGTGACTTACAGTCGAGCTTTCTTTTGTAGTTTTTTTCTCCTTTGCTGACTTTAATAATGGTTTCCATGTGAAGAACATGAAGAACTGAAGAGTCACTTCTCCACTGGTTCCTATCTCCAGCTGCCTGCACTAACATAAAACAGAACTCCTTCCACATATTCTAGGAGATACTAGGAGATATAAAACCCCACTGCCTTCCCCAGTATCCTTGTCCAGGGTCTCAGTGTCTCTTACCTAGAGGGCACTAGCCTAGGACTTTGGGCTTTGTCATGAACAGCTCTGTCAGCAGCAGGGAGCTGAACCCAGCGAACTCTCAAGGTCTCTTCTAAAGATATTATGAGATTCGCCTGCGCACGGAGGCTCAGAACTTGCTTCTATCCACACGAGGTCAAAGCTGCTTCCCTCCTATTAATTTTTCTGCCATCTGTGCTGCCAGATGTAGTGAGAACAGCGGAGGATCTCCACCCTTGGGAAGAAAAGCTGGCTCCACCCAGTGCTCGGCTTCTGCCTCAGAATCTACTCCCTCCTTTGTTCCAGGGTATTTCTGTTCCCCTTCACTGAAAGTCTGAGCGCACAATGGGCTTGAAAACAGCCGACCGTTTATTGCAGCGGCGTTATTTTATGGCAAACGGATTGATTTTGTGCGTATTTTTCTTTGTTATTCATGAAGTACTTGGGAGCTTATTTGCCAGCTAGATTATGGCTTCATCCTACTGTGTGTCTGACCAAGGTCAATTGAGAAGAGATTCAGACAAAGCAGGAATTAAAATGAGAATAAGACAAGGAAAGTCAGTCTGAGATTCCCGTACTAAAACGTGGTAGTGCCTGTATCTGCTTTCATCCTTGAACAAGTTTGTAAAATTTCGCAGGAATTTAAGATTTATCGAAATTAGACTGTGTGCTTCCAGCACACGAGACGCTTCAGCGTCGCCGCTTAGGTTTCCACACCTTTGTTCATTTGTTCTCTTCACTTGCCAGCACTCAGAATTCTGTGACTCGGGGAAACTATTCCTGAGCGCTAAGCAGCTATGCGCTGACTGTTTTCACACTGTCTTTCATTTCACCTTAGATGCAGCCCGTGATATCATAGTATTTCCTGGGGAGCGGTGCACCGCTGAGCACAGACACAGTTTTGCAAGCTGAAATATCCCCGGCATGCTGATATTTAACTAGTCATCTTCATACATGCATTCACAGATCCTGTCTGCTAGAGTGAACTATTCATTCACTTCAGTGTATGACTATCATATGCAGCTTTCAGAAAAAAAATAAGAAGTTAAAGAATTTCTAATGATTTCTTGATGTTCATTACTATGGTTTAACTGGATCGAATAGAAACTGATAGTTTCATTACAATGATATTAATGATATTAATAAATAATCCCAATAGTTTATGATTACTTTTTATACAAGCTCCCTGGCTTTTCTTGCACTTTTGAATTTATATAAGAAACTTAACATCAAGAAATTCCACTACATAGAGATAGCCAATAAGTGGATCTTTGACGTGTTCCCTTTGAAACCTGTAGGCATATATTCTATTTTTATTAATTTTCTCCATTTTAATAATGTTTATTGTTCATTTATCTATTATCTATCTATCATCTATCTGTCTGTCTGTCTGTCTACCTATCATCAATCTACCCATCTATCTATCGAGGTTTGTGTAGAGTGGAGGCATGTATCACTGTGACTGTATGGAGATCAGAGAACAACTAAGCAGATTTGGTGCTCTCCTTCCACTACAGTGAAACCCTGAATAGTATTCAGGTCAAAATACAAACACCCTGGCCCATCTCACTGGCCATATGTAATGAATTATAAATATAATTTTTAAAGGTTCTCTAAAGTTCTTCTGGAGAACTTAAGATGAGTGGCATTTGAACAAAGTTGAGAATGAATTGGAAACCTCTAAATTCTGACCTTTCCTGAAAGTACAGGGGCATGGAGTTATGAGTTACAACGGGTCCTTCAGTCTCAGCCAGTTGAAAGTATAATGCAAATTTATAATCTTAGTCTTGGGGTCAACCACCTACTCCCATTTGTTTAAGTACCCTGAATTTCAGTGTATGAATTAGTGGTACCTAATTATGTCTTTACCTTTGCAATTCAATGGAGTTTTGCATTAATTTAAAAATTAAAAAGACAATGCAGCCACTCCTGATGAGACCTAACAGACTAGGATCAGAAGGAAGAAAAAGAAACCCTCCCCTACCAGTGGACTTGGGGAGAGGCCTCTGTGGAGTAGGAGGAGGAAGGGAGGGGTTGGGAGGGGAGGAGGGAGGGAACTAGAGGGGGGATACAAAGTAAATAAAGTATAATTAAAAATAAAATAAATCCAAATCACTGGAAAAAAATAAATCTGACGTATATAAATATTATGAGAATTGGATTATTCACACCATTCCAGGTATAAATGTTTCCAGAAAATATTAATAAGAATGACTTGTCTCTATTTTTTATAGATGATATGGAATGTTTATTTCAGTTGACATGAACAACATCTACATGTTAGCTAAACTAACATTATCAGATAAGATGCAGTTTTGATCAGTCTCTGTGGTAATTATTTTCATAGATTCTACTCCATGTCATGCCCATTTTAAATTTTGTGTTTCGGTGAACTTTAGGTAGTCTATGACATGAATCCTCAGAGAAGATACTTCTCTTTGAGTGGAAAATCAGACACAGTCAAGCACACACGAAGTTCACTGCAGGGTAGAAAACAGGTGACTCACAGCTGCTCTTTATCCCTGAGGGTTAGAGAGACAGTGCACACGCTTTGGTAAGTTCTCCACGGTGTGGGCAGGCTGCAGGTCCTGACAGCACTGTGCTTGATGGTGAGCACGGTAGGAACAGTTCTACACAGAAGCACACAGTGCCACCAGGAAGTGTCCATGTTGCTTCCAGCCCCACCTCCCCCAGCATGTGCTTCTTACACTGAACATGGGATTGCCTCAGGTCATTATTGGTGACCCTGTACCTGTCACTGGATTCCATGCATTGTACCTCAAAGACTGTGGTTCTTTTCTAGGATTCTGTTTAGTGAATGAAAGACACATGAAGGTATTCTCTGATTGATAAACACACAAAGATCGAATATCACCACTAATAACTGAGATGTTAACAATTATGTTTTGAATAATTATGTATCCCTTGCTGGTTTATATATATACTACAGTACAATTTATTTATACATAACAATTGATACCTTAAACATAATAATACAAGAAACTGAAACAGCTTTGAGGTGTTGAGGAATTGAGACAGCTTTTAACAGGTATCTTATTTTGGGTTATTATTGCTGTGATGAAATACCATGACCAAAGCAAGTTGGAGAGGAAAGGTTCATTTGGTTTAAGCTTTCAGATCACCTTCCAAGAAGTCAGGACAGGAACTCAAATAGGGCAGGAACCTGGAGGCAGGAGCTGATGCAGAGGCCATGAAAGGGTACTGCTTATTGGCTTGCTCCCCATGGCTGGCTCAGACTTCTTTATCATAGAATCCAGGACCACTAGTCCTGGAGTTAACCTACCCAAAATGGGCCAAGAAGCCTCCCACATCTCTCACTATTAAGAAAATGCTCCACAGGGTTGCCTATAGCCTAGTCTTTGGGCGGCATTTTTACAACTGAGGATCCCCCTTTTCTTTTTTTTTTTTTCTTTTTTTTTAATTTTTTTTTATCAGTTACATTTTATTAACTCTGTATCCCAGCCATGTCCCGATCCCTCATTTCCTCCCAGTCCCTCCCTCCCTCCCTCATCTCCACCGTGCCCCTTTCCAAGTCCACTGATAGGGGGGACCTCCTCCCCATTCATCTGATCCTGTTTTATCAGGTATCTTCAGGACTGGCTGCAAAGCCCTCCTCTGTGGCCTAACAGGACTGCTCCTCCCTTCGGGGGTGGGGAGACCAAAGAGCCAGTCATTGAGTTCCTGTTAGAAATAGTCCCTGTTCCCCTCACTTTGGGAAACCAATTGGTTACTGAGCTACCACAGGCTACATCTGAGTGGAGGTTCTAGGTTATATCCATACATGGTCCTTGGTTGAATGTCAGTCTCAGAAAAGACCCTGTGCAATAACTATAGCTTGTGTCAAGTTGACATAAAACTAACTAGGACAATGCTTAGTTTAAAAAATAGATTTAAATCATGACAGCATAAACATTTAAAATAAAACTTCCCACTATTAAAATGATGGTGAAACATACCAATAAAATTTCTACTAAAACATATTGCTGTAATCATACATCAGAGCCTCACAACCTTTGTCAGAGGAGCTTCTTTTCGCAGCAAATTGGAAACAATTGAGGGCCCCACAAGGGGACAATATTCCAAGAGGACCAATTTCAGAGCATCCATATCTCAGTAGGATGTCTGTATGTTCTCTCATCAAGATTCAGGGGCCCACCATGTATGTGTAACACAGTTTCTGTGTTCACTCTTCTGTTGAGGGACATCTAAGTTGTTTCCAGATTCTGCTTATCGTGAATAAAGCTGTTATGAACATAGTTGAGCAAATGTCCTTGTTGTATGGTTGAGCATCTTTCATATATATGCCCAGGAGTGATAAAGCTGGGTCTTGAGGTGGTGCTAAGGAGATAGGACATGAAATTGATGGCTAAGGAGTGGAGAGGACTTGGCAGAAGTTGGGTGAGGGAGTAAATATATTAAAATTAGCATATGTCAATATATACTAATATATAATATATGCTATATATGTTACATAGTAACATAAAATATATATTAGTAATTACTAGTATAAAAATACTATGTTATGTGCTTCCTCAAGACCCAGCTATACCATTCCTAGGCATATACCCAAAATTTTGCTCAAGTACACAACAAGGACATTTGCTCAACCATGTTTGTAGCAGCTTTATTCCTAATTGCCAGAACCTGGAAACAACCCAGATGTCCATCAATGGAGGAATAGATACAGAAATTGCGGTATTTTTACACAATGGAATACTACTCAGCAATCAAAAAATAATGCAATTTTCATGCAAATGGTGGGATCTAGAAAAGATCATTCTGAGTGAGGTATCCCAGAAGGAGAAAGACACACATGTTATATACTCACTTATATAGATAAACATAAATAAATCTATACACTTAAAGAAGATAAACAAAAAAGAAGACCTGGGGTAAGATGATCAATCCTCACTTAGAAAGACAAATGGGATGTGCATTGGATGTAGGAGAAAACAAGTAACAGGACAGGAGCCTACCACAGAGGGCCTCTGAAAGACTCTACCTAACAGTGTATCAAAGCAGATACTAAGACTCATAACCAAACCTTCAGCAGAGTGCAGGAAATCATATGAAAGAAGGGGGAGTTAGTATGACGTGGAGAGGACAAGAGCTCCACAAGGACCAAATATATCTGGGCACAGGGGTCTTATATGAAACTGATTATCCAAACAAGGACCATGTATGGATATAACCTAGAACCTCTGCTTGGATGTAGCCTGTGATAGCTCAGTAACCAATTGGTTTTTTTCCCTAGTAAGGAGAACAGGGACTATTTCCAACAGGAACTCAGTGGCAGGCTCTTTGACCACCCCCCGCCCCCAGAAAGGAGCAGTCCTGCTAGGCCACATAGGAGGACTTTGCAGCCAGTCCTGAAGATACCTGATAAAACAGGATCAGACAAAAAGGGAGGAGGTCCTCCCCAATCAGTGGACTTAGAAAGGGGCAGGGAAGAGATGAGGGAGGGAGGGTGGGATTTGGAGGGAATGAGGCAGCTGGATACAGCTGAGATGCAGAGATAATAAAATGTAACTAATAATAAAAATAAAAAAGAAGAAAAAATACTGTTACCATATTATACTGGCATCGAAGTGATTTATCATTAACTTTTTAAAAAAAAATTTGATAGCATATTTCTGCTCTACATGTCCAAATTATTGTCTGTGTGACAAGATAACATAATATCATTTAAAATCTAGTAGCAATCTGGCTTCCTACATTATATCCTTATTTATATATATAAAGTGTAGGTAGATAATTGCTAAAAATTTCTAGAAGATATAAAAATATTCCAGTTATCTAAAAATGTACAGTACTTTAAGAGTTTATGAAGTATGTGGTCAACAGATTTGACACAGAATTTGAACTTTAATCAATAACAAATATCATTTATGCTTTATGAAAAAAGGAGATGTAAACAAAATTTGCATTTCATTCAGCTAACCAGTGGTTTGTATTTGGAATTTTAACAAAAATGAATTAAGTCAAATGGTTATGTAAATAATTACACAAACCCACTGATAAACATGTCATATGGAACAGTGACTGAGAAGGAAACATCTGGATGGGAAAACGAAAGTTTGTAAATTTAGCAGAATTAAGGCATTCTGGAAAAATAAAATAATTAATCTCAGATATTATCCCCAGCCAATGAGAATGAAAGATAAAACTCAGATCTCTTCCCTAGTAAATGAGGCAGAGAGAATATGCCTCAGATATTATCTCCAACAATGAAATCAACTGAATACATTTCAAGTATTCCTATCAATCAGCAAGAAAGTAAAGAACCGAAAATTCTGGCAAAACCCAAGCATAGGCGATAATGTTCAGGGAGGAGACATTTCAGCTTTAGGAAATGTAGGTTAGAAGGAAATGATAGACAGAAATGCAGCCCTGAAATTGGAAGGTCTCTGAGATGGTGCCGAGTATGCACACAGTTTTTTATTTTATTTTATTTATTTAATTATTTATTTTTTAAGGAGCAAACACTTAGCATATAAGACTTTTGTTAGAAATATACATTTTGCAGTAAGTTTACAGGGAGCTACCTCCTGAAATGTAATCCTGGCATTAAAATAATGGTTATTTTTGAAAATGGAAGACAGGAGCCTGGGATGAGGAGATGGGCAAGTGGCTCTCAATGGAGTCTACACGTTTTCTTCCATTGCTGGTGTTTGCTCACTTTGATCTGAAATAGCATCTTTGATGAGTGAGACAGTACATAGGAAATCATATAATGTTGAAAGTTTCATGTCTTATGATTTTTGAAATAGTTCATCTTTACGGCATTGTAACATAACAAAACCACACAAATGAACACTAGGTCAGGCACTAGAAAGGAGACACAAGACATTTTCAATTATCTTCCAGAGTTGAGTAAAACTGAGTCTTTTCTTCAGAGACTGAAGCTGAACCTCGTCTACATAATTATGTATTTCACTGACCTTGCCAACTTTTCCAGAGTCAAACTTTCACATGTTTAAAAACGATGGCAGGAGAGGGTTTTGTGTTTTGTTTTTTAACATTTAGTTTAACAAAGTCACAAGCATTTTCAAGTATAGAGTCCTGGATGGACATTACTCAATCTGACACAATGTCTCAGGCCAGAGAGACTTAAGTATCTGATAAACAAGGACTCGCCAGGCAAAGTGTGTGCACACCTGTCCAAGACTAGCCAAGGCTCACATTTTTATATCAGGAGTCTAACTTCTTTCCAACGACTCATAATTGTAAACGTTGCCCGGGAGGTCCCTTGCAAAGTCTAGTTCCTAGTGGAAGGTGTGAGTGGCACTTGAACACTGGCAAGGAAAACTAAGAACTAATGTCCTCTCTCTCTCTCCTATGTATTCCTATTTCAAAAGAATAAGACCTGAATAAAATCTGGGGCACCTATCACCTCTATATGGAGTAAAAACTCACAGTAAAGGCACGATGATTCTTTACAACTGGCTGAGTACATTTTTTTTTTTTTTTGCTTATTTGTTCTTTTATTTTCTTAATATCATACAACTAAAAAAATAGGTAACTGAGTACATTTTTAAACTTGTCTTTGCCCTGTGGATAACATGAAAATGTTTAAACAGGATTCATAAGCTTAAGCTCATTGTTTTAAAGAGCCAAGGGCTATGTAAAACTAAAGTCTCAAGATAAATCCTTGAGACATGAGGCATCATAAAAAATTGTGTAATAAGGAAAATTAGGATCTCTTAATAAATGGAAGAAACTGTGAGGTCAGTACTGGACAGTACAAATTTTAATATAAAATGATGCTACTAACTAGTCATCTTGTCACACCTAAAAGCAATAAGCAACACTAAATGAATAAATTGTAATCTTTATGTTTATTCACACACAAACATACAGATACACATATACTCATAAATTTGAAAGGGAGTGGGAAGACATTGAGGAGCTTGGGGAGATGATATAAGACATAATTATACAATTTAAGACAATAAATTTAAAAGAGAATTTAATGAAGCTCATAGAGAATCAGCTTTTCCCCCTCCTTATCACATAACAAGTATGTGTTCAGTTTAGGTCCTACTGGATATTCCAGAAACACCTCATAGGAATTCTGACTGGGATGTGCTCCTAAGCTTCAGCTCCCATAACTCCATGAAGCATGGCTAAGTGATGAGCCATAGAGTGGCTCTGTCTTCTTTCCTTTAAAGAAGATGTCAGGCAACAGGCTTCGACATTTGCTCTGTGAATATGGGCAAAGGAATTTGTAGGCAAACTGCAACAGCAGAGATGCAAATGATGCTGCATCTCAGACACCAGTGTCAGTGTGAGGTAGCAGTGTGAGGTAGGTGATGGAGACTAGTTGGTGCCTATGGTAGACATACTAAATCTGTTAGAGGAAAAAGTGGAAAGAGCCTTGAACTCATTGGCATAGGAGACAACTTCCTGAACAGAACACAACAGCTCAGGCTCTAAGATCAAAAATCAATAAATGGGACCTCGTGAAGCTGAAAAGCTTCTGTGAGGCAAAGGACAATGTCCTTAGAACAATATGACAGCCTACAGGCTGACAAAAGATCTTCACCAACCGTACATCTGACAGAGGGCTAATATCTAGAACATATAAAGGACGTGAGAAGTTAAACAACAACCAACCAAGTAATCCAATTTTAAAAATGAGGTACAGAGCTAAACAGAGAATTCTCAACAGAGGGATATCAAATGGGCAAGAGACACTTAAAGAAATACTCAACATCCTTAGTCATCAGTGAAATGCAAATCAAACGACCCTGAGATTCTACCTTACATACATCAAAATGGCTAAGATAAAAAACTCTGATCCTAGTCTATCAGGTCAGGTGAGGAGGACCTCCCTTTTCATTGGACTGTGAGAGAGACACAGGTGGGGAAAAAGGAAGGTGGGATTGGGAGGGGAGGAAGGAGGGAGGTACAGGAGGGACACAAAGTGAATAAACTGTAATTAACAAAAATAAAAAAATAAAAAAGAATATCCCTTCCCCTCCCCCCCCAAAAAAAAAACAACTCAAGTAGCAACACATGCTGGAGAGGATGTGTAGAAAGAACCCTCCTTCATTGCTGGAATGTAAATGTGTACAGCCACTTTAGAAATCAATCTGGTGCTTTCTCAAAAAGTTAGGAATAGCGCTCCCTCAAGATTCACTTATACCACTCCTGGGCATATATCCAAAACATGTTGTATCATACAACAAGGACATTTGCTCAACTGTTTGTAGCAGCTTTATTCATAAAGCCAGAATCTGGAAACAAACTAGATGTCCTTCAAGTGAAAAATGGATACAGAAGTTGTAAATTCCATTTACACAAAGGAATACTACTCAGGAATGAAAAACAAGGAAATCATGAAATTTGCATGCAAACAGATAGAACTAAAAAAAAGATCATCCTGAGTGAGGTAACTCAGAAGCAGAAAGAAACTCATGCTATATACTCACTCATGGGTGGACATTATAGGATAAACATGCTAAAATCTACAGTCCTAAAGAAGCTAAATAATAAAGAGGACCCAAGGGAAGATGCTTAAGCCTCATTCCAAAGGGCAAACAGGATAGACATTAGAAGTAGAAGACAGAGAACCGGACAGGAGCCTACCATAGAAAGCCTCTGAAAGATTCTACTCATCAGGGTATAGAATCAGATGTGGAGACTCATAGCCAAACTTTGGCTAAAGTACAGGGAAGAAGAGGGAGATAGAAAGACCTGGAGGGAACAGGAGTTCCAAAAGGAGAACAACAGAACCAAAAATCTGGGTACAGGGGTCCTGCATAGACTGATGAATCAACCAAAGACCATGCATGGTAAGAACCCAGACCCCTTGCTCAGATGTTGCCCATGGCCAGGTCAGTCTCTATGTGGTTTTTCTTGTAAGGGGAGCAGGCACAGTCTGGCATGAGCTTGGTTGCCTGTCCTTTGATCACCTCCCCATGGTGAGGTAGTCTTACTAGACCATAGAGAAAGAGGATGCAGCCAGTCCTGATGAGACCTGGTAGGCTAGGGTCAGATAGTAGGGGAGGAGGAACTCCCCTATCAGTGGACTAGGGGTGGGCATAAAGGGAAAGAGTTCGACTGGGAGGAGATGAGGGAAGGAGCTATAGCCAGGATAGAAAGTAAATAAATTGTAATAAATAATATTAAAAAGAAAAGAAAACAATTTACAGATGATAGTGGGGTAGCCTTGTTAATGCCAATATTAGTGACTTCTGATTTCTTACTCAATATCGTTTTGTAACCATCATATTTCTTTGTTAACGAGGGTCTCAGCGTCTTTCACATAGTACCTGCACATGATGAACCTCAAAGTTTTCAAGTTACATCGCTTCATGAATATGAATTATTAGAAGAGAAAAAGAACAATGAGTATTCTCTAGATTAATATTTTATATGTGCTATTGACAAGATGGTAAACATATGCAGGGAGCAAATATTTCAAAAAGTCTAACTTTATTGTTATTATACTGAAATTTAATTATGTATTTTTAAATGAAGGTTTACTTAAACCTCAAAAAATAATCCATGAACTTGGATATTGTTTTCTTATCCTTATCTCTCAATAAGCTTTGAGACATACCAGCCAGATTTTCAAAGGATATTATGCTGAAAATGTATTTAAATGTAGTAACCAGTACAATTTTTACAGAAAAAATGGCTCCTTCATTTTTGAATCAGTTGTCTTCATAAAAAAGTTTCTTTTAAATATGAACTGCAGTCGTTTCTTGTTCACTGAAGCCTATAATCTATAAAAGCATCTTCGAGGTCACATCAATATCTAGAACATTCTCTAACATTTAATGCTTTATATATATTTTGAAGTTAAACTCATAGTAAAGCGATTATAGTTTTAATCAGCAACTAAAGATCTGTGGACTCACACAAATTATATGGTTTCAGAGTTAAAGTGTAATTACTTCCTTCAACAGGAAACACCTGTTAGTTATTATTTTACAGCTTGATTTTTCACTAACCATGAAATTTCTTATCTAATTTATCTAAAATACCATCAACTGTATAAGTAAATTTATAAAGATACTCAAGTACATGCTTTTGTTCTGATAAACTGGGTACTCTAGAGAAGAAAATGGCACACTATATACATAATATTCTAGATATTATATACACATAAGAAAACATTTCAAATATGCATGTTCTCAATGTTTTGATGTGTATCAGACACATCTGAGACAACTTAGTTAATAAATCTTTATTCTTCACAGATATATTATATATTTTCTTGAATATAATTCATATTTCTTTGGGTGTAAGTAAGTTTTTATTTTCTAGCATTTCTTTATTTTTTTTTCAATGTGTAAATATAATTTATAGTCATTTGCATAAACAGCTTAAGGCAATCGTAATGTTGACAAAGACAACTCAGTTTTTTTAGATTCTCTGGAAGTTTGATAATAAAGCATAATCACTGAAAACGTATATATGTCATGGTATATGATGTCTTGCTTTCATGGATAGTGTTTAACACATGCCTTCCTGATATACTAGGAGGCCAGAAGAACATTATAGAAGTTTGTCAACTGTCATGTTGTTCTGAAAATTGAACCTATGTCCTCTGGAAGAGCAATCAGTGATCTTAACCATTGTGCCATCTCTCCAGCCATGCTTTGTTATCTAAAATAACATCAGAAACATGAATTTTGAATATTAATATGAAACATTCTCATGCTTATTTGTAAAGAATTCACATAATTAGACCTTCCTGAGATCAAGGATTAGCTGAGAGAGAAATCTGCTGAGCTTGTAGGTAAGGGAGTCATGCTTCAGATGCTTCTGTGCAGCCATGAATCAAAAATCTCACTCGGTTTTCCTGAGCATGACCTAAGTGCCACTATCATATGGAGATGTCTATTTGATGATTACAGAGTATGTATGTCAATATCCAGTAATTAGAATGACTAAAACGAACTTGGAAAACATGCAGGATTGTACATTTTAGTAATTGTTCATAATAAACAGAATTTACAATCATCTAGTAGATAGAGAAGCTTATTAGTGAGATTTGGATCCTGACATGTCATGTTTGTTAAATTCTCGTTCACAGGGATGATAAAGTATTAAAAAGAGAAAGTGTTTGTTTTTTCAATGAATATGATTGATTCACATGAGATAAATAATTTGGGAAATGGTCTCATACTTATAGTGCATAATGGATAAAATATATCCCTCAAAAGAACAGAAGTTACTTAATGTTTCAACAAGTACACTGAGAAAAAAAAATATCTATTTATATAAACATGAAAAAACATTAACAATGTTCAATATTTTTTATTTAAAATGCTAACAATGTTCCTTCTGTTTCTGTTTTGTGAATCAGCCAAGGACTGTGCATGTAGAGGACCTAGACCCCCTGCTCAGATGTAGCTCGTGGCAGATCAGTTTCCCTGTAGGTTCCCTAGTAAGGGGAGCAGGGGCTGTCTCTAAAATGGACTCAGGTGCCTGCTCTTTGATCACCTCCCCTTGGTGAGGTGGCCTTACTAGGCCACAGAGAAAGAGGATACAGACAATTCTGATGAGACCTGATAGGCTAGAGTCAGATAGTAGGGGAGAAGACTTCCCTTATCAGTGGACTAGGGGAGGGATATAGGAAGGTAAGGAGAGTGGGACTGGAAGGAAATGAGGAAGGGGGCTAAAGCTGGGATATAAAGTCAATAAATTGTAATAAATAATAATAATTTTTAAAAGTAAAATAAAATACTAACAAGCCAAATGTAAAAAGATTTTCAATTATATAAAATATTTACAGATGTTAATTGAGATAGATGATAGATTCAAAAGCTATGAAATTTCCACAAGAAATCTTTACAAAACGTTTTTATATGAGTAGGGAGTTGTGTTATTATTATATAGAAAAATATATATTTCAGAATTCTTTGATTCTATTGTTAAATATCAATTTTGTGGGAGCTTTGTTCCATTTTGTTTTCTTTCTTAAGATGGCAGTGTGTCCATTTCATCATTCAGCAGGCTGAGGCACAGGGATCTGAATTTTGAAATCAGATTCAGCTGTGGAGTGTCGTCAAGGTCAACCTGAGTGGCACAGTGAGAGGATCATCAACAGTCAAATGAACAAAACAAATAATAAGGTGTTTGGTGTTTAAAGCTTCCTTAGTTTAAGGAAGAACAGGAAATATGTCACAGCGTTCTACATCCAGTGTGCCACATGCCCTGGTCCCTCAGTGTCAGCTCCCTTCACAGAACGTTTGTTAAAACGATGAACAAGGGTCAGCGAAACGCCTCAGCATGTGACAGGGCTTGTCAAAGACATTGACCAGAGTTTGATCCTCAGAATTTGCAGTTGGAGGTGGAGGAAGAGAAACAACTCCCCAAAGTTCTCTGGGCTGCCACACGCGCAGCGTGGCACAGCCACACACGCACTCCCATGCATACACATCACTGAAACACAGACATGGCAATGATGGGCAAAATAAACACAGAGAGGAGCCAACACTATCGCTCCTTTTCAGGCAAAGACTCTGCTTCACATTACACTTCAATACTAGTGCTTTACATTCCGAAGATTATGGCGAACATTAGATGGTGGGAGATTTCCTGTAGGGTTTTTGTTCATTGACAGCATTTTGTTTTTCTTACTAACACATGTGACTGCTGAGTTCTGTGTGAAAATATGATTTTAAAAGAAACAAAACATTTCTGTGTGTGTGTGTGTGGTTTTGTTGTTGTTCTTGCTTTAAAAAGAAGCACTATCTTATTCTGAACAGCATGAGTACAAGTCCATGGTGTTCTGTCCTCACATCTGCTTTTGGTAACAAATCCAGAATTTGTTAAATGAGTCATGGTTGTACATGCTTGTCTTATCACAGGAGAGGTACGTGCATGTGGTTCAGAATTTTACGGTCAGTGTTTTAGAGGCAGCATGGTATCTAAGAGACACATGAAAACACCTCAAACAATAAGAGCAACACAATGTCCAAAACAAAGCCCTGGAATTTGTACATTTAAATAAATTACTGGTTGATATTCTCATTGTTTTGTTTTTCACTCCCCTGCCTTCAAATTATATTCAAATGAATACTGCTTTGGTAGGGTTCATGAAATCCTCACCAAGTTCTGCTTCAAGTCCTCGATCTGGTGTGAGCTCACATACAAACAGAACTGCTCTCCAAAATGGTTGGTGGTAGGAACATGTGCATACAGATAGGACAGAGCACTCACATTACATATAAACAGCCAGGGTGAGCCACAGAAGACTAACGTGCAGCAAGTTATTCCCTAACTCAGGACAGCGCTTCTTCATGCAAGTGTGCTCTTTTCTGACCATGTCTTAGAGTCCATGCTTCTGAGGAACCTGAAATCAATTCACTGAATGTTGGAAACTATGGGGTCAATTAGGCTGCAAACATTAACAAGGGAAGAATAATATATTCTACATTCTGTATGGGACACTGACAAACCTGGGGTCTTCAAGACAGCTGTTCCCTCTGTCAGGATGATGGGCTCTCAACGAGTTCTGTCATTTAAAGATGGCATGTAGATTGCATCTGTGGGAATTCTTTTCTGTATACTGTAAGAAACATGAAGTTGTACAGGTATAGTAATAAAAAGGCCCCCTATTCTAGCCTCATTCTCAATGTAATGCGGATATAATCTCTACTTTTTCACAAGTTTTCAACCAAGCTTAGAAAGTCCCAGTACATTTCCAGTCTGTTGAGTATACACTTATGAATGGTTGTTGGGGTTTGTCAAATTTAACATATTTATAAAATCATGATTTTTCTTTGTTGTATATGTGTAGTAAGGTTCATTGATTTTAAATGTTAAGCGACTTTTAAATGTGTACTATAAATCTTCTTGGATGGTGGTGCTTAATATTTTTGAATATTGTTAAATTCTTTTAAAAAAATACTTGGCAGCAGGGTATCAAAGCTGATGCTGAGACTCATGGCTATGAGTCTTTGGGCAGAGTGCAGGGTATCTTATAAAAGAAGGGGGAGATGAAAGACCTGGAGGAGATAGGAGTTCGGGAAGGAGAACAAAACCAAAACAAAACAAAACAAAAACCTGGGCATTTTTTTTCTAAGACTGATAATCCAACCAAGGACCATGCATGGAAACCTAGAACCCCTGCACAGATGTAGCCAATGGCAGCTCAGTCTCCAAGTGGTTACCCTAGTAAGAGGAACAGGGACTGTCTCTGGCATGAACTCAGTGGCTGGCTCTTTGATCACCTCCCCCTGAGGGGGGACCAGCCATACCAGGCCACAGAGGAAGACAATGCAGCCAGTCCTGATGAGACCTAATAAGCTAGGGTCAGATGGAAGGGGAGGAGGACCTCCCCTATCAGTGGACTGGGGAGGGGCATAAGAAGAAGTAGGAAGAAATGTGGGATTGGGTGTGATTAGAAGGGGGCTAGAGCTGGGATACAAAGTGAATAAATTGTAATAAAAATTAATTAAAAACACTTGCTGAATACTTTCCATCTAGGAAAAAAAATAACAGAAATTTCAGAATAAATGAGTAAAAACGGCAGAGAGCTTGATGTGCTAAGAATAAGAAGGAGATGCAAGATATTGAAAACACTGTGATACGAAAGCAGAAAGCTCTGATGGGCTCATCAGCCAAGAAGATCATCAGAGAGGCTCAGGAGATATCAATAGCAATTTTCATTTTGTGGTCTGATGAGTCTAACATGAGCATGATGTCTGAGACTGAGGCTGGATCCAACACTTGTTCTGTCTCTATAGGCAAGATGTTTTACTTTATGAATCAGACTGCTTGTCATTTTATATGAAAAGTAACTAGAATATAACTGTTAAGAGAAAATGAAATAATCAAAGCCCAAGTGGGAGTATTATGCTAATTGGCTAAAACTTGGATTAGGCTTATTTTTTGTTTAAGTTGTCTCTTCAAGAAGTTTCAAATTTCTCTCCTGAGCCTTTATCTGATAACTTTTCATACTTTCTTAGAAACCCTTCTTTGGACAATGTCTTACAGCTATTTTAGCTGTGACTCACAAGGCATTGCACCTTGTATGGCTGTGAAATGTGCGGGGGAGGGGCATTCCATAATTTTATGAATAAATATTAGTTTAGGACATGGTATGGGAACTTGCACTGGGATCTTCATGACTATTTTTCTGATCTTCTGTGTGCATATAGAGTATGTGTTTGCATTGCTTTTAGTAGGTCAGGAAAGCAGAGCTTCATGGCAGAGATTATGAAAGGAAATCTTCAATTAGAACTCTTCCTCCTCCTTGCTCAGGAATATACATGAGATAATTATTGGCTCTTAATTGTGACAATGTGTTGTGTTTCCTAGTAAATGCCATGTAAGTCCATACTTCCCATTAAGGTTCTGCCCTAAACAATATCTGACTCTCAGGTTCTGCCACACAGAGCTCAGAGTAATTATCTCAGTCATTTCAATGTTTCTAATAGCCAGCAACGTTCTCCTATGAAAGGAGTCTTTGATTATTACTCTCTAGGTTTAGTATTCTCTCCAAATTTAGAGGAAAAATTTGTCTCTGGCAACTGCAAGTTACTTAAGAAGAGACTCTGATTTACACTTTGCTACATTCTTCAATGTTACTGTCTAACGTACCTGGCATTTTGAAGATAGAGGCCAGTCATTTTACAGCATCTTCCCCAATTTAGTTCTGCCAGCTGCTGCCTCAGGCGTAGGTCTGCTGCTGCTTCCTGGCCTGAATTATATGCAGACACTTATTTTGTCACATTATCTTACCTCCCTGGAAGATGCTGATATCGTCCTTCTTTGCTGAAGTACATTTTTACCAACAGTGAAGGAGCCTATTGATTTCAAGTGAACTGATTATTTTTTTCTCGTTTAGTAAAGAGCTGTCCATGGAGAAACACGAGTATGTAAATGTTATCAGTACATTCTCTGTACTTAGCACTGACTGATGGGTAGTTCTCAGTGCAACATTTCTTAGTGAAAATGATGCCCTGATAACTGTGATTTTCTCTACCTAGCTTCCTTTTTGCGTTCCTCTAAAGACAGAACTCATTCTCCATCTTTGCCTATCTAAGTATGGACTTAAATATCACTATGAAGTGACTCCATCTTTGCTATTGATGCTTTTTGTTTTCATTTACAGAGAGCTACATTTTGTGTCATCCAGATTTATTCTGAAAACTGGATATTTCTCCAAATGACACGACAATTTGCAATGGCTACAGTGTTACTAATCAAGCTTGGTGTGTGTACTTGCTTAAATAATATCACATCTTTAAGTTTCCTTTACAGATCTCTGCTAGGAATTACATATCTATAGCCTGTGTCATTGTTTTAGTTCCCTGTGTTATTATAATTTACCGGAGACTTAAAAGACTGTAATAGTTCTTTCAAAGTATGAGTTCTCCAATACTTAAGACTCAGGGACTATTACAAAACAGACAGGAGGAGGGTTGTCAAGGCCAGGAGATCTGTGAGTTGTCCATAAGATTGTATCTCTTAGTGATGTCAAAAGTAACTGTCATAAACATTTGCTAACACTACAATCTAAATGTGATTTTAATTTTTTTTATTTATTACAATTTATTCACTTTGTATCCCAGCTGTACCCCCTCCCTCATTCCTTCCCATTCCTGTCCTCCCTCCCTTTTCTCCTCACATGCTCCTTTCCCAGTCCACTGATAGGGGAGATCCTCTTCCCCTTCCATCTGACCCTACCTATCAGGTCTCATCAGGACTGTCAGCATTGTCTTCCTCTGTGGCCCATAGCAGCTCAATCTCCAAGTGGGTTCCCTAGTAAGGGGAAGAGGGGCTGCCTCTTATGTGAACTCGGTGCCTGCCTTTTTGATCACATCTCCCACCCCCTGGGTAGGAGGCAGCCTTTACAGGCCAAATGTGATCTTAACAAGGAAGATACCAGAAAACATACCAAACTGAACAGAGAAAAACCTATGACATCTCAACCCTGCACAAAGAACTATAGGCAACTGAGGAAAGTTGGGAGTTGGAGGGTGTTCACCATGGAAAAGCACACCAGTTGGTTGTCCAAATTAACCTAAAAATACACATACCAGTAATGTTATACATTCTTCTCTACCTTAGTCTAGATATTAGATGTTAATAGCCCAGAAGAGTGGAGACAAATTTAAAAAAAAATGCTCACATATCAAGAATGTGCTTAGAAATTTCAGTATGGCCTCATATAAGGCACTGGCCCAAAAGCACTGGCACTTTCTCAACAGAGCTGGGGGTCATAGAGCCATGTGGAGAAACAGCTGCCTGTCTGCTGATAAAGACAAACCAGTTCTTTTTGTGCCAAGGATGATTTCTGCACCAACATCATTTCTCTCTCCTGTAGTAGGTTGTCACGCATGTTGGTGGGTCTCACTGCTGTACAATATAAGCACATGTATATCACACTATAATGCTACGAATACTGAGATTCCTGGAGGCATCTCTGAAGGAAGCAGTCTTAAGAAACACACATAGAAGATACCCTAATTATATCAAATAAGTAGCACTGATGGAAACGACATGGAGATGGGGGGCTGGTGGCTCCGCAGAGAAGGCATGTGAACTCCTGCAAGCCAACCCTGCTGCTTGCTGGGATAGCGGCACATATGGTGCTGGTGTGCAAGCACCAGAGCATACGGTGGTGGCGTGTGCCCCAGGGCATTCTCCACATTCAAAGGCGATGAATGGCAACCACAGAAGGAACTCTTCTCTTTTATCTAGGAGCCAGACCAGTGTACAGTAAATAACTTCCTACAGAGTTTTGCAGATACGACATATTTTTAGGACTCTATTTTATGGAGTTCAGGATGTATAAAACTAATGGGAAATGTAAAACAAATTTCTCTTTCACTTTGAGATATTTATAGCATATACTGCTGAAGACTAGCATATTTTTGGCACAAAATTTTGCTATCATATAGAGAACAAAGAGAAGGTGCTGGCTGATGCTAAAAACATGCAAAGTATGGGAATAGGAAAATAAGTTCTTTCCTCACCTCGTGAATCAAAATAGAAACGAGAGACAATGATATTAAATTTTTAAAAATAACTTGATGCTGTCATGTTATGCTAATAAATGCAGATCTTTTGGATAGGCAGCCTTCAGCCTTTCTTTAACTGGTGATAAATCCACAGATAAATTATGCTAATGTTTTAATTTTATTCTCTGTTCTGTATAATTTCTAAATTTTCTGGAAAATGTAAAATGTATAATTCCTGGTTATGTTATTTAAACGGTAAGATGTTTGAAAACATTTTATGTTAACTTTTAATATCATTTGTTACTTTGTTTATCAAATTAACATCCTTCATTTGAAATTACAGACTGGGTATCTTTCAGAAGGCTAGTAAATCGTAAGGTAGCCTTTCGTGGAAATGTACCTCGATTATGTAGCCTCAGTGTTCTCATTATCCATTTTAACTGAAACAAAGTATGAATACATTATCCTAAGAGTTTTATTACACTTGATTAATGCATTTCTCACACTTCCTGTTTCTCACACAAATGTGTCTGTGCACCTCATGTGTGTGTTTGAAGCAGAAATGTGAGTTTTATAATGAGAGTTAACAGATTTAAATCAGAAATGCCTTCTAGATTTTTCTAATTACATCCTTGGAAGCATTAATTTTTATGAGGCTTAGTATTGGATGAGAATCTCACTTTGCCTCTAATTCCATATAAATCTTTTATGAGAAGTCAACATTAAATAATATAGATGATTGTTTATGAAAAGCTAAAAATGACAAGAAAGTAATCCAACATTAATTAACTGTACTTTAAATTATAAACTTAGCTTTTGTAATAGAATTATCTGAAGACCAACCAAGTTAAATAATATAATTTATATTTTAATCCTAAAAGTCTACAGAAAGAATAATGAAAAGATATGTATCACAATGTAACCATGAATGAGAATGTTGTTAGTAATCTATAATTCCTTTTCATTTTATATTCAGGCAAAATGAATACAAAAGTAATAAATAGATATGTTAATGAAAAATAAAATCAATCAAAAGAGCAGAATATATTTCAAAATTATAACATAAGCATCCAAATATAAGTATAAACAGTCAGTTTTCAAATTTATATGCAAAAGTCTTTCTAAAAGTGTTTTCACACCCTTCCTCCTAAGAGTACTAGCATGTCTGAGATAAAAATAAGGTGTCTACTTTATCTTACTTGTGGATCAAGTTAATATGGAAGCCACCTAAGTCAGAAATGATATTTTAAACTTTGAGAATAAGTTAAACTACTTGATCTTTTATAGGTGACAATAATTCAGGGTTCTGAATTTTTAAAGATAATTCACAGTTAATTGGTGGCTATCTTCAAGCCACAGTACATCGCTTTTCCACTTTGGGAAACTGAGCGCTCCATGATCTTTGCTAGCAACAACATACATTACTAGATTCTATGATCTATTAAAGTTAACCAAGGCTATTTCCTCACCTAGTCTCACCAATGGTGCTCAAAGCCAGTAGAGATAGAGAAAATCAAGTCAACTTACAGTAAAGCAAAGTTTCAGAAGTTTGCAGGATTCTTACAGCTGCTGAATCACTCCTTGGCCAGGAGTCATGATAGTCTATTACACACCTGCCACCTGATTTAAATCCTCTCCACAGGCCTGTGGAGTTGGCAATGAGGGAAATAAGGGAAGAAAATCAGATTGTTCGAAGCCACAGATGTTCGAAGGATTTCTCTCCAGATGCATTCTGTCCTCCAACCCAGTCCTCCCTCCTAGAACAGTGCTTCAGAAATGGTTGCAGATTTCCGGTGGCACCAGGCCTCCCAAGGGTGACTAGACCCTCGTCCTCTTGCATCCTTCAGATGGGTACTCTTCCACATGTTGTTCACACCAGAATTTCATGTTTAAAAGGTTTTCAATGGCTAAAGCTAACACCAGGTGCAACATCAAAGATGGACCCTGATTTGGTTTGTGGAGCTTCAATGATAACGGCATTCTATATGGTTAAAGGTTTTACAAGCATGAGACTGATGTGTGCCTTCTAGATGGGGCAAAGCTGTGTTTATATGGGGCAAGCATTGCACCTCAACTCCACAGCTTCCATTCTCCATCTGTGAAAGTAAGATTTCTTTCAAACATAATTCAGACTAGGGTAGATAGAAGAAATAAAAGGAAAAGAAATCTCCCCAATGTCTGTTCATAGTAGGTGTCCTTGAGCAGGACACTGCTGTGGACATTCCAGGAAAGAGTCCACACTGTGTGAGACAGAGCTCAAGCGAGGTCTTTGTTTCCCTATGATGCCTTGGTAGTACATTAAAGAGATAACAGTCACTATTTTGTCCAATGCCAGCTTGGGTGACTATGAAACAATATGACACCACTTGCAAAAAAATTGAAGACAACTGTCAGAGCCAGTATTTATTAATAATAAATTAATAGATTGCTAATGTAAAATTTTTAAACCCCTCCCAATTTTTGTAGTAAGAACAATGTTCTTTAGAATGGCAAGAATAATGTTTAAGTTTCCCTTTCCATCTTCCTACAGCTCTCCATTCTCCATTACCTGAAATGACAGGCTGTTATATGAGGTCCACCCAGGTGCCATCTGCTTGGATCAACATTATTTCAACCTTTTTAATTCTGGAAACTGACATCGAAGAACTTATTCTACCAAGCAGCCATGAGAGAAATAAAACCAATTGCTCATCTCTGTTCAAATGTGCATTGCCTCCTCTAACCCATCTAACAGTAGGGTATCTATGAGCAAAGAGTAAACACGGATATCGTAGGTCTTTCCAATTATACACATAGAGAAATCTCCTCTCGCTCCCCCCTCTCTCTTTGTATGTGTGTGTGTAAAATTTAAAGGGAGTAAGTCACTTAGATGATATTTCTTCATATTTAATAGGCATAGAAAAATATAATGGAATTGTTTTAGACCTTGAAATTAAAAAATAAAACTCTCTTGAACTCAAGCATCATTTCTTTCAATTTATTATATGTCTCTAGTATCAGATTCATCATCTGACAAAATGTTCACAAGGTCCAAGAAGCTCTTTTCACCTAAAAGATGTCACTTGTCATGATCACATATAAAGGTGTCCTTGACCCCCACAGTGTATTAGACATGATACCTGTCACTCTGAGAGAGTTCTAATAAAAGTGCCTTCCCCGGGGCCATGCTCCACTTTAACAGAATACTTGCACAGTGTGATTTCAGAGATATTGAAGGCATGCTATCCATTCCCATCTCTAATCAGAGCTTCATAGAGGTACGTAACTGAGGAATCAATATCTGAGATTTAAATTTACTAAATATTACATAATGGTGTATAATTGTACACAAAGTATTTGTGATAACATTTGAACTCACACATGAAAAAAATTAGATCACCTTTGATAAAAGTTACAAAAATACTGTGTTTAAGAACACTCTGTAAACAGGATCTAGAAGACTCAATCGTATAGAAATGGGACATAGAATGGTAGAGTCCCACGCATTGGGAAAGGTGAAGGCAGAGATGAGTGGTGTCTGTCAAATGATTTGCACTTAATAGTGTGCATATTTTAGATCTATGTATGAGAGAATAACTATAGTTAACAACCTCAAATTGGACACTTGAAATTTGCTGAGTGGGTGGAATGTGAATATTCTTCACACAGACACACATTCACATGTACACATAACTAACAGTGGATAAAGCCATGAAAACTGATTGCAACAATAACTTTAAAAACTACCATATTTAAAAGTACAGAGCTTAGCTGGGCACAGCAAGGCACACCTGTAACCCCAGCATTCATGGAGGGAAAGGCAAGCAGATCTCTGTGAGTTCAAGGTCAGCCTTATCTATAAAGTAACTCTAAGACAGTCCAAGCTACACAGAGAAACTGTAACTAAAAAAACAAAATAAAACAAATATTACAGGGCTGGAGAAATGGCACCGTGTTCAAGAGAACTTGCTGAGGTTACAAAGGGCAAGGTTTTGTTTCCCACAACACTCATGATTACAATTGCCTGAACCTCCATTTTAAATGGGATCTTATTTCCTCTTCTCATCTCTGTAAGCTCCTACGCGCATATGATGCACAGAAATTCACACAGGCACATAAATACACATACATAACTACAAATAAAACCCAAGGTATGCTATAGCTAGAAATAATTCTCTATATCTGTTTAAATAAGACAAGAATTTACAATTATGGAAAGAATTATTTCATAATTGTTAGGTCATGTTAGAAACAGACTCTGGTGCATGAGATATGCTTAAATAACCAAGAAAAAGTTAAATATCATTGTGTTAAACTGATTTTTTTTCCTTGAGGAATAAATATCTTATCAAAAAGGGGCAAATTGTTGTTTACTCATTAGTCATATGTGCTCTCTAGGTCTTACTATCTCCCCATTCTTTCATAAATATCTTGGCACAGAGGTCTTTTCTGAGACTGATACTCCAGCCAAGGACCATTCATGGATATAACCTAGAACCCCTGCTCAAATGTACCCAATGGCAGCTCAGTATCCAAGTGGGTTCCCTAGTAAGGGGAACAGGGACTGAGTCCCTGACATGAACTCAGTGGCTGACTCTTTGATCATCTTCCCATGAGGGAGGAGCAGCCTTATCAACCTACAGAGGAGAACAACGCAGCCAGTCCTGATGAGACCTGATAGGCTAGGTTCAGATGGAAGGGAAAGAGGACCTCCCCTATTAGTGGGCTTGGAGAGGGGTATGAGAGGAGATGAGGTAGGGAAGGTGAGATTTGGGGAGAATGAGGGAGGGGTTTATAGCTGGGCTACAAAGTGAATAAACTTTAATTAATATAAAACATAAAAATTTAATTAAAAATCATATGTGGTACCTTAAATCTTGGCAATAAAAGATAAAATCACTATGCAATTTTTGCTGAAAAAGGGTTTATGCACGCTGTTAGGAAGAGTCTCTTCCGGACAAGAAACTTTCCAACGAATAGTGCTATTGTGTTGGTATTATGGTGAGCAGAAGCACTTTGATAATCTTATTAGGCCTTACCATCTCTAAAACTTCTACAAAGGCTTTGTAATATTCATTAGATATGGTGGCATTTCTTCTGCCTAGAAATTAATGATGTTTTTGCTTTGATATGTGTTTTATGAATCTGTGGTAAAATATATTTTTAATGTAGAATCTAAAAAGAAATTGCTACAATAATTGTCAACTACTTGGCTCAAGTAGTATGCACATTTCCTCTGTTCCAACAAGTACTAGTTTCTACCTTCAAAATTTGGTCCAGAATCTGAATACTTCTGAAACCCTGCCCAGGTGCCATAGCCCAGTGCATAGAAATCTCTGTGCTTGTTAGTTGAAATAGGTTGTTAATTGATCCCAGTTGCCAGTATTTTTTTTTCTCTATCAACAGCTAATTAATTTCTTACCAAACTGCCAGACAGATCCAGTTTAAAATGTATGCAAACTTCTCTGTCCTATTCCTGAGTCTTAATACCTGGTTTGCTGTAGCGTCTTTTATACTGACAGATGATGTTTTCAAAATGCCTGCAGAATGTTCAAGCTATGATCATCAGTGGGGCTTCTCCAACTTGAATCAATTCTTCCATTCCCTTATTATCCTTCTCTTCCATCCTCCCACCCTTCCTTCCACTACCTTTCCTTTCTTCCTTCCTTCCTTGAATTCATCCTACAATTCTACCCTCCCACCCTTTCACTCTCCTTCCCTTGATCCTTCTCTCCTTCCTTTTCTTTCTTCTTTCTTTCCTTCCTTCTTTCCTTCTTTCTTCCTTTCCTTCCTTCCTTCCTTCCTTCCTTCCTTCCTTCCTTCCTTCCTTCCTTCCTTCCTTCCTTCAATTTTACCCTCTCAACCTTTCATTTACCCTCCCTCCCTTCTCTCCCTCTCTTTCTTCCTCTCTTTTTCATTCCTTCATTTCTTCCTCTTTACCTTCTCCATTCCTTCCTTGCTTCCTTCTTTCAATTCTTTCCTTTCTTCTTCTTCCTCCACAATTCTAAGACCCTCATTCCTGTGAGCTTTGCATTCTGTTTCCTTTTTCCATAAACATGGCCATAAACAGTCTCAAATATTCTGATATTTGAGATGATAAATTTCTTCCTTAATTCTACAGTTGCAAATTCCCCTTCCAGCCCCAAGTCCTGTATGTCTTGCGCTATGGTTTCATCTTTTCATTTGATGTCATTACCCATGATACAAAAATTCTCTCTCTCTCTCTCTCTCTATATATATATATATATATAGAGAGAGAGAGATCTATGCATACATATATAGAGAGAGAAGTTTCAAGAAAATTACTCACCAATGTCTCTGACACTTAATTACTTCTTACTCAGTAAGTAGTAGTGTTAGGGGTTATAATCTTCCTGGAGGAGGAATGGCACCAATAAAACGGTTTTGGTTTTGAATTTTTCAAAAGCCACAGGTGATTTACAGTTATCTTTCTCTGGTTCTTGCTTAGAGAGTTGTACTCTCAGTTTCCAGCTTCAGCCACCAGGTCTGGTCCCTGGCACCATAGTGTTCTTACCATTATGAGCTCTGATATTCTGGGACCTCAAGACTAACTAAACTCTTCTACAAGTTGCCTTGGTCATGATGCTTTATCACAGTAATGGAAACTGACCAGTGTGCACACAGATGTATTGTATGGTCCTCTGGGTATATCTATAGACTCAATTCAGTAGTTATCACAAATGTACACTGATATTATTCTTTATTTGGTTTATTTTTTTTAGTAAAACCCTATGGCCCAAGAATTTGTAAAAGTCAGTGCTCAGGCCAAACACAGGAGGATTTGGAAGGATATGAACCAAGAGTTCCACTATCCTGTGACGGTTTGATGGTGGATGATACTCTTCAAGAATAAACACTTGAGGACACATAGAATGTTCTAATGCATATTTTGAAATTCTGTATAATATGTGAAGCATTTTCATAGTTTTAAGTGCTCACTATTCAAGTTGGGCCTCAGCAAATATAGCTGGACTAAACATGTAAAGTACATATGTATAATTTTCCATTTCATCAATTAGATCATTCCTTTCCTCTATCATGATAGGTGATAGAAAAGACAGAGGCTGTGTGATTAAAAAAAACAACAAACAAACAAACAAACAAAAAAACTAACTGCTTGTTTCTTGGTGAACACATGCCTTATGGAAGAAGAAGAGTTCTCTTTAAACTTAGAATTTGATGGCTCAAAGAAAAATAAATAAGCTTTATTAAATGAATGCTTCCTATGTAACTTCATTAAGAGCAAACTTTAGGGGTCTAAGAGATCACTCAGTGTTTAAGGGTACCTGTTGACAAGCCTGAGGACCTGAATTTGACCCCAGGGGATACACGGTTGTGTTTCAGTTCTATGACCACCTGTCTGTGTCTCTTCTTCCATCACCAGAAAGACAACCTCGGGTTTCACACTAACAGTGAAGATCTTTGGAACCCAATTGCCTAAAAAGACTGTTGGCCTGTGAAGAATTGTGATGGGAAGATGACTATAGTCAACTCACAGGAAATACCAGAAATGGGACATCTTCTATGATCTTGAATGCAAAACAATGTTGTGTTGTTGTTGTTTTGTGTTTTTGTTTGTTTGTTTGTTTGTTTGGCTACTCTGACACTGTCACAGGTGCTTACACTGTATGCAAAACAGCACCCACTCTTCAGCATCCAGGTTGTCTGCTAATGTTGTGATTCAATATAGAATTCTTTTCTATTTACCCGTCGACCTGTTGCTCTGCTCTGCACAGGCCAGTGTTCACACCAAATGCAATTAATTGCCACAAAATACTTCATCTTTTTTATACTTTCAATTGAATGTTACCCTTTCAGAGTTATCTAAATCTTTTAAGTTTTCTCAGACAACTCTGCAATTTATGTTTCTTAGTTTGCGATTTCAGTATGATATCTTTCTAGAAAGATGAAGCATACTTTACATTTTAATCACTTCTATCATTGAGCTACTTTATTTAAAAAAAGTGTTATGGTTCTAATTATATAGCGATACTTTCTTATTTCAAGAAACATGGTAAAAGAAAGAAGAAATAATATACAAAGGTGTATAACAAAATCCTGAGCTGACTAGGTCATCAGAACCAAATAAAATCACAGAAAACAGATGCCAGCTGACACAAATGGTGTTGGGCTACATCCCTTGAAATGACCTTATATCTACTAAGCATTTTATTAATGCTTAGCAGATTTACTTTTATGCACTTAGACTTATAAAAAGGATGGGCCTATAACAAGAATCTGAGGCTTAATTTGATGTTTTGAAAGATACTCTAGTGTTGAATAACTCAATTTGGTGCTCTATTTACTACCCTCATGAAAGAGGATAGATCGCCTTTGATACTTAATTTGCAAGCTTCTCACAATCTCAGTTGCTGTAGCATTGCTAGTCCTTCAGGAAAATAAGGGCATAGAGTTTTAATAGCATGATCTGATTATTAGTGGAACCTGGATCTATTTTCCGGAAAAAAATATGCCCATCATTGCTATAGCTCTGTTTGCAAGTAATGGAATTTTATTTTAATCCACTAAGCTCACTTCTTATATTTTGTGTATTATCTCAATTATTTTAGAAAATAACTTTACTATAGACACATAAGAAAGAGGAGGACTTTGCAGCCAATCCTGAATATACCTGATAAACCAGGGTCAGATGAAAAGGGAGGAGGTCTTCCCCTATCAGTGAACTTGGAAAGGAGCAGGGAGGAGATGAGGGAGGGAGGGAGGGAGGGTGGGATTGGGAGGTAATGAGGGAGCAGGATACAGCTGAGATACAAAGTTAATAAACTGTAACTAACACTAAAAAAAAAATAAAAAAAAATAAAAAGGAAATGGAATCTATGTATGAAAATAGACCCTGAATGAAAGCAATTGCTTTAATAAGTCATATTTTAGTAGACTGTCAACATTTACATGAGTAAAGGAAATACTATGTAAGCAATATATATATATATATATATATATATATATATATATATATATATATATATAAATTTTTCAGCAAAGTATTACCCATAAATAGAAGATGAAGTGACTCAAAATTTGATGCATAAAGGTCTCAGGCACACTAAAAAAGTACTCACTGTACAGTGTGAAGAGTTGCTTGGGATACACAGAGATGATATTATTTTAAATGGCAGAGTTTTTGCCATATCCCTCTGTAGATAGATAAAAAGAGAAACTAGACTTTTAATAAAGTTGTGTAAAAAGGTTATAGAAAATCGCCAAACAATTGTACAAATAGGAGATATTTAATGCACAATCCACCCAGGATGTTAATTTGTCTGAGATGTACCCATAACCAGAAACTTCACTTCCTGTTACCTTATGTTGGCTAAGATTAACAAACCAAGATGAAAGGGGTAGACCCCATTTATCAGCATAGGAATGGCCACAGGCCACTCACCTTGTGAGTGCTCCCAACTGAGTATAAACATTTCTGTGTAGCTGTGGGGCATCTCAGGCTCTTCCCTTTTTCTGCATGGGCCTCACATTTTGCTGACATTTCATCAACATTGTTGACTCCCTAATTTCTTTTCCTCTTTACATTTTACCTAGCCATAAAATGTTGGTTCAAAAGAAAGGTTAAACTAAGAACCTTAATAACGAGCAAAAAATAAGTGAATGGGTGAGTAAACAAACAAACAAATAGTAAATATAATTCAGTGTTGTGTTCAATTACGATTTCATTTTTTTTATTATTCAGTTTCACTTTGTAGCTCAGATCGGCTTCAATAATGATACCTCTGACTACGGAAGGTTGAAAGAGGAACCATTATTAATCTCAGGACTCTGGAGTAGTGTGACCAGTTGTATCTGCTTCAGGCCACCCTGATATTTATATTCACAATAGATATCAGCCATGTGAAATTCATCTTGAATCATAAAGTGGTATGAACTCTATCTTTCTAATTAGGTCTTCAGTAATACCCTCAATATTTTCAGATCTTACCTGAAGGGGAAAATGGAGACAATTTCTTAGGTTAGACGTAGCATAGGGTGGCAGACTATGTCCACATATATAGATATAATCATATACATTATGTATGTGCATGTGGATTTGAGAATATATATACACCATATGTAACATGTATGTATTTGCGCGTGTACAGATATGTATATCTGCTTCCTGCTGTTATAATGAAAGAAATATTTCTTATCACAGAAAGAACTTCTCCAGGAAGTTTGAAAAACTTTTACATTCAGCCAAAATCCACGTGTTCCACCCACTGACAAAAACAGTAAGTATAACAACAAACAAACCAACAAACAAATGAAAACACTTCTGTGTTTTTTCTGGTTGTCTTCCCCATGTGTGTGAGGCTTAGTGCCTTTGTATGGCTGACCACAAGCTGGTCTTGACATGGTTTTTCCAAGCTTCTGTTGGTGTGCCCCTGTTGTGTGTCATACAGATCACACAGATCTGCCAAAGCAAATTTTCTCTGTACACAACTCCCGCAACTCTGTTCACCATTCCTGTGTAGTTCTTGCCTTTGAACAACTCTTATAATAGGCCGTGTCAGCCCTGGTGATCATGAGATATGGGTGTTTGCTGAAGAAAAATAATATATAAAGCATTACTGCAGCAGATTGGCAATCTAGGTGCTAATTCCAATGTGACAGTAACAAGCTATGTGGCTTTGAAGAAATCAATAAACTGTTCAAAGCTACAGTTCCTTCAGTTGAAAATGAGGCATAGGGTTTCTCAGGGATTCCTCTAGACACAATGATCAATGATTTCATGCGTCACATTTTACTACTGCTCTCAACAACTACACCACAGTGGAAATGAGGGTTCCTCAAACTTTCTGCATAAGCAACCATAACTGGCACAAATATGCTCAGCTACTTAATTCAATGCTGTGTTTGAGTTTGTTGGCCATTGCAGCAGCTAGGGAGATATAATACAAGGGAGTTTGAGAAAGAAGAAGGACACTTATTTGAAATATTAGAATAGGAATTCATATTACCTATGTGCAGTAAGGTACTAGTGCTAGTCAAATTGAAGCAATGTTGTGGATAACCACTGGGTTTTTACGATGACGTCTTGGCTGGGAAGCACTGGTTGAAGTAATGGAGTGGACAATGGACGTAGCTAGCTTTCCTTTCCTTGCTGGGCACAATATCCATCTATGTGCACATTATGTGTTCTAGTATAATACAAAGGATTTTACGTTGTATGAAGTTTAAAACTGCTACCAATTATCCAAGAATCTCATAGAAACATAATTTTTCAGTAAAAGGATTCCACAGATCTCTTTTACTTCTGAGAGAAAAACAGGTATCACTTCTGTCAGGAGCTCCAACATCAATTTATAACTTAATTATTTAGTGTAGCTCTCAAATCACTATCTCTCCTAAGCTTCTTTGATCTCTTTAGTAGGGTTCATATCCCTTTAAGCAATTCATTGCTATGCATTATCTACATTATGGCTACACTCAGTAACCTCTGTTGCTACCTCCAACAACCATAAAAATGACAAATACTCATATTTTGCACATGGTTTTACCTGAAATAAGATAAACTGATTTAAAAAATAAGAATGCTAGAGGTATGTGAAAATTTTAATTGTATTGACCAACATTGTTTAAGTAAATGAATATTTCATTTATTTTTAGTATAAACACTAGAACATGTATCAATAATTTAAACTGAACCAGGAATCACATGTTTTGAGATCCTTAATCTCTACCATCTTCAACTTGTCTACCACAAACCTAATTGATATATGTGTGTGTATGTGTATGTATGCAAAGATATGCATATACAAATAAGATATATATGGAAAAATATGCATATATATACAAATTTTATAGATATGCAAAGATACAAGCTGGCAATAGATGACATTTTCCTCCATGTCCTCACAATGACATAAAAGTATTTAATATATTCATTTAGGGGGAGTGTTCTTTGCCTTGCTTGACAACAAAGTCATATAAAGCCACTTAGTACTAAGGGTTTGATTGTGATAGCACATAGCTCTGCTATTAAGAACACAAGACAAGACAGGACACCAGACTATACTAGATGGTTTAAGGATATCTCCCGTGTTACCCATTCTTCCACCAGCTTAGAAACAGAGCTTGTCTAAACCTGCCGGAGGTCAGGCCTTCCATAGGTCAGGAGTGCTCCAGTTGTTCACAGAGGAGGGAGAGCACCATCTGGTCCCAACCTGGAGCAGACTCCGGGAACAGCATGTTATTCCCTGGCTTTCCACTCTGTCACTTTGATGCATGAAGTCTAAAAACCCACATTGACATTCTTTAATTTTTGTGAATAATTGTTAAAGAAAATAAGGAATTTTTCAATATTCTAGAGTCCTGATATTTACTTTACTTTCATGTGTAATGATCTAAAGAATATTCCAGTGTATAAATCAAGACTTAAAAAAATAAAAAGGGCTCACTAAACGTTATATTACCTCCATGTGTAATATTCTTAGTATATTTATTAAATTAAATTGATGAGAAAAGTATTCATACATTTTAACATGTATGCCCATGAATTTATTTTTTCTTGTTCACAAATTATTTTGGTTGACTTGTTTGGATCTAA
The DNA here is from genome assembly GCF_030254825.1 of Meriones unguiculatus. Taxonomy (NCBI): domain Eukaryota; kingdom Metazoa; phylum Chordata; class Mammalia; order Rodentia; family Muridae; genus Meriones; species Meriones unguiculatus. The sequence goes on along the minus strand of NC_083352.1, from coordinate 2,470,593 downwards.
TCAAGCTGACCACTAAGGCTGGCAAAGAAGATAAATTTTTAAAGGGGAGCAAAGCTGAAGTGGGATGAATCAAAGGTCTGTTCCTACATAAAAACGATAACAATAGACTGGCAAAAGTCAGAAAGATAACCTTTTGAATTAATAGCAAGTTACAAAAGAAAATAAATAAAATCATATTCAAGATAGAGTGAGTTTCATGATAGCCAGGGAAAAGAACAAAACAAAACAAAAAAACTGTCTTAAAAGAAAGAAAGATTGGAAGGAAGAGAAAAAAAGGAAACAGGGAAACAGGACAGGAGCCTACCACAGAGGACCTCTGAAAGCCTCTACCCAGCAGTGTATCAAAGCAGATGCTGAGGCTCATAAGCAAACTTTGGGCAGAGTGCAGTTAATATTAGGAAAGAAGGGGGAGATAGAAAGACCTAGAGAGGACAGTAACTCCACAAGGAGAGCAACAGAAACAAAAAATCTGGGCCCAGGGGTCTTTTCTGAAACTGATAATCCAACCAAGGACCTTTCATAGAGCTAACTTAGAACCCCTGCACAGATGTAGCCCATGGCAGTTCAGTATCCAAGTGAAACCCTAGTAAGGGCAACAGGGACTGCCTCTGTCATAAACTCAGTGGCTGGCTCTTTAATCATCTCCCCTTCAGGGGGAGTAGCCTTACCTGTCCACAGAGGAAGACAATGCAGCCAGTCCTGATGAGACCTGATAGGCTAGGCTCAGATGGAAGGGAAGGAGGACCTCCCCTATCAGTGGACTTGAAGAAGACCATGGGAGGAGATGAGGGAGGGAGGGAGGAGGTGATTGGGAGGTAATGAGGAAAGGGGTTTCAGCTGGGATACAAAGTGAATAACTGTAATAAATATAAAAAAATAAAAAAGAAAGACAAAGATAAAAAGAAAGACAGAAAATTTATTAAGAATTCTAGCTAATACTGAGACTCATAACTAAACTTTCCACAGAGTGTAGGGTTTCATATGTAAGAAGGGGGAGTTAGTATGACCTGGAGAGGACAGGAGCTCCACAAAGACCAAATATATCAGGGCACAGGGGTCTTTTATGAGACTGTATCTCCAACCAAGGACCATGTATGGATATAACCTAGAACCCCCTCGGATGTAGCCCATGGTAGCTCAGTATCCAAGTAGTTTCCCTAGTGAGGGGAACAGGGACTGTCTCTGACATGAATTCAATGGCTGGCTCTTTGACCTCATTCCCCCAACCCCCGAGGGAGGAGCAGCCTTGCTGTGCCACAGAGGAGGATATTACAGACAGTCCTGAAGATATCTGATAATCTACAGTCAGATGGAGGGAGAGGAGGACCTTTTCTATCAGTGGACTTGGAAAGGGGCAGGGAGAAGATGAGGGAGAGAGGATGGGATTGGGAGAGAATGAGGGAGCAGGCTACAGCTGGGATATGAAATTAATAAACAGTAATCAATATTAAAAAATAAATCTTAATTTAAAAAAGAACCCTAGCTATACACTTTTCAGAATTGACTACAATTTTTCATCTCAAGAAATATCTCTAAACGCTCTAACACATATTTGTCAAAATTAAGTTTCCGTAGGTATATGGGTTTATTTCTGGGTCTTAGATTCAATTCCATTGATCCACCATTCTGTTTATATGTCAGTAGCATGCCGTTTTTATTACTCTTCTTCTGTAGTATAGCTTGATATCAGGGATGGAGAAGATCTTCTGTTGTATAGGATTGTTTTAGCTATTCTGGGATTTTCCTTTTTCTATATGAAATTGAGAATTGTTCTTTCAAAGTCTGTAAAATTTGTGTTGGTGTTTTGATGGGAAATGCATTGACTCTGTAGATTGCTTTTGGCAGGATGGCCATTTTCACTATGTTAATCCTACCAATCCATGAGCCACCGATCCATCTTCTGATATCTTCTCCAATTTCTTTCTTCAGAGACTTGAAGATTTTTCACACAGGTCTTTCACTTGGTTGTTTAGAGTTAAACCAAGATACTTTAAGTTAATTGTGGCTATTGTGGAGGGTGTTGTTTCCCTAATTTCTTTCTCAGCCCATTTGTTCGAGGGCTACTGATTTTTTTTTTTTTTTTTTTTTTGAGTTAACTTTTTATCCAGCCACTTTGCTGAAGGTGTTTATCAGCTGTAGGAATTTCTGGTAGAATTTTTGAGGTTATTTAAGTATACAATCATGTCATTTGCGAATACTAATTCTTTGACTTCCTCCTTTCCAATTTTATCCTCTTCATTTCCATTAGCTGTGTTACTGCTCTTTCTAGGACTTCAAGGACTGTTAAAGAGATGTGGAGAGTGTGGGCAGCCTTGCCTTCTTTATGATTCCAGTGGAATTGATTTAATTTTCTCTCTATTTAGTTTGATGTTGGTTATTGGCTTGCTGTATATTGCTTTTACTATGTTTAGGTATGTGCCTTGTATCTCTGATCTCTCCAACACTGTAAACATAAACAGGTGTTTCATTTTATCAAATGCTTTTTCGGCATCTAAGAAGACCATGTGTGATTTTTTTTTTCAGTTTGTTTACATGGTGGCTTACATTGATGGATTTTCATATGTTGAATCACCCCTGCATGCCTGGGATAAAGCCTACTTCGTTATGGTGGATGATATGTTCGTGGATTCTGTTTCCAAGTATTTTTGATTATTTTTGCATCAATGTTCATAAGGGAAATTGTTCTGAAATTCTTTTTCTTTGTTGGATCTTTGTGAGGTTTAGGTATCAAGGAGACTGTTATCTCATAGAATGAGGTTGGTAATGTTCCTTGTATTTCTATTTTGCAATATAGTTTGAAGAGTATTGGTATTAGCTCTTCTTTGAAGTTCTGGTAGAATTCTGTCTTGAAACCATCTGGCCCTGGGCTCTTTTTGGATAGGAGAGTTTGATGAATGCTTCTATTTCCTTAGGGGATATAGGACTATTTAACTTATTTACCTGTTCTTGATTCAGCTTTGGTAAGTAGAATCTATGAAGAAAATTTTCCATTTCATTTAGATTTTCAAAATTTGTGGCATATAGGGTTTGAAGTAATACCAAACAATTCTTTGAATTTCCTCAGTGTTTGATGTTATCTCCCCATTTTCATTTCTGATTTTGTTGATTTAGATGGTGTCTCTTTGCCTCTTAGTTAGCATGGCTAAGGGTTTGTCTATCTTGTTGATTTTCTCAACAGCTCTTGGTTTCATTGATTCTTTGAATTGTTTTCTTTGTTTTATTATTTTAGCCCTGAGTTTGGTTATTTCCAGCCATCTACTCATTTTGGATATGTCTGCTTCTTTTGCTTCTAGGCCTTTCAGCTGTGCCATTAAGTTGGTTGTATGAGCTGTTTTAATTTATTTTTAATTTAAATTTACTTTTTTATAATTTATTCACTTTACATACTGATTGTAGCCCTGTCCCTCATCTTCTCCTGGCCTTACACACCTCTGTCTTCCCTCCATATTCCCCTCCCCTCTTTCTCAGAAAGGGGTAGACTTCCTGCCCTATCATTTGACCCCAGCCTATCAAGTCTCATCAAGACTTCCTGCATCTTCTTCCTTTGTGGCCTGGCAATGCACATCCCCCACTAGTGGGAAATGATCAGAGAACAGGTAACAGAGTCCATGAATTTGTTCTTGAAGGCACTTAGTGCTATGAACTTTCCTCTTAGCCCTGCCTGCTTTCGTTGTGTCTAACTGTTTGGGTATGTTGTGCCTTCATTTTCATTGAATTCTAGGAAGTCTGTAATTCATTTCTTTATTTCTTCTCTGGCCCAGCTGTCATTGAGTAAAGAATTGTTCAGTTTCCACTTATGTGTAGGCTTTAAGCTGTTGATACTGAGGTACAGCCTTATTCCATGTTGGGTGGTCTGATAGGATTCAAGAAATTATTTCAATCTTTATGTATCTGTTGAGGTTTGCTTTGTAACCAACTATATGGTCTATTTTGGAGAAAGTTCTTTGAGATGCTGAGAAGAAGGTATATTATTTTGTGTTTGGGTAAAAAAGTTCAGTAGACACAGGGAAGTTCCCAGAGACTCATACTCCAACCAAGGACTATTCATTGAGATAACCTAGAACCCCTGCACAGATGTAGCCAATGGCAGTTCAGTGTCCAAGTGGGTTACCTAGTAATGGGAACAGAGACTGCCTCTGACATGAACTGACTGGCCTGCTCTTTGATCACCTCCCCCTGAGAGGGGAGAAACCTTACCAGGCCACAGAAGAGGACAATGCAGCCACTTTTGATGAGAACTGATAGACTAAGATCAGAAAGGAGAGGAGAACCTCCGCTATCAGTGGACTTGGGGAGTGGCATGCATGCAGAAAGTGGAGGGAGGTTGGGATCGGGAGGGGAAGAGGGAGGGGCTTATGGGGGATACAAAATGAATAAAGTGTAATTAATAAAAAAAAAAGACTCAGTGAAGTGTAAAAAAATAAAAATAAAAAGACACACTAGACTGAAAAAAAAGTTCAGTAGATGAATGTTAGGTCCATTGATTCATGACATCTGTTACTGCTGTCGTTTCTCTGTTTACTTCCTGTTTCTTTTACCTGTCCTTTGATGACTGTAGGATGTTGAAGTCTCCCACTACTAATGTGTGAGGGTCTATGTGTGATTTAAGCTTTGTTATTGTTTCCTTATAAATGTAGGTGCCCTTGTATTTGGGGTGTATACGTTCAGAATTAAGATATCTTCTTGGTGGAATTTTCCTTCGGTGAGTATGTAGTGCCCTTCCTCAACACTTTTGAATAATTTTGGTTGAAAGTTTATTTTACTAGATATTAGAATGGGTACTTCTGCTTCTTTCTTTGTTCCATTTCCTTGGAAACCTTTTTCAGCCCTTTACTCTCAGGTAATGTTTATCTTTATGTGTGCTGAGGTGTGTTTCTTGTATGCAGCAGAATGTTGGGTCCTGTTTAAGCATTCACTCTGTTAGTCTACTAGTCTGTTCCTTTTTATTGGAGAGTTGAGTCCATTTAGGGTGAGAGAAAAAAAAAATGACCGGTAATGTTGGTTGTGGTAGTGTGTTTGTGTGCTAGTCTACTTTAATTTGGCTATAGTGAATTTATTTATTTTCTGTTTTCCTGGGTGTAGTTAGCCTTTGTGGGTTGTAGTTTTCCTTCCCATATCCTCTGTAGGGCTGGATTTGTGGGTAGTACCTTTTAAATTTGTTTTTGTCATGGAATATCTTGCTTTCTCCAGCTATGATGATTGAGAGTTTTGCTGGGTATAGTAGTCTGGCTTGGCATCTGTGGCCTCTTAATGTCTGCATGATATTCGTCTATGCCCTTCTGGCTTTCATGGTCTCTGTTGAAAAGTCAGTTTGTATTCTGATGGTATTACCATTACATATTACTTGGCTTTTTTCCCTTGCAGATTTTAGTATTTTTCCTTTGTTCTGTATATTTAGTGTTTTATTTATTATGTCACAGGAGGATTTTCTTTTCTGGTCTAATCTGTTAGGTATGCTGTAGGCCTCTTATGTGCTTATAGGCACCTTTTTAAATTTCTGGTATTTTCTTACATGATTTTGTTGAAAATGTTTCCTGGGCCTTGGAGATGGTAATCCTCTTTTTTCATCTGTTCCTATTATTCTTAGATTTCATCTTTTCATGTCCTTGATTTCTTGCATGGTTTGTGTAAGGAATTTTTTAGACTTAGCATTTTCTTTGAAGGATGCAAAAGTTCTTCCATTGTTTCTTTTACATTTGAGATTCTTTCTTCTGTCTCTTCTGTTGGAGATGCTTACCTCTATACTTCCTATTTTCTTCCCTAAGTTCTCCTTCTCCAGGATGTCTTCAACTTGTGTTTTCATTTATGTTTCCATTTCTATCTTCAGATCTTGAACCATTTTTGTTGATTCCCTTCACCATTTTGTTTGAACTTTCCTCTGTTTCTTTCATTTATTTCAATGCTTTAATTATTTTTTCTCTAAAACCCACAATCTGTTTGACTTTATCTTCCTGTATTTCTTTACTGATTTTATTAGTTTCCTCTGTTATCATCTTCCATAATCATAGATTTAAGGTCATTTTCTTGAGGTTCACTTGTGTTAGAGTATCTAGGGCTGCTTATCATTGGATCACTGGGTTCTGGTGATGTCTTGCTGCTTTGGCTTCTGTTGGTTGTGTTTTTACACTGCTCTTTGTCTATCTGGCTGTCTCAGGCATTGGCTGGTAGTGTCTGGTGCATGCTGGAGTCCTGAAGGCAGGGGGGAGTGGTTCAGGAAATTCCCTGGGATGGAATCTGGTTGTTCTCCCAGGAACTCTTCTCAGATTGGTGGGTATGGTCTCCGACTGGCAGGTGGTTTTCAGGGAATTCCTACAGCTCTCCACAGGCATATGATCCTGTAAGCTAACTGGACTCCTCAGGAGCCCAGAAGCTTTCCTCTCACCATGGCAAGTCCCAGAGACAGCTGCCTTGCCACTTGCTTTCTTGCTTTGTATTGAATGAGCTACAGCTGCTCAGACACTGTGTTTGCTGGGCACAGCCCTCTTGAAGAACCAGGGACCCCAGAGGTTTGGTTGGTCTCTTTAGGGAGATGAGCTTTGGAGCAGCATCTGGGGCTGTTTCTGTGGCTCCTAGGCCTTTGTAGGTTTGAGGTTGGCTCTCAGTTCCCCAGTACCTACAAGGTATTGACTGGCCACTGAGCACATCACACAGCCATGTGGCTAGAGCCTGGAGACCCCAAACCTGTGGGAACCCAGGGATTTCTTGGTATTAGTTGGGTGCCTATGGTCAGATCCCATTGTTTCCCTTGCCAGGAAGTTTCCTCATGACTGGGAGACCAGTTTCTGATATTTGGGGACCAGAGTTCAGACTAGGAAGGTGAACACAGTGTACAGGCCTGAAGCTATGCACTAGAAATCAAGCTCCTGCAGGAACACAGGAACTTTTTTTCTTAAGTTAGCTGGGTGACTCGATTGTTTGCCTTATGGTGGAGTTTCCCCTTGGCTGGAAGACCCAGTCTCTGGTGCTTTGGGGTCCACAGTTCAGACTGGGAAGGTGAGCACAGTACATAGACATGTGGGTAGGCACTGGGTACTGAGTAGCTGCAGCAACCCAGGACCTCTTCCAGGGGTCATCTGGGTGACCAGAGGTTGGACCCAAATGTTTCCCTCACAGTAAGGTTTCCTCTTATATGGGGAGCAGTCTCTGGTGTTTGGGGGCCTCCAGTTCAGTCTTTTGGCCGATGCAAAGTCACTGCTGCCCTGCTGATCTAATAACAGTGTGAGATTGGTGCCACCATCTTGGATCCTTCTTGGAGGCTCAAAAAATTTTTTTTTTTTTTCTGTTCTCCGTTTCAGTTTTTGGTTATCTGGGACAAAAAAAAAAAAAAAAAAAAAAAAAAAAAAAAAAAAAAAGACTAATTTGTTTCCAGGGCTCTCTTACTCAGGGTACTTTTCTCTCAGGAAGAAAACAGAGCCCATTTATTGTGCTTGATGTCAAAACATAAAGCACACATTTTGTCCTAAACATAGTCACAGAACACATAGTGGTAATATACTGTCCAATGCTCAAATACATAACCGCAAAATTCCTGGAATAATTTATTTTAAAAGGGAAATAAAACCTTTCATAGAAGGGCAAATAAAAATGAAACAGGGAAAATTAAAGTAGAAATACATTCCCCTACTTCTTTTCTGGATGAGTTCATTTTAATGTAAATAATCACATCCTTCTTTTTCTTGATTCTTGTATCATGTATGCCTTGAAGATGGTAGGAAAAGAGACAGCTTTTGAATAAAGATTTAATGACATTTTTCCAGCAAGCCTATTATCACAGACAAAATTATGTTTATCTTTGCTTCAGTAAGTTGAGAAGAAACTCCAATGAACTCTGAATATGTGTCTATGCTAGGAGTGCATAGCCCCTTACCACATGCAGATTTATCCTGTCCAAGGACATACTGAATAAATGGGGCGGGGGGAACTGGAACCATGTGTTATCATCACTCTTAAGTTTCTATAAGGAAGTCTCTAAAACATATTTCATTGTCTCTTTTATTTTTTTATGACTCTTCTTAATTTTTGCCACCACCATTTGTCATCATTATCATGACTTTTGCCTGGACAGAGGTATTTGTATTGCTACAAGCTTTAAGGGAATTGGTATCTGTGGGAAGATAGAGCCACCAATATGATAAAAACGATGGTCCATTATATTATATTTTACTTAATGTCATAAGGAAGCATGCTCATAAAAACTAAACAGAGTCACAGAATGACACTGAATGATTATCAAGTGACTACATTATCTTTGACATTAAGTTATGTCATTGATCACCCTCTGTTGCATAATAAAATGAGTTCTAGTATTGAATATGGAGGAGCCTTGTCTTATAGTTGTCTTTATCTTTTCTCTAGGGTAGATAACGATCTGAGCCTGCAGGAAAACGAGGACATCTGCCACTTATTGGTTGTCATCTGCAGCCATTATTCATTATTTTCATGTCCCCAAACACAACTGCATTTTATTCTAAAAGAATTGTTTTTGCTCACTGAAAAAGTTGTATCTAACTTAAAAAGTTGCACATTATACTTTGTATTTCCTAAATTGGAAGAAGAGTCGTGTGTTCATGTACTCCCATTATGATGTGTATAATTATCGGAGAGGTGTTTCTTAATGCCCCATATGATTTAGGATAATAACTGTCAATATTTGTTACCTATTTTGTGGGAGACATCTTCATGCCACTTAATCTGCTTCTCCAAAAATTAAAAGAAGCTTGGGACTTGACATCCAATCCATGTCTTTAGCACTAATGCAGACTCCTCCAAGATCTCTTGTGCATGTAGAGGACCCTTACAGCCTCCCCTTAGTGGTTTCCATGAGTTCTACTTTTAAGTTCCCAATATCAGCTCTCACTTCTTCACTTCCACAAAGATGGTCATCCTGTGGGCCATTTCACATTACAGAAAGGAGATTTCATCAGACATACGAATCCCCAAGCAGCACAATGTACTCAGACAATTATGGACAATCTTTCTTACTGGAGTGAAGCAGAGTGGACTCTGTATGGCTGACTCTATGGGAGAATAGTGATGCAGAAATTAGTGTCTCCAAGTTTTCACTCCTGCTACATAATTATTTCTCTACAGTGTCATCAAAAGATGCTTCTCTGTGCAACAGTAGGCAGCAGGTCAGCAGGACTGAAGGGTTGGAGGGGTGGGGGTCAGGCACGTGTCTTTCTTTATGGAATAAAACTCTAGAGCTCTTGTTCTTCTAACATGCTCTAAGTCAAATTTCATTACATTTATTGCATTTATAATATAGTTATTTGTATATTTATTTATTTGTGAGTGAGAGTGTGTGTGTGTGTGTGTGTGTGTGTGTGTGTACTTGCAGGTACAGTGAAGGGAAGGCTATGCACTCACCGATGCCTACCTGTGGAGTTGAGAAGATAGCTTGAGAGATTTGAGCCTCTCATTCCACCATGAAACATCCATGTATCAAACTCAGGTTGTCAGGCAGCAAACATGATGAATGAAGGATGAACATGATGAACATCTGAGTAGGTCATTATTTTCATTTTTGACTCTAAATTAGATAGAACATTTAATAATAAATTTTACAAATGTTCAGTATACTTATAGTTTGAATTTTAGAAACAGCATATATCAACATGCAACACAAAAAGTAACAAAGTCTAACTTCTCTGAGTTTATATTTTGTAGTTCAATAGAGATTTCTTTCACACAGCCTCCCTTGCCTAATATACTCCTATCTCCAAAGACAAGCAAACAACAAAGACTACATTGGGGAGCACAGAAGATATCTATAGACAATGACAACAGTTGGGGTTTTTACCTTCATACTTTATTATATAAACATCAACGTTAAGAAATTAGTGAAAAACTCCTTAATTCATTATTTCCACATATAATTCCCAATGCAACCAATAGTAAATCATGAAAGTGCCTTCTTTTTCTTTCTTTTTTTAAGATTATGTAACGACAGTTACCCTGGAGAAGGAAGGGGAAAATAAAGAAAACCACTTCTAATTATCCTGCAATTTGCTTTAATTTAAATCAGAGTCTAATTTGTTGTCACAGTAGATTAAGAGGGGCTGCAAAAGCAAGTGTGATGAGCACTTCTAACGCAAAGGCCTGTGTGCACGTGAGCTGTGCTAACTAAATCACATTTCCAAAATTCAAATGTATGTGCTTGCATGTGTGTGTGTGTGTTTAATGTGCATTTTAAAAAGTAGTAAGCAGAAGCCAATAAAGAACTCAAAAGAAAGGAAAAAATTAAAACAAGCTGGTTTTACAGGTATCTAGATCAACACTGTATGCAGCAATACCGATATAATATTATTTTTAGTAAAAACAAAAAAAAATTAAGACTGATTTATAATACAGCACTTGTGTGTGCCTAATCTGAAATAGTCCTTTTTATTAATATTGCACTAAATCCCAGGAAATGATGCCATAGGCCGCAGATTAGAGCCAAGGTACATATGGAGTCTGCTGATTCTGTTTATTAAGACCATACAGGGCCCGCGACCCTGCTCCAACTGCAGGCCAGCTGCTCACAGGCATTCTTTCATAGAAACCTGTCCACTCATATCTGTTAGCAACTTTTGCTTTCATCGGGGTCGGAGAAATCCAAAAATGTGCAGGAACCCAAAAATGGGGAACAGGATTATGTTGAGCATATTTAGCAGAGGTGTGTGCAGCAGTGTGCCAATTACCCCAGCTACAACTGGGTGCTAACCAAAACCGGGTTCTTGGAAGTGTGTGCCAAGCTGGAGATACACCACCTGGAAGAAAATGATTTGCCCCCAGTTGCTTTTATTTTCTCGAGAAAAAAAAAATGGTTAGCCATGAGAATGAAGGTACCTACTTAAAAACAAAACAAAACAAAACATATTATGAGGAAAATCCAAATGAAGTTTTCACAGAGCAGATTTTAAGGACAAAAAACCCTAGTAATTTCAAAAGCCTGTAATTGTCACTCAAATGACATAACAAGCCCAGGAAGCTTCCAACACCCACTTTGTCACTAGTGCCAGTCTCTGAAACAACCCATGCATTTGCAAAACAATTAAACTATGCATTGGTTCTTCTTCTTTTTTATTTTCCCTTTTCAGCCTCCAAGAAAATCAGTAACATGGATTCAAATTCTTCAAAGCTTTTCCACTGACGTTGTTATTGCCCCTTTCCAGCACAGACTCTATGTCACACAGGTGCACGTATTTCAAAGCCAGTCGGTGGAACAATTCTTTAAAATGTCACAAAGATTCTAATTCAAACAGTAAGCTCTGAAAATCAATTTATTTTCTACTGGTGCATATTCATTTTACACAACTGTGGGTCCACAAGAGCAGCTTCTTATGGTAATGCTGCACTTTGACTTCACCCGAACTCTTCCTGTCCTTTTGCCTTCTTCTTAGTCTCTTTCCCTCTCCTGTTGTTTTATATATCTATAAGCAATGTATGTGTCTAAAATTTATCAGTCTACAAATGGAAGAAAGTACGAAGTATCTGCCTTTCTGATTCTGACTTACATGGTGTTCTTTTTTGCATTCATTCTCTAAGTCACCATAACACAGAAGTATTTGTGCAATATGTTTTATAATATCCAAGTTGTGCAACCAGCTTAGCTGTAAACCAACAGAAAAGGGGCTAATGAAGGAAATATAGAAATTTCTAGCTGGGTGTGGTGGTGCATGTTTTTATTCCCAGCACTCAGAGAGATGGAGGCAGGCATATTGTTGTGAGCTTGAGGTCAGCCTGGTCTACAAAGTGAGCTCAGGACAGCCAAGGCAGCACAGAGAAACTCTGTTTACATTGAATGGAGCTACTAAGAAAGAAACAGCAGTGCCATGTCACAAACAGACAGCTGGCTCTTCCTTCCAAAGCCGGGTAATAAAGAAGATCCAAATGTGCAGCACAACACTGATACCCTCCTCTTATGCCCAAGGTTCCAGGCTCTCTCAGGACAGACTGTTTAGCTTCATAGAATTTGGTATTTGAGAGGATGAAATGTTTGCATAGGAGCCTGAGCTGGGTCCCCATAAAACATACGAAGAGCCAGGCACACTTATAATCATCATCGTAGTAGGGAGACAAGGATAGGTGTATTCCTCAGGCTCCCCTACTAAGCCAGCACCCTCAATTATTCCTTAACTAATAATAGAGAACCTGTGTTTAAAATGAGGAAAGTTGCTCCTGAATAATGGCAATAAATTTAAGATTTGACTGCCACATAAATGCTCATATAGGAACGCCTACAAAACAGCCAAACTTGCACACACACACACGTATTTTATTAACTCCCTGAAGAAGACAGGTGCTACATCATAAAGTGAAGAGGAAGAATGCCATTGAGTTTTTGAGATGGCCATCACAAAACTACAGTCAAGAGGCTCGTGCCATTAAGAGCCTCCGATGGCTGAACCTATGAAGTGGGGCAAACAGTTGAGCCCCCTAAAAATATATATTGTAATCAACTCTTCACAGAATTTAGAAGTAGTGCTTTTTAGGAAGTAATAGTGATCTAAGAATTCACAGTGGGGCCAGTGTCACTTAAAAGATCTCCCAGAGGACAAATCTGCCCTTTCCAGGAAATAAATGCACAAAGATAAATTACAACCTTCAAACCAGATATCATTCAACCCAGACACCAAATGTGCAGACACTTTGATCTGAGACATCCCAGCATCTAAAACTGAGCAACAAACCACCTTTAATGACATTTTGTGCAGGCCAGGCAAAGCAGAAAGCGCAGAAACCAGAGTAGCCTAGCATTTCTCAAAAGACCTAAGTGTGGGCAACCTGCTTATAGGTTACTTATAGCCTAAGCTCTCCATTCTCCAACCTTTGCTCTAGGTTTGAGGCTCTGATCAGTCCGGTTTCTAACCCTTTCTCCATCAAGTTGTCAGAAATGTATGTAACATGGACCTTTCCTATGGAACATTCTTTATCTCCCTCCCTCCTCCCTTCCTCTCTCTTTCTGCTTCTCTCTGTCTCTCTGTTTTCATCTCTTTCTCTAACTTTCTGTCTGTCTGCACACACACACACACACACACACACACACACACACACACACACACTCACACACATGGCCACACATGTGGTAGCGCTCCAGAATTAGGGAAGCTGTAAGAAGAAGACTATGTGGTCTTAATAAACAGAATTATTAAATATATTTATTGATCACATTTATCTCACTTTTGTAGATACAGTCTCTTTTAAAAATAAATTTCATGATTTCTGCTTTCTGATAGACTCAAGCACAATATATCTTGCTTTCTTATTGTGTTTGCATTTAGAGATTTTAAAAAATAATTACATGGTCCAACAGCAAACTAGAATCCAACCTGAAATTATAGGACTTTATAGTGTAGTATGTATTTGTCTGGAGAAGCATTTAACGTTCACCCTTATAGCTGGCTATGGCATTATAAACTCTGCTTCCAGGGAATCGTCCACTGTATGTTCAGGAATAGGCATCAGGAACTATCAGACCTCCAGGCACCATCTCACCTTCCACACACCACCAGCACATCCTTCTGTCCCTGCACACACATTCAGTCAGACACGTCCTTGGGGAATACTGACATCAACTCCAACTCAGTGAACTGCCCAGACCCCTATTTCTGTAAGTGTCAAAACAAACAAACAAAACAAAAAAACACTTGTCCATTCTTTCCATTTATTTACCACCTGCTTCCTGTGATAACCACATAATGTGTTTGTGCATTCTCAACTGCTATATATCCTCTCAGAAACTATTAGCTACCTCTGAGAGTTTTCTATTCCTCCTTGACTTATGTATTTCATAAAATAATAGGTACTATTTCATAGTGGTACTTGCTGACTTCGACAAAGTAGCAATAAATAATAATAGCAATAATAGTAACACCTAGTCCATGCAATGCTTCACCATCTTCCACCAATGACTTTCTGAATTGCAGAACATGACACAATCCATCTTAACAATCAATCAGGGCTACTCCCCAATATTCAAAACTTTCTACTTCTTTTCTGGCCTTCAACAATTGTACTCTTTACCAAGAACTTAACATTACTCTCTATTTTCTGTTATTGCAAGTTCGGTGGAACAAATTCAGTGAGCTCTGACATGGACTGACAGTGAGTCAAATCAAAGTATTTCACATACAAATCTTTACATTAAGGTAAGTATGCAATTACTGGCTCTACCCAGTTTCTAACATTGGTAAACTGCTTTATGAAACTTTCAATAATCAAATAAAACTGTATTTTGATTTTCCCCCATCATTTCCCTTGGTAATTGTGTTCCATTAGTTGTTTGCATTAAAAATAAACTAGCTTAAGTTTTTTGAATAAATGATCTACTTACCATCTTATGACTAGTCCTCATATATCAATTTAATAAAGATGTACACATTCTATATCATGCCAATTAATTTTATATACTAGGTATTCCTTTACTTATGTAATATTCTTGTTTTCAATGGTACATTTATTCAATATGCATTTGTTTAGTTCCTTTTGTTTGTCTTAAAAATTCAACATAGTTCATGTCCTCAAGGAGGTTCAGCTTTGTTTGGAACACACACACACAAACACACATACATACACACACATATACATACATGTACATGCATGCATGTGAAAACTGAAGATAAAAACCACTCCAGCTTTAGTGTCATATGATTTTAAACCAGGCAGCACCAGTGAGGCTGAGGCAGGAGGACTGTGAGTAGGAGGCCAGCCTGGGCTGAAGGGAAAGACTGACTCAAAACAAAACCAACACATATAAATTAAATGTATGGAGGTAGTTATAATAACTATTTTTAAAGTTCTGTCAAAGAAAACATTCAAGTCAAAGCATGAAGAATAAGATATAGAGTGTGTTTCTGAAGGTGCAGCTTCTACATTCCAGTGGAACAATGAGGGAAGGTTTGCATTGGTCTCCTCCTCCAGAAATTGGTAAGTGCCAATTGGCAAATAAAAGTCCTCAGTGGAGATAAAAATATAGACCCCAGAGATCCCCAAGGCAGTCCATCTGCTCACTTATGCCACTTTCCAATTCAGCAGAAGGAGGGATTTTTCTAATTAATTGGAAATTCAGAAGAGCAAAGGCGTGTGGTATTATTTGGCATGCTTTCCCTGTGGTCCTCTCACTTAACTGTTGAAAGCACTCTCATTTGTCAGGGGGGTGGGAACTGGTCTAACGATTCTAGGGAATGTGTGCTTCTTTCTTTGCACTCCAGTTATTCTGTCATCCTAGCTCCCATTAACAGCACAGCTCAGACACGGCTCTTTCGTTTTATCAAACCAATTTCTCTTGCATTTTCTTCGCCTTTTAGAATGAGGAAGCATATCACTTGGTGTGGTACCCGCTACCAGCAATGATGCCCAGTCTTACTTGCTTAGGATCTGTGGTTCGCTTGCACTGTGGCTGGAGCTAAGCAGCCTATGAATGGTCTCACGTCTCTTCTCCTCCACTGATTGGCCAAAGACACATAATGATTCAACCAAGGGAGGCAGCAAAAGCTATAGCTCTACCTCACTACTCAACATTTAGTTGGTCATGTGTAATGGATAATCCAGAGGGGTCTGGTTATTAACGTAACAGGTTAGCAGGGATAATCTGATTCTGTTGTCATATTTCATTCTTTCTCATGTATTTATTCCTTAAAACAATTTGAAACTTCCCTTTCAGTTTACCAGTTTGGATATTAGAAAACCTTATTAACTAATCAAATGTAAAGGTATTTGTCAAGTAACTTTACTGTATTCTCAATTTCCAGGATGTAAACATATATATATACCACAGCCAAAAGGAACACTAAAACAATTATACAAACAAACACAGACAAACATACACAAGCAGCAGCAGCAACAGCAATGAAACAAAATAGACCTCAAGACAATACAAACAACAAAATGACGGGATTAAGGCATTCATATTATCTACGTAGCAAAACTAAATTAAAGTCCCTAGGGAAAAGGCAGAGGCTGACAGAATGTATTATCAAAATCTTAGAATCACCCAGGAGACCAGGCCCTTGTCATGCCTGTGGGAACTTTCCTTGGTTAGGTTAATTGAGGTTGGAAGACCTGCCTCCTATGGGCTGTGCCATTGCCTCATTTGGAAATAAGGACTTTATATAAAGGGGAATTTGATCTGACTGCATGCATCTTTCCTCTCTGTGTCTTTACTATGGATGCAGTGTGACCGGCTGTCTCAAGTTTCTGCCGCGGTGATTTGGCCCTCGTGATGGACTAGAACAGAGAACGTTAAACAAAATGAACCATTTCTTATATCATTCTTGTTGGGATTTTTATTACAGCAGCAGAAGTAATTAAATTATTGAATCTACAATTTTCTACAAATGACTTTTTTAGAACTAAATAAAAAAATATAGTGACAGTATATTATTATATACTGAATGAAAATATTACCAGAAAAAGCAAAATGGCTGCACCAATCAGAAAAAAATAAATAAAAAGAAAATCATTTCACAAGTGTTAAAATAATGCTACATCTATTGGTAGAGTCAGTTTTAAAAATTGATATGTTGTGTAGAATAAGCAATGGGGTCCTAAAGCTATGTTTAAGGAATGAACAGTAGAAGTAATTTATTTTCAACTGGAGATACCATATCACCACTCCAGTTTTGATAATCGACAGACATGTAGTCATAGCAAAACAACAAAATAGTGAAACATTTGAATATTCTTTTTTAATTTACTTATTTTTATTAATTACAGTTTATTCACTTTGTGTCCTAGCTGTATCTCCATTCCTCATTTCCTCCCAATCTCACTCTTCTTTCCTCATCTCCTCCTATACCCTTCTCCTAGTCCAGTGATAGGGGAGGTCCTCCTCCCCTTTCCTCTGACCCTAGCATATCAGGTTTCATCAGGACTGGTTGCATTGTCTTCCTCTGTGGCCTAGTAAGGCTGTCCATCCCCCTTCAGGGTGAGATGATCAAAGAGCCAGCCACTGAGTTCATGTCAGAGACAGTTGCTGTTCCCATTACTAGGGAACCCACTTGGAGACTGAGCTGCCATGGACTACATCTGTGGATGGGTTCTAGGTTATTTCCATGCATTGTCTTTGGTTGGAGAATCAGTCTCAGAAAAGACCCCTGTGGTGAGATTTTTCCGAATCACAGTCAGTAAATATAGATGTGTGTAGATAGCTTGTCAAATGTGAGTGTAGGCAAATGGGAAAGTGAACAGTGACGAGGCTCACCCACCAGCCAGGTGTACATACATCCTTTCAAGGGCATCTGAGTCTTCAGGGAAGAACACATCAAATATTGGGCCACAAAACAAGTCTTTTCAATGACAGAACGACTTAACTCTGGTGGCCCGAGAGATGGCTCAAAGGTAAAAATGTTTGTTTGGTGCTCTACCAGAGAACTGAAGTTTAGTTACAGGAAATGCTCACAGCTGCCTATAACTTTAGTGCCAGGAAAGGTGCTTGTTTTGTAAGCGTGGGAACACAGTTTTGCATCTCTAGTACCCTCCTCAAACCCAAGCAATGGCTTTGTAAAGTGTCTTTGTAATGTTTCTGAGGTAATGTGTCAATAAGCTCAGAACTGCGGTTCGGAGACAGGTGGATCTGCTCAGCTCCCTTGCCTCTCTCAAGACAGTAAGGCTTGGAGAACAATGGAGAGAGACCTGATGTAGGTCTTTGGCAATCACACCGAGGAGTGAGCACACTGGAACACACAGGCTGAGAGAGGGGAGGAGTGAGAGGAGGGAGGGCGGGTGAGAGAGAAAGAGAGAGAGGCAGAGGGAGAGATTTCCCTATGTGAAATCTTTGACGCTGGTTCAGGGTTTGCAGTGCAGCCACCATTTTAGCTTTCGAAACTACATTTGGATAAATTCACATGTTCTCTTTGCTTATAGGGATGTTTTTCTGGCAAAAAGAAATTAAAATTATTGTTAAAGAACATCTAATTAAGCCTCACCATTGGTTATCTGGAACCGTCTTTCCCTATTCACTTCTGAGTTGTCTGGCCTTGTGGTGCACTCTCCATTATTAAACGTGTTCCTATGTCTCAGTTTATTAAAACCTCTTAGTCCCAGAGAACTAACCTATGCTTGTTGGTTCATTTTTTTGTGATCTTTGTCTAAGTGTGTAGCAGACATCAGAATAGATATTAAACAAGAGCTGAGTTTATTTCTACTGCTGTGCTAAACTCTGACCCACACTACAAAATGGAAATGTAACAACTTGGACTATAAATTTTCAGTTAATTTAAAAATCCAAAATAAAAAAAATTGTGCTTTTCCCACAGTAATAGATCACATGAGGGTCAGTATCTTAGAGTATGACTACATTATTAATATTTATACTATTTTATACCCATCTTAAAATGATGCTGAGATTGCTATTGGACTTCAAGACATGGCCTTTATTAAAGACAATCAGAAAAGGTAATGCTTACAATATACATAGGAAATATTTAATTTCTGATATTATAAATATATGTTCAGTTTTCACTGTTTTGATAAAATCGATTTATGATTCATTAGACAACTACCAATAAAAAGTTTCGAGGGCCCTGGAAAACAATATGAAACCAAAATACAGTTTAGTTAGGAGACCTACAGGGAAGATTTAACTGACAGTGTACCTCTGGTGTATTTTAGACTAGTCAATGTCCTATATAATTTGAGACATACAACCAAATTGGGAGCAATTATATAAGCTAGCAATGGAATAAATATTAGTGAATTGGAGGGAAAGATGCATGTTAATTCATATGGGCCCTTTGAAATCCAGCTTTCAATGACTGTAGCAAATACCAAGGAATTGTATTTGTAAAGAGCAAAGGTTCCCATTGCCTCAGCGTTTCAGAAATCTTGTGGCCTTTTACAATGGTCATGTTCCTTGGGGCTATGGAGCACAGTGTCTACTGCCAGCAGAAAGTTCATAGTAGACTTCAACCCTTTACCTCAGTGCTGGGTGGGCAAAGGAAAGGAAGAAAAGAAGAGGTCCTCACAGCCTCTATTGATAGAGGTTAGGAAGAACGTCCGTCAAAGTGTCACCTATTAAATTTTCTATCACTCTCAGTAGCTCTGAGTTGAGACAAAGTCTCCAAAATTGATCCTTTGGAGGACATTTAATAAATAAGGTATAGCCACCCCACTTGGTTTCAGTCCTGTTCTGCATTGCTACTTGCAAATGTATGGGTTTAATGCATTGATAAACAAAGTCCACTTTAAAGTGCATAATAAAACACTTCCATGTTTCTGGAAACATTACCTGTGGAAAATCTGAACTGTTGCACACATATAACTTGATGCCTGTTGCACATGGAGAGCATGACACACGTCTGTCTCACAGTTCCTTAGGTAAGAATGACAGACACTGTGTGGCTTGGACTTCAGAAGGCAAAGCCAAGATGCCCACAAGATCACAGTCCTTTCAAGAAGCTATGGAGCAGAATTCACTTCCAAAACCCTTCTTGCTATTGTCACACTCCAATTCTAGGATTGTAGAAATGAGCTTGCTGGCTGTTGGCCAGGATGCATTCTCATTTTCAAGAGGATTCCCAAGTTCCTGCTCAGCTTGATCTTCCTTATTAGTCTTAAAGCAATAATGACAGAGTGTGCTCTCCTTTTACCTCAGAAACCACTGAACTCTCTGTGTGCCCATTTATTTTTTACTTTTATATCCGTACACATTTCTTACTCTTCAAGTAGAAAGACACTTCACAAAGAGGCGATGATCATGAGATAATACACAATGATCCCCTCAAGCAGAGGTTTTACTGTCAGTAAATTTAATTTTATATGCAAGCCTCTTATGAATAGTACCTTATTTGTGGTTCAGAGAATGAATGGAAAGGTGGAAGCTGCAGACCTAATGTCTAGAATTCCAGCACTACAAGCTTTCACACATATCATATATGAGATGCTACCCTAACAACCAACCATCATTCCTGATGGTTGATGATGTCACTGTAAAAGAATTAGACAGGGCATACTATATTCATATGTTATGCCATTAGACCAAATTCGTAAGTTTCAAAAGTACTTTCACATTTTTCTTTCAATTATTTGCTCATCCATCTCCTTCTCATCCATCTCATATATTAAATATTTATGTGCAAAAATGTAAAGCAATTCATTGTATTCTTTCCTTGTAGCAGCACTTTGATACAGGCATAGTTTCAAGCCATTATGACTTCACCACCTTTCAAACTTAGTTTTGTAAGAGTAACAACAGTTCCACTAGCTTTACTGTCATATCCCCCGTGGCTAGCCTGTAGACATCTATCACTTCTTATGTTTATCCTGACATTGGCTTACAGCTTACTGCTGTTTCCCCTAATTAATCAAGAGTCCTTATCATATGTTCTATGTGTGGAATTTCTACTGTATGAGATAAATTTATATCTTTAGCTATTTAATAACTAATGGAAGCTTTTAGAATTTTGGTTTCTTATACATGTTTCATGAGTCAGAGCAGTATTAGTGATATTCATTAAGTTGATACCAAACATGTACCCATAGCTCATATAAGTCACATATCAATTGATGGATATATCGAGAATGACTTTTACAATCAGTTGCATCTGTCTTTATTTAATTCCTGTAGTACTGCATGTGTTTATTTTCATAAGATTTGGAGGTTTCATTTTATTTTAAGTATGTTTATGTGTACATTGTTAGAGAGTGTACATTTGAGAGCAGGGGTCTAAGGAGGTAATAAGCTGAGGGATCCCTTTGAGCTAGAATTATAGGTGGTTTTGATCTACTTCACATGAGTTCTGAGCATTCACCTCTATACTTCTGAATGAGCAGCAAGTGCTTCTCCTCTTCTGAGTCATCTTCTGGTCCCATGCCTGCATCTTCATGCTTTGAAACATTCAAGGACCTACGTCCACCATCCTGGTATGACCTGGAGCTGTATCAGATGGTGTGAAGCCACGTGTGCCATCTAGACAGCTAGGGTCTTTGTTTCATTCCATTTATCTGTGACACTCCATAGAAGAGGTTGAGAAAGAGCCACATCTGATGGGCCAGAATGATGTGCACTGGCGTTTCTTTAAAGGCAAAATAAATGTTTCTCCTCCACTCTCAAAATGTATAATTTCATCGCATCGTAAAACAACGCCTGTTGCTACATCACACGTGAAAAAGTGTGACAGTTTTTAATGCAGATGTCTATCTTTATAATTCTTAGTGCTAAAAATATCTGAGCAGTGTGCAGCTTTACCCAAACTATCAGACAGGGCTCCTGAATAAATAGAAACAAAATTGCTTAGCACTGTCAGAAATATTTTTCTGCATTGTCTAAAACCAGGGGGAGTTACTTTCCACTAATTCACTCTTCCCTTGACTCCTTAATCATAATGGCAGCAATCCTTTAATTCTCTAGACTATAAATATACCTTAATATACACACCAAGAGTTCAGATGACTTGTCAACATGTACTTATTTTCCTATACTATCTGTGTTTTTGACCTACCATTATTTATGTTTATTGTCACATATATACAATTTGTATCTATATCCAATCTCTTCTGGTCTAGGGTTCCTGGGTTGCCTTCCTAGCATTTTTAGGGTTATAGACTTTTACAACTGATCATCTTATCTTAGTCCCTGTCTGGCATGTCTACACTATCTGGTATTGATAAAAACACTCTGGATTTCTTTTAATAAACTCTGGATAATATATCTTTTCATTTTAAGATCAGCTTGTATATATAATTAAATTTTAAACACATACATAAAGTTTGATTGTATGTATATTTTTATTATATGTACATATATTATTTTGAATATATGCAATGAACCTCTTTATTTTTGGTATATTTGTACCATTTATATTTAATGTAATTATGTTTTAAAACAAATTTGAAATTTATTTTAAATTCTATTCAATCTGTACATTCTATATATATTTCTATCTCCTTTTGGTTTCTTGAGCATTACTTAGAATTCATTTTGACTTGTTGACACCTTTGGATAGCTACATCTCACCCATATATTTTTTGTGGTCTTCTGATATCAACATGTTCAAAAAAAAAAAGCACTGAGACACCAGGCTGCAAGTCCTCTTACTCATTCTGTCTATCATATAGGAAGTACCCTTAGGTACATATGTTACCTACCTGTAGAACCATAGCATACACTGCTATGTTTGCCTTAGTGATAACATTTGATTTAGGAAATTCAAATGACTCAAATGAGAAAGTGCTGATTATTTATGATTTTCCTCTTTTTTTCTTAATTTTTCTGTTCAAAATATTTCTTCAGCTATCTTTTAAACTTGTTCTAGCTTTCATTCATGTAAGAATGCTTTGAATTTTTTATTCATTCATAAATAGTAATTTTCTCAGGTTAAAAGACCGGCTTAACAGTTCTTTTCCTTGAAACGAGTGAAAAGATATCATGCCCGCTTTTCAGCCTCTTCACCAGCTTCTGATCCACAACTCACTGGCCTGTGAATTGCTTTCTTTATAAACGGGTCGTCTTGTTGCTGTCACTGTGAACAAGACTCACATTGTCCTTACTTTTCAGAATTTACACAGTAATCTCTATCTCCTCTTCTCTGCCAGATTAGTTTATTCTGTTGAAAATAAGTTAAATCCTTAAGAAGAGCAGTAAATAAAACTATGGGATCTCTTTTATTAATAAGTATAGATATATTCAACATACTGCCTTTACATTTTGTGTAGGACCCCAGTGACATACATGTTAAATTCTCCCTATTTTCTCAAAAACCCCAGTCTCTGCTCAATATTTTTCAGTTTATTGTTTTTATTTTTATCTAGGGTTAAACCTTATACTACATTTTGGTAAACTGATTTTTTTCCTTGTCCACTGCATTAATTTTTTTAGATCATATACTGAGTGTTTTACAGTTATATTTTTGACAGTTTCTCCCTTTCTTTTTCTGTCTCTCCCTCTTTGTCTTTCTCTATGTATATGTATGTGTGTGTACACAGACATATATACACATACATACCCCCACACATATACATACTCACATACATAAATTCAAACATGTATAACACATACGCACAGAGAAGACATTCTAAATCACACCCATTCCTTTTCCACTTGATCATCCTCCCCCTACACCACCCAGCATACCCTTAAACCCTCTTTTTTTCTTGCTACTGGCTTTGGCATTGGGAGTATATCAGATTTCTCAACCCTGAGTGAAAGTTAAGAGGCAAAATGTTTTCCATATAATTCATGAATTTGTTTTCTCTCAAGGCTACGGTGTTTGGCTTCTCTGTCTGCTCCACACCCAATACAAACCTCTATGTGTTCTCAAGTATTTATGCATTTGTGCTTTCTTCTGCTGTTTGTTACTTTGTTTGTTTGCTTAATTAGTTGGTTGATTTTTTGAGGCAGCGTTTCTCTGTGTAGTCCTGGCTGTCCTGGAGTTGCCTTGCAGACTGGGCTGGCCTTGAACTCACAGAGATCTGTCTGCCTCTGCTTCTCCAAGTGATGGGATTACAAGCATGGACTACTGAGCCTGGCTGTCCTTTTCCTCCTTTATTCTTTCTTTGTTTTGTTTTGTTTTGTTTTGTTTTGTATAGGAACAGGAATAAGCAAAGCTATACTGTATTATATTTTCCTGGAGTGTGTTTGACAGAATACAATTATTGAAGAAGAGTGTTTATTTTAATAATGGCAGGATAATGCTTTATGCTAAATTGTAAAGGAACAAGATCGGACAGGAATTTAGTAGACAATGTATCAGAAGACTTTATTCCCATGAGATGATGAAGAGGATAGTTTAAGAAAAAGCAACTGGAGAAATATTAGATATTAACTCCCATCCCCACCTGCACACACCATCTGATGACTGACAGATGTTAAGACCACAAGTGTTAAGTTCAGTACTCCCGAGGCGAAGGATCGATCGATAATTAATAATTCCCAGACCTATGCTTCTTAAGTGGGTGGTCAACAGCGACCAGACCATTTGGCAGACTATGAGGCATAAATGATAATTTCCAGTTGGAAAATTCTGCTCCTAACATTGTAGCAATCAATTAAAATACAGCTTCCCAGAGTCTTTTTGAGGACTCTGGTTTAGAAGTAATATTGCCACTCAACGCTGTATGAAGCTCTGCTCTTGGCAAAACACAATACCGCTTGATGTACACATCCTATTACAGTGACATTCATGAATTCAGAAAGCTTCCCAGATTCTTGTATAAATCAAAGAAATTCAAACGGTAAAAAATATTAATATGTAAACCACCCTTTTTATTGTGGTATCACACTGACATTTCCAGCTTCCTTGGAGAAGGCTTAGTTTTTGTTGTTGTTTCTACAGAATAATGTAATCTGGAAGTTCTAGGACTTCGTGGTTGACAGAATAGAGTTATTAAAATACTTAGTTTCATGTTCCATTATAAATGCTTTATAAAGTGTTTTCATCCATTTTTAATAATCTCACTTTGTTCACTAGTGAGTTGCTGATAAATGACATCGTTTTTAGTTCTGTCAGTATTTATAATTCAGTCAATTTTGTTAAAATTTAGAAAAGGAGTTTAATTAATGTATCAATATCTATTTATTAATATTGAAGAAGTGATTATATGGAAGACTTAGGTAAACTGAGTATTGTTAAACATAATATCAGAATGCCATTTGAACATACATACACACATATTACCTATTAAAGATGATAAATAAACAAATTATTATCTGATAAAGAAGCAATATAATCTGACTTACCAGCAATTGAACTTCAAAGAATTTCCTGCAACAATTAATTACTTTGAGCTGTTGGTTTTGTAAGGAGAAAGATGGGGTGTATTTGCATAGATCAGGTTTTTGAGTGGATTTGTGATTTTAGTTACTATGCATTTGAAAAGTATATCTAAGTAAATGAGACAAAAACTAGTGTAAATCAATGCTGTAATTTTGAACGAATTGAAGCACACAGAAACAAGGCATTTATCCAAATATTTTCACATAGAATTTCCACTTTGTGTATAGTCCAATAATTTACATAACATTTTTATTTTAAAAACCAGCATTTAAACACAGGTCACTTATATTTTTAATTACATTTTTATTTTTATATATTAATTATAATTTATTCACTTTGCATCCCAGCTGTAGCCCCCTCCTTCATTCTCTCCTCATCCACCCTCCTTCCCTCATCTCCTCCCATGCCCCTCTCCAAGTCCACTGATAGGGGAGGTCCTCCTCACCTTCCATCTGACCCTAACCTATCAGGTCTCATCAAGACTGGCTGCAATGTCCTCCTCTGTGGCCTGGCAAGGCTCCTCCCCCCTCAGGAGATGGTGATCAAAGAGCCAGCCACTCAGTTCATGTCAAA
Organism: Meriones unguiculatus; assembly: GCF_030254825.1. Taxonomy (NCBI): domain Eukaryota; kingdom Metazoa; phylum Chordata; class Mammalia; order Rodentia; family Muridae; genus Meriones; species Meriones unguiculatus. Next base: position 2,445,325 of record NC_083352.1, on the reverse strand, counting down.
GACAGTCCCTGTTCCCCTTACTAGGGTACACACTTGGACATTTTTATCAACTTTATAAAAATATGATCTTAGATATACCCTCAGAGATTAAGAAATAATTACACAAATTATGTATTTTAGAAAAGTATTTTCTTAAATTTTGAGCCATAAAATAATTACATTGACATTGAACCAATATAATGAAAATAACTTTGGGTGACGTTACTATATAGGAAAGTTATTTTCCTTATTAAAATCAGTTACTGAATATACATATATATATATGATTCTTTGTATTTCAAGCATGGAGCTTTTGATATTCTTTTGAGTGATGTGAGCACTCCTTTTGAAATGTCCAAAACTACAGTGCATTTTAAGAAACTAATATATTGGCCCAAGACCTTTGGCAATTTTTATGCAATACATCTGAAAACACAGTGAATTCTCTTAACTCCAAAACTGAGAACTTCAAAAGGTCAGTGAATGATGTGCTGCATTCTGGCTAGCGGAACTGTTGTGTAAAAGAACTAGTTAACTAATTTGCTGATTTCTGGGTCATTTTTCCCTTGGAAGCTATATATATATATATTTCTTTGAATTCCTACTCATAAAAATCTCTTGATGAGATTCAGCTACAGAGGAGTATTTCCTGACTCATAATATTTCAAAAAACACATTTCTAGAAACTTTACTATATTAAATCTTATTAATACAGAGGTCTGGAGCAATCGTTACTGAGTTGTCATCGGACTCTACAGAGTATAAATCTAAACAAAGACATCGAATATAAAAAAATATTCTTTATTAAAACCACCTTTGTTTCAGGCTCCATTACCTCAATATGTGATTTTGGTGTATTTAAAGAGCCTTTCCATCATGTCACTGTAGCTGGCCACTGCTAACTCGCATTCCATCAAAGCTGACACCAGTAAAGATGGCGAAGCTGAGAACCTACACCTCTTTTTAAGATGACATTCAGTCAAAGTGAACAAATAAGGCATAACTTTATTATGGGGAATGAAGGACAAACAGTTCTATGATTCAGTCGATTAAATAACATCAAGATATCTATGATGGTTTTTCATTGATAGAACTGTGTTACCCCTTCCTCACATACATTTATTTTTTGCTTCCTAATCACCCTTTATCCTTCAGTATCAAATTACTAAAGATGAAATCACTTGGAAACTAAATGTCTACCCTTTAAGCAAAGTCATGTGATCAAGTGGATCTGAGATTTATATGTATTAGTGGTTACCTTTTTTTTTTTTTTTTTTAGCTTGCTTAGAATGCTGACATCTGATCCTTGCAAACTGCACCAGTTTTAAAATGTGTTTCCAAGGGAATGAAAAGCCTGAGCTCCTGAGCCCCATAGACTGTTAAATGTAATTTGCTACAGCTCATATTACTGCAAGGTGGAAACAATGCCAGCAGGAGCAAAATCAACTTTTTATACAACTTATTGTACATAGAGACCTGTGAGTGAATAAAGTCTGCATTAATACATCGTCACTGTGCGTAATCATCTCTAAATGAGACTCACATCTTAAATGCGGCAGTCCTAACATAGCCTGTCATAATAAAATCTGATTTCAGCACTGCTCTCTAAATTCCTAAACTAACCAACAATTGTATGAGTTTCCAAGACTGTAATGAGCAGAAAAAGAATGCCCAGTGCTACTTTATTTCAAAACAAGGAAGACACCATGTACTTTACCCGAATGATAGGAAGGCAAAGTTCATCTACCTTGCAGCCGCTGACATGCACTCCATGCTTCAGTTGAGTAAGCATTTCTAAATTGGGGTGATGGAGTCAGCCAGCTGTCTTAAAAGGAGCAAGACACTTTAGTTAAATGTGGCAAATTGTCAGAGATTTCATTTTGTGTTTTATCATTCCTTCCTCATTCCTTAAGTGTATCAGTGAATTTATGTGAATGAAGCTATAAAAACCAGATGAAGCAACATTCATAGTTTTATGCGGTTTCAAAATTCTCCCACAGAATGAAATGAAACATGAATGCAAGTGTCTAGATCTCAACCTTTGTGAAACTGACTAAACTGAGAGTCCACAGCCAATACTTTCACAGTTGTCCCTTAATTTGGGCACCTGCCACAAAACTGGGAGCTTTCTACTCACCCAGCAACCTTCTTAACATGTAAAAATCTTAACTGTGCTAAGTATTTCAAAGTTCCTTTTAAAGAAAGCTTATCAGTCTGATATCTGATATCAAGATTAGTGTGAGCTGAATGCTTCACCCAGCAGCAGGCACTCACTTCAGAGATTTCAGGTCTCAGATTAAAAACTAGAAAGGTGAATGGTTTCCTTTGACTTGCCAGTAGCTTTTGGTGAACATTCTCAAGTATTTTTAGCCAAGTGTTGGAGGGATGGTTAATGGATTCTCAGAGTCTGCCTCAAGTTTTCATCTTGTTTCTGCCGTACTCCCATAGTGTGATCCCCGGTGTCTGCTTACTGTACAAGGTTTCAGATGTGAAGGGGCGGAGTTCAGTCAGTGTGAGACCATGTCCTGCCCAGCCTGAGGGTGTGAACCAGCTTTCGAAGCCAGCCTGCCACCTGGAGAAAACTCTGCTCTTGAGGCTGAGTATCAACTCTTTTGTTTGCTCACTAACAAACAACTAACACACTATTAATCCTGTGAGGCTGAAACTTTTGTCTTGGTGTGCAGAGAGAGTAGAAATGGTTATACTTTTCAAGCATGGTAATACATTGGAATGTAAGTCATTACATAAAATCATTGCCTCTGTAACTCTTTGCACATACGAATTCACTTTAGAATATTCCAATTGATTAATTTGCTGAAGCTATAGTGAAAGTGCAGATACTTCAAGAAAAACCTAACCTCTGTCAAGAGTTAGGGAAAAATCTTCAGCAAGTCCACAGAACCTCATTTCCTCCTCAATTAGATTTTACTATTTTTCTTGTGACTAATATCATTTTTCCTACCACATTAAAGTCATATTGGTTCCCAAGAAAACAAACCTGGATAAATTATAACCCTACTGTTTTTCTAAGTTTCCACTGTTACACCTTTTAACATATATCACTCTTTCTTTAAGTTTTTATTTTGTAAGTTGCATCCCTGAGTCTTTCTTTTGGTTGTTCATGCTGTTCCTTCTGTCTCCTATAGCTTTGAAATTATTTATTATTGAAAATTTTAAGAAACTAAGGCAAAAGTAATTTTAGAACTTAGTAACAAATTTATTTCAGAACAGTGTGCCTATAAAATTGTGAGTTTAACTAAAAACAGATCAGATAATGGCTGTTGCTCTGTATCATGTCACCCACAGGAGCACTTTTTTCTTTATTATAATTATTTATTACACTTTATTCACTTTGAATCTTGGTTGTAGCCCTCTCCCTTCTTCCCTCCTGGTCCTACCCTCCCTCCTCTTCTCCCAACCCCATGTCCCTCCCTAATCCACTGATAGGGGAGGTCCTTCTCCCCTTTCCTCTGACCCTAGCCCATCAGGTCTCATCAAGACTGTCTAGATCCTCTTTATGTGTGGCCTACTTAGGCCACCTCGCCTGGGTGAGATGATCAAAGAGCAGGCAACCGAGTCCATGTCAGAGACAGCCTCTGCTTTCCTTACGAGGGAACCCACATGGAGACGTAGCTGTCCCTGGACTACATCTGAGCAGGGGGTCTAGGTCCTCTCCATGTATGGTCCTTGGTTGGAGTATCTGCTTCTGCAGGCTCCTTGGGCTAAGATTTTGGACTCTGTTGGTCTTCTTGTGGAACTATGTCCCCTCCAGGTCTTTCTATCTTCCCTTCTTCCATAAGACTCCCTGCACTCCATTCATTACTGTGTGATGTATACAATGAACCACAAACAAAACTGAAATTTCAAAAAAAGAAAAACTTTATCAATTTGAAATACATAATGGCCCAACATATGTTTTCTTTATTTTTGAGACCAACTCGCTGTTATAAACTGCTTATTTTTTTAATGTACAAAAGCATTCATTGTTGTAAGAAGTTGGAAATAGTAAGATCTGGAGAGGACAGGAACCCCACAAGGAGAGCAACAGAACAAGAAAATTTGAACACAAGGGTCTTCCCAGAGACTCATACTCTAACCAAGTACCAGGCATGGAGATAACCTAGAACCCCTGCACAGATGTAGCCCATGGCAGTTTAGTGTCCAAGTGGGTTCCCTAGTAATGGGAAGAGGGACTGCCTCTGACATGAACTGATTGTCCTGCTCTTTGATCACCTCCCCCTGAGAGGGGAGCAGCCTTACCAGGCCACAGAAGATGACAATGCAGCCACTCCTGATGAGAACTGATAGACTAAGATCAGAAAGGAGAGGAGGACCTCCCCTATCAGTGGACTTGGGGAGGGGCATGCGTGAGGAAGGGAGAGGGAGGGTAGGATTAGGAGGGGAGGAGGGTGGGGCTTATGGGGGGATACAAAGTGAATAAAGTGTAATTAATAAAAAAAATTAAAAAAAGCATTCACTGGCCTTTTCTCCTTAGTTTTGTTCAGATTTCTCCAGGGAAAAAGCAGCATTTGAGTAATGGCAACATGCGTGTCAGAAATATCAGCCATTTCAACAAATGCTTGCTAAGTCTTGTGTAGCACCTGCATTATCTGTGTACATGTGGGTGTACACACAAAAATGAGAGCTCAGTGAGAAAAGAAGCTTGCTGTACATATGTGAGAGCCAGAGTCCAGATCTCCAGAACCCAGGCAAAAATCCCCAGGTGTGGTCATGCATACTTGAACTGCAGTTCAGGGAGGGGTTGGTAGATTCCAGGACCCGAAATCTGTGGGACTTCAGATCTGATGAGAGTCTGTCTCAAGGGGAGCAGCAGAATGTGCAGCAGAGCAAAACCTTTAAAATCCTCCACTGGGTGCTGGAGAGACGGCTCAGCAGTTTAGAGCAATATTCTTCCAAGGACCTGGTTTTGATTCTCAACACCCACATAATGGGTCCCAACTGTCTTTAATTCCAGTTTCAGGGAATCAAAAACCATATTGTGTCCTCCCTGGGCACAAGACTTGCACATAATGAACAGATATACATGCAGGGAGATCACTCAAATGTATAAAATAAAATTTAAAACACATTCTATGACCTCAGTACATGTGTGACTGGATATGCAAATGCACATGTTGCCATACATACATGTATATACCTTACATAAATACACGCACACTTGCACAAACACAAACACACACAGAGAGAAATATTTCTAAAGGCAAAAATAAAAATAATAAAATACTTAAACTTATCTGCCAGTTTTCTCTTTCAGTAATGACAAATTACTGAAATTAAAAGGGGAAATAATAAAGATATCTTAATATAAAATTTAAATATAAGAGAGCAAGAGAGATGATCAGACAGATCTATCCATGGCATGAATGTGGGTTTTTCAAAGAAGAACCTTCTTGATCCTTTTGCATGTTCCAAATGCAACCAACTTGCCATGGAAAACAGTGACTTCCTAACATTATGTGACAATTATTAGGCCACTTTTCCAGTCACACAAATTCAGCATTCATCTTGAAAAAAAATAGGAATGACAGAACAACAATTTTCTATGAGGAATCTGAGAATATTACGGTTATCGTCTGCTGAGAAAAAGGCAATGTATAATAAAATAGAAATCATTAAAAAATTAAAGTTCCTATTGCACCTGGCATAGTCATTTGTTTGTTTTAATGCTTTGGCTGGTCAATGT